>NC_139348.1:83039179-83685084 GCF_055883805.1 Amblyomma maculatum | reverse complement strand
GGCGTCTGATCTTTGTCGTGACGATACTTTTGGCGGCCTTGCGATTCCGATGTTAAACTGCGGGCTAACTGGCGGCATTCTTCCGCATGTTTGGCAACGTCTGAAAGGAGAGTCCACTCGGAGGAGTCAGGACAATATGGTAAAATAGTGTCCATCGTGGACGAGGCCTCATGCCCCCAAAGCAGGAAGAAAGGGCTAAATCCAGTGGTTGACTGTGTGGTGGTATTGTATGCGTACGTCACGAAAGGGAGAACAGCGTCCCAGTTGGTCTGATCAGCGGCAACGTACATTGTGAGCATATCTCTCCAAGAGTATGATTGAAGCGCTCAGTCAGCCCGTTAGTTTGAGGGTGGTAGGCTGTTGTGGTCCGATGTATGATGCGACATTCGGCCAGTAGAGCTTCAACGACGTTGGAAAGGAAGACGCGTCCTCGGTCACTCAGCAGCTCTCGCGGCGCGCCGTGGCGAAGAACAAAATGATGTAGCAAGAACAGGGCAACTTCAAGGGCAGTAGCGGCGGGTAAAGCGGCGGTCTCGGCATACCGGGTGAGGTGGTCGATGCCGACGATAATCCACCGGTTCCCAGAGACCGTGCAGGAAATTGGCCCGTAAAGGTCAACGCCAACGCGGTCAAAAGGGCGGGGCGGGCATGGAAGTGGTTGTAAGGAGCCAGGAGCACGAGGTGTGGGTGACTTGCGGCGCTGACAGGCGATGCAGGAGCGGACGTATTTGCGAATATAGCCGTACATGCCGCGCCAATAGTAGCGTTGAGAAATTCTCTGAAACGTCTTGACTACACCAGGATGGGCACAGTGAGGGTCGGCATGGAAAGAGGCGCAAATTTCTTGTCGTAAATGGCGGGGAATGACGAGAAGCCACCGTGGACCATCAGACATATAATTGCGGCGGTAGAGAAGACCGTCTCGTAGGGCAAAGTGTGGTGCTTGACGGCGTAAAGTCCGAGAAGGCGCAGCGTTTAGAGAAGTGGACACGATGTCGATAAGAGATGCGAGCCACGGGTCTTTTTCCTGCTCAGCAGGCATATCAGCGATTATTAGAGGCGAGAGGACGGGATCAGCCGCCGAGGAGCAAACAGGTGCGATGGATAGGGGATTACGAGACAGAGCGTCGGCGTCCATGTGTTTACGGCCAGACCGATACATAACGCGGGTGTCAAATTCCTGAAGGCGGAGAGCCCATCGTGCGAGGCGGCCGGACGGGTCTTTAAGAGAGGACAGCCAAAATAACGCGTGGTGGTCCGTGACGACGTCAAACTGGCGACCGTACAGGTAGGGTCGTAATTTCGTTAGTGCCCACACAAGGCCACACTCTCCTTTTCCGTAACTGAGTAGTTGCATTCAGCTTTGGAGAGGCCGCGACTCGCGTACGCGACGACGTATTCTTGAAAGCCATTTTTCCGTTCAGCCAATACCGCTCCGAGGCCAACGCCACTCGCAACAGTATGGACCTCGGTAGGGGCTGTGCGATCGTAGTGGCGAAGGATTGGTGGCGGAGTCAAAAGACGGCGCAATGCGGTGAACGCTTCGTCACACTCGACCGACCACGCAGTTAAGTCACTGTTTCCCCCGAGTAGCTTCGTAAGGGGTGCAATTATAGAAGCGAAATTCCGCACGAAGCGCCGAAAATAGGAGCATAGACCAATGAAGCTTCGAAGATGCTTGAGCGAGACCGGCTTAGGAAACTCCGCCACTGCGCGCAGCTTGGCCGGATCAGGGCGAACACCTTCCTTAGAGACGATTTGCACCTAAATGGTCAACTCCCGGGCACCGAAGTGACACTTTTTGAGATTTAGTTGTAGGCCGGCGTCAGTAAGACAGACCAAAACTTGCCGCAAGCGCTCTAGGTGCGTGGCGAAGTAGGTGGAAAAGACAACAATGTCGTCCAGGTAGCAGAGGCAGATGTGCCACTTGAACTTCCGCAAGATGTTATCCATCATCCTCTCGAATGTGGCGGGCGCGTTGCACAAACCGAAGGGCATTACATTAAATTCATAGAGGCCATCCGGGGTCACAAATGCGGTCTTCTCTCTGTCACAGGCGGCCATTGGTACTTGCCAGTAACCGGAACGTAAATCAAGAAACGAAAAGTACTCGGCACTTTGGTGGCAATAGAGAGCGTCGTCTATACGCGGCAGTTATGGGTAATTTTGTTCAGGCGCCGGTAATCAACACAACAGCGAACTGAGCCATCTTTCTTCTTTACTAGCACCACTGGTGAAGACCAGGGGCTTTGAGATGGACGGATCACACCACGTTTTAGTATGTCCTCCACTTGCTCATTGATCCCGCGACGCTCTGCCGCTGACATACGATAGGGGCGCTGTCGAAAAGGCGTGTTGGAGCCTTTCTGAATGTGATGCGCGACTGTGGAAGTGCGGCCGAGAGGTGTGTGGGCAGCGTCGAACGCGAAGCGAAACGTCTGTAAAAGGCCCACAAGCTGCGTCCGGTAGGTGGAAGGAAGGGCGTCATCGATGGCTGTTCGGAAGAAGTCGTCTGGCAACGAATCAGGCGTCGGATCGGACTGCAGAGCATCGATGTAGTTACCACGGTTGGTCTCGGAGCCATCCAGGTCAGAGAGAAGGTGGGCTGTTTCAATAGAACCGGGAGATTCTCCACGTAGTAAAGCAATCGGGCGCGGAGACGGATTGTAGATCAGTAGCTTCGTGAAGCCACCGTGAACATCGATAACAGCAGACGGCAGCGGCAGGACCTTGCGGTGGATAAATGATGCAGACGGCGTAAATAGAACACTAACGGCTGACACGGCAGGACACGAAAGAGGCACAAGGGCACAAGCTTCTGGAGCTACGTCGACATCTTCAGCGATGGTGAGCTTATGAGGACGCACTGAACGGTTGTCGTCGTGCAGTACGTCGCACAGTGCAGAAAATTCCACTTCAGCTCGGGCGCAATCGATCACGGCGGTATTTTTAGACAAGAAGTCCCATCCAAGGATCACATCGTGAGAACAAGACGACAAAACTACGAACTCGACACTGTATAAAAGACTTTCAATGACGACACGCTCTGTACATGCTGCTAAATGTGCAATCCTCTCTTCGCTGGCAGTGCGGAGCGACAAACAGTTAAATGGCGTTGTAACTTTTCGTAGTCGTCGGCACAGTCGCTCATGAATCACACACACTGCAGCACCTGTATCCACCAGCGCATGTACAGACAGACCATCGATAGAGATTACTATAACTTTCGTGGGCAAAATATGAGGCCTTGAACATTTCGCAGAGCACGCAGTTCTCGCCTCATGAACCGCGGAACTTAGTTTCCCTCATCAGCAGGGGGTGGTGTTGTGCCGGTGGGGTTATCACACAGTAGCCCACCGTTAACAGGGTTGTGCCAAGGAGTTGGTAACGCAGCGCTCGTCACCCGTTTCGTGAACGAGGGCTGTCAGCTCCCTGGGCGGTAGCGATGAATCCAAGTCGGCGTTGGTGAGATGAAGAAAAGGCTTTATACACTATTTACAGGTATTTAAACAACGAGTTCGGCTCTGGGGTCGAAAGCTAACATAGCCGTACGCTACTGTTCTCCCGTAGCGAACTGCTCCCGATGGTTGCTCGTGACGAACTCACACTCAGAGTCTCGAGCGGAAGCACTTGAAACTCCGTCGCCGAGAACCGTTGACGCTCAAAATGGTCCAATCCGACGGCAGCACTTTCGCAGGGCAAATGGGAGAGCTCTTTGCGCTCTCGCTTCAAATATGCCGTGGGGCGAGAAGGGGTTGACCGTCAGGGCCACGGCGCGCCGTTCTGTCTGGACGTTTAGCTCATGTTGAAACACGTCGCTTCTCTCCCTTTGGTAAGGCTCGCCTCCAGTGCATTGGTGTTTTGCAGAGAAGTATCCAGAGTTTGTGAAGGAGGCGTTCGCCGAAGAAGTTTGGCGTCCGGCTGAATTTCTGTGCGGCTTTGGCCAGGCACAACAGCACCCCCGCCACCAGACAATGCGCCGGGAAGACGAGCTGCTCGCATGTGGCTCGGATGCCGGGCGCGCTTGTTCGCCAGGTTCCTCCAAGCTCATGTCCAGTGTCCGGGCGCCACCCAGTCAAAAACTACAGAACCTTGTCAAAAATACGACAAAACATCCTGTAGTTCTGTCGTAACCATCAGATTTTTCTGTAGTTCTGTAGTACTTTTCTGTAGTTCAGTAGTTTTCCTGTAGTAAAATTTTGTTGTCTGTAGTTCTGTAGCACTTTTCTGTTGTAACTACAGAAATTTCTGATGTTACTATAGAATGTTCTGTTGTCACAACAGGTTTCCCGTCAAAAACCGCACAGAGATTCTGTCGTAACATCAGAAAATTTTCTCTAGTTTTTTCCGACTGGGCAGGTAGCCTCACGTGCCTCGGGTTCCACTCGCCAGGTCAGGATCTCTGCCGACAGCCTTGTTGCCGGGGCACGCCGATCAACTTCGCTCGGGTCGCTCCGATGCCCTTGCCACTCGCCACTGGTAACGGTAGACTGTTCTGCGGCTTGCGAAACCGACCGACAACAGGCAACACTCAACACAAGCAAGTACCCTCGGTCACCCGTCAAACACCAGACAGAGGCAAAATTTCAAATTCAATTAGCTAAATTGTTGTCCTCTTTTTGCTCCCACTACAACAACAGACAAGTGTATAGGATGCAGTGCACAAGGTTCAAACAACAATTTTGCGCATTAAGGATACATTAAATAGCAAAGAAGATTAATAATCAATAATGAAAAGAGTCTTTATGAAATCACTTGGGCCGTAAACCATCCCTGAGGAAGCAAGGAAGTCATTCAATTTTGCCCCGATCTACCTACAAAGTTACCGTTAGCGAAGAAACGCTCGTTGAAGGTAGCGTCTCGAATGCACGGCTCAAAGCATCCGAGTTCGCACTGTGCTGCTCTCTTCCGCAAGCGGCAGAATGCGTAGCAGTATTCGGGCGGTTTGGCTCTCCTCCCTCCACTGCAGCCTAGGCTGTCCATTTCTCTACGAGACCTTTCTTTCCACTTTGTGTGAGAAAGAACAGACATGCATAAGTTACTAGCTTTGTTGAACGATCTGTTCGTTCCTTACGCTTTGCGCACCAATCGTACATTTTCTCAGCACGGGTGCATTTGTGCCGCTGCGATCGCCGCTTCTTTTCCTTTCGCGATCGTTTGCGTATTCTCACCTTTCGATGAGAGCATTCTTTCATGCACCTGCCTTTCCGCTCTTTTCGGCGGTAGCACTTTAATTTTTGATTTCTTTCTTTTAGTACTAGCTCTTTCAAGCTGCCGGTAACCGGAGCGGGTATGGCTCCGACATCGTCGGAGTGCGGCGCCGCGCCTGCATCGCGGCCAGCAGCGCATGACTCACTGCCAGTGGCGTCCGGCCGAGCTAGGTATATCCTCTGCAGGCTCGCCACTCAAGTCACACTGATCTGCCGGTGCGCCGCATCGCTCAGCGCTAACCGGCGCACGATCACGTTCGTCCGACAGCTGCGGCGCTTCGGATTGCGTGAGGTCCATGTTCGCACCAAGGTTGTTTTCGCCAATATAATTGAGCGCGTCAGCACAGGAAGATTCATGACTCCTGTCTAGTCGCTCGCTGTCGACTTTACAAGTGTGGCTCTCGACAGCGTCCGCGTCATGGGTTTGCCTTAGCTGTTCAACACTTGTGAGCTGCGCAATTTCCATGAGCGCAATTTCGTTTTTCTGTGTGTCATGATCTACGTCGACTCTGACTTCGGCAATTGCCAATTTGTCGTCTCCTAGCCTGACTACATTTCCGCCACAATTTACAACTTCTGCTTCTGAGTTGTCAGGCGGTTGATTTACTGCCAGTTCCTCACTCTCATTTGATAGAACTGTATCTCCTACAGCTACTTGGGTCGGCATGCAGTTCTCCTCGCTTAACGGCGTCACTTCGGACTTCTCGCCGATTAAGCCTGTGCTAGCCGTCTCCGCTAGTGGCTCGACCAAGGTAACAGGATACTCTTCTGTTCGAGGCTCGGTCGGCTCGCTACTGCGGTCACATTGATCGGCCGCTTCCCCAAGCTGTTTCTCACACTCCGGTGCAAGTTCGATTTGCTCCGGAACTTCCGCACTGTCTAGCCATTCACTTACAGCGGCTTTCAACTGATAGGCCAAATCAAAGTATGCCTCGTCACAATGTTTCTCGCTCTCATATCTATTTCGAAGATCCTGAGGCGTTATCTGATATCGTATCAGCAATGACTCTTTTAGTTCATCGTAATTTTTCAAGCGGTCGCCAACCAATCGCTTGATTTCTTCCGACGCTTCAGCGGAGAGAAGAGCTACCAACTTCTGCGCCCAATTATCACGCTCGAAACGTTTACTTCTGCAGACATTCTCGAAGTCTGCCAAATACACTACCATATCCTCGGCGATGAGGAACGGTGGTGGACCGTCTCGCGGTATTGAACCGTTACAATGAATGACATCAAAAGCTTTAATCTTTTCCACGCTCATTCCATCCAGCTGCATCAGTTTCCTTACGCGGGCGTCCTCTTTCTCGAAACGTTCCCTACGTTCACCCATCTCTTTCTCGTGACGTTCCCTGCGTTCACGCATCTCTTTCGCGTGACGTTCTTTACGTTCACGTTCCTCTTTTTCTAGCCTTTCTTTACGTTCACGCTCATCGCGCTCTTGGCGTTCTAGCAGTTCTAGCCTTTCACGTTCATCGCGCTTTTGGCGTTCTAGATTTTCACGCTCCTCGCGCTTTTGGAGTTCTAGCCTTTTGGCTTCCTCCTTCCCTTTTCTCTCTTGAATATCATCCCAGGCCTCTGCGGCTTCCTCAACCGTCACGTCTTCTGCCTGCATGATCTCAAGAATTTCCTTTTTTCTTTCTGTTGAGCCCAAATCGATACCCAACTCCTCACAAATTTGGAGAAGTTCTTTGACCTTGTAACTCTCCATCTTTTACCGGCCTCTTGTTGTTTGCCTTTTTAGAATAGTGTACTATACGTTCGCTATCTCGCTCCTAGCAAGAGATGCGCAAGCCTTTCTCACACTGATTCCCTTCTCAGCATTCCCTGGTTTTCAAAACACTTCCTGTAGGCTTGAAACACGCAAGGTTAACACAATGCTACGCTCAGCCTTTCTCTAAGCTACCCTGTGTGTTAGAGAAGTCTGACGTTTGAGGGAAACTTCAGGTACTCACCGCGCCGAGGTGCCTAACGCCGGTCAATCCCGCAGCTGCCATCCAATGTTGTGCCGGTGGGGTTATCACACAGTAGCCCACCGTCAACAAGGTTGTGCCAAGGAGTTGGTAACGCAGCGCTCGTCACCCGTTTCGTGAACGAGGGCTGTCAGCTCCCTGGGCGGTAGCGATGAATCCAAGTCGGCGTTGGTGAGATGAAGAAAAGGCTTTATACACTATTTACAGGTATTTAAACAACGAGTTCGGCTCTGGGGCCGAAAGCTAACATAGCCGTACGCGACTGTTCTCGCGCAGCGACGGCCGGGGAGATTCCGCCGCGTCCGCACTGTCAATGGGCGAACTGCTCCCGATGGTCGCTCGTGACGAACTCACACTCAGAGTCTCGAACGGAAGCACTTGAAACTCCGTCGCCGAGAACCGTTGACGCTCAAAATGGTCCAATCCGACGGCAGCACTTTCGCAGGGTCGATGGGAGAGCTCGCTGCGCTCTCGCTTGAAATATGCCGCGGTGCGAGAAGGGGTTCACCGTCAGGGCCACGGCGCGCCGTTCTGTCTGGACGTTCAGCTCATCTTGAAACACGTCGCTTCTCTCCCTTTGGTACGGCTCGCCTCCAGTGCATTGGTGCTTTGCAGAGAAGTATCCAGAGTTTGTGAAGGAGGCGTTCGCCGAAGAAGTTTGGCGTCCGGCTTAATTTCTGGGCGGCTTTGGCCAGGCACAACAGTGGTCACCGGCGCATTGGTGACAGGGACTTGTGACGTGGAGAAGGAGAACGATGGGTCGTGTACGAACGCTGTTCGGCGGCGTATGCAGGCGAAGACGGAGAAGAACGAAGCAGCGGTGGTGAGTACTCCGAAGACGCAGGCTCGGGACGCGCAGTCTCTCGGTGACGGCACCGACGGGCCACGTGTCCAGGGCAACCACAGTAGTAACAAATTCGGCGATTGTCAGAAGTGCGCCACGGGTTGTAATAGCGCGGAGTCGCAGGATGAAGCGGAGCCGTTTGAGGAAGCGGTGCATGGCGTAGGACAGGCTGCACGGGTGGTAACGGCTCAGGCGGAGGCCGCGCAGCCACTGCCGCGTAGGTCGAAGAGGCGTGGACAGATGGTTGGCTATATTATAGTGGTGCTCCGACGTATGTCAAGGGAGCGACGGCAGGAGCTTCAGGAAGCGTGGGAAGTGCTTCTGCGACTTGTTCGCCAATGACTTGCTGCAACTTTGGCTCCAAAAGAGAGGAAGCGTCAGGACGATGGGGAACGAGGGACAGTTGACGGGCAACTTCTTCTCGAACGAACTGCTTGATTTGTTGCAGCAAGGGGGACTGTTCTGCGTCAGCTGTTAAAGCTGCAAGAGGTTCCTGGTGTGAGAGCGAAGAACGAGTGATTTGACGGCGCTTGCGTAATTCCTCAAAGTTTTGGCATGCATTGACGTCGACCACGGTTGCTGGGTTTCTGGCCAGAAGCATCTGGCACGCGTCATCGTCGATTCCTTGTAAAATATGACCAATCTTGGCATGTTCTGTCGAAGCGTCCACGCGCTTGCACAGGTCTACAACATCTTCAATATAACTCGTAAAATTTTCGGCGGGTAGCTGTGCACGGCCGCGCAGCGTTGCTCAGCGCGCAGCTTGCGCACTGCAGGCCTGCTGAAGATATCGGAAAAAGTGGTCTTGAAAGCAGACCACGAGGAGATATCGGCCTCGTGGTTGCGGAACCACAGGTTGGCAACGTCCGTTAGGTAGAATATCACGTTATTTAATTTGAGACCGTCGTCCCATTTGTTGTGCGTACTGACCCGCTCATATGATGACAGCCAATCTTCCACGTCGTGGTCGCCGGTTCCGCTGAAGATAGGAGGGTCCCGTTGGCGCAAAGCTCCAGCGCAGAAGACAGGGGACGTGGAGGCGGTTGGACTAGGAGTGGTAGCATCGGTCATGACTGTTGTCGGGAGTGTGCGGCTTCGAAGCTCCAGGACGGCAGCAAATTCTGACCTCCACCAAGTGAAAAGGGTGTTTACTGTCCTTTAACAGAGATAATAGCCCTCTCCAAGTTGCAAAGAGAACCACACAAGAGCACAGCCAGTCTAGGCCTCCAGAAGCGAGCTCGAGCAGCGCAGCGGCACTCCGTCGTTCTTCTCCTCGTCTTTGTAATATCCTCGCCTAGTTCATCTTCGTCTTCATAATATCTTCGCAGAGTTCACTACACAATATACAAATACAAGTATTTGGCGTTTCTAGTTATTGCCTCAACTACATAGTTAACATGTGGTAGAACACAAACGTTTTTGTGTTCTACCCCCCCACTGTTATTAAATATTCAGGACGGGTACGAGAATTTCGTAACAGCAGCAGTAATGGCAAACGCTTGCCGGGTCTCTTGTATTCCATATTTACCGTCCACGCCTTTTGCAACTTGTGCAATCAGCGATCTTCAATATCACATCACTTATATCCATAAGTATACAGTCGTAAGTTAGCAAATAGTGTGAAAGGGCACCATACATAAATGTAAAGTCCGGCTTGAACAAGCCGAAAAATATTCTTGCTCAGACCAAAGGAAGCGCGTCTAAGTTGTGATCTAAGGTTCCATGTGGGTTAGATTACTATCTCAGCCTCCCATCTCAAAGGCAGCGCGTATCCGTAGTAGAACAGGAAGCAGCCTTGTTTTTGAGCCTCGCAACATCACGCAACCCGACGACCATTCACTCAAGGCCATATCACCTATGAACCACCTTATACCAGAGCCATGCCCCTGATGTCTTGCTCGCAACAACGATGCATAATATTACGGACCTTTAATGCGGGCCTTCTGTGGCGAAAAGTGCTTTAAATGAGGGCGCGTTCACATTTCTTCGTTTATTGTGAAAAGAGTAAAAAAAACCTAACAAACCGCGTGAAATATGTGTCTTCATTAAATCTCGGCCCTCATATTAGCTTTCAAGTGGATCGTCTGATCTTGTGTAAACTATAAAGAGCGCGCAGGCTAAATAGGTGGTGGGAATGTGTTGCTGAGCTATACTATTACACACCCCGTTTATTATTTTGAGCTATGGTATACAACCTCCAAAATGTGCCCAATTTTGATTTTATGTCAGAAAAATGAATTTGTAACAGCCGGGATAATTCTAAAGGGAAGGTAACTGCATTCGAATTAAGGCCCAAAATTTCTGATGATAGTAGTAAAGGTTTGCGAAAATACCCTTGTGCTTATGATGCACTTATATATTCCTGAAATCAGAATCCTACTTCTATCTAACTACACTTCGTCATGAACTTCTGACAACGACTAGAGGATTTCAAGCAACTACCTTTGCTTCACTTGAGCAACGCCGTTTATACCTTCTTTGTATAATATGCAAATGAATAAGTTTTTCCAGGCCATGTACTGGTAATACTCGCCCTACTAGGAATACAAATGGCTTATGAGCGTAAGCCATGCATGTCACATTAACGCAAGGTTTTTTTATTGCTCTACTTCTGCCATTTCTGACTTTTCGTCCATAATATACACATTTACCTGCAAAAAGAAGAATTCGTTCATTACTCTACCGAAAATTATTAATACCGGCGTAGCGAAAACATTTTCAGATGCAATAAAGACAAAAAAAAAACAATGCTAGATTATCATTGGATCATATGCCACAACTCCATGTTAAGGGTAATATTTTCTATTTCTATTTTGCAACCGACTCGTGCCAACGCGTCCTTCTTGCTTTTCCGTCATTGCTTTTTCTGTTTGGATAAAGCATGAACTAATAGAGTGTGAACGCTTCCAGCAGATAGGCGTGTTCTAAAAAAAGATCCATTGGCAGCTGAAGCGTGGAGGATGCACTTTGTTGTGAAGCGATAGTGTGGGCTGGCAGCTGACGCTGTGAGACTCAAAGCTAAAGGTGAGTCTATAAAGTTCTCAGTAGACCTCCAGTGTGATTAGGTGTGCGGTAGCTCTTCAGTTGAATACAGCCATGCCACAAGTGCAGGAATCCAAGTTTGTAAAAGCCATAAACGTCCTACTAAATATAGTCGATCCACGCACTAACCATTTACCTGCCATAGCGGCTGGATGGGCATTCTCAGTGAATTCAGTTCAGTTCAGGCGTTCAGTCGTGTCCGACTCTTCGTGACCCTATGGACCATGTCACGCCACGCTTTCCGGTCTCTCACTATCTTCTTAACATCACATAGCTTCATCTGCAATGCCTCGAGAATGCCATCTAACCATCGCGTTCGCTGCCTACCCCTTCTCCGGCGACCCTCAACCTTTCCCAACATCAAATCTTTCTCCAGCGACTCCTCTCTTCTCATCAGATGACCAAAGTAGCTGAGCTTTAACTTTAGAATTTGACCCTCCAATGAGCAGTCAGGGTTTATGGTCGACAATATCGACTGATTTGATCTTCTGGCAGTCCAAGGAACTCTTAAGAGTCTTCGCCAGCACCACAATTCAAACGCGTCAATTCTTCGGCGGTCAGCCTTTTTCACAGTCCAACTCTCGCATCCATACATCACAACTGGAAAGACCATAGCACGGGTTATACGGATCTTGGTTGGCAGACTAATGTCTCTGCTCTTTACTAGGCGGTCAAGGCTAACCATTGCTCTCTTTCCCAGAAGCAGGCGTCTCCTAATTTCATGGCTGCAGTCTCCTTCCGAGGTAATCTTGGCGCCCAAGAACATAAAATCTGTCACAGCTTCCACTTCTTGTCCATTAATGCTCCAGGACTTGATAGGGCAAGACGCCATGATCTTCGTCTTTTTAATGTTCAGTTTAAGCCCAAACTTCTCACTCTCTTCTTGTACGCGCATCAGAAGTCTCTTGAGATCCACTTCACTTTCTGCCATTAAAGTGGTATCATCCGCATATCTAAGGTTGTTGATGCGTTTTCCAGCGATCTTCACTCCAGCTGAAGACTCGTCCAGACCGGCGTTCCTCATGATGCACTCTGCATATAGGTTAAATAGGCAGGGCGACAGTATGCAGCCTTGCCTCACCCCTTTCTCAATCGGAAACCAATCAGTAAGACCATGCCCAGTTCTGACTGTGGCCTCTTGCCCTTCATAAAGGTTCCTGAGGAGACAGATGAGGTGAATTGGAACTCCAATCTCTTGGAGAGCTTGCCACAATCTGCTGTGATCTACGCAGTCAAACGCTTTCGCATAATCAATAAAGCAGAAGTAAATGGGTTTCTGGAACTCTCTTGCTTTTTCCATGATCCAGCGAAGGTTGGCAATTTGGTCTCTAGTTCCTCTGCCCTTGCGAAACCCAGCTTGCACGTCCGGAAGCTCCCGATCCACATACTGCTGCAGCCTACCTTGCAGGATTTTTAACATCACCTTGCTAGCATGCGAAATAAGCGCGATCGTGCGGTAGTTGGAACAATCTTTGGCACTGCCTTTCTTTGGAATGGGGATGTAAACTGACCTCCTCGAATCCTGTGGCCACTGCAGGGTTGTCCAAATCTTTTGACATAATGTATGCAGTGTGTTAACAGCGTCGTGGTTGAGGTTTTGAAGCAACTCAGCTGGAATACCATCAATTCCGCTAGCTTTGTTCTTAGCAAGGCTGGCTAAGGCCCATTCAACTTCACTCTTCAGGATGCCCGGCTCGAGATCAGTAATCACAACCGTCCTATGTTGGGTTTGCACATCCGGGTCCTTCTTGTACAGTTCTTCTGTGTATTCCTGCCACCTGTCAGGAATTGTCAGTGAATTAGAATCATAAAAAAGAACTAAGCGAGGCCATTTTGGTAGTTTTCCTAAACGCTGTCCGAAGCACCACAGGGTGTATAGAGCGAAAAGAAAATTTCAAACAACTGCCGTTACATTTCATAAGCTCCTAGGCTGTTAAGTGACGGGCCCACTACTTGTAGCTGAAACACAGCCTCTGCGAGATTGTTTCTTAATGTATATTTATACATATTTTCCCAGCAAAACCTCTGAACACGGCCTAAATACAGATTTTGTGACTGGTTTTTCTTTCTTTTTTCTCTCTCGTTTGACTCCTCACCCCATACGCTTCTTAATTTGCAGTCACCTCTCCCCATTTTCGGTTCCCACTTTACCACTGCACCATGATCGCTGCCAACATTCCGGTTCTCCATTCCAATTCCCTGAGACTCCCTGCAGATTAGACCCACATTGAAAAGGACGGAACTTGCCGGCTTGGAAGTAGAGGCCAGACGAGGCTGATTGTTCACCATGGGGAGGAATATCCTCTCGAGTTAGGGATATATCGTACTACATTCTTTTCTGATTACATTATAATTATAAGCGCCACATCATCATGGCAAACATATTTAGGCACTGTCCTTCTAAGGAACTGAAAATGAAACAGCTCCAGATCATTTACAAAAAGCATAATAGAGCGGACCTCGCTCCCAAACATGGGCACGCATAGAGCATATGAGAAAAAAAAAGCGCTAGAATCTGTCACACAGGGAGGGAATATCAAACACTACAATACGTAACACTATAATCAAACACAAGGAAGTCGTCGTGAAAGACAAGATTGCAGTAGTTGTGAAAGTTTTTGACACGTTTCATAATAGACGCACAGAGGATCATGTTTCCGTTTATACTTACCTTGTACTACTGTCACTTTTCTGTCCAGCACTGGTGCAACAAAATTGTTGAAGCCTTGGATTCGTCCGCAATGCGCTATGCTTGCTACTAAGCAGAGAAAAATCGCTGCTTTCATGCCTATGAAAGTTCACAAGTAGTAGCAAAAGCACTTGATTCTCCGGCTATTTCTTTGAAAGTCAAATGCCTCCACTCCTTTATACTGGCCGGTAACATTGTCATAGGGTAAAATAGGCTTTGTGTAGTGCAATGTGACATGCGCAAGAAATAGCATATGAAAAAAATAAAATGCTGAACGCGCTCACTTGCTGCTGTACAATGCTTAGAAGCTATATATCACCTAAACAATGGCTGCTTCTTTGCAGCTTGTTTGGAACTTTCTTAACATGAGCGTCAGAAGCGCGGAATTAAAAAAACAAGATTTAAGATTTTTAAACACCTCTGTTTAAGCATACAACATTGTTACGACAGCTGCAGAATGCAAAAACGAAGAAAATCTCGACACCGTCTAGCCAAGAAATACCGGCACGGCTGGTTGCATGGCCTTGCTCAAGCACGCTACTAATAATTACGAAACAGTGTCGAAAGTCTCGGGATTAGATAAACAAAGAAAAAATGCGTGCACACATATATACGCGATAACGTAAACACTGTTAAAACTCGGTGACTGCATCTAAATTCTGCTTTCCTGTTGTTTCGTTACTGTTTTCCACAAGGAAAATTGGAGTGCTCACATATACGACACTTAATGCAAAATAGGTGAAAATAATCACTATTTCTTTGCAAGAGCTTCTGAAGACCTAACCTTAGGAAGAAACGCAACCAGTTTCAGGAGATATCACTTTCCTTGTCATCATGGTAGAGGGCCCGCCTACCCTATGCACATTCTTAAAGCTTATACCTCCCTAGCAGACCTCCATCTGAATTAACTCTCGTCTGGCGCTCACCAGCTTTAACAACTCTCACTACCAGACTCACCACTCACACGTCGAAATAAACAGTTTTTACATTCGCAATGGCCTTTCTTCGCCATCGAAATCGACCATTACGTCATAACCAACACCAAACATCCTGTTTGTTTAGCTGGCAGCCTCATCCAGCCATGCATTCCATGTCCTCGTTATCATCAATTTCCAATCTTACTCAGCGGATCCAGCACAGTTTATAATGGCATATAGGATTTGAAGAATGCCCCCAAAATAGTGCCCTACTATAAAGCCGGCATGCTTATCCACTAAATCTCCTGCATTATGTAGCACTGAAATATTCAGTCTTTGTGAATCTCCTTATAGAAACGAACAGAATGTTCATTAGAATAAAGTCCTTGTATATTTTAGGTAATGAACAAATAAAATATACTACTGCAGTTTTGAATACAAAAGATTTATCCTACTAACTCGAATATTAAAGAACGTTAATTTAAAACTAGTGCACATAAACGAAATTTGACACAAACGTTTCCGCCAGCTATTTTTGAGGATGGCCGAGAAATTCTCTCTCGACGGTTTTTTCTTGAAAAAAAAATAATTTAGAAGTCAGCAAGCAAAATATCATTTAATAGTTCATAAATTTTCCACGGCAGAAAAAAATTCTGCGACGTAGCTCTCTTAGGACCTGTTATTGAAAAAGAAGAAGAAGCGTCAGATGTACGAAGTAGAAGAAGAAGCGAACGCCGCCCTCTGCTCTCGTCGCATATGAAGTGAAATTCCCAGCCTCCATGTTCTTATCTCGACGAGTCAAATAAACCGTTAGCTCTCAATAATTGCATAATAGGGGAACAAACACTCATCGCCTTTACCTAAATATTTGATCTCCTTTTGCAGGGATACTTGGTATCCTTATGAGCTGCTCAGTATCATCCTCTATATAAAATGTTTTTTTCTTCTAAGTTTACGCTACCAAATATTTGCTTTTAGGTGCCCGTATATCCGCCGCAAGATATAATTTCGCAAGTGAAATCTTATATTTAAGTACAATGTTTCACACAAACACAATACTAAGTAACGAAGAGCCACAAAACCGCATTTTTAATTCACGTTGTGTGGTACAATTGCACTTTCTGCGACTGATTCGGGTTAAAATGTGAGTCACCAAATATTTCTTTCCCCGTTAGTGCATAAGAGGTCGGTGATTTTTCATAAAGCCTTGCCAAAGAACATTTATCGCGCTTTATTATGCACGATTATTTGCAAAAGAAAAATAGTGAAACATCACAATATCACAGAACGAACGTAGAATTAAGCCTATTGTGCTAGGAACGATTGCATCAGCTTTTTTAAGTATTATACAAAAGTAATATCTACAGGCTTTGTAAAACATCTTGGGTCAACGCTCACAAAATGTTCTATTCTCTGCCTCTGCAAGTAAACTGTCGACATTATTAGTTATTATTTTTATTGCAACGCAAGCCCACGCGCGCAGTCAATTTCGATTGTTAGCCAAAATTCACAATTATCGCCACCTCGCGGCCACCAAAGTAGCGAGGCTTCCATTGCCGCTGTCTCTGCTGTGCAATTCCATTGCTCCACAGGACGCCATAGGCCGCAAAAAGTAAAACAAGGTTATGGTTGCTGTATTTGCGGACAATGAAAATTTATTGATCATTTTTACAGAATAAGGAAGGCATCTCATCTACATGGAGTTTAAAGCCAAAATTACGCATAAATGACTCATCTGCGGGAAAGTATTGCGAGTACCAGTTAACGGTTATACACAGAAGTTTTCAATGCCCACAACGCAACAACAGTCGGCAGTAAAATGTACTAACCCAGGCAAATAGGTCTAATATTTACCTGGCAAATCCTTCATTTTACAACTCATCTGTCCACTACCAAAAAACAGCACATTATAGGCTTTTTAAAAACCAAAGGTATTCTGGACATTACAGGAACTTTAGAAACTAAACTTGAAAGTGGGAAATAACTCATGTGTCCATTACTAAAAAACAATCTGGACCCCCCCATTAGAGGCTTTCTAGAAAACAAAGTTGAAAGTGGGAACCAGACGCATGGTGTTACTTTCCCGTCACGATAGGATGTTTCTGTAATCTGTCGAGTTGTTGGTGCTAGCTTGACCGGCCTTGACGTGGTAGCGTGTTGAAAAAGGGAAAAATGAAAACATGCATGTTCACATGCACATTTACGAAAATCAATTTACATGGTAAAAAATGTCATGAGAGCAAAATAACAAGGGGCTAAGAGCCATATTTCTCGCTCAGCATCATCCTTCAATCTCCTTGTGTGCAGCCTTTTTCTGATGGCACAAATCAATAAAACTAGGCCATATCCTTCAGTTAAAGGCATCCAAATGCACGTCCACCCTACCAGAGTTTGAACAATGCAAGGGCGTTCCAGTATTCTTCTAAGAGGCGCGGCACCTGATGTCTTCTACAACGTGGCGGATCTTGCACATTGGCCTTTGTAATCGGAGGGCGACACACTCGCCGGACAGGCAGTCCCTAATATTGTGGCCGAATCGCACGGCATCGTGCAAGGCTTACCGCTGACGAATTGATCACGCATGTATGGTTATAAAAGCCTAATTTTCCGTCGAAGTCATTGACATATGTAAAAGCAAATATTATTTGGGCAGATAACGGCACATTTACAAGGCGCATTTATTACATATGTAACAAGTGAGAGACATCCTGGCGAACGCGGCCCTTCAGTTCGCAATCGGCTGTTTCACAACTATTACAACCGCCCTTTCTCTGGATTTGCCTGATGAAGCCTTTTTTCCTTCCTTTTTTTTTTCCTGTACCTTACTATTGCTAGCCGGCAATATTGTCGGCGCAAAACATATTGCTCAGTGAGTTCCGCAGTTTCCGACGCTGACTTAATCTCGTCCTAGTCCGGTAACCAATTAGCTTCCCCTTCTGGGATGCAGTTGTAAAATTGCTGTAGAAGAATTCGCTAAACAACAGCGTCGCAAGCACGTAGGACTCAGTGCTCTTTAGTCGCTTTGCAAAATTCATTCTAAATTATATAGGAACTCGAGCTAAGTATCGTCGCTAGGTTCAGTAGCATTATGTGAATGGCTCAGCGCTATGCCTTTACTCCTGAAAAGGCAAGAATTGACCTTGTAGTATTTGTCTATACCCTCTTTATCAAGCGCCGCGACAACCTCCGCTTTCCGTCAGAGGAAGCATCATCAATAGTCTCTAAGACCATGCGTATTGTTTGAACGACAGTGCACAGCCAACGTGAGAAGGTAGGAGGCAACCCTCTCTGGCTCGGACCTCAACGATAAGCCAGCCCTTCTAGAACGCTCAATGGCGGAGATCTTACCCAACAGAATCCCGAGCTTAGAATCCGATCAACCTTCTCTTAAGCCGTCATCCGCCTTTTTCTTAAAACGTTTTCGTCATAGCAAGTGCGACAAAAATTCACAAGATGCAGGCCAGTATCCTCTGTTATCACGCATGTCTGCATGTAGTTTGAAATCTTGAACTCTACTGCCTGGTTGAGAAGAGGATCCGCTTGCTGGAAGGACTGCCTCACCTCTTACCTAACTCCACTTATAATTTACGGAGCTCAGTCCCGTTTTGTAGACGTTTTGCTATGCTGTCGCATTCCATGTGGTGTACCTCAATTTCACTCTAGCACATATTACTTTTCCAGTGTTCCTGCTGTGTGAGATGATCTTTCTAACCAGCCTTCACATGGCAGCATGCTGAGATTTGGGTTGAGGGAAGGTTGAAGATTCAAAATGGTTAGAAAGAAAAAGTCAATTTAATGTAATTTCAAGAAACACCAGAGCAGCAAAATAAACCAGCGCGAGTCAATGGTGAATTAACTGAATGAGCTGTTTACACAGGGTCCTGAGCTGTTTTATCTCGGCATTTTCCTTAAATTCCTTTTTTTCCGCCTCCTCTCTTATGAAGCTAACTAATCAAATGTACTGTACATAACTTGGATAACGGCACCCAAACGCACACGCCACCATGCAGTTAGGACGAGTTTTGTCCTAGTAGGCAGTCACTTGATGCATGGTAGAGCATGAGATTGGAAAGGATTTAACAAACGCCGTTCGCGCTGTAAAAAGCCCCCACAACGATACTGGTGATTACCTGTTCGCCCTATCGGCTACGTGTAAGGCCGCAGTGAAAAGCGACTCGCACGTGGAGTCGAGTTGACGGTCGAACCCCCCAGGCGCCGAGGCCAAGGAGCGAGCGCTGTTGTTTTTTTTTCTCCTTTTCTCCCCTTTTCTTGGGCGCGGGCTCGCAGGGCGCGCGGGAGGCCTGGTTTGTTTCGTCCTTTCGCCCCGAGGCGTCGCCAAGAAGCGAACGACAGACGCATCCAATTATCAGCCGGGAACAACAGTCGCACGCTTCTGCGAACCATTTTACGGCCAGCCCATCCAGCAATCTCAGCGATCTCCCGCCGTGGCGCCAAGCATGGGTGCATGGAGACGCCGTTAATGAAGCTTCTTGCACTGCCACAAGCGCTCGCTAAATGTCCTGCAGAAGGCGACAATAGGCGCGAACTTAGCCCCCACTCAGCGGCTCATCGGGTGCGAGCAACGGCTGTACACTGCTCTGGGACAGTGCCCCTTCCCCCCCCCCCCACCTTTTTCCTCGAACGGGACGGCGGGGAGGCCTAGTCTACAGACAAATCCCTCGCGGCGTTTCTTTCACAAAGGCGGCAGCTGCAAGGTCGCGTCGCAAACACGCCGGGAGAGGAAGGCAAAGACAGGCGCCGTGTGAGAGGGTTTGGGGACCAGCGAGTGGAAAGGGTGTGTGTTTTGAATGTTGTATTTTTATTTGACGTAATTAAGGACCTGGGTCCGAGATTATTCCCAACCCACGGGGGTTGTGGCATGTTTTTAAATAATTTGATTGGCAGCTTCATTTTCGGGGCGGATCACCAAAGGTGACCGCCCTTGGGTCTTTGTTGATGTCTGGTATCAAAAAGCGGTCCTCAGACCATGTTCGACAGTCAAGATTGAGGCTCCGTGCTTAGCACGTATTTACAGTCCCTAGGCTTTAACCGAAAGGCTCGGCAGAAAAGTAAGGGCTTGTAGAGTGACTTCTCTGTGTGAGAGTCTATTTTGTTTAAGTTGCAGTTGTCTGTGTGACTCTTGTTACTGTAACTTACAGTTTGCCAATGTAAACTATTTTGCTTCTGTAAATATATATCTCCTCCTGACCATCATCAGATCATCGTCTACTCACTGCCTGACTACCTGCCGAAGACAGCTATTCATTACTGCTACGGTTATGCTTTTTTTTTTCGTCAGGCCAGTGCTGTCCGTCAGCTCTCCTTAGCCAGCAAGGCCAAACGCCGGGCAAAATGTTGGGTGACTCATCGCAACTTTCTTCAAACGGGGCGGCGTTTTTTTTTATTCTTCAGCTCACCACTTGACATCGCTATCCCACCGGGTGTACGATCGCAACAGAGTCATGCTTTTGTTATAAAAGGAGGTATGTTCTCCTCCTCTGCAACTCACTTGGCATTCATATTGAGATGGCTCATTATTTCAAAAATTCCGCTTTCTTGTTCGTGATTTCATCTTTTGCTGCCCACAGTGGAGGGTTGTTAGAGTGTATGGGCAGAGCAGAGAGCAGGAATGAACATATATCCCAGCGGACTGCAGCCTATGACAAGTGAGACGGGAATTTAATCTTTCTTGGTGGTTTCAGCTGTGTGCGCGCGCCAGAGGATATATTTAAATCAGTTGCGGTGCGCGACAGCAGTTCTGTTTTTCGAGCGCGCTCATACAAGTGTTACTTCAAAAACGCTGCTATTGTTTTGGCGAAACAGGATGCGTTTCAATGCACACACTACGAGAGGGTCCGGCATGGAAGGCTTGACAGAGCGTATATCTCCGCTCAGCTTGCACCTGTCTGCAACGAGCTACATGATAGCGCTTGTGCTGTTTAATGACTGTAGCCTCGTATGCGTACCATTGGATCCAGGAAGGCGAAGACTGGGTAAAATGGGATATGTGAAAAGTTAAGCACAATGTTCTTATACGTAATAGATTTGTAGATACTCTGCAGTGAAGTCTAAACAGCTTGTTAGAGGCAGAGCCCAAAGAACTACTTGAGTCATGTAGCATATAAAACTGTAGGCGTTAAGTGAAGAAAGGAGAGGTTTCTGCAGATTATCTAAAGATGTAATATCTTTATTACCATTTGGTTAGATTTTCATAAATCCCACCTATACTTCGTCTTTGTCTTGTTGGCTATAATCTATTGAGAGCTCAGAGGATGAAAGAGAAAAAATTGAAATGCGAGCTTGACTTTTTGTTCAGCTAAGAAAGTGCACAACTAGGGTAATGCATACAGGAAATCAAACTGGTTAATAACCATCGAGACAGGAGATGATGTCGTGCTAGGACGTGCAGAAGGATAATTTTGTGAAGAAGCGCTCATCACGTGCTCGTTAGCAAGGGTAAAACGTTACGCAAGAAATAAGAAAAAACGAGATGTATACTAACAAATGGGTCACGAGCGATAAGGTGGTGCACGCTCATGGGTATAATGTACGCCACAGAAATGCGAGTTACGATCCCGGAGAACAAGTTTGTGTGTGGAGCCCAATCCGTATAAGAGGGCGGTCTGAAAAGGTCCTTCGTCGATACTTTTGCCCGTATAAGATAGTTCGCCAATTCAGCGAAGTGAACTATTAAGTTTTTCCCCAGGGAACTGTTCGTTCACCTCGACGGTCAAATTCCCAAGTGGTACAGGTCGCAAGAATGAAGACTTACAACGCCCGTTAGCACCCTTTCTTGCCTGTGCCCCCCAGCTATCCGACACTACTGGTGTTTCCTGTTGCTCGGATCGCCAACACTTAGCGCTGAGGCCGGTGCCTTTCAATGAGAAGGATTAATGCCGCATTTCTAAACAATCTTGTGGCACCGTCATGCCGCTAGACTACATTACTCGACGTTTTAGCTGGCCTTGGCCATGCTAGTCACCCCGGCGTTCTTAGTCTTCCTCTCGCACGCTCCCGGCTGTCTTGGCCACGTACGGTCACTCATTAAACCTACCTTCTATGTGAACCTACTTTCGCTGCGCTGGTTGTTTGACGGGGACAATATGATGTAGCCGACATGAGCTTTCCAGGAAAGGTTAGAAGAAACGTAAACACCAATGTATTTATTTATAAGGTAGCACAGTTTCAAGAGAAACGTTGTTAATGTGGTGAGTATTAGGCGGGTCTGAAATGCGATAAATGTGCACATGCTGCACTTCTCAATATTTAGTTTCATATTTTATTTGTTACGCCAATCAAGAACCTTCTTAATGTGAAACTAAAAGCAGAATACATCGTTATCGTCCCTAATTTTACAATAAATAACACAGCCACCAGAAAACAGTTAATTGGAGAAGAAATGTTAGTCGGCAACTCATTTATGGAGATGTGAAATAGGAGGGGCCCACGAACGGACCCCTGAGGCACGTCAGAACGGATAGGAAAAGAATGTGAGCCAACGTTATTTGCTGTTACCTATTGTTAACGGTAGGAAAGAAAGCAGTGCAGCCTTGCAAGTACACTAGAGTCTATATTAGGATTGCTTAATTTTACGAAAATCGCTCGTGACAGTCCTTGTCAAACGCTTTAGAGAAATCATAAATATGCAATCTACCTGAGACCAACGATCAAGGGTGCCATGAAGGTAATGCGTGAAGAATATTAGCTGAGTTTCTCATGAAAATGTCTTACGAAATCCGTGCTGGGCATTGTTGAAAAAGGAATTTCATTCTAAAAAGGAAATAAGACACGAGTATATGACATATTCCATGATTTGCAAAGGAATACTAGTAAGTGATATTGGATGAAAGCTTTCAGGACAACGTTTATTTCGAGACTTATGCAGGGGAATCACCTTCCCAACTTTCCAATCATCGGGAATACAACCTGTTTCAAGAGATTGATCAAACAATTTAGTAAGGGTTGTGGAAGAGACGGACTTTGTATTAATCAAGAATTTAGAATTAATGTTATCAACTCAGCGGGAGGAGAAAACTTCAAGATTTTCTATAATGCTTAGAACGCTTGACACAAAGAATAGAACTGGATTCATTGGAACAACAAACACAGGGCACACACGATTGTCAAGCGAAACATTGTCACAAATAATTGGCAGTGGCTTAGCTTTAGTTACGGCTGCTACATAAAGCAAAATCCACATGGCTAAGCTTGTGTGTTTCTTGTGGTGTGGTTCGATAGTTTTGCTACAGAGTAACACATGACACACAATACTTACGACTGCTCTCGTTTGTTTTTATTTATGCCAATGTATACGATAAGATGGTCGGTGAAATAATGCGATGTGGTTTTCACTTGATTTATACTATGTTCTGCCTGTATAGATGTTCTTTGCATCACGAGGTACAAATTACTCCCCCACTGGGTAGTACTTCTCAAGGGGGAAGCACTCGGAGAGCTAGAACATAGTCGCCGAGCTTCGTCTTGTGCACGGCGCTTAGCATAACGTTCTTCATGTTCTTCCACTGCCTCTTGTGCACGTTGTCGCTTTCTTCCGGCCACTTGTCGTCGACACTTAGCCGCCTGCACATCAAAGCAATCACGGCGAGGCCGAAGCAACAGCCCACCATTTGTTCGGCGCGGCAGTGGTGGGGCGCGCTGACGGTGCCGCCATCTGCCGGTGCTCGGCTGAAGCGGATGCTAGACAATGGTGCACCATCTGCTCTGCTGCTCGGCCAAACCGACGCTGTGGCCGGTGCTACGCGACGATGCAAAACCTGGAGTAGTATGGCTAACCCAATGAAGGCCGTCGCAAAAGCATGGTTAAGTATTGAATCACATTCGTGAGATGTAAACGCGAGGCCGACACGCGATGTAATTTGTATTGTGGAGGTGTCTTTCTGGTTGATAATATTCAACAATTGGTGTTACTGACCAACAAAGCAGGCAAAGTGCTGTTAAAAAATGCATCCTTGGCGTTTTTAGTGTAGCCTTGTACACAGCTACTGCAAGAAAAAAGGTTTCCCATCGTTTCTTTGTACGCGACAACTTTGCAGAGCGAACAAAATGCTCCTAATTTCAGAATCTTTTTTTTTTTTTCAAACAATCAAATATAAATATTATTCGGCAAACTGAAGTTTACATCGAGGACAGGAAAAAGGCTATCAGAAAAGCTTGAGGAGCCTGACCACAACCGCATGGGCTGCACAGGAGCGTGCGGCTAAGGAAAATTAGAATAATATGACGAGAACATACATGATTCACAGAACATCCTTTAAAAATGGAACATTATAAACCAAAGAAAATGAAGTCGGTAGCATTGCACAAAAAATGATATTTTCAAACTATTATTAACCCAAGGTGCTTCCCTGTTGCACCCAAGGAACCTCAGTGGGACAAAAGCGTTAGTGAGATGTTCAATGGCACCCTTGATCAATTTCCAGTTAGTGTGAACAGAACGTTGCGAAAACCATGGTAAGTACTCATTCAGAAAGAGAGCTAATTCGTGGTTAATCATGTCAAAAGTCAGCCCGTTTATTATCTGTAGCGCGTTTAATCTGATCAGAGGGTTGTAGCAAGGAATGATCACTTAGGCCAGGCAGATGTGGTAACTTAATGAGAACAATATCTAACACGTTAGATATGAATACAGTACATCGAGTAGGTTTAGAGACAAGCTGACACAGGTTGAAGTCCAAACACCTGACTAAACTTGTTACTTGCAGCCGAGAAAGTGTTACGATAGGGCAATGTATTGGCCCACAATAGTGGTGTAATTTACGCCGGCAGCAAAGATAATAAGAATCCTCGGAAAACGTACAATATTTATGTTAAGGGCGTCATGCAATTCATCAACTAAAGTATGGCTCGAAGACGGGGGGCGGTCGCGTCAGACTAAATGACTATGAAGTCTTCCTCGATGGAACGACCAGATCCCAACGGAGCCGGTCGCGCACAGATTTCGTCCGTGTTGTGCGCCTCAAACCTTATTACACGCGCTGAATTATTTATAATTCCGTTTATCCTTCTGTGTTTATTTTTCAAGCATCGGGTCAATGCCATTTTAAGGGGCAGTAACGCTGAAAACCATTTAAATTGCTCTTTTTCGATACCTGCCGGCATGCTGCCTTATAAATCTTATTCTGGCGGCGGATCAATTTTGTAATTATTATTGCGAAAGTAATACTACTACAGGTCTGACCTCTCATGACTGTGTTCTGTGTTCGAGCCCGTGTCTGTGTACTTGTCTGGGTACGAAATCGTGTTCGTGTCCCTGGTCCCCTGGCAGGAGCTGCCAACTTGGGTCTCTCGTTTCACATGGGGCGATTATGTCAGAATCAGCCTGCAAGGACCCTGGCATTAGCGTTACCCCTATTATAGGCCACTAAGGCACGTTCGTACGGCTTGGTTAAAGCGGGGCTTTGTATGTGGGCTGGAGAATAAGAAGAAGAACGCTTGGTCACCCGCAGCTAATGTTTTCGCGCCATATTCAGTACAGCAGCGTTGAACCATTGTTTTTTGTTTGTTCATGGTGGTTGTCGCAGCTTAATCAGTTTCTGTGCCGCGTAAGATGCACCATGATATGTCCAGAAGATTCCGGTCAGTTGCGTATGTTTCTGCAATGTTACAGGCTGTGCTAGTAACAGTTTCCCGCTATATCTAAAATTTCCTTCGCCGCCCTTTAAATTGGGCTTTTATGGGTGCGACAAGAATTCTTTGATCGACGACTCCCAAGCACGATTGTTCTTAACGCTGCCGCCAATTGCTTAGTTGTCTTGCGGACGCAAGTCACTTCAGTAAACATTTAAATGCAGTCAACCTTGTCACCACAAGTTGACAAATAATAGCTTGAAGCTGACTTTAAAATATTTCTTTGTTTTTGATAAACGCTCGTATCTTCAATTTCTCTTCTACAATACTCGTGGTTATTATTCTGGAAGGATCTATACCATAAGCGCACTGAATTTAGAAAACTTCATGAATATTTGGTACAACTCAACAGATTCATATTACAGCTAGCTTTTTTTCCAACCCCATTTAGACTATCAGTAATTCATTATCGGATTGGTGTTGATCTGTGAGCTACACGCAGTACGACTGTTGAAATTGAACTCAGCAGAGGGATGAATTATTTAAGAATATTTGAGCATACTGTCTAAAGATATTAAATACATAAAGAAACACAAACCTTTCACTTTAGGCATGTACTCGATTGCGCCTTTTCACATCACGCTTTCATTTCTATAAATATTTTAGTCACTTTCTGTCAATGTTGGATTATGGTGAAGGAAAGAGAATATCTGTCTGACTTCTCGTTGGAAGTCAAAAGGTGAAATAATTGTTTGAAAATGAAAGTACATCTAATATTATATCTCCCATCCCTTTTTAAAACTAGTCTGCATCTTATATAAATTAGCGACAAGCGTGTGGTTGGTAAACGCTTAGCACTTGGTAATATGGCCAACTAAACCTCATCGACCCCAGTTCGAAAGCAAAACTTAGCCCGAGCTCGGGGATTGACAACGGCCTTAGAACGACCGATCCTCAGCAATCGACCTTTGGCCAACGAGTATGGCCGACCTGGCAGCCTACTGCCACGGTAGTGCTATCCATAGAATATCTGCAATTTTTATTTTACAAAGAAATTGCTACGGCCGCAGCACTTTGATATGCGCAGCTTTTGCTGGAAGCGGACACTCTCTTTGTAGCATAGGCATTATATAATAAAAACAGCCTTCGATCTTGATAAAAGCAAAGCCCACGTATCGAACTGAATAAAGGCTTCGCACTGACAAAGGCAGATTCTAAAACGATTGATTGGCCATTATTTTCATATACTCAGAGAAGGCCCCCCCAAATACTCTTCTAATACAAAAATAGCAACTTTTTCAAATTA
The DNA here is from genome assembly GCF_055883805.1 of Amblyomma maculatum. Lineage (NCBI taxonomy): Eukaryota > Metazoa > Arthropoda > Arachnida > Ixodida > Ixodidae > Amblyomma > Amblyomma maculatum. The sequence continues at coordinate 83,658,519 of NC_139348.1, read as the reverse complement.
TTAAGTATGTGTGGTTCACTATAATTTATCCCGGCTTTAAACTTCTAGGCTCAGTTGAAGATGTCACATTCCCTTGCTCGTTGACTCTTAGCACCCATCGCTGGACTACTGTCATCACGACCTTCATAAGCAGGAGTTCAATAGGGAGCATATTCTCCCTCCTCACTCCTTTCATACGAAAGAAAAAATTAGTTTTCATTCTATATTGCAAAGTAAAATGATTTTCCGGTCGTATAAAGGGTTTAAACGCAGTCTCTAAAACCCTTATCATAAATATTATCAGTGTTGTTAGTTAAGAGGTTCAATACTGCAGTGATCGGATGATTTGTGAACCAAGATACTGTGTTGGGCGAGTTGGTACCCATTCATTATTAATTTAAACAGCGCGAACAAGAAGACAAAGAACAAGATAAAAGGAAGCCACAGTACAAGCGCTGTTTGTTTTGTTCCTTAAATTACAATAAGAACTTGTACTGTGATTTCCTTTTATCTTGTCGTTTTGTCTCCTTGTTCGCGCTGTTTAAATTAATAATGGATGATTTGCGAAGTAACCTGAAATATGGGGTACTATTATACGCATATACCGCATGTCCCAACTACTTTATTCAAGGGCCAAAAATGAAAGTTTATAGGTACGCGATGTAGACCAGTTATAAATTGCTGGCAGCTACTTTGAGCGCCTAAGAAAAGTTCTTGTTCACAAATTTCAACGAGCATTGTTTACCAAAATACTAGATATTGATTTTTATCCACAAACAGTAATTAATATATTGAAAAGAACCTCCACAAACCTTCACTCCACTACTTTGTATAAGGAACCACATGTTTCATTTTCAGATAAAGAAGAAACCCACAAAAAACAATAATTACCTGGCTAGAGAATTCAGTAGTGGCCTTGGCTTCACGGTGCTGTGCGGTGGTAGCATTATAATAGTCCTCGTCCGACAAAGCATCCAAAGCAACTCTATTTGATGCGTTTTCTTACGACTGACGAATAATTCTTCTATCACTTATATCATTACAGCTTTGTCTTTATCGCAACTGCAAAGTACCGCGCCCCCGATATAACATACGCCATATGCGCCCAAAATACCTGGCGTGAAGATATTGTCGCCAGCATATCAGATATACTCTGAAATGAAAACATTCATCGTGGCTGAAATTGGTTTTGTTTCTTAAATTACAATAAGAGCATGGCAACAGCGGCGCGCGAATTGGCTGGTAAGCCTTTTTAACTATATTTCGCTGCTTTTTCAGGAAATGGCAAAATAATTACATATTAGCTTTCCTTACCTCAAATAACGAAGCAGGGGATTCCTCCGAACCTCCCGAATCTGTAAATTTAATTAATTGTGCTTGCTTGTGAAAGGTTTTATTTCGTTTATGAGAGGACGCGAGCCGGCCGCGATGGTGGACGCCGGCTACAGTCGGTCAGCGGCCCCATCCGGGGCCGCCGACAGTGCAAGCTGCCTCGCGAGCATGGCGGGTCTAGGTCTTTTGGGAGGTCGACCAAAGAGCATCCGAGCAGAAAGGCTCCGAAGCCTCTTCGGGGGGGGGGGGGGGGGGGAAGAAAATGGGGACTAGATGACCTGCCTCCCCTCCCCCCCCCCCCCATTTGGGATAAAGAGCAAGAAAACTCTTTACAGTGTGGGCACTCACGTTTAATATTTGGTTCGTAGCGAGCAGCCTGGTCTGGGCAGCAAAACTTGTTGGCCTGCAGCTGTCGCTGAAAGCTTAGGTCGGTCTACGACAGCCCCTTCGCCGGAGGTAGATATCGTTGGTGCCGATCTTTGCAGTGTTTAATAATTTCTCGGAACCGCAGCAGCGGTCGGCCTAGCTCATCATCGTGAGATCAGAGGGTGGGTGCTCGGAGGAAAAACGCGCGGGCAACGGCTTTTTCCACTTCGTTACCTGGTAGTCGCTGATGGTTCTAGCATCCACACAATGCGCCTAGGCTAGTCTTCTAACTCGCGGACCGCATTGTAAAGCAAGCGGGGAGCTAGTGTGGTCACCTCCATCTACCATCACCATCCTCCGCCTAACTATACCGACTGCAGGGCGGAGGCTTCTCGCACATTCTTCCAAATAACCCGGTCCTGTTCTAGCTGCATCCAATTGACCCCTGCAAACCTCTTACACTTATCCGCAAACCTAAGTTTCTGCCGCCCTCTGCTGCGCTTTCCTTTCCTTGGAATCCAGTTTGGTGCCTTAAGTGACCGTCGGTTATCTTCTCTTCGCGCTACATAACCGATGGTCGCTTAGGGCACCTCACTGCGCATATAACTTTCGCAGGTCATTCTCGAGTCGGTGATGAACGTTCGGCATTTTTGTTGAGAAACCTCGAGGGCAATTGTGACTTCCTCGGCACAGTGATCACTCTCGGCTTAGAAAGAAAGCCCATTGAATTGTGTGTTGCGGTGCGCTTTCTCCGCCGTATAGTGGCCCGAACGGGTCGAACCAGCCACATCGACGGAGTAGTCCCAGTGAATATTAAGGCGAAAGTGTTTATTGCCTCATCGTTGTCGCTATCGTCGGTAAGTTCCAGCTCCAAGACCGCGGCCACTAAATAGTGGTTCCCGGCGCATGCGGGAAAGTGCATCCTCACCTAATCACAACGAGACGGTTCACTCGGCGGCGCCAGCGCTTCCCTTCCGGCCCCGGATATTGACCGTTCTGGGTTGTGGTGCGAAACGAAGGACCGAATAACCAGTTACAAGGAAGTGACAGAGTGTTACCACCTAGCACGACGGACAATGCCGCCTCTTCACCCGGCACTTAGTCGGGAAGAGGAGGACATCCTAAGGCAAATAAAAAACGGGTAACTCGTCCCCCCGGCAGTGCAACACTTCCTCCACTCAGACATCTACACAAGTGATTTGTGCAGTGTATGTCAAGGTGACCCGGCGGACAAATGGCATATCATTTTTGATATACCCACCCGACATACCAACCAGAAATTCAAAGTGCTTTGCAAAATACTGACAAGGACATTCAACTATGGGCCGTCCAGCAGGCCCGGGGTGCGCTCGAAAAACACAAGCCTCACGTTCAACCACGGACGGGCCAAAGTGAGGGAATTCAGCGTAGGGCATAGCCCCGGGTCGACACTTGACCAGCGTCACGAGGAATTAAAGCGTCATTTGCAGGCATCTCATTAACGTTACACATACATACATACATACATACATACATACATACATACATACATACATACATACATACATACATACATACATACATACATACATACATACATACATACATACATACATACATACATACATACATACATACATACATACATACATACATACATACATACATACATACATACATACATACATACATACATACATACATACATACATACGTGCCAGGGCCTCCACTGCACAAGGGTTCTGGGAAGACATCACACAGATCACAGTACAATTTTTTCCTCTTTACACTAAACAAAAACGGCAGAGAAAAACGCGCCGAAAGAAATTTAACACTATTGATTACCTCGTTGTAATAACCATACATAACACACGCTACTTCTGTGCAGATAACAAACTCAGGCAACTGGCGCAGTAACCTAACTTGGCAGATACGGCGCAACAATGGGTCGGAAACGTCGTAAAATAACAAAAACCCATTGATCACCAGGCGTAAAAAGCAATGACCGACCCCCCCCCCCCCCCGCCCCCTCGCCGGAACAGATTTGTCCTGCTGCAGTGGTTCCATTCTGCCACCCAAAGAAAATTGGCAAAAATCCTGTGAGGTTTTTGTAAGTTTACACGCGGACAATGCAACACTTGTAACATGTGCCATAGCTTGCTGATAAAACAAAAACTAAAATTGCATACTGTAGCTCTTGCGAAAACTTATATGTTGGCGCCATTGCACTTCTCTGTTTTCTCCCGTAGTCCTTGCGTCTCCCCTTTCCAATATTGCTCGCTTTGGCGGTAACTATCCAGCTCGATACCTAAGTTCTTTGTCGGGGTCTTCGCCCACGTCGAATTGGCAAAGTGGTCAGGCAAATTGGTCATAGCCCAAGGCACTTGGCCAAGTTCATCCCATTGATAGTAGCATGAGAAACCTCACGAATAGATTTGACAGCCTTAAGTACGCTTTCCTGGTCAACCGTCTAAACGCCAACATCGTCCGCGTACGCCAACAACTTTACCTCGGCTGCTTGTAACGTAAACCCATTATTATGTCGTTTTTCATTATTTTCATACAACAGGTCGCAATGTAAATGACGGGGCAGCCCTGCCATACCGAACGCTGTACGCGTAAATTACCCTATCTTGACCTTGTCTTTTAACGATGCCTTCAATGTCAATTCACTGCCCCCATCGTATGCGTCATCACACACGGTCCTAATACCTAAAACGGATGAGATACATAAATTACGACTTGTTACAGCCTACTAACCAACGGTGCTTACAAAGGTTGAATACAACATTTTACGAGGGTACTAGTTTGAAGGTTGCAGACAGTGTTTAAGGACAGTTGGTCCCCACCACGCATCGTGTATAAAAGGGCGCTCGATTCTTTCCAGTATTATTAAGGCGCAAAGTGTTCTTGAGTGTTGCGGTGACTGGACCGGTCACGTAGCCATTCTGCAGATTGAGTGAGAAAGCATTTGACCGTGTTGCTCGCGAAATTTTGCAGTCCATTTCGGATCGTGTGAACGTTGGCTCAGTTACCTGCAAGGGCGTGGCCCTGGCGTACGAAAACAGCACGACAAGACCGATCGTAAACAAGTGTCTGGGACCCCAATTTGCCCCACGCCCTGGATCATGGCGTCAATGAAATGCTGCTTTGCGGTCGGAAGGGGCGCGTTATGTACCTTCACGACAGATAATGACGCCACCAGGCGCTTAAATAATGAAGAGGCAACAGCATGCCGGCGATTACAAGCTGGAAACTTCCCAGACCCTGTCTGGGTGTTTCATTTCCAGACGAAAGCAAAAATCATAAATTTAAAGCCTGTGAAGCTACGGGGACCCTCGACGATATACTTTAGGAATGCTCTAAGTCTCCGGGCGCTAAGGGCAACAATAACAGTAGAGAAGCCTGGGATACCCCGCTGTGAAGCGATGTCCTCACTGACTCACAAAGAGCAGTCCGCCTGGCGGCTGAGTCCACGAATAACCAATGTGTATTCACCAGTACTTAGTCGCGGAGGTTCCAGCCTCCGTTCCTCAGGCCAGCGTGCCTGGAGTGGGGAGTAGGGGGAGTCCTAATTCGGTGCAAAATAGTTTTATTCAATCAATTCAATCCATATACAATTCTGACCCCACCGGGCACCTTTTTTTTGACGCTTCATCAAACGCTGCACCGCACAAAAAAACAGAAGCAGACCCAGATGTCTAGGAGGCGTTAGAACAGCAAGCATCAGCGGTGTTTGAAATTGATTTGCAGGATAGAAAAGATGGGCGCGGGATCTGTCACAATTCTCTGCGAACATGTGTACCGTGACGTAAAGGACGGGAGGAAAGTGGGGGTGAAAGAAGAGAGGGAGATAGAGGTTGTCGAAGAATCAGGTTGTCGCAGAAGATTGAACCGACAACAAAAATATCAAATTTTTTGCCTTCCACTCAAGATTTTGAGTCGAAAATGAAAATTAGTTTTTTCTTCGTCAACGCATTTCTCTAAAAGTAAAACAGATATTGCCTCCTCTACGGAAACAGACATTGTATTTAGAAATGCCTGTAATTTACACACACTATTTACAGTACACTTACGCTTACAAGACATCAGAGATCATCCTGCCTCGCGTAACCCGGGCCTGTAAGACTGTTGTCTAGGACGCAAACAGTAAACCCAATTCCGACTATATTATGGAAGGCATTCAGTGACATAACCCTGTCTCGATCTATATTGCCTCTCAAGCGTGCAAGCCCATGCTTGCGGTCCGCCTTTGTGTGAAGTCATGTTCATGCAACGCGGTGACCCATGGCATATGGTCTGACATATCCCGGATATATATATATATATATATATATATATATATATATATATATATATATATATATATATATATATATATATATATATATATATATATATATATATATATATATAGGCAATCCCATACTATCGTATTCGTGAGCTTTTCACCACAGGAGGACAGTGAGATTGGGCTCGGGTCCGTATTCAGAGCCTTACCTGATTTCGGGATGAAAGTTACAAGCAATGTTTTCCATTCGGGAGGGAGCAGATACCTATTTCAGATTTGATTTAATCACTTTTTTTTTTTTCAAATAGATAGACGCATTCTGAGAGCTTCACAAACATTTTCACAGTTAACAGATCCTGACTCCTCAAAGTACATCAGCGCATTTATAGCCAGCGTCGCCTTAAGATGCAGCACAAAAGAGGCTCCTAATTCTTGATTTGGCTTGTGCTAGTTTGTATCCCCGGGACCAACAGTATGATTCGCGCAGCAGAGATACTTTTCTCACAAAGATTCCCCTCGTTGCGACGTCACACATTGGTACCTTTGCAGGGCCTGTCAGAACTGTTTTCGTGTCCCTCCTCTCGTTTGAATGGGGTGGATCAAGTCGTGAAAGAGAGGTCAAGTGCCCTTTGTGTTCATCCGACGCGCTGCCGAGAGCAGCGTTCAATCGCATATGACTCTGTGAGCTGTGAGAAATACACTAAAGCCTGCTCTGTTAGCATCAAAATGGGCTCTCTAATTGATTAGTCTTTTGCTTCACCCACCGTCTTGTTAAACTCCGGCGCGCCTTACATACATACATGAGGTGATTGTTCCCAGCGGGGATCATCCAATCATGTGAAGACAATGCCTATGTTACGTCTGTATATGGGTTCACTGTCCTGCACACTCAGCCTAGCCCTCAACTTTGGAATTTATATGTGCTCGTTACTAATAGGAAACCTTGGCAGATTTTGAGGAGGATAGACTGCTAGAAAGCCGAAAATGGTTTAGTTAGATTGGTAAAATAGATATGTACCTAATACAGGCTCGTTTAAATCTCCAGTGAATGTTGCGATTCGGATGGCGAAATTTCCGACCACAATTTGTTTGAACAAAAGCATATACTTTATGCACCTAAGATGTATCCTTGGCAAAAGAAGTTCCACTTGTGCCCTCGCGCAAGCACAGAAGACTATTTACTTCAGCCCTGACAGGAATTCAACCTTTTGCAACATAATTACATGCAGCATGGACGAAGTGCCCTTTGCGAGCCCAAAAGACGAACACTGCAGAGAAGACAACACGACAAAAGCGCGCACTCGTCACTTGCGGTATCGGGTTTTAGTTTCTTTATTTCTCCTCTGTTATGTTCGTAATGCTGTTTTTCCGATTAAATCATTCATTTACGTGTTAGCGATAGGGGTTCTGGGGTGTTGTCTTGCCTGCTTGATAATCTTTCTGCGCTCGCTCGCTATGAATAGTCTACTCAGTTGACAATTAATGCCACCGCTATCTATAATATCCCCCGTATACCAATATGAACCAATTATTATAAAAAATGGTCAATATGCGAGATTTCGTATGTCATAACAGCAATGGTTCTATACATCGACGCACCGCTTCTTCTTATCAGTTTCGTATCAAATCTGGCTCATAAGCGGTACGTATTTCTCTATCTGTAGCGTGATTATAACGTAGCATAGACGCGCATACAATGCAGAGAGGCGACAACAAAATTATGCGCAGCCGTCTTCAGTGTTCTATTGAGCAGACTACCTCTGTTGTTTTTATTGTAAGAAAAAGCAGTTTTTAAATCGTTGCGGATTTGGATTCTTTTTCAAACCCCGGTACGTGGGGAATCAGAATGGCAGGCTTGTTCTCAAACGTTCCCAAAGCAGTTCACATTCAGCGATGCCTATCTTAAATTTCAAACAATGTTTTTATGCCGCAGGGGCAAAAATTACAGAATAATTATAAGAAGGGACTGAAAAGGTACGCTATTTTCAAAGGAAATTAGAGAATAATTATAAGAAGTGACTAAAAAGGGGTGCTACTTAGAGGAAATTAGAGGCTAATTACAAGAAGTGATGGAAAAGGTGCGCTATTTTTAGAGTAAATTAGAGAATAATTATAAGAAGTGACTGAAAAGGTGGGCTATGTTTAAACTGAACCTGAGAAAAGGCTGGCTCGTTTTAATCCCATGTAAGTCTACTTCATACGTGTTGATCGTTAAGGGGTGGTGTGTAACTGGTAGTCAGGTGTACTTAATCTTCATGCGGGCCAGAATTGATATAATCCTGCAAATGTGCCAAATAATCTGAATGTCTGAAGAAGAGCATATGGGTTTTATCCATTTGTCTTCTACAAAAGAACACAGGCCGGGCTGGTGTACCTTCCCAGATCACTCGGCTCTGAAGGTCTAGTCTCATACGACTCAAGTGTACAGTAAGCACCACAGATTCTGCCCTTTTGAAAAAATGCCGTCCGCTATTAAAGCGTTTCTTCTTGACTAAACAAGACCCTAACCAAAAGGCCAAAAAAGTAATCTCAAGCACATCGATGCTTTTCACTTGTTTGGTAAAGTGTGATATAAAAGTTGGTTACTTGGGCTGTCCAGCCAAGAGGCTGGAAAGATCATGCGCGAAGTTAGAATGGCTAAGAGCCGGTTAATCAGAGCCATTCAGAGCAGGCTCAGTGGGGAATCTGGTCTCACTACCAAGGAAAATAGCGGATGGTCTAAAACCTGCTGACCGGTTTGTCGTGTTTCTTGTGACTTTTGGGAGTTTATCATTTTCACAATACCGTGCATTGTGGATGGAGTAGTTGTGCATGTTGACGTAGTAGCTGGCGTATTGCCATTGTTATGGTGCTTTACGCTCTTAAATATCCTGGTCCTTCAATATGACATTTGAAGGTGGAGTAATTTACAAGTAGAGTTGTGCTTTATAACTGCTTTTATTCCTTGGGTAGTATGAGGCCCTACGGACATTTATCTGTTGGGCAGCAGTCTGGGTATTTTCCTTCCGTTTGAGGTGTAATGAAGCAGGGCGGGGCGACTTCCAACATGCTGCACCTGACAGAGATATTTTAACCAATATTAGAATGAGGCAATGAATTTCACAAAAAGTAAATAAACTACTAATAGGTGTAAAAATTTAGCAAAACGATTACGAAACCACACTGCGTGCTCAGTGTAAAAATATTGAATATGTTGCACTTGAATCCTAAGGCAGCCATCTGGATGTATATGCAGGAACAGTTATTGTACATAAAGCCCTATGGCCGACAGGTAAAATTGCGATGTGAATAAGACAGGGTGTAAATGATTTTTGAAGGTTGGTGGGCAAAATGTACTCAGGTAAGTTTTAGGTTAGAATGGAAGGAAATAAATTTTCTCAAAATAAAAGAAAGAAACTAGTGCAGAATATGCGCCATAAATTACTAAATGTAATAAAGAAATCCTACCATAACTATTGCTGTCACCACCATATTTCTTAGGGACGGTTCTTATTTTCCTTCTATTCACCCACATTGAAAGCCACCATTTTCAAAACAATTTACCGCAGAAGAAAAGAAAAGTACGGTAAACCTATAAGGTTTCCTGCGCCAGCTTGTAATATACGCTCGCAAACAAGGTGGCCACGTAGTTATCGAGATGAGGGCAAATCCGCGCCAGTTGCCGGCGTGGTCCAGCTTTGCTGCTTCGAGTGCGTGGCAAGGAAAACATACCGGGAACTTCCGCATAGCTGTTCCCGTGCGCTGGCACCATACTATAAATACGAACAGGTATTTTAATGTGTGCCCCTGAAGCAACGATAACGTCCAGATTGTGAAGCCGGACGAGTGTATACATAAATGTAAACCTGATGTACCCCAAGTGTGCCTGAAGCCCGACCTATGATGTTACAGTAAGCGAAAGCGACAAGTGTTTATTCGAATGCGGAGACTCCAAATTTAAAGTATGCGGAGCAAAGTCACCAGCCAAGTCAAGCGGCAAACCAGGTAGTCATCTAAAAAAACTAGCTGTGTATTACCCTGGGTTAAACCTAGTGAGAATCAGTAGCTTCAGGTGGCTACGCCTGACAAAGGTTTGTTTGTTTCTCGGCTTTTGAACTTTTGTTGTTTGTTAGTTCACTTTCTTTTTGCGGTTCAAATAATGATTTGACCTTGTTCTCTATTCCCGAAAATATTTGAAGCTCTGGAGCTGTTCGTTCCTTCTCCGTATAATTTTAAAGCATCCCAACATTTAAAGATATCAGAAAACAGAAAACATTTATTTGAAATAAAAAAAAACACCGCAGTTCTTTTTCTATCTTCATCTTCTGAAAAAAATCCTAAGAACATTTTAAATGTCATACACTAAAAACTATTCCATTGTGTGAACTAAAACTACCATAATAAATAAAAATTGAACACAAATTTTAATCTATTGAAGTGCTCACGGCTTTCTTTAAATAATAGGTGTCACATTTATTATTTGCTCAGCCCGCCGTCCAACTAACTTGCAACAAATAATCTGCAGTGCAGGTTGACAGTGCAGGTTGATTGCTCGTGTTGGCTCGCGTTTACTCTCGTTTACTCTGGCCTATATCTGTCTCGTGTCAGTTGACAGTGATACTAGTTATCTTGGCTAATTCGTGCTGCTGCCATAAAGACATAAAATTCCACCAAAGCTATCATGCTCCAAAGTGTTTTGCTTGCGATTGTATTTACGTGCACACAAAAAGCATCGCCTTTAAAATATACTACAGTTATTGTTTGTCATAACCTAGAAAAAGAATAATATGACTAAGAACTGGATTGAATATCACTGCAACTCGGAATAAAATAAATGACAGGATAATGAAGAAAGTTAAACCATCGCTTGGAGTTGCCCATGACATTGCAAGAAATAGACAATTTATTAGATTTTAGCTGTCATAAACCTCACCAAAATGCAGGAAACAACTTCAAAGGCTTGAGGATGCTTAGTATATTGCTTAAGATAAAATGTAGCTAAATTGAGCAAATATTAAACGGAATTTTGATGCCTAGTTCTCGGAGGAAGCCATAAGCACTCATATGCAATAAACAAATGCGTTAAGTTTAATGATTATTTATATTTGTAAGGTACATAGGACTATTTTTAGGAGATCCGATAAAATTAGAAGTACTAGTCTTTCAATTCGAATCAAAGTTGTTCACTTTTGATATTTTTGAATTTTGGCCGATTAGAAGCTAATATGCCGAAAGAACGAAAAATTGTAGTGTTTAAAACGTTTTCTGAAATAAATTACAGTCTGGATGATATAAAGAAAACGTTTCAGGGGCAATGTTTTATTGATTTGTGCCAGAACATAGGACAATTTTCAGGGGAAGCGCAAATTTGTTATTTATTTTATAATTTGAAACAATGCAGTGCAGCTTTTTGTATTTCGTAATAATTGAGAGGTATCAAGGAATCTTGGGAGAAATTTTAATAAAAATCGAACATGATTTTTTTAAACTTTGATATACAATTGCCCCTTTTTGCCCCTTTCAAGTATCGGGCGATTTTGATGCGTTGTAGAGGTACAGCCCGAGTGAGGAAGATCTCTAAATATTACTTGAAACTAAGATCAACCCCTGCAATTTTGGGTGGAAAATTGACTTTTTCTGTGTGTCGGACCTGGAGCAAAGTTATCGATTTTTAAGTAAATGTATTGAAAACGCAAATCTGCTTTTTAATAGTTCCTATACAGGTAAACGGTGCATAGATTCGGGCAGTAAAATATAACAAATGAGAGAGCTTTAGTGAGCTTCGCAGAATGTCTTCAAATTCTCGACTTTTTGAAATGGCAAAATCGGCACTTTCCACCACTAGTTTTATACATTTTGTTTCTCGAGAAAGCTACACCGTATCATGCAAAACAAGGTTCACTCCTTTCTGTGAGATATTTGCCCATCACATATGAAAAGTTTGTCGAAAATAAATGGCCATGAACCTCTTTTTCCGTTCACACACACACACACACACACATGTGTATATATATATATATATATATATATATATATATATATATATATATATATATATATATATATATATATATATATATATATATATATATATACATGCATACATACATACATACATACATACATACATACATACATACGCGGGTTGAGAGCCTGGCCGTTCGCACACCGTACCGTGACATCCCAAGCCCTGCAAATAAATTAGCTTTGCAAAACGCTACTTCCTGACATTTGGTGAAGGTGCGGGGTGTCGATACTGGACCCCTCAGCCATCCGATATAGGTGACGTCTGGCTGAGCTGTTGCCATCGCCCACTATGAATACCTCAGGACGAAACGACCAACCTGCGGGGACGTTCGGGAGGAATCAACAGCATCCACGCGACTGCCCCGAGCAGATAAGGTACTTTCGGCTTCAATGCGAGCCGCCTTTGTTTTATGGAACGTCTGTTGAAGAATATGAACAGTGGCTCACACATTACCAACGAGTGAGCAAGAATAACTGACAGGACACGGCAATGAAGCTGGCGAATGTGGTTCTATTTATGCGGCCACGGCACTCCTGTGATGCTTGTACCGGGAAGATTCCCTTAACACTTGGAACAGTTTCAGGGAGGAACTTAGAAAGTGCTTCGGGGACTACATGTCAGGCAAAAAAAAGCCTGAATAAATCCTTGCCTAACGAGCCCAGCGGAAAGGTGATACATGCATCATGTCGTAAAAGTGCCAAAGCTTTGCAGCGCTGTTAACCCTGCTATGTCAGCAGTTAAATCTGGCAACCTTCTGAGAAGAATTGCTGAAAATGTCCACAATTTCCTCATGGCGAGAGCAAACCTGGGCGCTTTTTCTGAAGTATTCCATGGTTACAGGATTTTTAGGGTGTTCAATTGTGCTTATCGTTCCAAATTTGGTCTTCTTTGCAGCGTCCGAAACATTGCCAGTGTCGAGAGTTAGAACCGTGATGACATGCTGTCTTTCATCCTGCCAAAAAGAATTGTCCAAAAATAATTGGCGGAGAAATTGCAGCATCCCACCGCCCATACCGTCTATCATGAAAATGCGCTCCAGCCGCCGCGCGTTGAATCAACGCCCTCCTGGACCAGATCGAGGTACCATTACCTGCGACGTAGTACCTGTAGCAATCCAGCAGCGGACCCTCTCCAGTGCGCGTTTTCAAGACGCTGTTTGGAATACCAAGTACCAGGGCCGCGAAGCTAACTGCAACCCTTCAAGCTCCTTCGTCGTTCCAGCACCTCGCCGCTGCTGCCCTCTCAATAACGACTTTTCCTCACCAACGCATCGTCCAGCTCCGGTGTGTAACCGTTGTGATCATCCTGGCCATATTTTCCGTACCGACAGTGTCGGGAGCCGTACAAGCATCTTCGACGTTCGTACGCGAGTCCCTCTGGCCAACCTATGTCGTTCCTGGTCGCTGCGACAAGGAACACTAAAACGAATCACCCGCTCCCGATCGCAGTTCCATACCGCCTATTCAGCGATGCCGTTCACTGTTCCCAAGCCACCGCTCTGTATTGACGTTTCCGGAAAACTGAAAACCGTTGCGGCCTATGGAGGTGAGGTCGTGGAACGGTCGTCTTGAACAATTCCTCTTCCTGTCATGCTAAAAACAAAATGTCTGTGTGTGTTGGTGGCATAAATACTTTCGCGTTGTTTAGACGCTGGTGCCAATATCTGTGATGAATCTTGCGTTCAAAAGCCGCCTGGCACTGAAAGTTGTTTGCTTGGGATTGGCTTGCTACTTTTCGTTGTGTGGGAGGTGGAACTTTGCACCCAGTTGACATCTGTTTCGTATCTCTCGTTACTGCTGGCGAAAACGTTCTGACAAAATTTGTCGCATTACTCCATGCCACCCACGATGTCATATTAAGCATTGACTTTTTACGTGTATGTGGGGCTACACTTGACTGCGGTGCTGCAAAAATTTCTCTCGCCGAAATATGTTTGCTGCTTTCGCAGCCAATTCAACTGGTCACTGCGAAGGAGCATTCAGTGTAACACAGGACCTCGGCACTAGCCAGAGCTGCAATGTTTTTCCAGTTCACACTTCTCAGAATCTCGTGGGCACTTCCTAGTTTCTGCTTGAACCAGACTTAAGATCGCCGCAAAGATTGTTTTGATACCAAAGGCTCTTGTTGCAGCCGCTAAGGTACCAGCCCACGTTTGCACAGTCAAGGCATCAAATCAACCTGTTTTACTCTCATCTTGCATGAAACCTGCTCGCTTTGATGCATACAGCGCCTGAACATCCTTTCTCTTTCGACAGGCACGCCTACCCGTACAGCCACCGACTTCTCGGCCAATCTCGACGCGTGATTAACAAATTGGTTTCGTCGTCAAAGTGTCTGCAGTGGAGCATGTTCTCGCCCAGCATGTGTCGGTGTTTGACTTCACTGAACCAGCCAATTCCCTTTAGATGCAAGTTTTTTGTGTGAAAGATCGAATTTACGCTGGTATTACACCATCCTTCCGAAACATTATCGTGTGTCCCCAGCAGAGCGTAACCTAATCAACGATCAAGCACGCAGCATGCTGCAGGAAGGCGTCTTTCGGGAGTCCTCTACTCCGTGGGCTGAATTTTTATATTGGTGGGCAAGAAGGATAATTCATGGTGTATTTCCATCGATCACGACCGAATTAAGGCCATCACGAAGAAAGACATCTATCCTCTCCCACATGTAGACAAAGCCGTGGATTGTCTTCAGTCTGTCTCACAATACTCGTCAATTGACTTTGGGTTGGGATATGGGCGAATACCCATGCATCTGTCGGAGCGGGAGAAGGCAGCATTTGTTACACCGGACGGGCTTTACAAATTCAATGTGATGCATTTTGGATTATGCAATTGCCCCAGCAACATCTGAGCGTTTCATGGACACTATTTTTGTCGCATAAGTGGAAGGTATGCATGTGTTATCTTGACGAAGTCATCATTTACGGCAAGACATTTCATGATCATTGAGAATGATTTAGTGTTGTGCTCGCCTGCACTGTGCGCGCTTGGTTGGTTTCGAACTTCAAAAATGCCATTTTAGTGAGCCGCAAACCTTTGTTCTCGGATTTCTTATAGATCAAGCTAGCATACACCCCGACCCACAGATGATAGCTGTCAAGCTTGGGTTCCCACAACCCCTTACACTAGAACACCTGTTAAGCTTTCTGGCTCTCTATTCCTTCTTTCGTAGGTTAATTCAAGGTTTCACTCCGCTCGCCCATTCCTTGACTTCTCTGGTTTACAAGGATAGTCCATTTATATGGTCGTCTCAATGTGAGTCTGCCTAAGAGCAGCTGAAGTATTTGGTAACATCTGGGCCTGTTCTGTGCACCTTGTACCCAGCGGTCCCTACGTCCACACAGATGCCAGCGGCGTCGGTGTCTGTGCAGTGCCTACCCAACTACCCAAGCCGTACTTTGATCAAATGAGAATGGAGCTACGCCGTAACAAGCTGGAGTGCCTGGAGGTCATCTGCGTTCCAGACGTTTTGGCCATAACTACATGTGCGTAATTTTATTATCGTCACTGACCACCACTCTGGGTTGGCTAATTGGCCTGCGCTATCCATCCGGTCGACTAGCAGGTTTGGTCTTGCGCCTCCAGGAATCACTTCACTGCCTCGTAAAAGCGGACGCATCCACGACGACCCGGAGTGTTTGCCACGCTTCCGCCTACCAGGTACAGTTAAGAGCGACGATGACCTCCATAACTCTTTATCTCCCTTTTCCGTCGCGTTTCCCAGTATTGAGACAATTGACCAAGAGCTGTGGAGAAACCCTGCTCTTAAATTCTTTGACCGAATCAACGCGTCTGCATTTTGGAATTTGTGGTCGACAGAAGGTTGTCAGCAGAGTTGTCGCGCTTTCGAGAGCGAGAGTTAAACGTAAATAATAAGCCATGTCTCCACCGTTAATCGAACCTCCATCCGGCAATCGGGCGGCTCCGCAGTTACCCGGAAGTAGAGAGCTCGGGCTAACTCGTGCGCCGCTTCGTTGCCAGGAACGGACGTGTGTGCAGGGGTCCAAATTATGCGAATTTTTTAGTCGTCTACTGGCCAGAATCCTTGCCGCTTCCGGCGAGACCCTACCCATTCAAAAATTCCAAATAGCCGTTTTGCTATCGCTGATTATGAAATTGGCTTGTGTTCCGAAGCAAGCGAGCGCTATTGCAACTTCTTCAGCCGTTTCGGCGTTGCGGCTTCTAATGGTGGCGGCTGATACCGGGGAACCTCGGCCGTCGACCACCGAGGCGACCGCCGCCCCCGTTTTTGCCACTTGCCGCATCCACGTACGCAACCGAGTTGCTGTCCATCGAATCGAAGGGTCTGATTAGTGCTTCTGCTCTCTTCTCCCTCCTCTCTGTGTTGAATATGGGACGCATGTTACGAGGGAGGGGGGGGGGGAATGATTAGATTTTCCTGGCAGTCCTGTGGGATATCTGATTTTTCTCGTAGTCCCCTATCTGTCTGCAGGCCTACCATTTCAAGTACAGTTCTGCCCGTGGTCGTTCGACTTAATCTTTCCAGCTGCGAAACTCTGACAGCCTCCGCTATTTCGTCCCAGCTATTGTGCACTCCCATAGAAAGGAGCTTCTCTGTGGATGTAGTAATTGGTAAGCCCAGGGCCCTCTTTATTCATCGTCCAATGAGAGAGTCTAACTTCTTCTCTTCCGACCTGATATTTAAGAACAGCGTGGCATAGCTTCCGCGAATTATTACGTAAGCTTGGATGAGTTTAAGCAAACTTCTTTCCTTGAGGCCTCGTCGTTTCAACGCGATTCTTCTAAATATTCCAATGACTTGTGTGGCGAATCCCTCTAGCTTTCTAATTGTTCCATCATTATATCCATTTTCTGAATGAATAGTCCTAAGATTCTTATTTGATCTACCTTTCGAACTGGTTTTCCTTCTACTTTAATGAGAAATTCCCAGCTGCGCTTGCATCGGAGTGACTTTGGGTGAGCATGATGGACCCTTACTGGCAGCGTAATCTACGACAGTGTCCGCTGCCTCCTGCAGGCGCTCCTCAATGCTCGCATCACTACCCTGGTCAACCCAGAGATTGATGTCATCCGCATAAATACTGAAATTTAGCCCCTTTATGCTCCTCAGAGCTTCTGGGAGGCCCCTTATCACCCCGTTGAAACAGAACGCGTAGAGAACCGAGCCCTGCGGCGTCCCCCTGCTCCCTAACTTCACTGTGGGGGGCTGAATGTCTTGAAACTTTATGCAGGTAGTTCTGTTTGACAAGAAGTTCTTGATGTACTCATATGTTCGTTCACCTACTCGATTTCTTGGAGACCGTGGAGGATCACTTTGTGTTTAACTTTGTGAAAAGCCTTTGTCAAGTCCAGGCCGAGAATCACTTTGGCGTCTCTAGAACGCGAGTCGATTATGTCGTATTTGAGTCGGAGCATCACGTCCTGCGGGCTCAAACCCGGTCGAAAGGCGACCATCTCGTGCGGCCACAGGTCGTGTTTCTGCATAAAGCGTGTCAGTCGTATCTGGACTACATAGAGATTCTTCAAAATTACAGGTTAAGCAGGAGACTGGTGCCACCACCGGATAAAGGTCTAAACAATAGGGAGGCAGTCGCATGGCGGCGCCTGCAAGCGGGGAACTTTGTAAACCCGATCTGGGCATATTATGTCCAAATGGAAGATAGGAGAAACGATAAATGCAAGCACTGCGGGGAGAAAGGGACCCTCGACAATATAATCTGGGAATGTACTAGCTCCCCAGGGGCTAAAACAAATATAAATTGTAGAGAAGCCTGGGAAGCCCTGCTGCGGATCGAGGTCCGTGCTCTACAGCTACAAGCCATCCGCCTGGCAGAAGAAGCCGCGAAGAGCCAAGACCTCTTTGACTGCTTCTGATCGCGGAGGTCTCTGCTACCGTCCCTTAGGCCTGCGTGCCGGGGGCGGAAATTGGGGGCCTCCTAATCTGGTGGAAAATAAAGTTGTTATCGTTATCATCATCATCGAACCTCCATCCCTCAGCTCCCAACTAAGCGCTTTTTCATTGTGCCACGCCCCGTATCCACAGACGCTCTTCATAATTGCCCTTGTCTACCGTGAGGATGATAGCAGGAATTCGAGATTGACAGATACTTTGCCTTTTCTGTAAACGAATTATTTAACGGCAGTTAACTTTGATACGTTTTATCAAATGGTGGTTGTGTTCGACAAGGGCTGTGCGATGTACCGTCATGAAAGGTCATGACGTCACCAGGCTATTCCTGCATATAAGAAGCTGACCCCGCAGGGCGTCCGATCCAAGCGTCAGCGCGGCTGCCCTTCCTCGAACGCCGCTCCAGACACAGACAGAAGCAGACAGACCCTTATGTCTAGGAGGCGTTAGTACAGAAGGCAACAGCGGCGTTTAAAATTGATTTACGGTATAGTAAAGGCGCAGTATCAGTCACAATCCGCCTTTTTCACAAAATCTGGCGCCCTCTTGGAGTGGAAAATTTGTCTGCTACTGGTTGAAAATGTCCTTGGGAGATGCACGCGCCAGCGAAATGACGGTGCATTGATGATTATGATGATGATGATAATGTGGTGGTCTCCTTTGCATCGGGGGGGGGGGGGGGGGCACAAAAATGTTCTTGACAGGTACCTCCATCTATCGCATACGCCTATCACGAAAATAACTACCCAAGGCCTCCAAGATCACCTACGGCTGCGCCGATCGCAGACCAAGAACTGTGCATGCGGAGCTGCGGTTGGTGGTTGGTTTTCAACCAGGAGAGAGGTGCGCATGCGCAGAGCGGTCTTGTTAAAAAATTCGGATTCTCTTCAGAAACATTTATCACTAGGTAACGGAGGTGAGGAAGGTGGGAGTGAAGGAAGAGAAGGAGCGAAAGAAGAGAAGGAGATAGAGGTGCTGTGGTGGAGGGCTACGATCAAACGCGCTATAATGGCTTTCGCCTCATCGCACTTAAGTAGGACAAAATATTACAAGTAGAGTAGACTGGGATACCCTGCTGAGAAGCGCGGACCCTGCCATCCAGCACCGCACCTTCCATCTGGCGGAAGAGGCCGGAACAAGCCAAAGGCTACCTGCCAGCCTCTAATCCGCGGGCGCACGACTCCCCGTCTTCCCCGGCACGCGTGCCGGGGGCGGGGAAGAGGACGCCTATTTCTGATGGAAATAAAAGTTTTGCAACCAACCAAGTGGTCTATAGTGCCCTCTAGATTTTTTACATCCATCCGGGTATATCTGTTTTGCAGACCCGATGCCATGCAGACGAAGCGCGCCGACTTGCTCGCCTGATAACCTTCAGCACACATGGTCGCAGTAAGGCACCCTATGATAACGCCCGGATCTCATTCACGTATACGCCCGGTAGCTACGTTTAGCTCATGATCCTTCTGCGCCTGGGATGCCAGTACCAGATATATCTGTGCACTTACGCCGGTCCCTTCGTCATTCTGGAGCGCCTCAGTGACGCAAATTACGTTATTTATAAAGTTACTTCGAGTCATTTCCGGTGTCGCAAGATCCAGGTCGCCCACGGGACCCGCCTAAAACCTTGCCGTCGGCCTGCTGGTTAAAGAGTTTTGACTGACCCGGGGGAAGTGATACGCGGCGCTCAAGAACAGTGCGATGAAGTTTAACAGGTGGAAGAATGGAGGCGCGCGTTCGCGACGCCCCCCGAAACACTGTAAATTAATAAGTGTTGTCAACCGCTACTTCGGATCAATATATATATATATATTTAGCATAAGTAAATAGACGTACTTGGTTGCTAGAGGTTACATAAAAGTGAAAAATTGCTTCATACTGTTTCCAAGTTTATTTGTAGTCGACGTTTCGGCAGGAGCCCTGCCTTTCTCATGACTGATGGTACATGATTCTTGTTTGTCTTCTTATAGGGTTGGCCAGAGGTGATACAAACAATATGGGCACACACAGGTGAGTCAGCTGGACACGCACAACACACACATACACACACAGCTGCGGAGAGCAGGCTAGGCCCAATGGGCCATCAACCCAAGGCACCGGCCGCCGCGAGTCATCTGTATATAGTACAAGACACAATACAGGCAACCGCGGAACAACCTTGGAAGGGAAAAAAAATAAAAAAAGAAAGACGAAAACAAATGGGGGAAGGTGTTTGCTGCAGGTGGTGAGAAAATTATTTTTCTTGTTCTCACTAAAAGATGGGAGCGCCCAGTGTGATGAGAAAACCAGGTGGACACTGCTGGTTAGAAGAACCTGACAGCGGCGAGTAAAGTTCGAGCAACTTGCGACGGGAGATGAACCTCAAAGAAAGAATAAAAAAAAAAAAGAAGTAAGTAAATATGTGGGACAGTAGAATGGTGACATACTTTGAGGTTTTCGCTAACAGATGTGAGGGCTAAACAAAAGAAGAAAACAGGTCGGGGAACATGCTTGCTGCAGGTGGTGAGAAAATTATTTTTCTTGTTCTCACTGGGAGCGCCCAGCGTGATGAAAAAACCAGGTGGACACTGCTGGTTAGAATAACCTGACAGCGGCGAGTAAAGTTCGAGCAACTTGCGACGGGAGATGAACCTCAAAGAAAGAATAATAAAAAAAAAAGGAAGTGAGTAGAATGGTGAAATACTTTGAGGTTTTCGCTAAAAGATGTGAGCGCCAAGCATGATGAAGGTTTTTACGAGAAGTGGGATGTGGAGGGTATCAAAGAAGCGAGAAAAAAAAAGGAAAAAAAAAAGAAACCGAGAAAAAACTGTAAAGGGATAATGATTGATATATATGTATAGCATTAAGCTTGCAGGGCTCGTAAGGACGACATTGCCCCAAGGTTTTCATCTATCCCAGTATTAATTGTCCTAAACTTATAAAGTATGACTCACGCTGCTCCCGCTCCCGTGTACTATTGAATCCCCCCTGAAGAACTGTTAGTTTGACTGAGTCGAATGAGTGCTGTTTCTGGTTGATATGTTTTGAAAAAGGAAGGTTGGGCAGAGAGCGGACATGAGCTCGGTGACTATTAAACCGCATTCGAAGAGGGGTAGCTGCCTGGCCAATATACTGCATGCAGCATACACCGCATTCTAGGAGATATATAACGTTTGAGGCATCGCAATCAAAGTTACCATCTATTCTCCTGGAAAATACTGGAGAGACGTAACGTCTCTCCAGTATTTTCACGACTCCTCCCCAAGTTGTCTACCGACGACCGAAAAACATCCGCAACATCCTAGTCCACTCAAAAATAGGTAATAACCCGCGGTTGGGGTGCCGGCCTTGCGGAAAGAGTAGATGCCAGGTGTGCAGCCACATGCAGATATCAAGCTGCGCAACAAGCACAGCGTCAAGTTTTAAGTGGAGAATAGATGGTAACTTTGATTGCGATGCCTCAAACGTTATATATCTCCTAGAATGCGGTGTATGCTGCATGCAGTATATTCGCCAGACAGCTACCCCTCTTCGAATGCGGTTTAATAATCACCGAGCTCATGTCCGCTCTCTGCCCAACCTTCCTTTTTCAAAACATATCAACCAGAAACAGCACTCATTCGACTCAGTCAAACTAACAGTTCTTCAGGGGGGATTCAATAATACACGAGAGCGGGAGCAGCGTGAGTCATACTTTATTTATAAGTTTAGGACAATTAATACTGGGATAAATGAAAACCTTGGGGCAATGTCGTCCTTACGAGCCCTGCAAGCTTAATGCTATACATATATATCAATCATTATCCCTTTACAGTTTTTTCTCGGTTTCTTTTTTTTTTTTCCTTTTTTCTTTCTCGCTTCTTTGATACCCTCCACATCCCACTTCTCGTAAAAACCTCCTTCATGCTTGGCGCTCACATCTTTTAGCGAAAACCTCAAAGTATTTCACCATTCTACTCACTTCCTTTTTTTTTTTTATTATTCTTTCTTTGAGGTTCATCTCCCGTCGCAAGTTGCTCGAACTTTACTCGCCGCTGTCAGGTTATTCTAACCAGCAGTGTCCACCTGGTTTTTTCATCACGCTGGGCGCTCCCAGTGAGAACAAGAAAAATAATTTTCTCACCACCTGCAGCAAACATGTTCCCCGACCTGTTTTCTTCTTTTGTTTAGCCCTCACATCTGTTAGCGAAAACCTCAAAGTATGTCACCATTCTACTGTCCCACATATTTACTTACTTCTTTTTTTTTTTTTATTCTTTCTTTGAGGTTCATCTCCCGTCGCAAGTTGCTCGAACTTTACTCGCCGCTGTCAGGTTCTTCTAACCAGCAGTGTCCACCTGGTTTTCTCATCACGCTGGGCGCTCCCATCTTTTAGTGAGAACAAGAAAAATAATTTTCTCACCACCTGCAGCAAACACCTTCCCCCACCTGTTTTCGTCTTTTTTTTTTTCCTTTTTTTCCCTTCCAAGGTTGTTCCGCGGTTGCCTGTATTGTGTCTTGTACTGTATACAGATGACTCGCGGCGGCCGGTGCCTTGGGTTGATGGCCCATTGGGCCTAGCCTGCTCTCCGCAGCTGTGTGTGTATGTGTGTGTTGTGCGTGTCCAGCTGACTCACCTGTGTGTGCCCATATTGTTTGTATCACCTCTGGCCAACCCTATAAGAAGACAAACAAGAATCATGTACCATCAGTCTTGAGAAAGGCAGGGCTCCTGCCGAAACGTCGACTACAAATAAACTTGGAAACAGTATGAAGCAATTTTTCACTTTTATATATATATATATATATATATATATATATATATATATATATATATATATATATATATATATATATATATATATATATATATATATATATATATATATATATATATATATTAGAAAATCAAACATGCCAAACATGAGTATGCTGCTTTTATTAACGTTTGGACTGGGAACCAGCCTTCATCACAATATTACAGAATATTTTCAAGCAAGTATTTATAGAGGTAGTGAAAGGGTGAGTGTACCGTCCAACATCTGAAAGCCGTCAAATTAAACATAAAGAAGGGAGCGCAAAGCTACACACCCACAGCAAGAAAAAACCACAATCACGTGTTCTTGCTGCGTGTGATGAACAGATGAACAGCGAGTTGAGTGGCCGTTCTTTTGGTGTCGTTCAGAGCGAACCCCCAGTCCATGCGCACAGAATTGCGCACCCTCACCTTTGATGTGGTCTTTGACACCACACAAGCATTGTCCCAGTGCGCAGCGGAATATAGGTGCGATCGGAAACGCGGAAGGGGGAAGTGCGCGCCTAAAAGCAAGAATAATCAGGCGCGGAGGAAATCTTCCTATTTCTGTCATCTTCCAGTGCACCCTTCGGATGCTCCTCTGGGTGCGAATGCTGCGGATGGGGATCTCATCAACGTCCCAACGGCTAGGGTGACAGAAGTACATTCTGTTTAATGAATACAGCCTAACTTCCTTGAGAGACTGGGGAGTAAAAGGGCGAAGTCATAATAACAGAAGAATCCATGATAGAGAGTACGAACAAAGGTAGTGTGAAAGGAATGCGTCTCGCTGTAAACAAAAACCTGAAGTGAAGAAATTAAACATAAAAATTTACAAAATTTGTTTTCTCTACGGC
The DNA here is from genome assembly GCF_055883805.1 of Amblyomma maculatum. Taxonomy (NCBI): domain Eukaryota; kingdom Metazoa; phylum Arthropoda; class Arachnida; order Ixodida; family Ixodidae; genus Amblyomma; species Amblyomma maculatum. The sequence goes on along the minus strand of NC_139348.1, from coordinate 83,635,066 downwards.
ACACGAGAAAGAGGAGGCATACTGCCAAATATATTTTCTATAATATTGTATAGGTAAGCAAGTTAGTTTTTTTCAACTCTCATTTAGTCCAGAGTAGCTTTCTTGAATTCTCGTATTACTATTTCGTGGTGGGTGCAGAAGTTTCTAGGATTGTTGTTAGCATTTTATGAAATTCATGACCGGGAATGTTAACATATCTTAGAATGGGCAGATTGGGCGCAGATTTTGCATGCGCATGGGGATTAATAAATCTTTTCTGATGCCAGGCTTTGTTTCGTCGATATATTGGAGCTGACGCGCTGAGCCGTGAAGCAAGTATACCACATTTCAGCTGTCGCAATTGTAGTTGCCTTCGAATTCGATGGAAAAGTTGTAGGCTGTGCTAACGGCAGTCGTTGACGCGGTAATGTGGGCGCCGACTTGTATAATGGGCTTGTTAATTGTGCGCCGCCCACTGTAGAAGAATTGCTAATTTTCAAAATTTCTAATTTTTTCGATAATTAGCAACCCTTTTTAAAATGACCAAAGCGCCTTTTTTTGCTATATCATAAAGTTGCAAATTTTGAAACCTGCTGCCAGCGTACTAAAATCTTCTAATCCGATCTTTTTTACCCACAAAATCTACGCTACTTTTACTTTTATTCGAATTATTTAGTACCAGCTTTTTGTTTCAAAATATGTAGTAAAATATCGCAAACATTGCTCTAGAGGCAACGCGCTACAAAATACGGGCATAATGCTTTAAATTATTAGCAATGAACTTTTTTCATTTTTTATGCATATCATTTTCTTGAATTCAGGCAAAATTGGGAGTTCTAGGCTGCTAGTTGTTTTCTCGACAACTCATCAAATTCGCCCAAAATTCTAAAACAGCGAAAACGGCGCAGCTTTGATTCCTGTTTGAAAAAAAGCGATCATTATCGATATTTATGAACCTCCCTCTCAAAAGCCTCAATACCTCAGAAACATTACTGCCTTAAAATTTCTTGCTATATATTGTTTTATATAAGTGTTAACACAGTTGTAACACTGAGCGCCGGTTTTGAAAATTTTCTAATCATGAGCCCTACATTCTGGCACAACAAGAAGATATTGGCACTGAAACTTTTTTTCTGCGTTATCCAGGCTTAGTTCTCAATTGCATCAAAAAATTAAAGCTCTACGCTTGCTTGTTCTTTCTCCGTATTATTTTCAAATCTGCCAAAATTAAAAATTATCAAAAAAAAACGGGCAACTTCGACTCGAGTTTAGGAAACTACCGGATATTCGAATTTTATCGAAGACTTCCAAAATCATGTCAAGGTACTTTACAACCATCAGCTACCTAAGTATTGCCGCGAAACCTTCAAAACTGTATTTGTTGTTTTTTTAACAGCCGCCGCCGTACGGCCTTATCACTCTGATTCTGGATCGCTTATCAGTTCTGTATTCTTTGTTTGTTAATGCTGGATGTCGCGAGTCACACCTTTATCAGTTCGCAAGATGCACCGAGATCTGTCCCGAAGATTCCGGCCACTCGTGTGACTTTCTACACTGTTCCAGCTTGTGCTGGTAGCTGTTTGCCACGTTATCTAGATTCTTCTGTGCAGCCTTTAAATTGAGCGTTGACGAGTTTGACGAGCATTCTTTGTTCGACTATCGACGAGCACGTTTGTTTCTATCGCCGCCGCCGAATTGCTTAGTTATTTTGCGGGCGCAAGTCAGCCCAAATAAAGAGTTTCTTTAGTGCAACCATCGACCCTTCATTTGTATCGTCGACCTCGTCACCACTACGTGACATCTGGTGGAGGTGCTGCCTTTGATCCTTCAAGCGAAGACCCAAGCCGTGTTCCTGTCGCCCTGGAAGACCAACCTGCAGGTCACCGAGCCAGCCGCCGACTTCGAGGCCTACAACCCGAACACGGCCAGCTGCCTCACCCGATTCGATCTCGGAAGGCATCGAGGCTGACAGTGGCCTAGCCTACAGCACCGGTTGTTTTCGTCCAACCCCGTGAGCCCCCCTGCTTCCATGGACGACCGGATGAAGATGCCGGAAACTGGATGGACCTTTTCGACCGTGTGGCAGAATTCAATGGCTGGAACGACGCTGCGAAACTCAGGCAGGTGTACTTTGTTCTTCAAGGACATGCCCGAGTGTGATTCGAAAATCATGAGGCAGCTATGAAGGATTGGGATATTTTCAAGGAAGCGTTTTTGTCTGCCTTTTCAAGCGTCGTCCGAAAGGAAAGAGCCCAGGCCCTCCTTCAGTCAAGACTGCAACTTCCTAACGAGCCTGTCCTGGCATACGTTGAAGAGATGAAGTGCCTCTTTCGCTGCGCCGACCCTAACATGACTGAAGGTGAGAGAGAGTCAAATTTTTAATGCGAGGCGTCAACGAATCGCTTTTTGAAAATCTTGTCTGAAATCCGCCAAAACAGTGGCGGAATTTGAAACAGAAGCGTCTGCCATCGAGAAGACGTTGTACATCCGGATGCGCCACTCTGAGTGACCACTTCAGCCAGACTACTCAAGCCACTACCCCAGCGCATCTGCAAGTGGAGAGAACCTTCGGGACCTCATCCGGGAGATCGTGCGAGAAGAGCTCCGCCGATTGATGCAGCAACCACTTCATCGCCGCTCCACACGACGAAATCGACGACAACGCGACCAGAGTGAAAGCAGACACCGCTGCCCAGCAAAGTAACGACAGTATGCCCCGACCATGACCTGAAGAAACGACGGAGCCGAGATCGGACACTGAGGCCCACGTGCAATGCGAGGACGCGAACAAGTAACCTTGAAATTGATATCCACGGTCGCAGAGTCACTACCCTAGTAGACACCGGAGCTGACTATTCAGTAATTAGTGGACCGTTAGCCTCTCAACTCAGAAAAGTTACCACCGCTTGGGATGGCCCGCTGATTCGCACCGCAGGTGGCAACCTGATTACTCCACCGGGACGATGCACAGCAAGAATAACCGTAAATGGGCGTACTCACCCCACCAGCTTTGTGGTCTTGCAGAAGTGCTCCCGCGACGTGATTTTAGGCATGGACTTCCTAAATGAACACAGGGCTATCATCGACCTGCGATCCAAGCTCATCAAGCTCTCTGCAGAAAAAGCCATTCCTGCTACAACGACGTCGATGCAACACATCCCTCTAAACGTCCTCGATGAAGAATTGACCGTCCCTCCCCGATCAAGCATCGCAGTCTGCGTAGGTAGCGCAAACATCGAAACCACTGAAGGCATCGTTGATGGAAATATCCAATTGCTCTTAGAACAAGGTGTCGGTATCTCAAGAGGCATCACGAAATTCCGGAGAGGTCAAGCTCAGGTTCTGGTAACAAACTTAACCGAAGAATACCGGCATCTCAACAAGGGCACGATGATCGCTTTTCTCGACGAATTAGCGGACCTGAAAGATGTATTCGCCCTCCACGACTAAACACTGGAAGACGCACCGAACCTATTCCGTCAGCCCACACTTGACATCAACCCGGCATTGACCCACAACATTAAAGACCAGATTCTCAGTCTGCTTCGAAGCTACGGGAAGTGCTTCTCATCGTCATCGAAGGTACGACCAACACCACTGGCCAAGCACCGCATAATAATGGACGAACACACCCTACCTCTGTGCCAAAGCCCTTATCGTGTATCGCCGCGAGAACGCCAGGCCATTCGCGATCAAGTTGAGGAAATGCTGCGTGATGACGTAATCCAGCCATCGAACAGCCCCTGGGCGGCACCTACCCGTTTTGGTGAAAATAAAGACGGCACACTTCCCTTCTGCGTTGATTACCGCCGCTTGAATAGCATAACGAAGAAGGATGTCTACCCCCTTCTCCGCATCCACGACACTCTCGACCGGCTCTGCAATGCAAGGTACTTCTCATCGATGGACCTGAATAGCGGATATTGGCAAATTGAGGTCGACGAAAGAGATCGCCAGAAGACCGCATTCATCACACCGGACGGTCTTTTCATCACACCGGACGGTCTTTTTGAGTTCAAGGTGATGCCATTTGGCCTCTGCTCCGCACCAGCCACATTTCAACGAGTAATGGACACAGTCCTGGCAGGCTTGAAGTGGAAAATTTGTTTGGTATATTTGGACGACGTTGTTGTCATCTCCTCAAACTTTGAAGACCACCTAAAACGACTACAGGCAGTGCTGGAAGCCATCAAGTCATCGGGACTAACGCTAAAAGCAGAGAAGTGTCACTTCGCCTACAAAAAACTCCGGTTCCTAGGTCACATCGTTACCAAGGATGTATTCGCCCAGACCCGGATAAAACAGCTGCAATCGCACAATTCCCACCGCCTGCCGACAAGAAAGCTGTGCGCCGATTCCTTGGGCTGTGCGCTTATTATCGACAATTTGTCAGAAACTTTTCGCGGATCGCCAAACCGTTGAGGCAGCTTACAAAGGCTGACGTACCTTTTAAATGGGAAGCGCCGCAAGGAAAATCCTTCGACGAACTTAAGCGCCGCCTGCAATGCACCCTGTACTTGGCCACTTTGATGACAACGCCGAGACCAAAATTCACACCGACGCAAGCAGTGTGCGCATGGGAGCCGTTCTCGTCCAGAAGAGTGCCGGACAGGAGAAAGTAATTGCCTACGCTAGCAGGTCCCTCACAAAAGCCGAAGTCAATTACTCGACGACCGAGAAGGAGTGCCTTGCGATCATCTGGGCTACTTCTAAGTTTCGTCCATACCTATAAGGCCGACCATTCAAGGTTGTTAGCGACCATCATGCGCTCTGCTGGCTGGCTAATTTGAGAGATCCCTCCGGCCGCCTTGCCAGATGGAGCGTACAAGTTCAAGAATTTGACTGTAGTCTATAAGTCGGGCCGGAAGCACTCCGAAGCAGACTGCGTATCACGCGCTCCCGTCGACGCTCCCCCGAAGGACGATGACGACGACACCTTCTTGGGACCGGTAAGCGCCAGCAGTTTCGCAGAACAACAGCGATCAGACCCTGAGCTGAATGCACTAGACGATTACTTAGAAGGAAAGACCACTTCCCCTCCTGGTGTGCTGAGGCGACATTTATCTGTTTGCGTTAAGCAATGGCCTCCTCGTGAAGAACTTCGCACCCAACAGGACTGCGCAACTTCTTGTAGTGCCTAAAAACCTCCGGCAGGAAATTCTGCAGGCGTTGCATGATGAGCCCACAGCAGGCCATCTCGGATTTGCACGCACGTTGCGTCGAATCCAGGAGTACTACTACTGGCCGCGACTGCCTGCCGAAGTTGCCCACTACGTGAAGACATGTCGTGAGTGCCAACGACGCAAGACGCCGCCTATCAGACCAGCAGGACTACTAAACCTGATTCCGCCCCTAGACCTGCCCTTTCAACAAATTGGGATGAATCTCCTCGGCCCCTTCCTAGCTTCGTCTATGGGTAACAAGTGGATCATCGTGGCCACTGACTACCTTACCCGTTACGCCGAAGCAACAGCCCTACCAAATGGTACCGCGGCAGAAGTCGCCAAATTTTTTGTCGAACAAATTCTCTTGCGACATGGCGCCTCAGAAGTGCTCATCACGGATAAAGCAACGGCGTTTACGGCAGATTTGACGCAATTCATCCTGGAATACAGTCATACAAGCCATCGACGAGCAACTGCGTACCATCCCCAGACCAATGGCCTGACGGAGGGCCTGAACAAAACGATCGCGGACATGATCGCTATGTACGTCGACGCTGAACACAAGACCTGGGACGCCATCTTGCCGCACGTGATCTTCGCCTATAACACGGCAGTCCAGGAGGAGACCAGAGCGACCCCATTCAAGCTTGTGTACGGCAGGGAACTCACGACGACAGTCGACGCAATGCTACCGCACGTAACCAACGAGGACAACCTCGACGTCGCCGCCTACCTGCAGCGTGCAGAGGAAGCTCGACGAATCGCACGGCTGCGTATTAAACACCAACAGCGCACCGACAGCCGACGATACAACTTACGACGACGCCACGTGGAGTACAACCCAGGAGATCAAGTGTGGATTTGGACACCAATTCGCCGTCGCGGACTAAGTGAAAAGTTGTTGCGTCGATACTTTGGGCCATACAAAATCATTCGCCGCGTCGGACCACTGGACTATGAAGTCATTCCCGACGGAACGTCAGCATCACAACGGCGACGCGTACGCCCAGAAATTGTACATGTTGTACGAATGAAGCCATATTACGCGCGTTAAAAAATCTGTGGCGTTTAAACTTTGCAGTGTTTATGCTTAAGTTGCTTTGTTTTGGAACATCGAGGCGATATTTTTTTTAAGGGGGGAGTAATGCCGCAAAACCTTCAAAACTGTATTTGTTGTCTTTTTAACAGCCGCCGCCGTACGGCCTTATCACCCTGATTCTGGACCGCTTATCAGTTCTGTATTCTTTGTTAATGCTCGATGTCGCGAGTCACGCCTTTATCAGTTTCGTTGTAGCGCAAGATGCACCGAGATCTGTCCGGAAGATACCGGCCACTCGTGTGTCTTTCTACAATGTTCCAGCTTGTGCTGGTAGCTGTTTGCGACGTTAACTAGATTGTTCTGTGCAGCCTTTAAATTGAGCGTTGACGAGTGTGACGAGCATTCTTTTTTCGACGATCGACGAGCACGTTTGTTTCTATCGCCGCCGCCGAGTTGCTTAGTTCTTTTGCGGGCGCAAGTCAGCCCAAATAAAGTTTCTTTAGTGCAATCATCGACCCTTCATTTGTGTCGTCGACCTCGTCACCACTACGTGACAGTATATTGCACTCAGTTCCGTTCAGTCGTTCAGTCGTGTCCGACTCTTCGTGACCCTATTGACCATGTCACGCCACGCTTTCCGGTCTCTCACTATCTTCCTAACATCACATAACTTCATCTGCAGTGCCTCGAGGATGCCATCTAACCATCGTGTTCGCTGCCTACCCCTTCTCCGGCGACCCTCAACCTTTCCCAACATGAAATCTTTCTCCAGCGATTCCTCTCTTCTCATCACATGACCAAAGTAGCTGAGCTTTAACTTTAGAATTTGACCCTCCAATGAGCAGTCACGGTTTATGGTCGACAATATTGACTGATTTGATCTGCTGGCAGTCCAAGGAACTCTCAAGAGTCTTCGCCAGCACCACAATTCAAACAAGTCGATTCTTAGGCGGTCCGCCTTTTTCACAGTCCAACTCTCGCATCCATACAACACAACTGGAAAGACCATAGCACGAGTTATACGGATCTTGGTTGGCAGACTAATGTCTCTGCTCTTTACTAGGCGGTCAAGGCTAACCATTGCTCTCTTTCCCAGAAGCAGGCGTCTCCTAATTTCATGGCTCCAGTCTCCTTCCGAGGTAATCTTGGAGCCCAAGAAGAGAAAATCTGTCACGGCTTCCACTTCTTGTCCATTGACGCTCCAGGACTTGATAGGGCAAGACGCCATAATCTTTGCCTTTTTAATGTTCAGTTTAAGCCCAAACTTCTCACTCTCTTCTTGTACGCGCATCAGTAGTCTCTTGAGTTCCGCTTTACTTTCTTTCATTAAAGTGGTATCATCCGCATATCTAAGGTTGTTGATACGTTTTCCAGCAATCTTCACTCCAGCTGAAGACTCGTCCAGACCGGCCTTCCTCATGATGAACTCTGCATATAGGTTAAATAGGCAGGGCGACAGTATGCTACACAAATATACACAAATTGCACTACACAAATATAAAACTGAACACATGTCATCTTTACAACAGCTGCATGGCTACCTGCACTGTGCTTTGCAGGTTAGGTGGGCGCGTTTCCGTACTGTGTTCGCTCATCTTTTTTCTAGGTTGCATAGCTCTCTCGTTAAAAATGCTCGTCTTCTCGACTAATCCTGTTTGCACTATAAAGAAAAATAAACTTTCTCCTAAATCATCATGCTGCAAAGCATTTTACTTATGATTCTAATTATGTGCACATTGTCAATTGTCAATTGTCAATTTTTTTCATCGAGGAGAAACGAAAAACTATAATTAAAAACTGGATTGATTACAGCAGCACCTTGCAACAAAAAAGTACAGATTAGAAGAAACGTTCAACAGTCACCTGCATTCTCCCATGAAATGGCCAGAAATTATCACCTTTATTTCACCCTTTTTCTTTCTTTTACGGCTGTCACTGCTGCCTGCTGTCGGCTCCCTGGCCTCGCCATGCTGGCACTAAAGCTTCTTTCCTCGGAGAATGGCAATATTGTTAAATGTTGAAAATAAAAGTTATCTGCTAGAAATAGCGAATATATTCCCCTTTAAGCAAACGCCAACACTGCTAAAAAGCAGACAACGAATTTAAGAGCAATAAGCACTAAAAAAACCTATACTGTTTGCTTAAGGTAAAATGAAACTTAATTCAGGAAATACTAAATCGAACTTTTGATGCCTACTCCTCCGGGGAAGACCGAAATACTGGTATAGAATGAAAACTTGCGTTAGTTTTATATATATTTGTATATTTTAATTAACCCAATGCAATAACTTTTAGTAACTGATGCTTATAAAGTACTTGGGATTGGGTTTAGGAGACTTCGATAACACTCAAAGGTATTGCAATTTTTTAAACTTTACTCAGATTTGCGCATTTCTTGATAATATCTATTTTGGCTGATTTCAAAATAATATAGAGAAAAAACGAAGCCTACAGCTTCCAATTTTTGGAGACATAGAGAACTAGCTTTATATAATATAGTGCGAAAGCTTCAGCAGCAACACCTTATTCAGTCGTGCCGGAAATTTGGGCTGAATATTGCCATTTTTCCAAACCTGCTCTTAGTTTTATTTTCTTTTCATAATTTTAAGCAATATATTGCAACACTTTCTTAGGCCGTAATATTTCTTCGGTACTGAGGCTTCTTGAGAGGGCTCGTCATAAAAATAGATGACGATGTTCTTTTTAAATTATGACTTTCCTTTTGCAATGTTTTCCAATGTCGGCCGAATTTGATGCGTTGTGCAGAACACAGCTATCAATCTAGAGCTCGGAATTTTGCTGAATTTAAGGAAATAATATGAATAACAGGAAAACATTTATTCCATGATGCCCATATTCATGGTTTAAAATTGACTTTCTTGCAAAGCTCTGTTTCTGGAGTAATGTTCGCGATTTTTTACTAAATCAATTGCAACAGAAACAGGTACTAAATAGTTATCATAAAATTAAATTTAGCATAAATTTATTGGGTAAAAAAGAACGACTGATAAAATTTTAGTACGCTAGCAGATTTGCAACTTTCTGTAATAGAAAAAAATGACGTTTTTCACATTTAGTGATATGTGATTTTTTTCCGAGAAGACTACGTCAAATATTGCAAAACTAAAGAACATTTATTTCTTTCGAGACATTTGCTCACCACATATAAAAGTTCATTATAAAATGGTCATGCAACCTTCATTACTTTTGTTATCTGAACACACCTATATGTAATCTAGTATTTACAGAGTGCTTACGGCAGCCTTGATACTCACGGGTTACCCTATATCAAACCTACGAATTTGTGGACATGCCCAAAGTGTCCGAAAAAACTTACCTAATATAATCTGAAACAACATATGTGGCATTCTTCTCAAGCAAGAAATGCAGTCATCATCATATTAGTTTTTATCGATCAGGGGCCTCTTCCAATTTTGCCTATTATGACACTGAAATATTAGAACTTAATGCCACGTATGTCTCTTGGCACGATACAAAAATATTGTTCTTCCATGAAGCAAACGTTTAAGGTGCGCACATGTTCCTAAGAGTTATACTAAAACTTCGCATTTTAACCAAATCGAATAATTTTCTGGCCCATTGATTGAAACTAAAAATTTCCAATATATAATGAAAGATTTAAGCGACAAGGTTGCTGTGATAAAATAGCATACGACACGCTGAAGATGTAGCCATGAGTGCGGTTTTCCTGTACACAGCTATACTTGATGCAGTTCTTCTCGTCATAGAAATCATCACCTGGGCTGTATACCTTGTCTTCGTTGTAGCATTTCCCTAAAGAAATAAAAAAGCACACGAATATATTCACAAAATTTTATCAGGCAGCTCAATATTCGCCACTAATGACAAGTCGTCGAATGATAAATTCCTATAACTTTAACGAGTACCGAATTATGGGCCATGTTAGAGAAGAAAACATATGATAAGGAAGATTAGGGGGAGGAAAGGCAGGGAAGTTAACTTGAAGGAGAGACACCGGTTTGCTACTCTGCACTGGGGGAAGGAACAGCAGTTTACGATAGTTATTGATGCATTGCAACTAGTAGGCGAATATGTCTACTTAGGACAGGTAGTAAATGCAGATCCAAACCATGAAGGGGAAATACCTTCGATAATAAGATTGTTATTGAGCGCACTTGGCCATCACTCACAGATTATGACTAGCAGCTTAGCGGGGGAAGGGGGTGAATGGATATAAAGGTGAAGGACAAAATGCAGTACAGCGTGCCGTAAAATCACCGCTTATCTTGCAGGCCCGTGGTTTTCAAGACGCGGAGGAGGACCTGGTGGGCCTAGGAAGAAAACACATATGCCTTCTATGTTTATGCAACAAAAGAAAGCCGACGCTTTTTGCGACTTCTTCGAAAAGATTGCTTGGTATCTCAAGCTAAGAGGGGAGAGGGGGGTTTGACATACTTAACCATTCCTTTTACGTGTTTATGCGACAGCAGCAATTTCTGTCGTCCTAAGGCGCTACTGCTGATCCTCGCTCCACTACACTCGGCTATTATCAACATGCAATCCAGCTTGGTTTGGGTTGCAAGCATAGGATGTTCAAAACAATGTGCCAGTTGAACTTTTCTGCACCTTTATATTTTCCTCCTCTATTGCGTGATGGCGCTTGGAAGCAAGAGTATAGTTTTTTATTTTGTCATGTACTCTGCACTTTAGCTACTCACTACGTGGGTGCGACACGGAGCTCATCGACTGCCGTATGTATGTAAAACTTACATTCGTAAGATTCCACATTATTCCGCCGACCACAGGGCCTGCGAATGAACCTCCATTTTGAATTAGGTCATCCAGAGGTTGATAATGATCGTACCACCAGCAAATGTGAACACTTCAAATCCAGGGCAAATAATTTTCCTATATTCCTCGAATAACCTAGCCCGTGTAATAGCTCATTCAGATGCTCAAATGGAATTCGATAGCTTCACGCGGTAACATAATTTCCTGGCGCCTCCTGCCCGAATTCCTTCATTTTAAATATATATGATTTAACCTATATCAACCATCGAATATTTTGTCCTCGCATTAATAGCACTGTCCATGCTCTATACTGGAATTACGTACTGCCCGGTGAAATCTGACACACACTAAATTTTCTTTTCAGCTCTATTCATTTGCTTATACATTATGCTCCGTGTGTGACTTAAAACATTTTAGAGCAATTCCGTTTGATTTATTTGCTTAAAGTCCCCTCGAAAGGGGCTGCTACTATGGCATCCCTACTGAAAAAATTGTATGTGAGCTGTACAAGAAAGTGTGAGAGCGAATGAGAATGTATAAGAATATGTGAGTTCTTGGTAGATTAAACGTGGATTTATGAGAGCACGTAGAGCCACTGTGCAGGAACGCATGAGATTGTACAAGTTCTTGTGAGTTTGAATGAGCCCATGAGCGAGCTCACAGAAGCACGCACAGCCACTGTGCAAGATTGAATGAGAATGAGCTGGTCACGTATTTGTGCGAGCTTGTAGAAGCACATGGAGCCAGTGCGTGAACAGATGCTCTAAGAGAGCATGCAAACTACGTGGCCATGTACATGCTTGCATGCTAAAAAATTAGTCGTTGAGACTGTGTAGGTCCTTCCAATATGAAAGAGGTCAAAGTTAGAGCTTTCATATAATGATTACTTCATGATTATTTGCGACAGGTACACTTTTTCATATTTTACAATTTTGGTCTTGGCTTGCAGCACATTTTCAACATTAGTAGAAAAGTGCTTGCTTCCATTCATTATGAAGAAATCTTTATATGACAACATGCACGCTGAGCAACAACTACTCGACATATCAAGCTTACTGTAAAGCAATGTCAAAAGCGAGATACTTCAACTAGATCTAATAGCATCATTTGCTTCTCTTTCAACCGTTCGTTTCTGAAAGTTGGACGCAGCCATAGATGCACGACAAAGGCTGTGTGCACAACATTGATGTGTTGCCTGCCAAGCAGATGACGGTCAAACTGGCGATCAAAATCTCCCTTACATTGTGTTTTGCATATGAATGGAGACAACTCACTATAACTGCACACTATTACCACCATTAGGCATCACAAGTTTGTATGAAGAACTGGCTTGTAGTTTCATCTGTAGAAGGAAAAGTAAATGTGATAGCAGAAATGTGAAAGCCAACTCCAGTACTAAACTTCACGAGCTCATATTCACTTGTAAAGACCACAAAAAAGACAATTCTCAAACGACTGAACAGCACTAACAGATGGGATGGGAGAGAAGATGACAACAATTCTGCTTCTTTATCTCCCTTACTATCTTAGAGCACTGTTCACTTAATCGACTCATTATAACCAACCAGCCTGACTCTCTTTTTCAGCACAAGGATAGGCTGAGCAAAACAGCTCCTACAGCCTTTTGAGCTTTGACTTGCACATCTACACCTATATACACCATTTTTAAGTTTCCTGAGACTATAGCAAAAATTTGCTGAACTGCACTACTCTGAATTGAAGCTTTCTACTGCGTAATGACACTTGCAAATGTTGTCCGTCTCAATGTCAAATAAAAAGAAAAAAAAGAAAGGATTGAATCGGTGATCTTAGACTAATGAAGAGATACACAAATCCTAGTACTTTATGAGAGGCGATACCAACAGTATGTGTTGCATCTTGAAGCTATGCACACTATACACATATATGCTGAATCATCATATTGCAAGGAAATGTATTTTATTTGGCATATTTTTCAGTGTAACTGTAGGCTGCGTCACGCGAGAGGCATTGAGGAAAGCTGCATGTGCAACTCCACGAATATATGTTGTGCAGTTTCCACCAGCAGTGCATAATCATTATGCTACATGGAAAGAGCAGCTTGATTGCTTTAGCTTCTTTACTGTATGCTGTAGGCCACAGAGATAAGTTGAAATATTTGTATGGTCAGTTTCTTAATTGAAGTAAAGAGCGTGCAAACACCCCACACTGCCTTCACTTGAAGCTTGACCGGTAAGCTATTTTTGCATATCGCATATCTTTCCTGATTGAGAGTTCAGGCTTTCACCCCACTGTCCTTGCTTTTGCTATAAGCTACAGGCATTCAAAAATTTCGTCACCATTTAAGAGTTAAACAGTGAAGTATTGAGGCACATATCACACAAGAAATTATCGCTCTCAGGTGACCAGTTCGAGCTGACAGCCATAGATGTGGCACCCATAAAGGAACAGCGGGCGAGCCGAATTGGGCTCGCCCACTGTTTTTTATGAGCGAGCACAATTAATTCAGCATCTTCTGTTTCCAAACAAATCACTTGATCTGTAAAACGCCGTATAGTCTTTCAATATTAGCAAACAAACAATTGCCACTGTAACTGTTTATGAACAGGAGTTTTCGCAAGGAACTTGGCAATGAATTTGGGCCAAAGCTCCGATTCGCCGAACCACAGACCGCGGTCAACCTAACGTCCATGACAAGCAAAGCACGCAGTTTGTCCAGCATCGCGAGAAAAGAAGCGAAACTCACGGTGGTCTTTCGCTAGCACTGCTAATTTTTGAATGTACAAACTAGAGGCGCGTATACACGACAAACATGCAGCGTTAGCGCGTAGACGCCCGACATCGTGCTTGCCACTGTTCGGCGAGCAGCAAAGTCGTTAGGTCAGCGACTTCCGAAACCGAAACAAGTCGAAACGAGATGAGGCAGCCGAAGCGGATCGAAGTGCTAGCCGTAGCCATTATGAGTTGGTGGCGTCGCGCCTTTTTCTCTTGTGTGTTGTTGGGGGCCTTGCTGCTGGCGGCTCTTTATTTCGAGATATACGAGGCACAGAGCGCAACAAAATAGCTCGTGTGATGTGCAGAAGCGTGGTAAGGTTGTGTGCATACCTGTGCAAAAAGTGTGCTCGCGTGCCCGACAGGTAGTGCGTTTCCTTTGTGCGCTCTCACTGCAAACACTACGCTGACGACGGGACTATTGGAGGGCGGCCACCACTCGGCATACATTTGACATCTCGGAGGTAAGTTAATTTCCATCTTCCCTGTACATTCTCCTAAAAACTTTGCGCAGAACTGATGATGCATGCCAACAGAGCGCTAGTTCGTAAACATCAAGACGCGCATGTCATTATAACATACGGTAGTTTGCTTTTGACGAGGGAAGGGTGAATGCGTTTGCAGTGTCTAGGAAAAGAGACAGTTAGTGCCAGGGGCTGCACGCTCAGAGTAGAATATGCCGTACAAATCATCACTCGTAAGACCATTGCGGGGTGCACGATGCTGGCGCCTACTGCAATTCAGCCTTCGGCAAGAATTTAGAATGGGCCAGTTCCAAGTGCCTCGACCCGGGCCTTATGTTGCGCTGCAGTTGAAGATCCGGCGCTTGTGCAGTTGCAACTACACGGATTGAATAAGTGGTAAAACCTACCTGCGTTACAACAGGGCTAGATCATTATTCTTATGTTCCATAAATATTGCGGATGACGAGATATGGAGCCGGCGAACATGCGACGGCAGTATGATTCAGCAGCAACCGTACTTAAACTCCATTGTCGAGCCTTGGGTAGCAGAAGGGGAAAAAAAAAGTTTTGAGCTATTTTGAATTTTTTCGCCTGTATTGGGCTTGATATTTTCTTTTTCATACTTTGGTCGTGACTGAAGTAATCCCCAAAAACTACTAAGCGCATATAAATGACAGACACCAAACTCAGACCTTCAGTCCAGAAATGTCAGTAAGGTGTAAAGGTAATTATGCATTCAACAGTACCAATAGTATTGATTTTCTTGTTTAATTATTTACAAATGAAGCGAAAAAAAATCTTAGTGTTGAGATGCCCCATTTTCATCTTCTCTAATATGAAATGTGAATCAAAATGTGCAGTTTTTCTGTACTCAGTATACCACTGATTCATCACAGATGTGAGAATATGAAATTCATGCAAGTTTCAAAATGAAGAGTGCATGCAGAATTCCAAGCAAAGCAAGCCTTTGCTTAAAGTATCATTCAGTTGTGGTGTTTTTGTTTAAATTTATGCATGTTTTGTAGAAGCAACGGTAGATGTTGATATGGAATTAGTGTTGTGTCTGGATCTAGATTATGAATGGCTACCACATTTATGAATTGCTTGGTTGCCACATGCACTTCCAGACATTGTTTGAACAAACACATCACATTCTGCATTTGGCTTCTTTTTACTTTTTTTGCATGGAACTGTTTCCACTTTAGAGTGTGTAGCCTTTCACAATTCATAATTGATCGGTTGAGCATGTTTTGGCATGATAAAAGGTTTGGAAGTTCGAGAGCATTGGCCCTCCATGATGCACAAGGGGCAGACTGCTTACTGCACTGGTACCACTATCTTCCTAGATTCCTAGATATCACTCATATTTCTGTACAGAATACATGTTTTCAGAAATCCATATTTCTTGTCTGACTCTGCACATTCTTCAGTTGACATAATGGGAGCTAGAGACGAACTTTTGCCTTTCTTGGTGCACTGCTCCTATTTCATTTAAAGAGCCGCCACATTTTCTGTAACCCGATTTGGGGTGCAAACACTGCATGTTCATAGGGTGGTCAGGGAGCAAACTTGGTGGCCCTGTGAAGGCCATGAACAATATGCTGCCTTTAGACTGACTGGCTTGCATTTCTCGGTGTGTTTTGTATGTGCGAGGGTTCCATAAGCTGCCACATATATTGCTTTGATTTGATGTTGAGGTGACTGGCATGATTAAAAAGTAAATGTGATGATCGAAGTCTTCAGAACATTCAGAACATGCTGGGATTGTACTCCTGGCTTAAGTTGCAGACATTGTTTGCTGGTTATACCTTTGAGAGGAAATCTAGTAGATAAAGCTATGGGCAGAGTGCTTGCTTGGTATTCCAACCTAACCACCCAAATGTCACTGTTTACTGGAAACAGATTGTTCAAGCTTCCAGCCTTCCACTTGTTTACTCGTACATTGCAGTGAAGTGCATTTACGCCTTGGCACATGGCAGGCTCAGGGGCTCGTTCATCGCCACTGTACTAGGTTAGACATCCAGTTGACTCGAAATACCTTTTGCCATTGCCATGAAATAGTGTTTAAAAGAAGGTTCGATGACAGAAATACTGTTTGCTCTCTTAGTAGGTAAAGAAGAGTTAGCATAACATTTCTTTCGAGTTACATTACCTGGCATCTCTAGATGCGCGTTGTGCCTGCTATGGGCACTGAATTCGTGGTGTGAGATCAGAGGTTCCTGCAGAATCGCAGACTTTTATAATGCTACTTAAATTATGAGCAGGTCGAGGTGATAGATGACAAACTTTACTAATAGTCAATTCCAATCACAGGGTTTAGTGACTTACAGAACATTATTTTCTGCTCTTTTTGGAGTAACTGTATTCCAAATGCAGATCCGGAACACAGGTCCCATCTTCCCAATGCAGATGGGGAGCGATTGCTGAGCCAAGATCGGTCCCTGGAGCAGTGGATTGCTCTTCCGAAATCAACAGAACCGGCTAGAAGTTTGCTTGAGTATTTGTTCAGCTGCACCTTCTATTTCCAGTAGCATGCTCTGCTGTGCTGACTGTGCCCTCTGTGCTCCATAATAGATGATTATTACTTGCCACTGCTATGAATGCAAATTGCTGTCATGAACTAGTGCTTACTCTTGAGGACAGCAAGTCTAAGAGTAGCAGTATTATGCAATAATCTTTTTTAAAGACCTCAGCTCGGAGTGTGACTAGAAGATTTTGTGCGGAAATCATCTTTATGTGCTATTCATGATCTTAAAGCCATTCCTGAACTGTGAAACAGTGAAAATGGTGAACTGCGACTTCCTTTTATTAGAGAATAGTGCCAAAGAAATTTTACCCTGCTTGCCCGCACTCGGCTATACGAAAGAATGGCATAAACTGTTGATGTCAATGCCATCCCAAGAAGCAGCGGGAGAAATGCAGACCTATTACAGGTTTAAAAACAGCTGGCACGTGTAGACGAAGCACGGGCTAGCACACAGAATAACACGCAATTCTTCTGTCAGTTCATGGGCACCACCTACTTGCGCTGGCATGAGTTTCAAACGCAATGGGGACACAATCTGTACTGGATGCAGGTGCTCTTTTGCGGAGCAGGCACACCACTTTACTTCTGGGATTGTAATTCACTGTATGTGCAGAGGAAAAGCAGGTGAACGTGTCTCTGCTGGCATATGTCGCATTGCCTGCTGTCATCCTTTTTACTTTCAATATGTGCTAATGACAGGAATGCTCATAGCACAAGTAGAGTGAAGACACTGATCTGCGCCATTATGGAAATGCCAAGATGTTAGCATGGGCAAACATCTCTTTGCATCACCGCGAAGCTTGCTAAGGCTCAGTTCAATATACGAGCAAGCTAATAGAATGCGGGCATATGTCAGAGAGCTCTTTAGCTATGGGCCTACGCAACTGCTGCCATACCTTTAATGAGAACTCTTGACTAAAAAGGCAACATTTTACAAAGAGCAAAGTAAATGATAATGACTTTTTTTTTTTTCATTTAACAAAGCTGGTGGTCACAGTGAAGAACTCATGCCACGATTGTTAATATGCCTCTACTGCCCCATTTGTAAAGCAAGCATATTGAAATTCTCGAATGAGCATGGTTACAGTCGTGAGCAGCTCTGTTAGATGTATGTCCATAAGGGTGGCATATTGTTTCATTGTTCAAAAGAATTCTAAACAATAGGTGGCTTGGAACTTAAAGGAGAAAGAACAGAGAAGCTGGCTGTAGAGGCAGAAATACTGCAAATGGTGGGTGGTGGACAGGTGCCAAGCTGTCGGTATCTGCACTTTGCAAGGAGCCTCATGCTACTCATTAGCCGCAGCTTGGCCATACCCGGCTTATATAAGCTTGGCTTGTACAAAACATGCCTGCAAATGTAACCCTCTTCAAGGCTGCCTGCACCCCACTGTGGTGGTTTCAGTGTTTAGGGTATTTGACTAGTGAGCTGGGTGACGCGGACTCGGTCTGAGCCGGGGTGGTTACATTTCGGTGGTAGCAAAACGCTAAGTCCCCATGTGCTGTACAGTGTCAGTGCACATTGAAGAAGTGCAGATAGTCAAAATTATCCAGAGCTACCTACTATTGCTGACCCTTATTGTCTAAGTTTCTTTGGCATGTTGAACCCTGTCATCAAATCAAGGTTGCCTACTGTTAGCGTTAGTAGATGACCTTCGTAATGCCACAAAGTCTGCTCCTCACCACTCTCCGAAATTTTGTTTTTTGCAACTCAACTCAGGTTACTTACAGTTTGATGACCCCTTTTTCTGAAACACTAGCAGTTGACGAACTCACTCCCATGCAGTGAACTCTGAGAAAAGTGCTGATTTAGTCATAAACATCTTTTTTTTCATGAGAATTTGGTCAGTCATATGACCATTGAAGAGTCATCTGTTGATATGTTCATGTAACAAGCTAGGTAGCTTTATAGATGGCTTGGATATGATATCAGAAGTGCTATGATGGTGAGCTATGCTTAGTGTCTGCAATACCTTCATGATGAATGTGGTGAATGCAGATGACATTTTGCTCCACTTTTATTTCACCAGTGGGTGCCTGGTGAGTTGTCAGTGCAAGCTATTGAGTTTCACTTTCTTCATGCAGTTTACAGAGCTGTGGAATCTTGATAATAGCAGAAGTATTATATTTATGGTTCACTAACTACTGTTTTTTTTTTAATATAAAATAAGTAAATGCGCAGTCAGCAACCCTGGAGTGCAGCGTGCTATTCACCTGGACACCATAGATATTTTAATCATGCCATACCCCTTTGTTACTTTCAGTTTTCAGTTCTACAAGTCTTGATCACGGTAGCTCATCACTATACTCGGGGATAACTGTGGCTATGCAGCTGAAGTTAGGCAGAAAGGAAGAGGCAACATACCTCTTTCCCCTTGCCATGTAGAGTGGGTTACTTCAGCCCTAGTGACCTTGCATTAACTCTCCAACTTCCTCCCTTCACTTCAGCCCAGTACACTCCTAGCCCAAATAGTGAGCAAACCACTCTTCACGGCAAGGGGACAGAAACTTTTCTCCTTTTCTTTCGTACCTAGACTCGGCTGCATAGCCCCAAAACATTGCCTCCATGTACAGCAAGATTCAATGCCACATTTCTTCTCAGTGTCAGAGCACTCTCTGCTTGCTCTGTACCGCCCTTGCAGCAGCCCAGTGTTTTGTTTACCACAGAAAATCATGTCTGTGCAAGCTGTGTTGGCATGGAGAGCTGCATATCTGAGCCAACTTTCATGCTTTATGATGAGGCTCTCATTGATTGGCTTTAAGTTCCATGAAACGTGGTCATGTGTGTTGATTAGTGTCACATGAAGTAAAATTTCACTGACTAAAATACAATCATAAGGATGTAATTTGGGTGAGTTGGTAAGGTGTCATCTTGAAAGTAGCAGCACGAAAAAACAAGGACGTGAAAAGAAGCAAGCAGATGCTAACTCGCAACTAATGTTTATTGATGCAAATAAGAAATATATAATGCCAAGCAACACTGCAAACCGCTCAATCACCAATAAGCAGACAGCAAAACATGAATCACTAAAACTTCCGAACGGTTCCATTTGAGTAGATATAGGTAGAGGTCAACTTGGCTGTGCATTGTAAGAATGCACTGGTTGCTTTCAGTTTCTTTCTGCAGTGCACATTCTGGCTGTCATCCATTGCAAATCAGCTGAGAAATCATTGAAGCTAGACATATTTTACAACTAGGTAATGAATGTGTTAGTGAGCCATCCATCATGTTACCATGCAGTGAGTTGGGTTATCTAGATAGGGAACTGTTCTTAAATTTTAGTGATTCATGTCTTGCTTTTTGCTTATCAGTGATTGAGTGGTTTGCGTTGTTGCTCGTCTTCTCTATATATTTCATGTGTGCTTCAATAAACATTAGTTGTAAGCTAGTGCCCGTATTGTCTCCTTTCATACCCTTGTTTTTTCTTGCTGCTTCTTTCAAGATAAAATACAATCTTTGCTACTTCGGTCATAAAATGAATTTTAATGAAGTTCCACATCTCTTAGAAAAGTAGTATTGTAGTTGCAGGCATGTATTAGGCCCTGCAGTACCAATTAAGGTGCTCGCTCGATGTAAAGCATAAAGAAAGGGAGGGCTTGTCTGATCTCGAACCTAGTGGGAACTGGTGGATTATGGATAGGCTGTTAAAATGCACTTGCAGTTAAGGTCAAGTAAATGCTTTTTTATTTGTAACTAGGGGCACTGTGATGCCTGACTTGCTCTTTTGCCAGGCTGGCGACGAGATGGAGTGAAAGGAGTTATTTTATTTCACTGTTGGTATGCCTCGGGTGATGTCAACATTGTTTCTTCTCTGGCATTGTAGGCAATCGCCCTTCCACTAATTGAATCCCAAAGTGAAATTTTGAATTAAAAAAATAATAATTTAAGATTATTTAGTAGGCAGAGGCAAATATCATGCAGTGACCTGCACCAGCATGTCGTGCATCATTTCAAGAAAAAAAAACAGTATTGTGGTGTTCCTACTCTGTGCCTTTATTTCTTGCTCACAAAGCCTCTGCATGTACGTGTTGCACTATATTACGTTTTTACTAATTTCTTGGGTCATGGTACTTTTTACCTTGCAGCAAGTTCCATGTGGCTTCGTAAGCAATGGCTCCTTCAAGCTCTATACCCTTTGCCGGAATTGTGCTGTGCTGTGGTGGGCAAGAAGCAGGACATTGATGTAAGTACTGAAGACATCTTTCAGTATGTGTAGTTTTTTATTTGCCTAACCCACTACTGCATTTGTGACCCCTCATGTTTATTTTGACATTTAGGTTTCTTCAGTGTTTTCTTTGCTTGCTGCCGTTGCTTATTGGCTCTGACATTTGGCTGTTGAGTTTGAGAATGCGGAGTGGAATGGTGCCTGTGGCCTGTTGATATAGGCAAAATGCAAATTTGCCTGCCCACATTTGGTGCCACTGCATAGCTTGAAGAACTTTTGTGGAAGAGGGCTCTGGAAATTAACCCAGAGCCCTCCTTCTTGATGTCTCTCATAGCTCATGTTCAGCTTTAGAGTAATAAAAGGACATTGAGGACAAGCTGAAGCTGTCTTTTATTATAAATTACTGCATTCTATCCACTAAAGTGCTACTTACTGAAAATGCGAGCTTACTTTAAGATAGGAAAAGCCAGAAGTTTTGAAACAGATGTCATTACCAGCTGATTTCATAAGTTCTACATGATGCATCCATACTTTATTGGGCACAGGCCCCAGAGGCTGGGCTGGTAAGCCATTCCCTTCAATATGATGATCATGGAGTGTGGTTTACACAGGTCTTTGATATCATTGAGTACGCTTGGTTTTCAGGAACTATTTCAAGGAGCTTTGGAACTCCTGAAATTATTTGCTGCTTAAAATTCTCAAAAAAATTGCATGGTTTTTCTCTAAAAGCAAGCCTACATGAAAACTAAAAGTGCACTTCAGAGGGAACATTCGAAGAGAGCATGAGCCTATATAATATAAACCCAAAGTGACAGCCTGGCATGCGTCTAGACCACGGTTACAGGTGGCTCTCTTTTTCGCAGTTGCCACCTCTCTTGTCCCTATTTAATTTTTCTTTTTTTTCAGCATGTTTGTCTTTGTTTTTCTAAATTTCACACATTTATGCAAAACTACTGTGAATAAATTTTTCTCAAATTGGAACTCCTTGAAGACCTTTCTGGAGGGTTATTTTTCTGGTCTTCCTGTCTTCAACTAGACCCGTTGATGGCTGCTTTCTTATAAATCAGCTCTGACAAATTTCCTCTCTAAAAGGCCCCCCTGCACTTTTTTGGTAGCTAAACTGAGTGCGAATATAATTTGTATGTAAAGTGAAAAGAGAAAACAGGGGAGTGTTATTGATAATACTATGCCATATGTAATCATAGACCATGAATGAAGTATGGGGTTTTTCTGGCAGAATATTTCTGCAATGCTTCTCTGCTCAGCGCAAACCCCTTCACTGTGGCGACCAAACCTGTTTTGGGGGCAGAAATAGGTGGCTGCCAGGAGACATTTCTTGTGACAATGACCACATCCATTACCTGCTCCACTCAGTAACAAAATTCATAACCCCCCCCCCCCCCACTTCCGCCCTTCTGGTTTTCAGTAGTAAAGGCATGCTTCTCGTCAGATTCGTGCATAACATGAGGTTTGATACAGAAATATTCAGCATTGCACCCTCTGCCCCAAAGGGAATTGGGAGGATATTTTTGCATGTCTTCAGTGCACAATCATGTGATACATCAGTGACATAGCCTATGTGTTACGTACACATATCTTGTGGAGTTTGTATTCTTTTTTTCCTTGAGAGAGAAGCGCTGCTCAGTCAAAAAGCATGATGCAAGGGAATTTAGAGTGAGCGCCGATTCTGTGCATTTGCTATCTTTTGCTTAGCTTTCATTCTTTTTCTTCCGGTGGTTTAGTGGCGTTGGTGGTATTCGAGCAATGCAAGGACACGGAGTCAAGAGTGTTCTTCTTCACAGTGCGCTGCAGGGATTGTGCATTTGTTTTCCTCATTGTAATGAAAACATGCAAGGCTAGTGCATGAGTTACTTGCACACACGCACGCCACACACATGCTGTTTTGCAGTGGCAGAAAAGAAATAACTGTCAAGACTGAGAGCATCTTCTAAGGGCACATAAACGTTGGTGTTTGAAGTTAAGTTGTAAATTCATAAAAGATGTGGCTTAGCTTATGAACCAACAATTTTCCGGCACTATCGTTTCACACAACGGGTTTAACTTAAGGTACAAGGGTGGCCGATCGAGCCCTGTGCTCTAACGTGCTGCGCACAGAAGCAATCAAATCTTGAGCGCTCCCTATACTGCTGCTCAGGTCAAAGCAACCCAAACCTCATTGAAACAAAAGTGACGTGGCTATGTCACTCCTGCATGTCCTGCATGGGCTTTTTTTTTCATTCTACTGGGAGAGAGTGAGAAAAGGGTTGCCTGGTCTGTGCGGGAAGGACGCAAGGGTGCTGGGATGTTGGTCCTTTAAAATGAGTGGCGGGTGGGAAGGGGGAGTGGAGGTAATGGGAGGGGAGTCTAGCTGTCCTGCGAGCTAGACGCACAGCAGCATGCATGCTTTCTTTTTTTTTATTTAGCAGTGCGGAAAAAATGAATGAATCGAGGGGGGGGGGGGGCAGGCTGGCCAACGCAGGCAGCACGGTTTCGAGTGAGTGATGGCTTGGAGCTGCCTCGGCAAAGCACAGAGCAGTGTGCATGCTTGCTTTTTTTTTGTAGCACCGAAGGTTTGACTGCTTCTGTGTCCGCACATGGGCTGGTTTTGTACCTTGAGTTAAGCCCCCCATGTGATACAAGCCTGAGTCGCTTTGGGGCGTTAAACCCCATAAAGCAAACCTTATGTGAAACATCTTGTATGATTCCATTGCTTAATCCAAACGTCAAAGTTTACGTGCCCTTTAGAAGATGCTCTGTCTTGACAGAATTACTTTTTTTTTGCGCCACTACAAAACTGCATGTGTATGGGCACGTATGGGCATGCGTGTGTGCAAATAACTCTCACTCTGGTACTCAATATATATGCAGCCCCGCACACGGCAAGTACTCTTGCACATTTTTTTTTAGACTGCAGAAAGCAAACGCACCATCCCGGTGACATGCTGTGAAAAAACAGACTCACGAGTCCAGAATCCCGCATCGCATTGCATACCAGCCGTTCCACCAAACTATCGGAAGAAACAGAACGAAAACAAAAAATTGCAAACGCACAGAATCGGTGTGCACTACACTCCCGCGCATCGCGTCTTTTGACTAAGCAGCATGCCTCTGTAAAAAAAAAAAATCTAGGAGACATGTGTATGTGACATATAGGCTACATCACCCATGTATCACGTGACTGTGCACCCAAGATGTGCAAAAATATTCTCCCACCAAGATTTTGCTATGTAATATAGGTGACGCATTGAGTTTTGCAAAGGGTCCAAGT
Source organism: Amblyomma maculatum (assembly GCF_055883805.1). NCBI lineage: Eukaryota > Metazoa > Arthropoda > Arachnida > Ixodida > Ixodidae > Amblyomma > Amblyomma maculatum. The sequence continues at coordinate 83,610,937 of NC_139348.1, read as the reverse complement.
AGGTCATTGTGCTCCTACTTTCTCCCTGGCCAATTCAAGGGGTGAGAGGCACCTAAGAGCACAATTACCTACTATAATCTATATGATCTCGAATGGGCCAGGTGCAGCAGACACCTTGTGAGATTGAGTATAGTGACAGGAAATCTTGACTTCATAAGAATACATTGACTTCAACTCCACGTAGCCCTGAATGCCTGCTTTTCATTTATTGGCAGTTATGTGACCTTGAGGGCTCATAGACTGGCACTCAACTTGTAAACACTTGACATCTTATCATTTGTTCTCTCTGTGGGCTTTGTTCTGCGGGTTTACAAGCTTTTTACTAAAGTGGATACAGTGAGTATGCACAGATCTGTTCTCTGAAGCATTGGCTGAGTGACAGCCCAGGTCAAACCTGGTTAACTTAGAACTTCTAGCACATTATTTTTTCTGGGTATGGCTTTGGTATTCCTCCTGACATCCCAGCTTCTGACACCAAGTAGGCATAATCATGGTCTATCACTAACTCCAGTGCTGTAGTTGATCATCACATACTTCTGTGGTGCTGCACATTTTAAGTATATGAGCAGTGTTTCAGAACCTACTTAGTGCAGAGCTACGGTACAAATTTGAGGACTAATAGTAAGTTTGCTCTGCTTGGTGGCTTCCACAGACAAGGACACACTTGTGGGGAAGGCATGTTGCATACATACCTGCAGCCAACCCTTCCGACTTTTTAGAAGACTTCAGATGTTTGACCAAACTTTCTGATTGCACGATCACTGCCCTAAATCTTCCGATAAGGGGCTTCTGCCTGCAAAGAATGGCTTTTGCGGAACCAGCACCGAGGAATCAGCAGCCGCATTATAATTTCAAGCATCTCCATCAGAGGCCACACTAGCACCATCGGCATCATTGGCTAAGCAGGAAATCAATCAAAACAGACTTTAGCCGAGCAAGAGTAGGTGTCGCTGGCTGCGAAAACAGTTGGTGTACTGCGCTTCTTGTAGGCAGTGATGCACAGCTAATGCAGCCACAGTAGATATAGATGCTGTGCTGGCTTTGCTTTCGATCTCAGCTAAGGGCAGCCACTCAGTGTACTTGAGGTTAAAGGCTTTGCCCAAATGTCATGTTATCTGATCCTTCTTATTGAGCTCAGCCGCATGCCTTATGTTACTAAGCTGCTCTATGCTCAGCAATGGCGTGATTGCTCTTTTTTTTTCGGAACCAACGCAGCCAACGACGGTCACGGATGAAATTACGTGTAAATGGGCTAGTTATGGTTTTGCATTAAAAAATTTAAACAGCGCTCCGATGGTACTGAGAGAAAACTGGTGGTGGGCATGCAGATCAGTTTTGCGCTGGCTATAGAGACGTAGTGAGAACATTTGGTGGCGGCCTGCAGATATCTCGACGGACGCACACCTTTAGACATGCATTGCATGCTTGCTGCTGCATGTTTTTATGCTTAGGATGTTTATATTAGGACGCATCAGACACTGCCTGAAAGTAGCAGCCGCCTCCCCCTTTTGTACACAAATGCTGCCTCCTCCCCCCCCCCCATTTTTGCAGTCTTCCCATTTTTGGTCTTAGCAAGTACGTGTTGAAAATCAGTATGCAGAAGACTAAGGTAATGTTCAACAGCCTCGGGAAGGAACAGCAGTTTACATTAGGTAGCGAAATACTGGAAGTAGTAGGCGAATATGTCTACTTAGGACAGGTAGTAACCGCAGATCCGGACCACGAAAAGGAAAAAATAAGAAGAATAAGATTGGGATGGAGTGCATTTGACAAGCACTCTCAGATTATTACTAGCAGCTTACCGGTATCGCTCAAGAGGAAAGTATACAACAGTTGCATCTTGCCTGTACTCACCTATGGGGCTGAAATGTGGAGGCTAACCAAGAGAGTTCTACTTAAGTTGAGGACAACCCAGAGGGCTATGGAACGAAAAATGGTAGGGGTAACATTAAGAGATAGAAAGCGTGCAGAGTGGGTCAGAGAAATAACTCAAGTTACCGACATTCTAGTAGAAATTAAGAAGAAGAAATGGACATGGGCAGGACATGTAGTGCGAAGAGAGGATAACTGATGGTCGCTGAGGGTAACAAACTGGATTCCAAGGGAAAGAAAGCGTAGCAGGGGGCGGCAGAAAGTTAGGTGGGCGGATGAGATTAAGAAGTTCGCAGGGGTCAAGTGGACGCAGCTAGCACAGAACCGGGTTAAGTGGAGAAATATGGGTGAGGCCTTCGCCCTGCAGTGGATATAATCAGGCTGATGATGATGATGAAGAAGTACGTGTAAAGGAAGCTGGGGCCACTAGTAGCGCGATTGAGCCTTGTGAACAATGTCAACATCTGTGCTACAGGCATCAATGGCTTGCTTGTCACATCAGGGTACCATGTACTCTATGGACACACGGTGCTGTCAAAGCGGTTGGTTCACTTGTTCTGTGGAGACATATTCACGGTAGGCAGAAGGCATGGCTTTTCAAGTGCAGTGACCATTGTGGCTCCAAGCTTTGTTTGGAAACTGAAATCAGCGAGTTGAATTTGTTGGTTTGGGTGTATATGTAGCGAAGAAGCACGCATATTTTCTTCCCTCTCCCCTGAGCCCTGCAAGCTTAAAGATCAAGTGTAGCAGCAACTTCAAATCAAATCTTAATAAACAAATTTGGTCACTAAATTTCACAGCATTTCTCAATGCATATGTCATGATCTACATGAACAATATCACAGCAGCAGCGACATTTTGCCTAACATTAAGCGTTTTCAGCTGTTTTTCACAGCTGCCTTTTCATGCAGCCTGTGAATATCGAGTTTGCTTCTGAATGTTCAGAGGACTTGACATTAGGACATGAGTGTTTTGCATGTGGAATAGTTAATTCAAATTTTACCCTTGTGGCCAAATTCAAAAACATGTCTCCACTCGACGCTACCTCAGCTCCATAAAGTGCAGAAAAAAGTCTTTTCTCTACTTAAGGTTCAGTTCAAATTCCTGAATGCTTTTCAGCATTTCTTCCGACTTACCCTTCAGAAATATTTCTCCACTCCAGACAGCACAAGTGGCATACGGGGCAAGACTAATGGCGAATTCGAGCGGGAGAGCAGGCGCCCTCGAGAGCACTTCGAAAGTGCTCTCAGACAAGTGGGTGCCCTCCAGTGGTAGAGCAGGAGTAGAATCACTGGCTTCCAATGGTAGAGGAGGAGGTCTTTTCCTTTGCTGAGAGCACCTGAATGCACTCCCGGCTGCTCCCTCATCTAAAGCGAGTGTAGAGGAAGTCACATGACATAAAGCGGTGTATCCGCACCATCTTTTTTCTTTTCTCAAGTCGGTGACGCTCTAAATGGTGGCTGCAAAGCATTGCTCAGGTTTGAGAGTCACTGCTGGCATCGAAAGGGCCAAAGGAGGCAGATCGCCGCGCTGTGAGAACAAAGGCATGCAAAGCAGTTCTACATGGAGTGTTTGCTTCTCGGGTTGCAACTGCTGCTACTGCGGGTAGGCGGAGAATGCTGGGGAGGGAAGTGCGGTCACAATGGTCGTGGCGTACTGCTCTCGACACGCAGAGAGCGTTCCCGTGGGAGGAAAATTACACCCTCGCTCGGCGTGCTCCTGTACTTCTCTGTACTGCTCGGCACCTCTGCTCTCGTCCCCCCAACCGAATGGGCCATAAGGCCAAAATTTGGCCCGGAAAGTGCATGCCACTACGTGTAACATGCTCATTTTCTAATGCCAAGTCCTTGTGAACAGCATCGACAAGCTGCCTCAAGAGTCACAGGCTAGTAGGCTGTGGCGGCCGCTTTTCGATGGAGACTAAAAGCAAGGCGCCCATGTGCGGTGCGACATCAGTGCACGTTAAAGAACTCCAGGTGGTTGAAATTTCTGCAGTCCTCCACTACAGCATTTCTCATAGCCTGAGTCGCTTTTGGACGTTAAAAAAAAAGTCACAGCCTAGTAAAATATGTTTTGCAGACTGCATGAACAAGTCAGCTGTGAAAAATGGCTGAAAACAATTCACATCTATCAACATTCACTGCCAGTGACATATGGCTGATGTAGAACAGGATTTAGGCATTGAGAACTGCTCGAACTGCTGTAAACTCTAGTGACCTAGTTGCATATTTGCCCTCTGAGTGCTCAGCGGCGAGCGTTGAGCACATGTGAGGTTCAAAGAAGCATGTTATAGCGCATGCACCCAAGCCAACAAATTTGTCTTTCCAGAAGCAAATGCCGCTTCTGTTTCCAAGCAAGCTAGGAGCTTTAATTTTAAGCGCACTTGAAAAGCCATGCCTTCCACCAACTGCAAATATCTCTCCACAGCTAAAAAGACAGAATTGACCCCCCCCCCCCTTCAGCACTGCATCTAGACATACAAGTATATTTGAGGCAATCAGAAAGCCATTGATGTGTGCAGCACAGGTGTTCCATGGCACAACTGCACCTCCGGTACCACGCTGTCTTCCTATTTACAATATGACATTCCCCACGATTGCACCACTGTCCACATTGGTTCACAGAAACCACTGCACATGTTTCATTTCCTGTTAGCCATCAAATGCTTTCTGCAACTTGGCACTCGGCGTGCTCTGAAATGTTGCTAAGGTATCTGGTGATGACTTGAAATGTGTTTACACCACAGTAGCATAATGCGATGATCAACTACAGCATTGAAATCTGCAACTGACGATAGTTATCCATGCTCAACGTCAGCCGCAGAAACTTAGGAGGCTTTTCTTGGTCGTACTTGAAACGATGTTTCAGTATTTTTGCGTCAGATTGAGGTTCTCGGAGCCAATGCTTCAGAGAGTGGGTCTGTGAATCCTTATTGTATCCACTTTCATGAAAGGCTTGGTATGCAGTAGAACGAAGTCTGCACAGTGTGTGAAAGCTGCGATGCCCCATGTTTGCAAGTGGAAGTCTAGGTGTCCCCATAGTAGTGTCATTGCCACTTATAGATGCTCTGTTTTCTCATGCACTCGAGGAGCAATTCAAGTGGAGCTTCATTTCAAAAAAAAAAAAAAGGGCCTCGAGGACCGCTTGGAGTAAAGGTCTTAGTCAAGGCATGTTTGTGAATATCAGTTAACCTGATCCCTATGCACTGTTTCCACTGCCTCGGGTGGTTAGGGTATTTCTCGACCTTATTGGAAGGAAGGCTGAGGGGCCGTCATGAATCCTAACCAAGCTTTTAGTAAACTTGGGGAGAGTTGTGCCACTTCTACATGGCATTCTCGATCACCATTGAAAGATTCCATCATCTCACTAAGCTCTTGTACCCCGCTATTGCCATTGATAATTCGCTGCTGGGTTCAAGTAATACTCGTGCACTTTTGAAGATGTGTTATCAACTGTTTTTGTACAAGTTGCAATGATGATATACTTTCCGTACTGTTCTGTGTGCAATTTTGTTTTTCTTCTATGACCATATATGTAGAATTGCATAATCTTTCATTTCAGGTTAGGTTTTATTCCTAGCTCTGTGTGCTAAGCCATATCTAGAATGCACACTTCTATTTCTCAAAGTCCAGACTCCAGTTCTGGACTGCTCTGTTCACTCTAGTTATTGTAGCTTTCCATGAAGCAGTGCTCAGATGTCTTTGATTGATAGGATATGGTTCAAAGACCCTTGAAATATCTGTTCGACTAAGGTATTAGATTTTGTGATGGACTGATGCTGAACGCCTGTATTCTTGTGTCAGTTCGTCATATTTCTGTAGTTCAGAATCGAAACTTTTTGAATTGTTATCAATTAAAAATAGAGCACCTAATTACCCCTTTCTCAGAATGTTTTGTAAAGACAGCTGAATTTTCGGATTTTGGAATATAGTCCTGCTTTTTTTTTTGCATTTTGCAGATGTCGCACAGCGAAAACCTGTATCCAAGCTCGAATCCAACAGGCCAAGAGCAGCTGAAGAAGGAAACCTGCATCCAAGCTCGAACCTGGTGGACCGAAAGCAGATGTTTTGTGACCACACTGTATCAGCCAATAAAGCCAATCCAGGTGACCACATGTATCTTTTGGAAGCTTGTATTCTTTGCACTTGAGACTCATCTCATGGAGAGCATCATTTCTGCAAAACATTTTGTGTCATAACTGTAGCAGAAACTGATTGAGGCCTTGCACAAGGCCTAAAGCTGGCATATTAGTATTATGCACAACACAAACATGAGGTGTGATGTAGGAGCCTTGCAACCATGCAGAGTATCACCATAGCATGGTAGCATTTCCATGCCGAATGTCTCATCGTTTGAGATCAGACTAATGTCTTGCACCTTCAGAGTGCACTCATTTCTTGCACTAAAGGCCCTAATATAGTCCGACGTTTTCGACGCAACTGGCTAAGTCTGCGACGTCAGCCACGGCACGTCGGCCATGACGGGCGCATCAAAAAACTGCCGCTTATACAGGATGGCGCGGCTGGTGTGCCCGATGCCGCGGCGCGCATGCGCACAAGACGCCCTCGAGGGCTGGTACATTTTTGGGGTGCATTTTCGAGCAGACGATAGGGCACCTACAGGGACCTGGCTGCAGCCTATCAAGGCACTAATTACTATTGTGATGAAGGCAATGACGCGATGTGTTTACTGCGAATGTTCAAATGGCACAAAGCATTTACAGGCAGCCGTGGAGACGTCCAGCCCAGCAACGGCCTGAGCCCGCGTCGACGACGGCTACAGACGGAACGATGATTGTGTACGTGCGTGTTTTACTGAAAACTAATCAAAATTTAAGTGTATGTACGATTACAGAGGAGTTAGAGAATACACAGTAATGAGGATCACATTCTCGGCTGGCTGCAGCTCCTGTAGAATTCCATAAATTTCGCGAATTCCCTGGTTGTTGAGCCGCTGACGTTCCGTGAGGCCAAATCGAGTACGGCCTTCGATTACGGCGTGTACCGGTCACAACTCTATGCGAAGCCGCTTCCGCAGTTTTTGGTATTCTTCCAATGAATGTACTGCAGATAAGTGAAACAACACCATCGTTACACCTTCTAGAGCAATGCATTAGAACGAGCATGGTACACACACCGCAGCGAAGAACTCACAGCTGTGCCCAGCCGCACTACTGACAGTTTGCATCCCAGGCATTTTTCTTTCCTTTGAACGTCTGTGTATAGTCAATCCGCTTGGTATCATTAACGCAGGGCTGCCCTCGAATTCCTTCTAGCAGCTTTTCCGCAACAGTGTCTGAAATGCGCGCGTGGTTATAACGCAGTCTCTGTCTACATGCAAGCCGCCATCTTCACTGCGCGTGAGGAATGCTGGGATGGATGGCCGACGCGGCTGAGGCGGTCGGCGAGAAATAGGCGAGATTCTGTTTGCGCGTCAGCGACGTTGGGCCGCGTCGGCTCGCGCTCGCTACGTCCATCACGCCGTGACGTTGGACTATAGACTTCGGTTTTTCGCCGACGTAACGTCGCGGAGGGCGACGTGCGCGTGCGCGTTACGTCGGACTATATTGGGGCCTTAAGTGAGTGCCCACATCCATGCACTCTGAATGTTGATAGCTATGCACAAATTTTGCCACACACACACGGGTACAAAAATCTTCACAGTGTGCACGCCTTCGCGCCGTGAACACGTTGCACGTTCTCCCACCGTGCACACATCGCACATCCTCGCTCGCACATTCTCACTCGCACATTCTCGCTCGCACATTCTCGCTCGCACATTCTCGCTCGCACATTCTCGCTCGCACATTCTCGCTCGCACATTCTCGCTCGCACATTCTCGCTCGCACATTCTCGCTCGCACATTCTCGCTCGCACATTCTCGCTCGCACATCCTCGAATCGCACATCCTCGCACGCACAAACTCGCGCTGTGCGGGTCGATAACCACGCACAGATAATCACGCAGAGCCTCGCACAATATTTTCAGTAGGGATGAGCAGAAAAAGTTGAAAATCTTAAATGATATTATCAAATGTAGTGGAGAGATGGTGTCAGCGATATGTAGGGGAAACCTGTTTAAACATTTAGCTTAAGTGATGCTGAAAAAGTAACAGTTCCGGTGTCACCCATTAATAATCAGAGGTTATTAACGATGCGACACTCCCAGACACCCTTAAAGTGAGGGGGTAGCTGTTTCGGTCGCAAAGCAGATGCCCTCGACTTGCTTGGCAAGCTCAGCCGGAAGTGTATCACCTTGTAGTGACAGAAGGGTGTTGCCATTTGGATGCCAGCATTCGTCGGTTTCAAGCCAAAGTAAGGGTCGTAGACAGAAGTAACATATAAAACAAAGTTTATACACAGCAAGAGACGATACAGAGTAATCGTGACATCCGGCACGTGCGCTACAACATAAAGCGTGTGGCTGGTGCGGAGAGAATTGTACGATGATGGCATGATGTAATTAGCACGAGTAAGAGATAGGGATAATTACCTGTAGCAAATGTAATAGAGTAATGAGTATGTGACGAAGTGCAGAATCAGGCTACAGCTCAGATTCAGCTTTTAAAGCAGAAACTCTGAAGTCATAACGATAAGAACAATGGACGAATCTCGTAGGGTGAGTTTGGATGACATCCAGACAGTTTATGTAAATAGTATTGTGCTGGTTTCATGTGAAAGATGCTTATTGGAGTTTAGATGGCAGAAGTGATTTGTAAGCGAGTGATTGCACATCTTACGCGGAGAAGCGAATTCTTATTGTCGCGTTGCAGAGGAGATAGGCGAAGTCGTGTGCTTCCCACCAAAGGAACATCTGACACTGCCACGTGAAAATCTACGCCTAAAAGCCTTACTCTTGAGCTTCTAGTTCCCCAAGAGATCCGACGCTGCATGGGCTAAGCAGGGACTCCTCGTCTGCTGGTCTTATTTGCAAACTACCCTAAAGCTGCAGGAACTTTCTGAAACAGAGTGTACGTTGTGTGGATGGTGGCAGCTTGAAGTCACTGCGTTTATAAAGGAGTACGTATAGGTCGAGGCTATATTTGTTATGCTGTAGTATGAGAACACAGTAGTGGTAAACACCCTGACCCCGTATATAAACTCAGGGAATACAATAAATGACAATTTGACTGCCGTGAAGGGAATTGATCGAATCCGTGCTGGAGCTAAAAGGATTATTCTGTTCCCTGACGCTACGTAAAGGCATCATTGCTCTTCATCTTTACTTATTCCTCTTCCTTTATTTCAAAGGCAGACGTTGGTCTAGATCACAGTCTCAGTGAACAGACACTTAGAGAGGCTACTTTAATTGAATATACTTTGTGTTTTCAAGCAATCTGATTGATGCACAGAAGCGAAAATTCTCACTGCAACTGTTTCAGTCTGTACATGAAATATTCACTTTCAATGAAATAGTGTCTCACTGAGGCATCATGCTTATATGGGCCTGTATTACAGATATTTTTGTTGTCGCTGTGAATTCAGAAAAATATGTCTCGTGGCTCATATTATCCATTATTAACAAGAATAAACCTTACACATATAACGTAAATACAATAGTTGTTATATCCGAGGCCTCTTCACAATGTTCTACTCCTATACTGCCACCCCATATTTAAAAAGATACAGTCTCTATTTTCTGCGTTATGGCACATCAAGAAGCCCAACTCATCATCATCATCATCAGCCTGATTATACCCACTGCAGGGCGAAGGCCTCTCCCATATTTCTCCACTTAACCCGGTTCTGTGCTAGCTGCATCCACTTGACCCCTGCGAACTTCTTAATCTCATCCGCCCACCTAACTTTCTGCCGCCCCCTGCTACGCTTTCCTTCCCTTTGAATCCAGTTTGTTACCCTCAGCGACCATCGGTTATCCTCTCTTCGCATTACATATCCTGCCCATGTCCATTTCTTCTTCTTAATTTCCACTAGAATGTCGGTAACTTGAGTTATTTCTCTGACCCACTCTGCACGCTTTCTATCTCTTAATGTTACCCCTACCATTTTTCTTACCATAGCCCTCTGGGTTGTCCTCAACTTAAGTAGAACTCTCTTGGTTAGCCTCCACGTTTCAGCCCCATAGGTGAGTACAGGCAAGATGCAACTGTTGTATACTTTCCTCTTGAGCGATACCGGTAAGCTGCTAGTCATAATCTGCGAGTGCTTGCCAAATGCGCTCCATCCCAATGTTATTCTTCTTGTTATTTCCTTTTCATGGTCCGGATCTGCGGTTACTACCTGTCCTAAGTAGACATATTCGCCTACTACTTCCAGTATTTCGCTACCTAATGTAAACTGCTGTTCCTTCCCGAGGCTGTTGAACATTACTTTAGTCTTCTGCATATTGATTTTCAAGCCTACCTTTCTACTTTTTCTGTCCAGATCATCAATCATTAGTTGCAGTTCATCCCCCGAGTTGCTTAGCAAGGCAATGTCATCAGCAAATCGCAGATTACTGAGGTATTCACCATCTACCCTTATCCCTAACTGCTCCCATTCCAAGTCTCTGAATACTTCCTCTAAACAAGCTGTGAATAGTACTGGGGAAATTGTGTCTCCTTGCCTAACACCTTTCTTTATGGGAATTTTGTTACTTTCTTTATGCAGAACTATGGTTGCTGTGCAGCCACTATATATATCTTCCAGCACTTTCACGTACGGCTCGTCTACCCCCTGATTTCGCAATGCCTGCATCACCGCCGAGGTTTCAATTGAGTCAAATGCTTTTTCGTAATCAATGAATGCTATGTATAAGGGCTGGTTATATTCCGAGCATTTTTCTATCACCGGATTGATGATATGGATATGATCGATAGTAGAGTACCGTTTCCGAAACCCTGCTTGATCCTTTGCTTGATTGCAGTCTAAGGTTGTCCTGATTCTATGAGTGATTACCTTAGTAAATACCTTATACGTAACAGACTGTAAGCTGATTGGTCTGTAATTTTTAAGGTCCTTAGAGTCCCCTTTCTTGTGAATGAGGATAATGTTTGCGTTCTTCCACGGTTCCGGTACAGTCGATGACACCAGGCACTGCATATACAGGGTGGCCAGTTTTTCTAGCACGATATCCCCCCGTCCTTCAGCAAATCTGTAGTTATCTGATCCTCTCCAGCTGATTTCCCCCTTTTCATAGTTTCTAGTGCTTTCTTGACCTCATCCTTCGTCACTGGTGGAACGTCTGACTGTTTTTCCCTACCGCCAATATCATTACGGTCCTGACTACTTTGGCTACTGTAGAGATCTGTATAGAACTCCTCGGCTACTTTGACTATCTTTCCCATATTAGTGAAGACGTTGCCCGCCTTGTCCATTATCGCATACATCTGGTTTTTGCCTATGCCCAATTTCTTCTTTACCGCTTTAAGGCTTCCCCCGTTTTTTACTGCATGCTCAATTTTGTCCATGTTATACTTCCTTATATCGACCACCTTGCCCGACTACCGTGGCGCAAATTGACTTTTTTCACAAGCCTTAGTTTATAAAGTATAACGTAATGCAGACGAAAAAAGAACTTTTTACTGCGATTCTTATCGGGTGATTTCAGTTCTATTTAATTCATTCCTTCCTTATCCTCCACATTTCAGGAACAATAAGCTACGCCTAGTGCGAAGACATAATGCAAGTCTTTCTGCAGTTTTTTTCAAGTCATCGCATCAAATACTCAAGTGAAAACTCCACCGTTAGAGCAGTAATAACCGCCCCAAATTCTCACAATCCGTAGCTCAGCATTCTGCATTTGATATAAGCATAGAAGAGAAAAATGTGGAAAGTCTATTATTTAGCGCACCCCGGGGAAAAGTATTAGGAACATAATCAGTTAGTTATTTTTATAACAGAAATGTGGACCTTATTTTCCGCAAAACTGATTACTTGAGTCAGCATCCAAACTGAACTATACAAAAAACCGTGAGAACACCCCAAGCAGCACGCCACTATTGGACCATCGGTGGTCCAATGTTGGAAAACCGGTGTTCCAATATCAGCCCTACGTTGGCTGTCGACGAAATTACTACTTTTTCCTACATTGGACCATCGTTTCTTTCTTTCACTGGTCCAGCGTTAATCCACTATGGCGCTACCAATATGCGTTTACTACTGGCGCTTCTATTCATAGCCCAATTATGACGGCCTTCCTAATCCATTGGCATTCCAAGGTTGGGAAAACCGTGAATTTCCTATATTGTCATTTAAATGGCTCTTCCATTCATGTCCTATATTAAACCTGGGTATTTCGTAGGCATTTACAAGCCGTGGAGCAGTTTATCGTTTATAATTACGAAACTAAATTTTTCTATTTGAAAGTGTAAGGAGGGCACATTTAAACCTCTCATTCCGATCTTTCTGTGGCAACCAGTGCAATAAATATTTTTACTCGCAAGAAACAGCAGCGCATTTAAAAACAGGCAGCGAAATGATTGAGAAAAAAAAAAGTTTTTTTGACTTCGATACATGCATTCAGTGCCTCCTGGCACACGCACGGGAATGGAAGGTTCAACTACTGGCTATTTTATTAAACTGTGAACAGGCTCTCAATATTCACAGTACATTTATTCAGAATTGTATATCCCTCTCGTATCATTGTTGAGCTGCAGGCAATTTAAAGCAACCCAATGCAAACAGGTGACCCTTCGTTATATATAAGATGCCTGGAGGAAGTGCTATTCGAAGGGCGCTCGGGTCAACGAGGGAGGAGAGGTTACGCCACGTTATGACGCGCCCAGTGGTTCAGAAGTTCTGCAGGGATAGGAACAGTGCCTATCTGGAGAGGATGCGTGCAAATCCGGCAACCATTTGAAGATGAAATCCTGAGAATCAGAAGCAGCCATTCCTTGCTCTCACAATCTGCAAAAAAAACGAAACACAAGCGTTACTGAACAACGCAGAAATCCGAATAATTGTTCAAATACACAAGCAATAAAAGATGAGCATACATGTCATTTCAAACAATTATGGCGAGATGACATTGTAGGCGGCTGGAAATCTGCAACAGAGCCAATTAACAACAGATGGACTCGAAAGGTAGCAGAGCTCGGCTCCGATTGAAGGGCATCTTCTCATCTCTTTCACTGGTTCTTTCCAGCTGTAAAATTTCAGATAACTTCATAAATAATTACACCAAGGTCATAATTATCTCCGTATACAAAACGACGGAAAGGTTGTGAAAAATGAAAAAGAGCAGGAAATAAAATTGTAGCAATAGATACGAAATGTAAAAAAGTGAACATTCCTTGTTGTTTTTGGAATTGAGATCTACGCTAATTAACAAATTAGACTAGCTGCTGCCTGGTACCCATTCGCTCTGAAGAGAAGAAAGGTAGAATGGTATACCTTTCTAGAACAATTTATTTTTGTAATTACATGCACACGCTCGCATAGGTGGTGAAATCTGCAGAAGGCGTAAATTTCAATGCAGCTTTGTTTTGTACAGCGTAATTGAAAGCACACACATATCTACGCCAGCAAGGACCTTGCCGAGTGGTGCACCTTGAGCAATTAATGGGGGCCTAAAATTTGGCATAGAAAAAGAAACGGTACACAAGCATTACGCACTTCCTTAGGGAGAATAAATGCAAATGAAAACGTTCGCTATTTCTGCCGCTACGTTGCAAAAAAAAAGCAATTATGAGCGGTTGCGGCGGCTCAAGCAGGAAGAACTATGTTTCAATTTCGAAATATTTGGCTTCAATGCCGCCGCTTATGACAAAATTGACGATCATTTGCATGTGAACTGCTGCATTGCAAGAGCAAGCGCTTCTTATTTCCAGTGGATGACCGACGTGCACGCTGTCGCAACAGATGGTAGACGACATGACAAAGATGGTCCGTACTAAAGACGAAAATTAAAATTCTCACCATTCGTTCAGCGTTGGTTTGCGCACATGCCAAGCTTGAGAGTTCTCATTGGTATCGAGAACTTGTCCCAATATTCTCATTCTCTATTCCTGTAAAAACGTGCAAATTGTCCCATATACTGTAGTATTTTCCCAGCGTATGACGAGATGAAAGTGCGGGGTTACTCACATGTAGAGTCTTCCTGGCAGAGCTTTTGAGACCGTAAGCGCTCTCACAACATGCCAGATGAGGCTTTTCGTTTCCGCAGTCTAAGAACACCTCCAAATATGCTGAGTTGAATCGTGGGACGGTGACTCTTGCTGGAGGATGCAGTGACGATACGGAGACGCGGTCATTAACACAAACAACGAAAACTATTTAACACTTAAATTACAAAAGCCGTCGGCCAGAGACACTGCACGAGCGTCTTCTTTGCCGTTCACAAGGTAAGTGTAAAGGAAGGATTCAGAGCCAAGAGCAGCGTTGCCAGATTGGAAAGTGGCCGGGACACCAGAACCTCGGCAATATTTCCCCAGATTCCAAAATTTCTCTAAAATGCTTAAAAATGACCAAGAATCAGCTGTCATCACTTATTTTATTAAAATGAAAACATGTCGTGCAGCCCCTAATCGTCACTTTGGGCATCATATATGTTTGAGGTGAACCTGCGTAGCATATCATCGGTGATGACAAATTTCACGCAGCACATCTGCCTGGAGGCTAATGTTGACCGAATCCGTACAATGGCATCCAAAGTCTTCAGTGACATCTTGTTGCGGTACTTTGTCTTCACACATGTTACTTGACTGAAGACCCGCTCCACTGTGGCATTTGATACTGGGCACGAAAGGCAGGCCAGTGCATACAATGCTAGTTCCATGTAGGGCTTTTCACCTATGGCATTCTCATACTTAAAATCTCCGGCCCAGAATGACACAGAATTCTCTGGAAGTTTGCCGTCGAAGACTGCCTCCTCACTCCATAGATGCATGATAATTTTCCTGTATTGGACTTCAATAACGTCCAGGTTATCTGCAATTAGGTGGTGAAGTGGTAGTTGCGCAACAGAAAGTCTTGCAGTCTGAGACAAGACTCGTGAAGGATGAAGTCCACTCATGCCTTTGAAAATTGCTTAATTGGCAGGAAGACGCTTCTCCACTTTCTTTAACAAATCATTGAGAAAGTCTTGGCAGCGTTGCTTGAACCCTTGCACGGTAGCTTCATTGAGGATAGCATCCTGATGCTTGCAACGGAGAAGTTCACTGACAAACTGAGCTCCAAAGTCTGTCATTGTCAAGGAAAGCTTATGGCCTTGTCTGTTGAAAATTCTTGACTTAAGCGTTCGGTGAAGCAAGTCATGCTCTTTGAACATATTGTCTGGATCAATGTTCACTGACTGGAAGAAGGCATTGATTTTCTCAAACTCTGTGACGACGGGCGACAAAAATATGAAATAAAGATAGTTGGTACCATCGTGTAGCATGTCGTGGATCAATCGAGCCTTGTATCTTACTTCTTGCATTCCTTCTTGCATGGCTAACTTAAAGTAAGCCTTCAACTCATTCCAATGTTCGAGGAATCTTTTTATAACACGTCCTCGAACAAGCCATCGCGTGCCAGACAGCTTCAAAAATGGCATGTGTCCAGTCTTCTTTTCATTTTGTGCTCCCATTTCTTCTTCTTTCAGTTCTTCAAAAAGTTCTTTGTAAGCATGGCGTCGGAGTGTACTCTTTGAAAACCATCTTGGAATTTCAGTTAGGAGGTAGCCTAGACTAGAAGGCAAGGTTTCAAAGGCCTTTTGCACACAGAGCGCCAAGGAATGGCAGACACACTTGTTCAGAATGCAATTAGGAGACTCTTGCTTGATTCGTGACAAGACACTGTTGTGTTCCCCAACCATTACAGCAGCTCCATCACAGGCAATGCCAACACAATCGGAAAGACACATCCCATACTCAGAAAGGGCACCCCTGACAATCTGATAAAGTGCCTCACCAGTAGCATGAATAACTGGATAAAGCCCCAAGGAGGCAGTTGCAACTTCGCCGTATTCCTCGCTGAAATACAGTGTACACATTGCAAGCAACTTCTCAGTCGTGACGTCTGTGGTCTCATCCAGCATCAGAGAGAACTTCTTGCCTTTGATGTCAGCCATAACTTCGTCTCGAAGAGAGGGGGACAACACAGAGTTGATCAAAGCAGTGCACTTGGTGCGATGAAGACGTAGGTGCTCAAGAGTGCTTCCTTTGCCATTTTTTTATCACTTCCCCTAAATGATCAATCGCCAAGATGGGGCAGTGGCAGCACGTTGTAAGAGCCAATTCCAACTCCACACATTTCAGATCGTCGGAGAGGTCTGGCTTTTTTGTGAAATTCATTGTCTTCGAAAATGATGCAGACCTGACAACTTTTCTGTGGTGAGCACCCTGCGCATGTTTGGTCAGGGTGCCGCGGTGTGGTTGAAGTGATTTCCGACATAATTTGCAAAATGGAAGCTTAGCACCTTGTGCCGTCACACTGATCAACCATGGGAATTCCTTTTCCCAGGATTCAAGATACTTCCTGTTGTCTTCATAGAATTTTCGAGCTCTTTTCACGGTCTTGGCACATTCTGAATCGTCGTCTCCTTCTGAAGCCGTCAAACTCTTTTCAGACTTGCTTCTATTGCTCATAGCGACAGTGTGCTCCGGTTGAGTCTGCAAAAAGAATCGGGGAATTTGGGGCAAATGCTATAAATAAAGCAACACAAGCAAATAAAGACTGAGCTACATGTGAGCGAAAAAGAGAGTGACGCGACGAAGCGGCGCGGCGAAAGCGATCACGCACGGTTCGCTCCGTCGC
The DNA here is from genome assembly GCF_055883805.1 of Amblyomma maculatum. Lineage (NCBI taxonomy): Eukaryota > Metazoa > Arthropoda > Arachnida > Ixodida > Ixodidae > Amblyomma > Amblyomma maculatum. The sequence goes on along the minus strand of NC_139348.1, from coordinate 83,594,388 downwards.
CTACTGAGGAAGATGCATGCACGCGACAGCGCGAACCGACGGCAACGCGAAACTGGCAAAACGGCGACGATGCTCTGTGTTGCTGGCATAGTATACCGCAAAGCTATTGGAAAATGCAACAATTACAGTCATAACTATTGCTAGAATTGGAAGTATTTCGCGACAACATAAATAAAATGAATTTACAACAAATCGTATCGAATTTGGAGCATTTAACATGTGTTAACTTGCACTATACGAGTAGTCACGTAATCTCTTCTTTCTTTGGTTGCCATTAGACGTTCTTCGAATCCTTGGCCATTCACCATTGTTCATACAAAGCGAAAAATTTACAGAGTAACGCACGATTACAATGCATCACCGCAGAAGAAAGAAGGCATGCGAAATGAGCGGCAGTAACGTACGCTTCGCGTTCAACTTTAAAGTTATTGGATGACCGCGCATGCACTTCCAGAAAAACGAGCGAAATTTTCTATTTCGGCAGATCCGAGCGACGGTCGAGCCAAGTTACACATGCATTTCTGTTTGCGCGAAGCCTTCGCGCGACGCGTGCCACGTGAATTTCGCGTGAATTTCCGCGTGCATGTAGCTCAGCCTTAATTACCACATTTACCAAATCGCGATGTATTTACCTGAGAAGTTGCAGTGGATCGTAGGACACCGGTTTCACGAAGGCTGAACGTCGTTTGTTGCATCCGCTATCCGAAGCACAACACCACGATATAAACACCAGCGGAATGATGTAAACACGAGACCACGTGGATACAAAAACGCAGGCGCAGCGGCGGTTGCAACCGTTTCAACACGCTACATGGATGGGACTGGGACTAGATTCTAGTCTCTAGATGGAACGATGCAGGAAACCCTAGCGGTAGCACTGTGCAGCAACCTGGCAAGTAAGTTGTAACTGATGGATAGACACATACAAATACATCTCTTGAGATTGAGCGGCCGCTTGCGCCGCCTAGTGGTAAACTTTAGGATCAGCAGCGCCGGTGAGTGGTTTTCCCCAGATATCACCAGATTTTGTCTGGTGTAGCAGTTCGTGGACTTGGACACCAGGAGCTCTAAGAATTCTCCAGATTTCGTTTTCTTTTTTTTCTTTTTCTTTTCTTTATTTTCACATAACATATACAAAACGTTTGCAAAAACTGCTGGGCCATTAGCCGAAGCTAGTATAGGCCCATTGTACACATTTGTTATAACAGCAACAGAAGACACCAACATAAGACTCGGTTATAAATGATCAGTGAACAAAGTAATAGCGAGCAACACTCAACAGCAGATATAAAAAGATCAACAAATATAATTCTCAATCATCGAGAAGTAGAAGCGCTTAACTGAAAACAGGAAATTGTTAGCCATTTTAATTTCGAGTGGTACACTATTCCATATTTTCGCCCCGCAGTATTGAATTAGGCGCTGACCATAGGCATTGCGGGTTACCGGGTAATTAAAGTTAATATTGCTAGCATTTCTAGTGCTCTTGATAGGCAACACAAAAATATTAATTGAAAGCGGGTAGTTATTTTGTATAATGTTATTTACTAACATTGCGATTCTCATTTCATATAACAATGGAAACTGCAAAACCTGTAACCTATTGAACAAAGGAGCACTGGACTGATACCTATTAGAGTATGTTAATATTCTTAGTGCTCTTTTCTGCAAAGAGATAACTTGATGAATGTGAGATCTGTATGTGCTAGCCCATGAATCGCAGCAATACGGCAAATGGCAGTGAAAAAGAGAAAAATAAATTATCTTCAGCACGGATATGTCTAGCAGCCCCCATGTTCTATATAGAATGTAACAAGCTGAAGCAAGCTTGGAACACAGGCTATCAATATGTTCATGCCAATTAAGGTTCTTATCTAGGGTTACGCCGAGGTATTTAATGGTGTCAACTTGCTCGATTAAAACATTGTCGAGGTAAATATGTAATCGCGTATCTGTGATATGTTTGTGCCTTGACCTAAACAGGATGTACTTTGTTTTCACAGCATTCAATGTCATTTTATTTGCCTTAAACCATGCAGAGATGTTTCTTAAATCGCGTGTCTTAGCCTCAATTTCAGTTAGAGTTTTGCCTGTAAAAACTATTGCAGTGTCATCAGCGTACATCACCGTTTTTGAATTCTGCAAACAGAGAGGAAAGTCGTTGACATAAATAGAAAACAGCACAGGGCCTAAAACTGACCCCTGGGGCACTCCAGCACAGACAGCTTGTCGAGATGATTTGAAGTGTTTTAGATGAACAAATTGTTTTCTGTTGGTAAGGTAGCTAGTAAAGAAATCAAGAGTGGAATCCCTAAAACCATAGTGCTCTAGCTTCTGAATTAAAATGTTATGATTAACAGTATCAAATGCTTTCTTTACGTCTAGGAACAAGGCTATGGACATTTCATTATTATGCAAAGATGAACATAGCTCCTGAGACAATGCCATTACTGCTGTAGATGTAGACCAGTTAGTCCTGAAGCCATGTTGACAGTGAGATATGATTCTAGTTTTCTCCAAGTAGTCATTTAGTTGCTTTGCGATAAGTTTTTCGAACACAGTGTTAATGATACTCAAAACCGAGATTGGACGGTAACTGCCTCGATCATTACAATCCCCTTTTTTGTAAACTGGTGTAACTCTAGCGATCTTCAAAATATTCGGATAAATACCTTCGTAAATTGCGTGATTCATTAGTGTTGCCAGGAATGGTGCAAGATGGTGAATGTTGTCTTTTAACGCTTTCACTGTAATCCCGTCATGTCCTGTTGCCTTGTTTGCGGCGAGAGTTTTCACGATTGCTGTGATTTCACAATCGTCAATGGCTTGCAGTAAGAAAGTGTCATGAACACGCGGGTCATTAACAGAGCACGATAGATTAGGGATATTAGCTGCAAGCTCTGGGCCGAAATCTGGTGGCAAATTTCACCAGATGGCAACGCTGGCCAAGAGCGCCTGTTTCGATGGGCAAGTACGTTTCCCTTTATCTCTAGCAACCCAGGGACTGACAAAAAAAACGGATCTTGGGTGCGCAGCAGCGAGCACTGCCGAGTAGGTGCATGAGTCCCGAAGCGCCGGTCATCGAGAGCCCCCATGCCACGCACATCAACACAAGAATAGGTAGAAGAGGGGGGGGGGGATATAGGTGACTAAGAAGCAGTGCGCGGGAAGAGCACCCCGACCAACTCACAAAACCCTATTCTCCCACACGAAGATAGAGGGAGAGACAGAGGGCGACTGAATGGTGCAGCATGCAGTCTGGCGAGAGAGAAAACAGGTTCGAAGGGTGAGCTTGTAAAACACAAAGAAAAAAAGGCGGGGGATAGAAATCTACAGGGAAAGGGGTCGGCCGGGAAGGGAGTGTTGGAGATGGCATTTCAGTGATTGTTCAGTCACTGGCAAAACTTCGTGCGCGAAGTGAGTGCGCCCCCCCTCCCTCCCTCCCTCTTTCTTCCGAGCTGTGAGCGCGCGGGCTAAACCGGCTAAACGCGTTACGCGGGTTACAGCAATTGCTGACAATTACGGGCGTGGATTGCGAGCTCATATACACACTTTGTAATACTTTTACTATGCGTCTAACCTGCTCCTTCATCCTACCACTGCTTTCTTTTATTTCCTCTTAGTGTCTACTAGTTGTCTCGTTCATTCCACCAGCCCCGAATATTTTCCTTCCTGTTTTTTTTATTATACAACCTCTTGCTTCTACTACTTTACAATGAACTCAGCCACTTATTTGTTCAAAGTATCTATAAATACTGCTAAATGTGCGACAGTGTGCTATGGCCTGTTGGTTCATGGTGGAATAAAAAGGCTGCTCAGAAAAAACTACAGATCTAAAACACTTATTAAAACAGTAATGCACTCAGGTGTGGGCGTTTTGTTAAACTAGGAATTCACACATCCAACCAACACTTATCGTCAATCCATTCTTTTTCTCGCAGATCCAAGAAACCATAGCTTTTTCTTTTTTTTTGAGCAAGAAGTTTAGCAGGTTGGCCGAATCTTATTACTATGTTGCCCGTCCACGCGTCACTAACCTACACCCGCATAGGGTGATCCGCTGTACCAGATACTGAATCCAAATGTATTACAGCTTCCTGCAAGAAACAACCAAAACGAACAAAAATGATAACAAATACAACTATTAACTTCCCGTGATGCATTTGTTCATTAAATACCACGTTTACTAGCCAGAACACACAGAGATGCAAAAGCCTATGCCCGTGCCAATCGACAAACATTCCGCAAGAGTGCAATTATTTACGCAGAAAAGAAAAAAATAATCATCATCGGTAGGCAAGAAAAGAAATACCTCGTCAAAGAACGCGGGAAAACCTGTTGTTACATGGCGCGACATGTGGAATTTTATCGCGTGCACGGGGCGACTCCCATTGCCGTTCTCGTGGCTTATATGCGTGCTTCATAAATTGCTGCAGTGAAACTCCTTGCGCAACCAAGACAAAATAGAGCGCCAAATGCCCCACCCAGTGTTGATATGTATTGCTTGAACAATACGGTGTTGTAAAAGTCAATTTTTTTTTATTCGTGGTAAGCAATACAGATGCATATAGACCACAAGGCGCGTCAGGTTGCAGCCCATTTTAGATTTCATGAAGTCTGGGGGAATAGGCCTCTATATGCAAAACAACTCACTGGCCGCCGCTATGCAAAACAGACCTTAATAATGGCATGTTTTGTTTTTAACATTCTCTTCCTTCCCAATTAGGTGTAAAGGCAAATTACGCGGTGTTCTCGGGAACTCAAGTGCCTATATATTAGCGTGCATGGGAATACCAGTTGTACACCAAATGGACGGGCAAAAGCGAATTTTAGCTTCTACAGCTATGCTATGAATGCGTTTAAATGGAATTTGACTCAACGGCATTTTCCAGAAATTCCATGAGATGGCTTCTAGCATACGCGCAATAAAATATAGAAATATAGATCCCTGACTTCATATTTAATTATATATAACCTCTCCCTGCTGCTACATTCAAGCGAAAATCGCGGAGATCAGCCATCTGTTTCTCCAAAAACAGCTCCGAACATTCCGTTAATATACGTGTAACGCTCTGTGCTGTGGCCTATGGCTCATGGTGGAATAAAAAGGCTATAGAGACAAAAATAACAAACAAAATAACAAATAACAAATAAAATTCTCTCTGAGAAATTGCATTGAATTGGTTCTAGTACGCCTGCATTAAAGTATGCGAACATCGATCCCTGTTTTGATTTGAATAATAACACTAAATATTATTTCGAAATTAAGTATAGCCAGGCCACAACGTGGAGGAAACAATATCGGGATATCAAGGGACAATGTGGTCTATTGTCGGCTGTTTTTTAGAACGGTTTGGCAAATATTGGAATGAGACCAGAAAAAGTAGTCCAGTATAGACAGTGCTTAAGACCGGCACAGCCCATAATGGGAGCATACAGTAAAAATTGGCCCAATGTAGCCAATTCTTAGAGGTGGCGCAACCAATATTGGGTGAACGTAACGCAAATTGGTCCAATGTAGCCATTTTCTAAAGGCGGTTGCACCAATATCGGGAAAGTGTCGGATAAACTGGTCCAACATCGCCAACGTTCTAGAACGGTTGCACCAACATTGGGTGAACACCGTGAACCTTGGTCCTTCGTTGGATGTGTTGTGGATTGGCTTGACTGATGTTGGTCAGACAGCCGCAAAGTTGGGCCTCTATAGGACCACCGTTTGTCAATACATTAACAATATTGCGCCACTGTCTTGTGCTGCATGGGACTGCTGAAGCTTATAATTTCAGATCCTAAAGAGCCACGTTTTCTAGTGCAATATGCACATCACCATCTGTTTCAGATTTCGCTTTCTTTGATGTGAACTTACAGTCACTATCGAGTGATCTTCAGACAAATACTTTATATGGACCAATATTATCATGTATACCGAAGTGTGTATGCTAGAGCTTACGTATGCGAAGGAGACTTGACCTTTTCTACATCTTCGTTAATTTATTTATTTTATTTATTACACAGTGTTAGCCTCACTTTGAGGCCGTAACAAGTTCGGCCTTAAATGCATATGAAAGAGTACGTAAACATAAAAACGACACACAGCAGAGAAGCAACCTTTTCACTGTTATAAAAAAATAATTTTCGCACATGGTGACAATGTGTTTACAATTATTCAAAATAGCTTTTTGATTGCGATAGAAAAGTTTCAAGGCACACTTGGTTTAAAATTTCGGGAGGTAACGTATTCCCTTCATAAAATCGCATTTGCAAAAAATGAAAACTTGAATGTATCAGTATGATATCTATATTCGGATAGATGCTATGCATGTTTGGCTCTTGTGACACGTGTACCAGGCTCAAGTAAATGTCTGGTCTTATCAAGTTTGTTCTTATTGTTTAAAATGAGGAAAAGAAACTTGAGCCTCAGCAATCTGGCTCGTGTGTGGATCGTAGAGAGGCCGGCTTTTTGCAGAAGCAGGGTGGGTGAGTCATGATGACTGTATATATTGAAGATAAATCGGGCAGTTTTTGTTGGACGCTCTCCAATTTATTAATCTGTTGTTTGTTGTGGGGTATCCAGATAATAATAGCGTATTCTATTACATCTCCATTCCAAAGAAAGGCAGTGCCAAAGATTGTTCCAACTACCGCACGATCGCGCTTATTTCGCATGCTAGCAAGGTGATCTTGAAAATCCTCCAAGGAAGGCTGCAGCAGTATGTGGATCGGGAGCTTCCCGACGTCCAAGCTGGGTTTCGCAAGGGCAGAGGAACTGGAGACCAAATTGCCAACCTTCGCTGGATCATGGAAAAAGCAAGAGAGTTCCAGAAACCCATCTACTTCTGCTTTATTGATTATGCGAAAGCGTTTGACTGCGTAGATCACAGCAGATTGTGGCAAGCTCTCCAAGAGATGGGAGTTCCAATTCACCTCCTCTGTCTCCTCAGGAACCTGTATGAAGGACAAGAGGCCACATTCAGAACTGGGCATGGTCTTACTGATTGGTTTCCGATTGAAAAAGGAGTGAGGCAAGGCTGCATACTGTCGCCCTGCCTATTTAACCTATATGCAGAGTGCATCGTGAGGAAGGCCGGTCTGGACGAGTCTTCAGCTGGAGTGAAGATTGCTGGAAAACGTATCAACAACCTTAGATATGCGGATGATACCACTTTAATGGCAGAAAGTGAAGTGGAACTCAAGATACTTCTGATGCGCGTACAAGAAGAGAGTGAGAAGTTTGGGCTTAAACTGAACATTAAAAAGGCAAAGATTATGGCGTCTTGCCCTATCAAGTCCTGGAGCGTCAATGGACAAGAAGTGGAAGCCGTGACAGATTTTCTCTTCTTGGGCTCCAAGATTACCTCGGAAGGAGACTGGAGCCATGAAATTAGGAGACGCCTGCTTCTGGGAAAGAGAGCAATGGTTAGCCTTGACCGCCTAGTAAAGAGCAGAGACATTAGTCTGCCAACCAAGATCCGTATAACTCGTGCTATGGTCTTTCCAGTTGTGTTGTATGGATGCGAGAGTTGGACTGTGAAAAAGGCGGACCGCCTAAGAATTGACTTGTTTGAATTGTGGTGCTGGCGAAGACTCTTGAGAGTTCCTTGGACTGCCAGAAGATCAAATCAGTCAATATTGTCGACCATAAACCCTGACTGCTCATTGGAGGGTCAAATTCTAAAGTTAAAGCTCAGCTACTTTGGTCATCTGATGAGAAGAGAGGAGTCGCTGGAGAAAGATTTGATGTTGGGAAAGGTTGAGGGTCACCGGAGAAGGGGTAGGCAGCGAACGCGATGGTTAGATGGCATCCTCGCGGCACTGCAGATGAAGTTATGTGATGTTAGGAAGATAGTGAGAGACCGGAAAGCGTGGCGTGACATGGTCCATAGGGTCACGAAGAGTCGGACACGACTGAATGACTGAACTGAACTGATTACAGCACGGACAAGTGAAGTATATGCCAAACGTTTTGTTTCCGGTGAAGTAAGTCGAATGGAACGTCTAGTCGGGTAAAGAGCAGAATACGCCTTTGACGTAATGTGTCACGTGCTTATTCCATCGTGAATCGGAGTCAATAATCACACCAAGATACTTGAAGTATTCTACATTTAGTGAGTATGTTACGTTCGATTTCATGAGTGAAATTTAATGGATGTTTTTTTCTAGTGACTGTCATGCAGACAGTTTTTTTTTTTTCAGCTTGAGGCCCTCTGCCAATCGTCGCATCATTTTGACACGTACTGCAGCGAGTTTTTCACAACTATTTAGTCGGCAGGGCTATTACCACTGTTCTCGAGCTCAGAGTTCTTCCTGCGCTTCTTTTGCAGAAGGCGCGGAGAGCAGAGGTTTTCAAACATATAAGCAATGTCGAAAACACCTACGGGTGATCATGCTGCCAAGTACCATGCGCATAACTCAATCGATGATTGAGATCCCAGGTCTGTACACCCGCTCCTGTGTAAGCCTACTTGTCAATGCGGGTTATGTTTTTTGCCTCTAAGCGCACTATAAAAATACGATTACTCTGAGAATAGAAAATAGAATAGAATAGAAACTATCAATATGCCGCTGCATGATCGTCGCACGCTATGAAATCAGTTACAAGATGGCTGTCTTTTTATTGACTTTTTAAACTTGCCATACCTGTGCGGAAACAATGAAAACTTAAGATGCCAAATACGATTTGTCGTCTTGAAATATGTGAGTCGAAAACATTCTAGGCGAGTCATCTGCTCCTCTGATTCTGAAACGCCTTTGTGCATCGTTGCTGGGCCACTATTTCCCCCATTGAACTCAAAATACAACGGCGGGAAAATAGACAAAGAATTGTGTACAGAATGTTCACGCATATGCTTAGAGCACAATACACCACTTTCGATGTACAATGGTTAGAGAAGCAGTTGAGCTTAATATTTTCCATCGTCTCTAAAGTGCTGTTTCGAGTGTTTATGCAATAATATACACATTTTGTGGTAAAAATTGTTCTTCAACCTCGTTTTAACTTCAGAAAGCTATTTATGCTTGCAGAAGTTTACGCCTGTGAAATACATGCTATTCGTCACCGCTCCGTCAATTCCAATAATCGATACAGAAACTTGTCAAATAATCTGAGTACTTAAGGTCAGAGTATGATCACGTTGTTTTACGGATGCATCGATACTACTTACCGTAATAGTGTGGAGAGCTTACGCAAACTACGGCATTATTTTTAGGCTACTCTTTATGTATTCACTGGTCAAATGATGGCAGAAATCACTATTGCCTAAGAAAAATTTTGCTGCTCAATAACACGTAAACGTGTAAAAACTACTCTGTTTCTCTTACTTGTAGAGAGACCGTGCGCCTTTAGCAATCGTAGTTCTCCAAACGGTCCCGAATTGCATTCCCATATGGAGCAGATTTTAACTGATAGGCTTACCATTCTTGTAGGCTTTGAAGTGGCACCCCGTTGCACCTTCAGTTAGCTGTATTAAATCTGACAGTGTTGATAGCGCTAATACGAGGTACTTGCAAGTTACCATCATCTTTCCTTCAATCTGGCAGTGTGATCAAAAGAAAGACACCGTTTCAGTACCAAAAATAAACGCGGGCGGCTCTTTTAAAAGCGTTTTTGAAAAATCGTACAGTTTCTTTCTGCTCTCTTATTATTCGTGTTCGAAAGTGATCTCTGATACTCCAACCACGCTGCTTGTTGAGCCAACTTGGTTTCCTAAAGAAAAAGATTCGAGTGCGATTGAGCTGTCACAGCGACCTCTGGCGCGTTTCTTCCTTGCATTTCTGTGCCCGTGACAACTTGACGTATGTTTCCGTATGCGTGCCTTAAACTTCACAGGTGTTATTATAAGGCCGAAATCTTACGGACATTTATGTTGTTGATAGGCACAACGGACAGACGTTGCCTGCCTAGTTACATTGTTATTTCTCCTTTCTCCTCAATGCTAGACGTCGCACGTTTTATTATACTCGCTCCAAGCTCTGCGCTAACTGCTCCATAAAACAACAAAACGACTTTCAGATATACGTTTGTACGCGTTCTCATTCGCTAGAAATGAAAATCAGAAGATATGGGGGTTGGATCATCTTATAAAGTCAATAGAACAATGGATACCAGTCAAATGTGTGCAGAGAACCTCGTCAAGTTCAGTGTACCTCTCTATTTTGCATCTAGTTCTAAAGCAGCGGTGGTTCCCATGCATTTATTTTCACGGCCAGATTTCAGGACAGGCTCTTGACAAATATAAGGGATGCCGTGCCTCAAAACTTTGCTTCTATATACAGCAATGAAAGTTATTAATTATAAGATTTGCAGATTTGAAAAAAATGACCCTTCTACCAATGTACATGGATTGAACCGACATTTCGAAGCAGTCTCGACAGCGCTTTCATTCCTGACAATGTGGGAGAAGCGACGTGCTATTAGCCTTTTGTTTTTGGCCCGTTGCTGTTTGATATGTAAAGGTGCTCGCCGCTGGGCCCGTTTTACGTTCTACGTGTGATATCTTCCCCCCATAGAAATTTCTATGAACCAATTTTAAACAAATCATAAAAGGAGCGATAACACTCACCGCATCATATAAGGGTAAACATACTTAAACGGTTGGAACTAAAGTCGGCTAGCGCGCTCACATAGTAAGACAGTGAAACTGTATAAATACGACCATTGCTACTCATGATCTAACTTCTGCCACGAAAACCGACTGCCGGCTTCAGTGGTTGATAACACACAGTGATTGCACTAAGGAGCTCAACATTCATGTGCCGTCTGTTCTATAGTCGGCCTGAAACCCTGAAAAGCTCTGTGAGGCTGAGGCATAATATATTCCTATAGTGATACCCAATTGCAGCGTTGTTTTCATGTAGTTTTAGGTCGAGCTGTAATAAGGTCAATGTTCATGAGAGATATGTGCGTTTAAGTTTAGGCATAATAAAAATCACTTTTTTCTTCCACACAGTTACGTTCACACACTAGTATTTCTCTGCACTCCCTTCTCTATAGTCACGGCAGAGCGACCACTGGCGCCTGCTTGAGCGGCGTGAATTGCAGTAAACAAAACAGACTGTGTTTTATGTTCGTGTTATTTGTGTTATTTTTTGCAGCTAGACCTACCTTGGTGTTGCGCCTGTCAGCATATTTTTATAAGCGACAGATTTGGTGACATGTGGACAGCCCCGTATTTCAGCACTACAGCCGATATGGGAACTCTTACCGTTGGTCACCTTTATTCAGATTTATGACTGCTTGCCCGAATTTTTATGCCATTCATTATCCGCCTCCCCTCGAGTAACCTACGATGTACCATGTGGGGAGAATGCTAGTACGCTCTTTTTTCCGTGCTTGGCGGTGTAATACCTACTGCGATTGAGGGTGGGCGGTCGAATTTCGGCTGGACAATGGCTTTCCCACATAGAGCCCATATTTTGATTGGAGCATCCCGCATATATCCGACAAAGGACCCTTGTCTTCTGGATGCTGGATTGTGGTCTGTGTTCGCCGTTAAATGCAGATATTAGGCCCATATAGCAAGAACATAATAAAACCCAAATAGTATTGCCCACTTTGGTCCTATCGATATCATTATGGTTGCAACAGCCCCTTTGCCTACATGTCTCAGACTGCGGCCCACATTATTGTGCTAGGGATACCATACCATCACACAATATGATTTCTACCATATCATACCAATATATACGTTCCGCTAGCTTTAGCAAACCTATGTATATATATATATATATATTATATCTTTAGTTTCCATGTCACGCTACACATTGTCATAACATACTATACCATGTAATAAATACAGCAAACCATGTTGTTACGTCGCACATTTTATTCAGGGATCGTCCGACTGTGGGTCATCATTTACATCCAACCAAATTCTTTGATAGCCTTAATAGCGACAGCCCTGCTGTCTGTGACGGTCTCCAACGATGTGTTGCCGAATCTTTCTCGAAAACAGGCCTGTTCCAACAAACACCTGAATTAAAACCCAGAATTTCTACACAGCGTAGATAAACAAGTAGAGCTGTTACCCGAATTAAAAGTTAGTAACCATGTATAAAAGCCTACGAAATAGGAATAAATTCATTTCCAAGCAGTGAGCTGTGTGCTGTGTATGATTTCGTCCTATTTAGAACCTAAATAATTAATGTGGTGAAGTAAACAGTGCATTTGGTGAAGTAAACAGTGCATTTCAGAGAAATCATATAGTTGCTAAAGAAAACATAATATGCTCTACCGAAGAAGAAAGAAAGAGATGAACTGTGACAAATTAAGAGCTGAGCTGTGAAAAGAAAACAATTTTCTATTCATCATGTCGCTAATAGTGGTGTAGAGAGAATATTGACGCAATAGGTATTCGTTGAAGACGAGAGGTTGTCTTGTTAGCAAACGTTTGGAGAAACAATTAAGGGAGTGGATACCCCACTTACGTCTAAATGTTTTTTTTTTATTTTAATTAGGGTGGCTTCTCTATAATTCAAGCAAAAAAGAATGGTTGGCGGGTTGAGCAAACACTAGCGGCCTCCATTGTACTTGTAAACTATTCCTGGGTAAATGCCTTCAGACAGTTTCAAAAGGTTTTATTTAATTATTCTATTTTATTTGTTTATTTATACATACTGTCAATCCACTAGAAATTTTAACAGGAAGGGCATTTAGTACAAAACATAACAGGGTGAAAAGGACTATATGGCTAAAAATGTCAGACAGTTATACACAGATCATCGACGCCTGGAAAATATGATCATACTGATAGGGTAGGCATGTCGCACATAGCATCGCACAGAAACAATGATATGAACGAAAAATGTAGTACTAAACATGAAGTTAACTATTTAGGATAACATTTGAAGTATGTGATAATGACAGGAGGTGATTTTCAACAAGTTTTGCAAACGTATCTAGTGATGTACTATTAGTGATGTGATGATGAAGGTTATTCCACTCTCTTACTGCAAGGGGGAAAAGAAATATTTCAGGTAGTCAGTGCGGAAAGAATATTTTTTTAGTGTTTGGCTAAGTTTATGTCTAGTTGGTCCCGCCTCTGAGGTCGGGATGTACTTAGTTTTATCAAGATTAAGTTGGTTATGCAGGAATTGATAAAGCAGCTTAAGACGTGCAAGTTTGGCTCTGTTTTCCAGAGTGAGAATGCAATGAGGAGGCTAATAAAGATGCCTATCACGGCACGGCTGTTTAACAACTGCCTGCTCAATGATGAATCATTCTGTCATTTACCGGATGTCATCTAATTGCATACCAGCAGTAAGCAACTGTAAAGCCGTCAGAGCAATACTTATCGTAGAAAATTTATTTCATTGAGAAATTTTCCTTTCGAGAACAGTAGTTGAGAACGATAGAAATATAAAATAAAAGTGAATAAAACTTTTAGTCAACTGAGATCCTTGCACGAACAGAATGCAAAGGGAGTATATTTCTGGTGAATGACGCATATTTAAAACCTCTTCCTAGTAGCTATGTGTTCCTTTGTAAAGCCGCTCCGATTGATTGCTGCAAGACTAGAATCTGATCTGATTTTTGCGACAGCAGTGTTCTGGTTTGCTCAAACGTTTATGCCAATTCCCGTCAAGTTCTACCAATTTGGGGGGATTGCCAAAGCAGGAAAGCGAGATGTGTAAGAAGAATACCAAGATTGCAATGTAATTTCAATCAGAACTGTGAATTCTTTAAAGCACATTTGTTGAATTTCGACGAAGTGAAAGCCTTGTCTTATATTCAATATAACCACACAGGTGACACACTATCTTAGGCAGGGAGCCTGTTACTCGCGAAGATTGTGTGCTCTCAAAGCGTTACATAAGTGCGCAAGCACTTTTGTTCTAGTTTTTCTGAGATCTAATAATTCCATGTAGGCACATTCAGGCATCTTGTCAGGTGCGGAAGGTGAACCGCACATGAATGTGTGTCTATCGCAGCTTATCGGCCACGTGTCCCGAGGTCATAAAAAGGCAATTTCGTTGAGAGTATTTGGGATTCTATAAGTGCGTAAAACGAAATTTTTTTTCTGGTGCATTGTTGCCTGGAATAAGAGGTTAAGTTTCCATCGTGTGTAGTAACTTTCAATTTCTTAATGCCAAAATTATTTTTGCGGAATATGAGCAGCTTCATCTGGCAGAATCAGGAAAGTGTACTTACCAATAGATCGAGCATTCCTTTTCCAGCGGCTTCTGGAGCCTTTGCCACTGTGTACGCGGCATTACTCTGTTGGATAAGATAACGAACCATTCAGAATCACTAAGCATTAGGTTCCTTCCTTTAACCAAGCTGAAACACTTCACTTCTGCTAGGCGAATAATGCGACTGCCAGCCAATATGTAAGTTCTGCGCCATAAATCTTTTAATGTCGGCCTATGGGCTTCGTTGATTTTTTTTTAAATTGTGAGACCCGAACACTTGTAGTAGAAATAGTCTGTTCCCAAATGTATCTCTCTCAACACTTATTCGTGCCAGTCAGTAGTATTTGCGTGCTGAGAGGAAAATGGACAGACGACGCAGCTGGATAGCAACGTTTTCTTACAGCTTTCCCTCCAGACTAAATTTTGAGCCACCTTTTAATGTACGGTGAATTGTTCAGATATCCTCACTAATTCGAACCTTATGTTCTATGCTGCTTCTGCCTTTAAACCCAGACACCTCCCGGCATCTCTACACTGCTTTAGGAAAATCATGTTGCGTTTGTAAACGTACTTGTTTATGATATTATTGCTCGAACTTCTTAGTCATTAGAACAATGTTACGGACAGCGTTTGTTAAACGCTAGTAAGTTTACCAATTTGAGCCTACATTCTTGAATAAAGTGTGTAAATGAATTTCTACCTCGGTATTGCTCTGTGAGCTAGGCGATGACGGCCCAAATTCGTGATAGTGCAGAGAGGATAGCGAGCAGAGACGGCTGTCTACATACATACTTCAAATTCATTTATATAGAAAAGCGTTTTGTACTGCAACATCGTTCTGTACTGCAACATTTTGTGGGTAACACTAATCAAGTAATGTCGCGGGCCAGAGGTTACCGGATGCGTGAGGGTTATATCATTACCTTACCTTGTTTCCAACTGCATTATCGAGGCAGTCCAGAAGCTGAAAGATGGTAGCGAGCACATGTTAATATAGCATTCGCTTTTGATTATTACAAGTTCTTCATACAATAAATTCATATGGCGCGAAATATGCTCGCAACTAAATACCTCCCATGACACCCACGACCATTCGATCGTAAGGCCCCTTGTCCAGCCTATTACGCGGCAGCATTAGTGGCTCTAATATGTCAATAGTAGGTTACCTAGAAACTATCATCTGCTATACGCTCGCATGAACTGAAACCTGTGAGTGTCACTAGCGCCACCCTCGTCCATAGCAGCGGGCGAGGGCGGCGCTGGTGAACGCTCACAGGTTTTGGTTAGCAAAACACAAATACCCAAGCAAGCGGAAGGTTGGACAGCCGTCGATGTAGCTCAGTTGGAAGAGCACTGGACGCGCCATTTGGAGGTCGTGGTGTCGACTCCCACCATCGGCGCGTTGTTCTTCCTTCTGCTTTGCATTGAATATTTTTTATCCCGATTATTACCATGAGATTTATTTTTAATAAATACCAAAAACTAAACATAAAAAAATCCCCAATGTTTGCTTTAGACTCGTGGGCTTCCAGCTCCTTTAAAACTCTATCATTCTCTTTCTCTCTCTCTCTCTCTCTCTATATATATATATATATATATATATATATATATATATATATACATATATATGTGTGTGTGTGTGAAGGAAATAACCCAAAAGTCGGCGAGGCCAAGGAAAGCATTGGGGTTGTACTTTGTCTTTTTTTTTTTAATTTTAACTTGATAATCACATAAATTAGTAATGTAATGTGTTTAAAGGAAAGGTAAATAAACAAAAAGTAGAAGGAAAAACAACGTGCCGATGGTGGGAACCGAACCCACGACCTCCGAATATCGCGTCCGGTGCTCTTCCAACTGAGCTAGATCGGCCGCTGTCCCCCCTGCTAATTCTTGGGTATTAATGTTGTCTGTATACGAACCCTGGTGGATGGATGGATGGACGGGTGGATGGATGGATGGATGGATGGATGGATGGATGGTGTATCAGTCAGGACATGCCAGAACAGAATGAACCTTTATTGATAGAAGGTGTTCGCTTTTATAGTGGCTGATCGATGCCGGCACGTGCTGGTATCACCGGCAGTGGTCAGTGCATGACGTTGCCGGTAGGCACTGCGCATGCGTATCTTGCACGATACATCTTCCCCTGTTTATTAGTTCTTTGAAAGGTCAGCGAGTTGTTATTTGGTTGAAGTTACCATCGTAGTGTAGCCAGGTTGGCTGGCGCCTGATTCTGGAGGACCGCCTTACTGTTGGCGTCGACTGCCCGTCCGTAGTTGGCGCCGCTACAAGTCTCGGGCTGGGCACGTGCTCGTCTACGGGCTCGCACTCACTGTCGGACTCTTCACTTTCGGCTATGCCGCTCTCGAAGGGTTCCAGCGTCGAGTTTAGGTGCCTTCTGTTGCGGCGAAGCAGCTTGTTATCTTCCGTAATGACCCGGTATGACCGCGGGGCAGCCGGTCCCACTACTCGCGCTTTGCGGGTCCACTATTTGTCACGAATCCTAACCACCTCTCCTTTCTTGAGGCACGGTAGAGATTTAGCATTAGCATCCAGTGGCTTGCGCTTGAAGACAGTTGTCTTTGGCTGGCGGCTGAAGTCAGGGAGCAGCGTGCGCAGTCTTCTGCCTTGCAGGAGCTCACCCGGTGAACGACCGTCCTCCAATGGAGTCGACCGGTAGGACAGCAGTCCCAACCAGAAGTCCTGACGTGTCTCCTGCGTCTTTTTCATGATTCTTTTCACAATTTGAACGCCTTTTTCGGCAAGTCCATTAGATTGTGGAAATCCAGGGCTCGAAGTCACGTGCTGGAACTCGTACCTGGATGCAAAAACAGCAAATTCGTGGGAGGAGAATTGGGGACCGTTGTCACTGCAAACTTCTACTGGTATCCCGTAGCGGGCAAAGATGGCGCTTAATTTGTCAATAACAGTGCGAGCTGTGGTGTCGCTGAGTTGTTCAACTTCCGGGAAGTTGGAGAGGGCATCGTACACGCACAGGTAAGAACTACAGCCGTGCTGGAAGATGTCCACGCCGACTCTGTACCAAGGGTAATGAGGTGTTGGCCGCATCAAAAAAGGCTCGCGTTGTCGTTGGTACGCGTATTTCTGGCAGACAGTACAACCGTTTAACATCCTCTCGATATCGGAGCAGAGTCCGGGCCAGAACATTAGCTGTCGAGCTCTTGCTTTACATTTATTCAAGCCCAAATGACCCTCATGTAGACGTCGAAGCATTTCTGCCCTCATAGACTTTGGAATGACTACTTTCGTCCCTTTTAACACGATTCCTTCTATGAAGGACAACTCTGCAGCGAATGGCTTCAGGCTGCCGAACAGATCACTGTTGTCTCTAATGTAACCTATAACAGACTGTAGATCAGGATCCTTTGCAGTAGCCTCCACAAGTCTAGTCATTGTTCTGCTGCTCACCAGATCCGTGACCACTCCAACGGCATGAACCTCTACGTCGTCTGGGAAGCCGGTGGTGTCCGCTGATTCCTTGGGCGATGACCTCGACAGCATGTCGGCCAGCAGCAACTGTTTCCCTGGTACAAAATGAAGGGAATAATCGTACTTCATCAAGCGTAAAAAAAAACGTTGAAGCCTTGGCGGCATATCGCCAATATCTTTCGATGCAATTGCTAGGAGTGGGTGGTGATCCGTTTCAATGACAATTTTTCTTCCATAAACAAAGTGGTGAAATTTTTCGCAGCCAAAGGTAATTCCCAGTGCTTCTTTCTCAATTTGCGAGTACCTTTGTTCCGTTTCAGTCATGACACGCGATGCGTAGGCGACAGGTCGCCAGCTATCCCCGTGACGTTGCAAAAGCCCAGCTCCTAGACCGTTTTTTGATGCGTCCGAGCTGACCTTTGTTTCCTTAGCTGGATCAAAAATTGCCAGCACAGGTGTACTGCTTAAAACAGAGCAAAGAGCAGCCCATTCAGCGGCGTGTTTCTCTGTCCACTGAAAGATTGTGTCCTTTTTGATAAGATCTCGCAACAGCTTGGTCTTATCAGCCATACGCGGAATATACTTCCCAAAGTAGTTGGCCACCCCCAGCATTCGCTGAACAGCCGTCTTATCAGCCGGGGTTGTCATTTCGGCAAATGATGCTGTAAACGTAGGATTAGGCTTTATCCCGTCTTGGCTGATAATGTCGCCCAAGAATTCAACCTCTGTGCAAGCGAACTTGCATTTGTTGGCATTGAACGTTAAGCCAGCGTGCTTTGCAAGTTCCAATACCCCACGGAGGCGCTCATCGTGTTCTTCACGTGTCGCACCCCATACCAGAATGTCATCGACATACACGCGCACGCCTGGGGCTCGGTCAAATACCTCGCTCAATGTTTTTTGGAACACCTCTGGTGCTGAAGCAATCCCGAACGGCAGTCTCAAGAAGCGGTAACGCCCGAACGGTGTAGCGAATGTGCAAATTGTTGATGTGTCCTTATCCAATGGAATCTGATGAAACCCAGAATTTGCATCGAGACGAGAGAAGTATTTAGCGCCAGCGAGCTCCGCCTCAATATCATCACGCTTTGGCATCTGGTAGTGTTCCCGCTTCAGGTACTGGTTAATGTTTCTAGGATCCATGCAGACCCGCAGTTTGCCATCTTTCTTCCTAACAATAACTAGTGGGCTCACCCAGTCTGTTGGCTCGTTGACCCTTTGAATGATGTGGG
Source organism: Amblyomma maculatum (assembly GCF_055883805.1). Taxonomy (NCBI): domain Eukaryota; kingdom Metazoa; phylum Arthropoda; class Arachnida; order Ixodida; family Ixodidae; genus Amblyomma; species Amblyomma maculatum. Next base: position 83,575,579 of record NC_139348.1, on the reverse strand, counting down.
CCTTTTCCATGCGTTGCAGCTCCTCCCGCAGTGGTTCTTGCAATGCCAACGGAACACGTCGCGCTGGCTGTATCACTGGTATGGCATCTTCGCGCAGAACCATCCGGTATGGACGGGCAACACAGCCGGTACCTTGAAAGAGCTGCGGGAATTCTTGCAGTACTTTTTCAGAACACTCCGTGTCCACGGCTTCCACCGAACGCACCACCAGTCCCAGCGACTCAGTTGCGTGTAGTCCAAGTATTGACTGCTTGCTTTTCTTCACGATAAAGAAAGTGAAAGTTCCGGACTTGTCGTTCATCACCACTGGTAAGGTCGCCGTGCCGAAGTGTTTAATCTCGTCCCCGCTGTAGGACCGAAGAATGGAGCTGCTTGGCTGCAGGACTGTCTCTGCTTTGCATTTACGAAAGACCGAATAGGGCAGCAAGTTTGCCTGAGACCCAGTGTCTACTTTGAAAAGAACATTTTGATTGGCTACTTTAGCTGCAACCATCCAATCAGGTGTTCTTTCGACAGTGCAGACCCTGACATTGAGGATTTCCAAGCTTTCCTCGTGAACTACTGCACCGACTGCAGGCTCATTCTGGCAGCAGACAGCGAAATGATTGGTCCCTTTGCACGCAAAACATGTCTTCCCGAACGCTGGACACTTTTTTCGCTCGTGTGTTCGATTGCACTTGCCACAACGGAAACGCTGACGTTGTTTCACTGAAGCCACTTGCCTTTCTAACTGGCCCCAGGCCTCATTTTGCTGCGATGACACTTCCGCAGCTTTGCAGATCTGTTCCGCCTTAAACAGCGTAAGGTCTTTCACTTTAAGCATCCTCTCCCGGACCTTCGGACTACTTGTGCCGAATACTATTTGATCCCGTATCATTGAGTCACTCAATGCTGCAAAATTGCAACTCTGGGCTAGCTTCCGCAGGTCACGAAAAAAATGTTCAAAGGTTTCACCTTCCGCCTGGATTCTTGAACGAAACGTGTATCTCTCGTACACTTCATTCTGCTGCTCTTGACAGTAAACTTCAAACTTCTTCACGACCGTTGCATAGTCGTCCTTGCTTTCCTCCTCCGAAAAGGTAAAGTTATTAAATACCTCAAGGGCCTCGTCCCCAGCAACACTCAGCAGCAGAGCCGTCTTAGCCGCTTCCGTCCTTGGTTCTTTGGTGGACACTGTAGCCTGCAGGAAGAGCTCGAACTTCTGTCTAAACAACGCCCACTTCTTTGCGATGTTCCCAGACAGAAGTAGTTGGTCAGGCGGCTTGAGTAGCTCCATTATCTGGCGGCTAGCACGGACGTTCCCTGCTTCCTTCAAGACACTGTTCGAAAGGCAAACAGCCGGCCCACTTCTGACACCATGTATCAGTCAGGACATGCCAGAACAGAATGAACCTTTATTGATAGAAGGTGTTCGCTTTTATAGTGGCTGATCGATGCCGGCACGTGCTGGTATCACCGGCAGTGGTCAGTGCATGACGTTGCCGGTAGGCACTGCGCATGCGTATCTTGCACGATACAGATGGATGGATGGAATATAGGAGCGTCTCCTTTGAAACGGGGTTGTAGCAGTAGCTATCATGCTCATTTTTCTCCCAATAACTTAATTATTAATTTAGACTGGTTAACTAAACCATCATTCTATGTAATAAATTTTTGTTCCTACATTACTAACATTATGTCACTTCTCTGGATTTAAGCCTCCAATCTTCCAGTCGTTTTTTGCTAGTTTCCACCGCCGGTTTATTCACCCCGCCATTGTTATCTCTAAACCACAGATCTTCAGGAAGAGTGATTGCGCCTGAATCAACTTCCGGATGGATACAATTACATTCGAGTATAATATGGTCAATTGTTTCACTGGAGTTACCACATACAGCACATGCGTCATCTCCATTGTTAAATTTCTTTTTGTAGCTGCGTGTTCTAAGGCACCCTGATCTAGCTTCAAAAAGTAGGGCACTGCCTCTAAAGTTATCAAAGAAATCTTTCTTCCTGATCTGCATTTTCCACTTTCGGTATAATTGCACACTCTGCTTCTTTTCCATCGAGTTTATCCAATTTTTACCTTCTGTGTTTTTCACCTGTTGCTTAATGCTCTTTATTTCTCCGTCCTTGTGACTAGCATACTTACTAGTTAGTTTCCTAGTTCTTTTCCTCCATTGTGAGTCAACGCATTTTAAGTACAGGTATTTAAATACTTTAGCTGCCCATCTGTTACTGTCCAATTTCCTAAGGCGTTCCTCATATAATATTTTACTCTGAGCTTCCCGTACTTCGAAAGATGCCCAGCCCATATCTCCCTGTACCGCCTCATTTGTAGTTTTGCCGTGGGCACCTAGTGCTAATCGTCCAACGGATCTCTGATTTATTTATAATGTCGACTGTACCTCTGATTTTAGGCACAAAACCGCATCTCTGAAAGTAAGTCCCGGCACCGTAATTCCTTTCCAAATATCCCTCAAAACCTCATACCTATTGTATCCCACCAATGCCTTATGCCTCATTATCCCGGCATTGCTTCGCCCTTTGGCCTGAAGTGATTGCTCATGCTTTCCAATGTATGCCAATCATTTGTTTACCCATACCCCCAGATATTTTTATTCTGCAACTCTAGGTATATCATGGCCTTGTATTTTAAGACCCTGATCAGTTGAGCCGTTGAAAATCACCTGACCCGACTTAACTGCGCTGAAACTGAAGCGTCCCCTTCGTCTCCGCAATACTTAACTAGAGTTTGCAATTCTTCCAGACTCTCAGCTAGCAGCACAATATCGTTTGCAAACATCAAACCGGGGAGGCGCTTCTCTACCGCCTTTCCACCTAGTCTATATGACAAGTTAAAACCTAGGCTACTGTCTTGTATCCTCCGTTCCAGGTTTATCATATAAAGCATGAACAGCACCGTGATAGAGGACAGCCTTGTCTTAATCCTTTGCATACTTTGACATCCTCCGTACTTCTTATCCCTTCCCACGTAATTTCTACTTTGTTATCCCGGTATATTTCCTGTTGGAACTCTATTATCTCATAACCGATACCTTCTTCTTTAAATATGTTCCACAGGAGATCCCTGCTTACGTTGTCGTACGCCCCGTTTATGTCCAGGAATGCCAAATACAAAGGTCTATTTTCCACTCTAGATATTTCGATGCATTGGGTAAGCACGAACAGTATCATCTAAGCGCCTACCATTTTTAAAGCCGTTCTGAAGTTCTCCGAGTATCTTGTTACTTTCTACCCCTGCTTGCACCTTTAATTTCACCGCCTCCATGGCTAACCTGTATATAACAGATGTTATGGTAATCGGCCTGTAGAATTGTATGTTCATCCTGTCTCCTTTCCCTTTATAAATCAAATTCATTTTACTCTGCCGCCAGCTGTCCGGAATTTGCTTATTCGTTATGACTGTTTCCAGAGCTTTTAACGTTTCCTTACTTTTTGGACCGAGTTCATTCATCAGCTTGATCGGAATTCCATCTATTCCTGTAGATGTGTTTTTAGGAATATTTTTTTCTGCCTTTTCCAGTTTAGATTGGTCAGTTCTAAGCTGCTTTGTATTCTGCTACCTTGTGTTGCTTCCTGATTTGCGGAGATTAACCTATCGTCGCTCTTAAATGACTCGGCTATAACTGATGTAATGTAGTTCACTGCGTTATCTCCCTTTAAACAATTTCCCTCGTTATCTTGAATCTGATCCTGCTTTTTTGATTCTTCTTCCCTAGCCAGTTTATATGGTTACAGAATTTTCTTGCTCCGCCTTTAGAGGCATCGGGTATGACTGCCCTCCAGCGATCGGTGGACTGCCTTATTTTAATTTGGACGAGGGCCTGCACCTCAATTTTGTTTTGTCGATATGATTCCCATTTCTCGTCAATTTCCTCCTGAGATAACTGTGCTTTCTTTGCCATTCGGTGTTCCCTTGAAGCAGCAAGTTGTTGTTCAATAGCTTCCCTGATTTTCTTATTCGACCAGCTGCGTGGCTTCCTTCCTCTTTCCATTTTTACCTTGAGAGTGTTCACTAGCGCCACCCTCAACTATAGCCGTGGATGTGGAACGTCCTGTGTTACCGCCAGCGTCACGTAGAGCGTGATCAACAGCGAGGTCGAAACCTGTGCTAGAACCCTCTTACGCTATCTATGGCTTCAAGACTGCCTGAACCGTGACCCCCGTAAGCTACAAGCAGATAAATGAAGGTGAAATGAGGGTGCTCGTTATAATACATCAAGGAAAGAAGCGAACAGTCGGCGAGGCCAAGGAAAGCATTGGGGTTGCACTTTTTTAATTTTTACTTGATAATCACATAAATTAGTAACGTAATGTATTTAGGGGAAAGATAATTAAACACAAAGTAGAAGAAAAAACAACATGCCGATGGTGGGAATCGAACCCACGACCTCCGAATATCGCGTCCGGTGCTCTTCCAACTGAGCTACATCGGCTTTTTTTTTTTTTTTTTCTTTATTGCCTGTTTTGAGTTCACATCAATTCAAAAAAGATCCACGATAATGGTAAAACTCGCAACAACCAGACTTCGGCTGTCACGAAAGGTTTAAAATTTTTTGAGGACAGCCAGTTCATCAAGCACACTGATCCAGTCAGGTGGATCAGAAAGCACCCGATACGTTTCTCTAAGGAGCAGCACACTCTCGATAAAGTTCTCGCGTACAGAACGCGTGTTGACATCTGCATGTTGCACCTGCATCCTTGTTTTCCACAGGCTGTGGAGGCTCAGGACCATGACTAAATCCAAAGGAATACCCTCACTCTCGACTGGAAGGAACCGTATGCCATACGGATCTAACGGAAGGTCTTTCTTTAGTGTTCTCTGGAGAACATCCCAGTGAAAGACTGGGTCCCAGCAATCCAGAAAGACGTGCTCGATTGTCTCTGGTTTTTTGCAAAGGAGACAGTCTGTTGTCCAGGGAACGAATAAGCCTCTTTCATGTAACCAGGTTTTAACAGGTAATGTGTTGGAATGTAGCTTAAAGAAGAACGTTTTAACTGAAGGCCTAACTGGCATCTTTTTCACACGCTTTAAGACATCCTGTCCGGGGCCTCCACGGTGTGGTGCACGGTAAATCGGCAACGGTATCATCACATCCAGAAGATCTTTGTACAGCTTCTTCTTACACACTTTGCTCAAGTATTCCATTGAAAAACGCGCATGCAACATTCTGAAAGACAAGACAACTTCGCGCATGTACCGTTTTAAAGCGCCACTCATATTCTCACCAGAACAGACAACGTATTCTGGAAGCATTTTACACAGTCGTACTTGCATGACCGTCCTCAAGAATTTGTCGTTTTGATCACGAAGGAAAAAAAAACGCGAGACAACCTGTCGCAAAAAGAGATGCACAAGGCCCAAGCCCCCCGCCTTAACAGGCAGAAAGAGGTTGGTTCTGCTGCACTTTTCCCATGTTGATGACCACATGAAAACGGCAAAGACACGATGAATTTTTTGAATGCTAACACGCGTCGCCGAAAGCACATTCATTACGTACCATATCTTTGCCACAAGGAAAACATTGCACACATAAGCGCGTGAGAACATTGACAACGGCTTGCCCTGCCATGAATCAGCTTTCTCTCTCGCTCTCTCTGCTTGGCCAGCCCAGAATGGGGTGGGATCTTGGTACGATTCAAGCGGCACGCCTAAATACTGGGTCGGCAATTTTGACCATTGCAAACGAGAAAAGTATTCAGGCGTAACATCCCAGTCTCCATGCCAGAAACCGGCACTTTTTTCCCAATTTACTTCACAGCCTGTCTGTCGGCAGAATTTTTCAACAAGGGCAGTAACTTCTTGAATGCTTTCTCTGCTTGAACAGAATACAGCGATGTCATCTGCATATGCCAGCATTTTGACTTGTGCTGACTGCAGCATAAAACCAGTTATACGTTCATTGTTTATGATAGACCGGCAGAGAGGCTCGAGGTAGGCCGCGAACAGTAGGGGTGACAGGGGGCAGCCTTGCCTCACTGACGACAGCACACGAATGCTGTCAGTGAGCTCTCCATTCACAATTATCCGTGTCGTGCAGTTCGCATACACCATTCGAACACCTTCCTCAATCACTCGCCCTATGTTTGAGTGTGTCAATACTTCGAACAAGGCATCGTGCGAAACGCGATCGAATGCTTTGGCGAGATACAGCTGTATCATTGCCACTCGAGATCCAATCGCGTCACAACACTCCAAAACAGTTCGTACCACGTGCACATTAGTTGCGATGCTTCGACCTTTAATGCCGCACGTCTGGTGTGGCCCAACCAGACTCGGTATTACACTTTGAAGCCTTTTCGCCAGCACTTTCATGTATATTTTGTAATCCACGTTGGTGAGGCTTATCGGCCGATAAGAACCCACCAACAGGCGTTTTCCTGGCTCATCATACTTCGGAATCAAAACAATGTGCGAGGTAGAAAACGAAGGTGGGACCTGCTTACGTTCGTATGACTCATCTAGCACTTTAAGCAAAATCTGGGCTGTGTAATCTTTAAATGCTTTGTAGAAAGCAGCGCCAAGCCCATCAGGTCCTGGCGACTTTCCCATTGGAAGGTCGTCTATCGCACTTTCTATTTCTGTCAAACTTATGGGTCGTTCTAGACGCGTTTTAACATCCTCATCGAGCTTTGGCATTTGGCGCAAAAATTCTGCCTGAAAGCCATTTTTGACTTCGCGTTTACGGCCAAGCAATTCATTGTAGTGTTCTATAAAGGTATTTTTGATAGTAGCAGGGTCACTAGTTACAGCACCTCGGTTGTCAATTTGCCGTATTTCCTTTTGATACGCGTGCCGTTTCTCATCTGACAGCGCTCGCTTAGTTGGCGTCTCCCCCGCCCAAAATTTTTCCGACCTTGCTCTTATCACTGCTGCCTTATACTTTTCAGTGTCAATGTTTTCAAGTTGTCGTTTCAAGGCTTTTATTTCTTCTGCATATCTTCCCGGCTGGATGCTATCCATGCTAAGCAAAAACTCAAGCTCCTCGTGCATTTCTTTCTCTTTTCTTTTTTCCTCATATCGAATTGCGCTTGCAGTTTTGATAGCTAAAAGCTTTACTCTCTGCTTTAGCTCCTCCCACTCAACTATATAGCTTTCGGCCTGCGTCGAAAGTAATTTATCGAGTTCTTTCGTTGTCTCTCTTACAAAACTGTCGTCCTCTAAAAGCTTCACGTTAAATTTCCACAGGTGCCAGTTAAATCGTGACCTCCGCTGTTTCTTGCCAAATGTTCCAATTACTAAGCAATGGTCACTGAAGCTTACGGGCTTAACGTCATACTCTGTGCACAATGAAGCCAGTTCAACTGAGACATAAATGCGATCTAATCTGGCGTGGCTATCCCTTTGAAAATGCGTGTATTTAGGGTGTGCGTCGTAAGAGAACAAATAGCCAACGTCTTCGAGATTACACTCATTAATTAAAGAGTGCAGCAGCTGAGCACTCTTATCCCTCACTGGCAAATTTTTTGCGCGGTCCTGAGCGAAACAAACACAGTTGAAGTCTCCTATCAATATTACTACCTTGTCGCACCTAAGATGCATTTCGAGACTTTCGAAAAATGTTCTGCGCTCGCTCACCGCGTTCGGAGCATAAACACAGACAACACGATAACTATAATTTGAAAACGAAAAGTCAACAACAAGAAGGCGACCGCATTGGGAAGCCACAACGGAAGCAACGTTGATGCCTAAACTTTTACGAATAAATAAAACGCAGCCACCCGACGCGCCGACGGAATGGCAGACGCATACGTCATACAAAGAAGAAAAGGACGACGCCATACGATCAGTTAGCTCTTCGCTTTCAATCTTAGTTTCTTGGATAGCGATTAGGTCAAGGTCATTCTCAAGAATTAGGCGTCGCAGCTGACTTTGTCGTCTTCTTGCTCCCAAACCCGGACATTTAAAGATGCTAGACGAAGTGTTACATCGAGATTAACCGCCATGTTTAGTAACAAAAGCCCCGCTAATAAGAGTTCGTGGCGGGTAACAAAACACTAAACTAACAGTGCATAAAGCCTCCATGCAGCGTTCCCCAATCCAGTCTTTTGCAGGCGCCGTACAGATCACAGCCAGCACCGTCTTTACTGAGTCCACCTGGCCACACAAGCCAAAGGATTATGGAGGCGGTTTCACCGCCTGCCTTGACTCGGATGGGACGTTCGGGTTCGGCCGCGATTTGACGGCCGGCCGTCTCCTCCCGGTTGTTTTTGGTGGCGGCTCCCCGCTGCCACTGCCGTCCAGTTGCTCACTCTCGGTATCTTTCTGGTCACGCGGCCGCTTTCCGGGAAGTATACCGGCACCGACGCCAGCTGCTCCCTGAGTAACGTCCATTGCGGGTGCTTCGGCGCCCTCGATGTTCGATTCGTCGTCGTTCGTCGCGTTTTCCAACGCAGAATCCTCTTGGTCGGTAACTATTGGTTTGCTCGGTGGGCTAGCGTGAACACTAGGCTTCTGCGGCACAAGGACTTGAAGATTAGGCTGCAATACTTCCTTGTCCGCTGGTCCTTTTCCTGCTTGCGAAGTCTCCTCAGCGTCCGCCTCATCCATGTACAGCTCGAACGCTTCATCGCTTTTGCCGGGACCGGTGACGCTTGCGTATGTGCGAGTGCACTGACTCTCTTCGTGTCCGAACCGACGGCAAGAGCTGCATCGCGGAATGCGGCACTCACGCCGTATGTGACCTGTACCTTGGCAGCGCAGGCAAAGCGGGGCCCTGCCAGGCACTACCACTAGAGCCAATTCGCCACTGACGCTCACCTGATGCGGAAGGTCGTCGAGCTTGACACCTGGATTCAACTTGAGTGTCACAAGTCTTGTTGTTGAACCCTTATCCGACACGCCCTGTGCTCTCCACTTCTCCTTTGCAACATCTATCACCCTCCCGAAAGCAGCAAAGGCGAGCCGCACGTCTTCGTCTGGTACACTGTGCAGCAACCAGTGTACCTTCATTCGGACGTCTCGGTTAGCAGGATCGATGACGAGACACCGAGCACCTTTAACCTGCAGGTCTGCAAAGCGAAGTATCCTCTTCATCGAGTCAGCGTCCTTGAAGGTCACGGCCCAGACGTGGTTCATGCGGTACGCCCCCAGGGCGATAACATCCGGCATGAGCGAAAGCGGAGCAAGCGCATCACGAAAGTCTTCCACCCGGTATGGGCGGGCCCTGATGTCACCGTGCAAAAAAACAGTATTTTCAACAAATCGACCTGTAGGCAAACTTGGCAGTACAACCTGATAATCACTGTCCGAACCAAAAAGCCTGTTTCCGCGGCCAGACATGACCGCTGTACCCGCTCCAACGGAGCGAAAGTCTTCCACCCGGTATGGGCGGGCCCTGATGTCACCGTGCAAAAAAACAGTATTTTCAACAAATCGACCTGTAGGCAAACTTGGCAGTACAACCTGATAATCACTGTCCGAACCAAAAAGCCTGTTTCCGCAGCCAGACATGACCGCTGTACCCGCTCCAACGGAGCCCAACATAACACGTCCGTTCGCTACGGCGGCCGGAAGTGAAGGAACGACCTCCACCGACGGCAGAAAAGTGCTAGCAGTATTGCTTTCGCAATAAAATTCGGTAGCTGGCTAGCCCCCGCCGCAAGCGGCATTGACCTACCGTCCCAGCACCGTAGGGCCCCTTGGAAGGGCTCAGTGCCGGCGTAGGTCATTTCATGACTCTATCCAGGGTCCGGGCAGCCCCCCCCACCCCTGCTACTTTCTTGGGTATGAAAGTTGTCTGTATAGGAACCTTGTTAGTGTTCACCAGCGCCACCCTCAACTATAGCGGTGGACGTGGAACGTCCTGTGTTACCGCCATCGTCACGTAGAACGTGATCAACAGCGAGGGCGAAAGCTGTGCTAGAAACCTCTTACGCTACCTAACGCTTCAAGACTGCAGAACCGAGAGCCCGGTAAGCTACAAGCAGATAAATGAAGGGGAAATGAGTGTGCTCGTTATAGAGTACATGAAGGAAAGAAGCCAACAGTCGGCGAGGCCAAAGAAAGCATCGGGGTTGTAATTTGTTTTTTTATTAATTTTTACTTGACAATCACATAATTAGTAATGTAATGTGTTTAGGGAAAAGGTATATATATATATATATATATATATATATATATATATATATAACCTCTACACACGGAAGGCCGTTTCGCGCAACGCCTACACGGTAAGCTTCCGATTCAGCAGCCTCAAGTTCCACATCTTTTCTCTGCCAAACTTTTGTGCTCCAACTACGTCGCAATCGCAGCATGGCGTATATATATATATATATATATATATGTATATATGCTACACTCCTTGACAAAGGCCGGACCCCGGCCGAAACGTCGGATTAAATTGTTGTTTTTTTCACCGTGTGTTTGCTACTTCAAGTATATATATATATATATATATATATATATATATACAAGGTCTTGAATATTTAGGTGCTGGGATTTAAAAAATTCCTATGCAAAATCTACTACCCCATTCCAGCCGAAATAACGTTGACGCAGTAGCAAAATATCGTCTACGTTATCTGATAAGTGATTCAACATCGGCACTTGCCTAGATTTCCTGAAATCGAGAAAAAACTGCTCTCGGTGGCGTGCACGATTTTTGCAGAAGAGAGTCGAAAAGCTATTTTGACATGGTGCGTCATCTGTCGGGCAGCGAGGCAAGCGCTCTAACGGCCGGGATGGAGCTTGTCTCACCGCTCGAAAGATGACGTATCATGTCAAAATAGCTTTTCGACTATCTTTTGCGAAAATTGTGCACGCCACCGAGACCAGTTTTTTCTCGACTTCGGGAAATCTAGGCAAGTACCGATGTTAAATCACTTATCAGATAACGTAGACTATATTTTGCTACTTTGTGAACGTTATTTCAGCTCGAATGGGGCAGTACATTTTGCATAGGAATTTTTAAAATCCCAGCCCCCAAATATTCAAGACCCTGTATATGTATATATATATATATATATATATATATATATATATATATATATATATATATATATATATATATATATATATATATATATATATATATATATATCAATTCTGGCCAAATTTTGAAGAATAAAAATTTCTTAACTCAAAGGGAGCTAAACTTAAAATTTCAACGTTGTTCACCTATATTCGCAATTCACTTTTGAGTCTGACAATAGCAACATTTGCTTGTGCCCTAATTTCATACGATTTCAAACGTAAGTATACGTTCGAGCTCGAGGGGAGCCGATGTCTGAAGGAGCCATCCTATATTTTCCACCGGAGATTTCAATATTCTTACAGGTTGGACGTTGATTTTCATTATTTGTCGCCGTTATGACTTCTACTTTTCACACTCATTTGAAATGCCTTCTCTAAGCCTAAGTCTGCTCTCATGCAGCCGTAAAACTGACTCCCTCAAACGTTTTCATTCCATTGTGCATTCTTTCTAGTGCCTTTCAGAGCATATCTTGGTTTCTGAGTCATCTGCATCTAGGAGCCATCGCAATCTTAATATACAACCTTTTTTGCCCAAACCACCACTTTCAAATACAGTGAATTGCAGAGAATTGGAATTCCTTATATGGAAATATCCCTCATCATCAATTTTTGAATTTGCGTTGGCAATTGAGTAGTGGCATCAGAGGGTATTACGTGTTGTGATAATATTTTTTGCTGTTATATGTCTTTGATGTGCGGAATTGTATGAGATTTTGCATACCCAATCCTGCTCTAGTCCTAAACATGGATGCAGTGTAACCAAATGAGTAAATAAACAAAAATTATATATATATATATATATATATATATATATATATATATATATATATATATATAAGCAGATCAATTAAGGGGAAATGAGGGTGCTCGTTATAATACATGAAGGAAAGAAGCCAACAGTCGGCGAGACCAAGGAAAGCGTTGGGGATGGTACTTTATGTCATTTTTTTTAATGTTTACTTGGATAATCACAGAAATTAGTAATGAAATCTCTTTAGGGGAAAGATAATTAAACACAAAGTAGAAGAAAAAACAACGTGCCGATGGTGGGATCCGAACCCACGACCTCCGAGCACCGGAAGCGATATTCGCAGGTCGTGGGTTCGGTTCCCACCATCGGCACGTTATTTTTTCTTCTACTTTGTGTTTAATTATCTTTCCCCTAAAGAGATTTCAATACTAATTTCTGTGATTATCCAAGTAAACATTAAAAAAAATGACATAAAGTCCCATCCCCAACGCTTTCCTTGGTCTCGCCGACTGTTGGCTTTTTTCCTTCATGTATTATAACGAGCACCCTCATTTCCCCTTAATTGATCTGCTTGTAGCTTACGGGGGTCTCGGTTCTCGCAGTCTTGAAGCCATAGGTAGCGTAAGAGGGTACTAGCACAGCTTTCGCCCTCGCTCTTTATCACGTTCTACGTGACGCTGGCATTAACAAAGGACGTTCCACGTCCGCCGCTATGGCTGAGGGTGGCGCTGGTGAACACTCTCAAGGTTCGTATACAGACAACACAAATACCCAAGCAAGTAGCAGGGGGGACAGTGGCCGATGTAGCTCAGTTGGAAGAGCATCGGACGCGATATTCGGAGGTCGTGGGTTCGGATCCCACCATCGGCACGTTGTTTTTTCTTCTACTTTGTGTTTAATTATCTTTCCCCTAAAGAGATTTCATTACTAATTTCTGTGATTATCCAAGTAAACATTAAAAAAAATGACATAAAGTACCATCCCCAACGCTTTCCTCGGTCTCGCCGACTGTTGGCTTCTTTCCTTCATATATATGTATATATATATATATATATATATATATATATATATATATATATATATATATATATATATATATATATATATATAGGTATATATAGCCATACGTAGCGTAAGAGGGTTCTAGCACAGCTTTCGACCTCGCTCTTGATCACGTTCTACGTGACGCTGGCGGTACCAAAGGACGTTCCACGTCCGCCGCTATAGTTGAGGGTGGCGCTGGTGAACACTCTCAAGGTTCGTATACAGACAACATAAATATCCAAGACAGCGGCCGATGTAGCCCAGTTGGAAGAGCACCGGACACGATATTCGGAGGTCGTGGGTTCGGTTTCCACCATCGGCACGTTGTTTTTTCTTCTACTTCGTGTTTAATTATCTTTCCCCAAATCAGATTACATTACTAATATTTGTGATTTCCAAGTAAACATTAAAAAAAGACAAAAGTGCCATCCCCAACGCTTTCCTAGGCCTCGCCAACTGTTGGCTTCTTTCCTTCATGTATTAGACCGAGCACCCTCATTTCCCCTTAATTGATCTGCTTGTAGCTTACGGGTGTCTCTGTTCTGGCAGTGTTGAAGCCATAGGTAACGTAAGAGGGTTCTAGCACAGCCTCCGCCCTCGCTCTTGATCACGTTCTACATGACGGTGGCGGTAACAAAGGACGTTCCACGTCCGCCGCAATAGTTGAGGGTGGCGCTGGTGAACACTCTCAAGGTTAGTATACAGACAACATAAATACCCAAGAAAGTAGCAGGGGGGACAGCGGCTGATGTAGCTCAGTTGGAAGAGCACCGGACGCGATATTCGGAGGTCGTGGTTTCGGTTCCCACCATCGGCACGTTGTTTTTTCTTCTACTTTGTGTTTAATTATCTTTCCCCTAATCAGATTACATTACTAATTATCTGTGATTATCCAAGTAAACATTGAAAAAAGACATAAAAGTGCCATCCCCAACGCTTTCTTTGTCCTCGCCGACTGTTGCCTTCTTTCCTTCATATATATATATATATATATATATATATAGTGAGCTAGCACTGCTGTGGAGACCACAATAGAGAATGTTGTGCTTACCACCCACGTAGTGTTCACTGGTATGCTGGTCATACAGTTGTCAATAATAGCACAGGTGTAGCGGAGGTACTGCATAAAACATGATGCGTAAACATTTTTGCCTTTCATAACATTCTAATCTAATACGTTACTACATAAGTTTCAGACATGACCACAACCCCATATCTGGTAAACATGCAGAACCCATGAGCACTAGAGTGCCCTATTTTTGAAAAAGGCAACATGAGTTTTTTTAACCGGTTAATAAAGAACAAATGAGCGGGACAAGAATGTCACAAGATTTAGTCAGAGAGATGTGCAAAAAAGTGGCAACCTACAATTACAAGCCTTCGTTGAGTCGAGAATATTCTAAGGTTGGGCACCAATTTCGAACTTGTTGGGAGCCGAAATTCAGAGTTCCTGATGAGCCAAACCTATTAAAGGCCGTATAAACTTGGAAATGACATTCAGTTAACTACACTGAGATTAGGTAGTTCACCAATTTTGGTCCGATTCAAAGGAAGTCATTACTAAAAACCCCTGAGACACATTCTATTGCGGCTATTCTTTTAAGAATTTTGGAAGCAGTTTGCCGTACTAGGATTAGGATGGACAATTATTTTCGTCAAATTCGGATGATGTCAAATTTCGGAGTTACAGAGGAGCCAAAATCTGAAAGTGGCCCAATTTGCATGTCACCATGAGTAGCCAATAGTCGCCACATTAGTATGGCACATAATTTAATGAAATTTAAATCATGTGAAATGTCAGGCCTTATGCCGGCTAAATATTGAATGTGGCCCACCTAAATTTTAAAGTGACTATCACTTGCTTAGACAGAAATTGGCTGGACATAGACCTGGATAAAATTTATAAGTCAAATATCAAGCCTCACAAAAGCCAAGTATGTGGTTACCTAAATATTGAAGTCACCATGACTTGCCCATAGCGAAATTGGCTGGGCACAAATGTTGATGAAACTTATACGAAGCCAAATGTGGGGCCACATAGTGCCCAAATATTGGGGATGGCACATCTAAATGTTTATGTCAAAATTACTTGTTAATAGTCAAATGTTTGGACATAGTTCTTGCTGAAATGTAGATGAAGTCGAATATCATGGCTCATGGCAGGCAAACATTGTTGGCGGCCCATTTAAAATTTAAAGTCACCGCTGAGTTCAAAATAGTTGGATTAAGTTGTCATTAATTTTGGCAAAATTCTGACATATAAATTTCGTAACTCAAAGGGAGCTAAATTTTGAAAGCCATTCATCCATATTCAGATGTCATCTTTGAATCTGACAGTAGCAACGTTTGGTTGTGAACTAAATTCATACAATTTCAAATAGGTATACATTTTCCTTCCAGGAGAGCCGATTTCTGAAGGCGCCAGCTCATATTTTTCACCAGAGACGGCAATATTCTTACAAGTTGGACTCTGATTTTTGTGAAATATCGAAGTCAATTTTAAGGCATCTAGTGTGGCCTACTATTTGGATTGGCGCATTTAAATTGTAGTTATCTGATTAGCTTAGACTCAAATTATTGGCATATTTTAAACAAATTGTGATTTCACGGGTCAAGGGGATATCAGCCCTCAGTTGGGCTACTGAGTCGGCCATAGTGAAATTAGGTTGAACAGGAACGTTGGTCAAATTCAGAAGTCCGATCTCGCCGGTAAGGCGGAGCAAAATTTTCTTGGCATTCACCTATCCTTTGATTCACCGCTTAATTAACTATAGTAGCTAGGCTGAACACCACTTTTGACCAAATGTGGACGTAATGGATTTTCAGCTGTCCTGGCGGCCAATTTCTACATATTTACCGCAGTAATAATGTAAAAACTGAGTTGAGATACTAGATCAAGTTTGCATTTGTGAAGTTCACGAGAAGCCAATTTTGCACTAAAAATTGAAACGACCACTGTAGTGTCATATACCACCCGCGCTGATTGTTTTAAGCGGAAAAGGGAAAAGAGGCAAATACCCATTCGTTTTTTGATTTGAGGAAAACAAAGATTGAATGAGGCTTATGTGATAATCAGCAGAAAATATTTTAAATGCTAGTGAGCAGCGGCGTAGTGTGCACACAAAGGCAGGAATTTGATTTCTTTCCCTACCTCGTTTTTCGCCATGAATCTGTCACAATCTTCCCTGCTTTTTTATATAGACTACTTTCTAAAATTACAATGATATATAATAGCCAATGAATAACGACTTACCAAAAGTTAGAATGACACAACAAGTGCACCTCGCCCTCCCTAATTGGACACAAACGATTTAGCGTGTATTCATAAGGGACCACGTATAGCGGACGTCAGTCTAAAATTATGAACTTGCGCTTGCTCTACACTGGTACGTGCAAGCGCGCGTTGATTTTACTCTGCGTTCTGTGCGACAGCTCAGTGCCCTGCCATTTGTTGTAGACATTTAGCTAAGTTCTTTATACTGTAATTACAGAGACTGTGCAAAGCGGATGTGATAGACCGACATTGGGACTCAATTCCTTCTACAAAACTCTGTGTCTTTAGGACGATTGTTCACTTAAGTGAATTGTGTGCATTGTCTTAGTTATTGATATGCTCTACATATCTTTCATTTAGTCTTCGTTGATCTTGTGTATCTTATCGCGCATATTTTTCAGTTGAAACGTTTGATAAATATTTGTACTTAGTTCCTATATATACAACAATGCTTTAGTGTAATAAATACTATCCTCATAGAAAGCTTTGCGTAGCCTACTAGGCAGCGTATCTGACTCACAACAAAAGTCATGTGTCCATTTCCGTGCTGGTTACTGAAGATATGTTTTCTTTCGTCAGCGAAAAATTTTTCTAGGTTAGTGTAAAATATTTCAGATATGCGGCAAGTCTTCACTTTGCTCACTATGTCGTCCATCGTGTACATTTCACGGGAACGCCGTTTGATGATTGAGCGTTACGTACGAGATCGTTGTACGGAGAACTTTGCTGGCCAATCAAACTTTTCGTGACACGACGGCTGATGCGGACTTGAGAACGCAAAATGTTTCGCTTACTGGCAGCCTTCCAGCTATCGCTTTAGATTCTGATCAAGCGTTACATATATCTTGATATCTCAAAAGTAGGAAACCGTAATAGGAACCCATTGTTATCGCATAAAACTAATTCTGATCCAGCTATTTAAATCCTATAGATCTTAAGGCCTCAATACCCAGAAATACGGTGTCAGCTTTTTGGGTGTGAAATCGGGAACATGGCGTGGGCTGGCGGAAACTCCCTGCTGCCTTGGCAGATCACTGATTCTTCAATCGTTTGTGGGATTTATTGAGATCGCAACAGGAAGTTGGTTGCTCATTTCAAATGAACAAATCGAACAGTTCATTTCAATAGTGAATGGATTTTTGCCTACCTAATATTTACCTTTTGTTCATTCCTATCAGCGTAAGCGGTAAGTATAAGTTTGTGATGAATGTACTTGGTAGTTGACTAGTTGACTCTGCGCCATTTCTACACAGACAACTTTACCAACGATGATAAGAAGAAACCTCATAGAGTATTGAAAAGGAAAAATCAACCTTCGATTCTCCTGCCCGAGATCTTGACACTCAAATACGCTTCTTCCCTTCTCGACAACTTCAAATACGATAGGTGAGCACAAGATTGCGCACAAAGGTAAAGAATGAGACTTGTTTCTTTATCTTTCTAAACCGTTCGATTCGTACATGAAAATAAATGCTAACTAATACGATTACGTACTCCGAGCGCAGTTCTAAGCGTTCAAGCACTCATTTCATTGCTTAAGTGGAAGTACGTTTTGAGAAAGTATTGGGCATAATCTTTAAGACAGCGTCTTTCGGTGCTGCATTCACACAAAAGACGTCGACCAAAGTACGCGCAGCCTGTGTAGCTAACACCGCACGTTGCCTCTCACGTCCAAGCCGCATCCATAAAATGGGCGTTAAAAAACTTATCAATGTTTTCCCAGAATCACTTTCCTAGGAACATGTCGATGCTGTGCTGTATTTATGATGCATCAAACCTATTTTAGGCGTAGTGTATAATAAGAATAGCTTTATGTTTTGAGAAGACACTGAAAACAATACGCCCGTTCTCACCGTTTTAAACTTTTTAGGGTCGACTTGCTTGGCCATCATGAAAATTGCTTCATGACATTCCTTCATAACAGCACCAAACAATGCCTTAGCCCTCATCAGTCTCGGACCATGAGCTGGAAAATAAAAAAAAAAGCATAGAAAGCCACTATGCCCGCAAATAACGGTATATATCTTTTATATTTGCACACATCCTAAACTGCACCATCAACCACATGTTCACAGGTATAGAATGCCACTGTACACACAACTAACGGCATTTACATTTCATATTTAAATACTGGCCAAATTTCGCTTTCAATCAAAAGTTTTGCAGCCATTCATATATCAGTTCAGTTCAGGCGTTGAGTCGTGTCCGACTCTTCGTGACCCTATGAACCATGTCACGCCACGCTTTCCGGTCTCTCACTATCTTCTTAACATCACATAGCTTCATCTGCAATGCCTCGAGAATGCCATCTAACCATCGCGTTCGCTACCTACCCTTCTCCGGCGTCGCTCAACCTTTCCCAACATCAAATCTTTCTCCAGCGACTCCTCTCTTCTCATCAGATGACCAAAGTAGCTGAGCTTTAACTTTAGAATTTGACCCTCCAATGAGCAGTCAGGGTTTATGGTCGACAATATCGACTGATTTGATCTTCTGGCAGTCCAAGGAACTCTTAAGAGTCTTCGCCAGCACCACAATTCAAACGCGTCAATCCTTCGGCGGTCAGCCTTTTTCACAGTCCAACAATCGCATCCATACATCACAACTGGAAAGACCATAGCACGGGTTATACGGATCTTGGTTGGCAGACTAATGTCTCTGCTCTTTACTAGGCGGTCAAGGCTAACCATTGCTCTCTTTCCCAGAAGCAGGCGTCTCCTAATTTCATGGCTGCAGTCTCCTTCGGAAGTAATCTTGGCGCCCAAGAACAGAAAATCTGTCACAGCTTCCACTTCTTGTCCATTGATGCTCCAGGACTTGATAGGGCAAGACGCCATGATCTACGTCTTTTTAATGTTCAGTTTAAGCCCAAACTTCTCACTCTCTTCTTGTACGCGCATCAGAAGTCTCTTGAGTTCCACTTCACTTTCTCCCATTAAAGTGGTATCATCCGCATATCTAAGGTTGTTGATACGTTTTCCAGCAATCTTCACTTTATTTGAAGACTCGTCCAGACCGGCCTCCCTCATGATGCACTCTGCATATAGGTTAAATAGGCAGGGTGACAGTATGCAGCCTTGCCTCACCCCTTTCTCAATCGGAAACCAATCAGTAAGATCATGCCCAGTTCTCAGTAAGACCATGCCCAGTTCTGACTGTGGCCTCTTGCCCTTCATAAAGGCATATCAACTCCCAAAACATAAATGCTTACATGTGCTCTTATATATATTTTTATTTCGACGGATGAGTCTCCGCCAAAAAACAGTAATAACGGCGTTTCAAATCATAGCAGAAATTTGGTTGTCTTTAGACGCAACGTGCCAAAGTGGCACAGACTATGTACGATGCCACATTTGAATTTTCTGGAAATCCGAGGTGCTTGGAATACTGGTCGCGCTGATATTGCATCATATGCGGCGGGCTTCGTTTTCTCCACCGGAACGCGGCCACCGCGGCTTGTATTGACATCACATTTTTGGGATCGTCAGTCCAGTGTTCTAACCACTGGGCCAATATGTCATTGTGTTTAGCAGAGGTTTCGAGCAGTATAAACAAGAAAGTAACCTTTACTCGAGGAAATAAAAAAATTGAGGCTAGGGATGAGATCATGCTACGCAAGAGGGAGCATAAGAAGTGCCCCTTATTCTTGAAACAATTGATCAGCGCAAATTCCGAGAAAATGAAAATAGTTCGCACACTTGGTCCGGTACTACAGTGCAACGTACAATGGATACAGCAACAAAAACTAAACACAGGCATAGAACTTTATTCACTTGACACCAATGATTTGAAGTAGCTGCGAAAGAAATAATAGCGACGCAAAACGATAGCGGTTGCTTCCCGTCGTGGTCTGTCAGTGCTCTAATCAGTTTGCGATGAAATTGGGGTAATCACGCATGCAAAGCGGATTTACGGTGGTGGTGCTTTTTTTTCGATTATTCTGAGAAGTCCAAAAATAATAACAATTTGTATGGTGCATCAATGCTTCCTCCGCTTTCCGGTTTGGGCCCATTTTGTACTTATCCATGTCACTTTTTTCCTGTTTGGTGCACATATATTTATTTCTTTATTTTATTTATTTTTACATACTGCATTGAAATGGGGTCCTTAACAGGAGTTACTAATTAAGATATATGTCAAACATACTGTGCAGTATTCAAAGCCGGAATAAAATACTAAACTAGGTGCAAGATATGATGCCTAGGGAACAACAAAGCTATGAACAAGAGCAGAGTACGTGATCAATGCTGGGTTATGCGTCTTGAATGGATGTTACGAAACAGTCAAGGTCAAAGAAGCGAATGCTCCTAGGTGATTCCCAATATTCATTGGGGCGTGGAAAAAGCAAATTTGAACGTTAGTACAGAGTCATCCACTTCTAGCTATAGCATGGTAACTGCATTTAAAGCAATACTGCGTCTGATGCAAGCCCGTATCGATGCACAGCAATGGAAGCACACAGGGAGCCGGACCTGCTTCTCCACAAGGTCTGCCACTTAGCTTTATGGCGGAGGAAGGTCGGACGCAATGTCGCTTTGAAAGCAGTGGCTTTGTTACAGCTAGAAGTGAACGAGGCTGTACATGCGTAAAAAGGCGTCAAGTTAGGTTGATGATAGCTTCTGGTTGATGTTTATGGAGAAAAAGCAGAGTTATTCGATGATACTGCGGCTGAAGTATTCATTATTATTTGCAAGAATTTTAGTGATTTGTTGTGGTGACAAGCAGAAAGCGCTGCTAGTTTCAGGGAGGGAAGAAAGAGAGTGAGAAATAGGGTCATAAAGGCGAACAATAAACGCTTTTATATCTTCAAATTATGACTTTCGTTTCAGCATCAGCAATATTAAGACATCTCTCGGTATCAGCCATTTAGCCCTAAGAAGCAACATTTCTCGCCTATGCCTGTTTCATAACTTGTACCACAACTTCCACCATCTCCGTGATCCTCTGTTAGTTCCACCATTGCGCACATCATCTCGTCTGTTCAACTTTATGAGCATCCAGCGCTTACATGGATCTACTAACGCCTTTAATAAGTCTTTTCTACCAGCCGCAATTCAAGAATGGAACCAGCTTCCCGAACACATTGTAACTGAACGTGACCCTACTAGATTTAAAGGACGCTTAACATGTCATTTCGCTTCATAACCGATTGTTTCCTCTTCCTTTTTATTTGCAGTGCCTCCTTCATTTGAATTGTTGTATTTGAGAATATTGACTTTTTGTACCTATGTTTAGACCATGAACGATTGTTATCTTTATGTGTTACCTTCCCCCCCCCCCCTTATTTAATACCCCACCCGGAGCCTTTAAGGGTACAATAAATGATGATGATGATGATGATGAACAATAAACGGACTGCTTTTTGGGACAGCCTTCAAATTATGAATCTGTGAGCATATCGATTCCAAACCACAGAAGCATTGTATAAAACTGGACGAATTATTGATTTGTATGTCAATGGCTATAGATCTACATTATAATTAATTTTTGTATGCCGCAGGAAGGCTACCTTTTTATCGGCTTTGTTACAGATGTAATCAATGGGATTAGTCCAAAATAAGTTATGCGTGAAAAGGAAACAAAGATGTTTGCACTATTACACAATGTTTAATCTACGACCCTGGAATAAATAACCAAAAATGATGGAAATGATTTGTTAGAGAGGGATATCAGGACAGTTTTATCAAGGTCAATCTTCATCTGTCATGTAGTGCACCAAGTACAATACCTACCAAACGATTCTATCTCCCTTTCGCCCCTGTTTTCTTCTCTTTATCTTCAGTGTATGCGTGTGGTTTTGGCGCCTTTAAATTTAAAATGATCAGCTACCATCTAGTCCAATGTAAAATCTCTTACACGATTCTTTTAAAAGAATATGGTCAGTAGAACAATGTTTAATTTCGTATAAAGCGCAATCATATGCGTAATGGCGCACCTTAGAGAACGTTTGATAGGTCAATCGTTTATGTAAATTAAACAAGTAATGGCTCGATACAGAGTCTTGCGGAACTCCTAATGGCATTGTAATCGGTGCAGGTAGTACATCTGTAAGAAATGAACTGGGAGCCATGTGATAATAAGCTGGAAATTCAATTACCTATTTCTACTTTATTTTGTATAGCACTGAGTTCAGTTAAAAGTTTAGAACGCAATATGGTATCAAATGACTTCAAAACTTCAAAAAAAAAAAATGTCATCAGCCTGTTTACAAAGATGAAAGTTAAGGGAAATGCCTTGCGTGAATTCAGCCTATTGTGTTAATGCACTAAACCCGCGTATAAACCCGTGCTGAATGTTAGATGGTAAATTATCGGCCTATAGTTAAACAAAAGCTGTTTATCAGCTTATAAAAATCTGCCACTTTCGATAAATTCCAAGAATCGAGAACTGTAGCAGACATTAAGGACTATTTAAGTATGAACAACAGATATTTCGATGACCACACTGAGTAGCGAACTAAGAACGTGGTAAGGGCACCATCCGCACCTGTGGATATCTTTGTATGGAAGTTTTTGATAAGAAGTAAATGACAAAACTACGCATCTCGATGTCACTAATCAATTCAGAAAAAAAAAGTGTATATCGGTGAGCGGGGAATCAGGGCGTTATCGAAAGCAGATACGGACTGACAACACATATTGAAATCAATCAAGACTGTTCTCGAGCCCGAACCACCCATTTCTTATTTTAAGCGATGTACATAAAGTATCACTGGGTATGATGAAAGAACATAATTTTCGGGAGTTACTGTTTAATAGATCATGCAGATGAACGCGAGAAAATAAATATTTGGCTGATTGCACTTTAGGATTAAGTTCTTTCTTGGCATTGAGATATCTCAGGTGATAGTATCATCACATTTTCTCGAAAGTATGAACCTGCGAAGGCGTCGTGACAAGATGCAAGTAATCGCGAGCAATTCTAGGGAGGTGAGTACTGTTTTAGTCTTGATAGAAATGAAACGTTCAAAGGACGATTCTAGAAGACGCTCAAAGTAATTAACAAAGATATAGATGCCCTTGCTCACTGACAATGAACAGAACATGTAGATTCAGTAAAGTTGAACGTTGATGGCTGGGCGAGTTGGCAAACATTCGTTCTAAACCAGCCAAAAGACAAGACGCAGAGAATAGAAGCGGTCAAGGTGGCGCTCGAGTAACAACTGAAGGCCCCACCGTGGTGGCGCAGTGGTTAGGGCGCTTCACGACTATGCCTAAGGATGCGGGATCGAATCCCAACCTGGGCGGCCGCTTTTCTGTGGAGGAGGAAAGCAAGGGGCTAGTGCGCTTTGCGGTGTCAGTGTAGTTTAAAGAACCCCACGTGGTCGAAATTTCCTAGCCCTCCACTACGGCGACTCTCATAGCCTGAGCCACTTTTGGACGTTACACCCCTCAAAACAAAGAAACAATAACAGCTGAAGTTTTATTGAAGAAAATAAGGCAATAAAGACTCGCACTGAGATTCGCGTGCATTATTCGCAAACCACTGAAAGGGCAAAAACAATTCAATGTCACGGTTTAATTATTCAGTTACGTAATAGAGCGAATTCCTTACTGTAAAGGTTCACAACTTCGCCACAGACGTGTCTTTAGGCTTAACGATGTAAAAGGCCTCAACTGTCTCCAAACAAATTTGTTTTTTAATTCCGTAAAGTACAAAATTTTTGACATCAGGCGTGCAAAGGGACGGGTCGTCCTCCGATTTGGTTGGTTGGTTGGTTGGTTCATAGGAAGGGAAATGCGCAGCATCTGTCACACTTGATCTGTGGACACCTGAACCGCGCCGTAAGGGAAGGGATGAAGGTGGGAGTGAAAGTGTAAAGAGAGAAAGAGGAGCCGTAGTGGAGGGCTACGGAGTAATTTCGACCACCTGGGGATCTTTAACGTGCGCTGACATCGCACAGCACACGGACGCCACTTCGTTTCGCCTCCATTGAAACGCAACCGCCGACATTCCCAAAATTGCATGTGTAACGCCACATTAGAATTTGCCTTCCATACTAAAGAGAGTGTTCTGACAGGCGCACATAAAGACAGCTGCCTATCTGCCGGTAGTGGCAATGACTACAAGGCAGCCGAATGCGATAAAGCACATTCTTTCTGCAGGTGGTGAGCCTTGCCTTATGTGATACAGTGCACTTAATACGATTACCAGATTTACTGTCGAGCCTCCCTTCAGCACTGGCGCACAAGCATCCTATATTGTTTTTAGCTGTGAAGATCACGCCAACGTCATATCTGCCGCAAGTTTCTTGAGTCGGTCACATGATCATGACTTTCAATTCTCTCTGCCCTTTGACTACTTTGGGGATTGTGCGCACGCATCTCGGTGAAAGATCGCTGCCTTAATTCCTTCACCTCGGCGGCTGCGTTTCGATGAAGGCGAAACGAAGAGGCGTCCGTATACTGTGCGATCTCAGCGCACGTTAAAGATCCCCAGGTGGTCGAAATTACTCCGTAGCCCTCCAGTACGGATCCTGTTTCTCTCTTTCCACTTTCACTCCCACCTTCCTCCCTTCTCTTACTGTGCAGTTGAGGTGTCCACAGAAAACTAGTGAGAAAGTTACCGCGCCTTTCCCATCCTATAAATCAATCAGCTTTTTTTTTTTAATTCCTTCAATAAAACTTCAATCGTTAGCCCAGCCTCGTCTTGTCCGCTTCTATTCCCTGTCTTTTGGCTTGTATAAAAGGAAAGAACATGTAGAAAGGTTCAGCTAATGTGTCAAAATTAAAAAAATTGGTTCACAGGAAGGGAAAGGCGCAGTAACTGTCACACTTGCTCTGTGGACACCCGAACCGCGCCGTAAGGGAAGGGAGGAAGGTGGGAATGAAAGTGGAAAGAGAGAAAGAGGAGCCGTAGTGGAGGGCTACGGAGTAATTTCGACCACCTGGGGATCTTTAACGTGCGCTGACATCGCACAGCACACGACGCCTCTTCGTTTCGCCTCCATCGAAACGCAGCCGCCGTGCTAATGTGTCAGGAATTGAATTTTCATCAGCACTGGTGTAGTCGGCTAAGCTAGTAAATGTATAAGGTGAGCTGTAAACCAGAAAAGAAAGGGAGAATAAGACACCTTTGTGGTCTGAGAGGCTGTCAAATGTCTCACAGTGTAATACTTTTTCTTTGAGACCAGCACTTACAAATTCAAGATCTAGAAGGTCTAGAACAGAATTTAACTTAGCAGCACTAGAAACAATCCGAATGAGTTCAAAAGTCAAGGAAATATTTACTAGCTCTTACAGAAGGGTGGGTAACGACCATAAGTAGACAGTGATGCCAGTGAATACAGGAGAGCTAAAGTCGCCGTGCCGATCAAACTAGATGCAGCAATGTTCAGGTCATTCATGTATTCAGAGACAGCATAAAGAACAAATAATGTGATAGTAGAGTGGCTGGTATATAACCATAATTATTATATGCCTGTTGTTTATGCACTCTTTTAGCCACGTGGAGAAGGAGAGGGAAGTACTGAGAGTTTAAGATTGGACCGTATAATTAGAGCTATGCCACACCCAGAGCCTGAAGGCCTGTCCAATTGGATGGCAGTGTAACCAAGTGGCATGAACTCGCAAATATAAATGCTTAGTAACGATAATGACATGAGGGAGTGGACAGAGTCCAGGGAGAATAAATCTGGTAATTATAACGAGGCTTCGAGTGTTAATATTAAGGGCCATGAAGTTATCAAGACGTCTCAGATAATGTCAAGGAGTGGAGAAGGTAGTAGGGGAAGCAATGGATTGAGAAGGAGCAGGATACGCTGGTACAATTACGTTAGTCAGACGGCCTCACAAAGTCGGACAGCCGGAAATCCGGCCTTACCCAGGACTATATTGATGCTCTGAAAATTAAACTTTATCACAGACAGTGAACCTTTGCTTCTTACGATTAGAGCATTTCCGTACATGAACCTTAAAGGCTTTTTTTAGAATATTCATGTATGCATGCTACCACTCGTTGTCAGTTTTGAACCTCCTGAGACACGGTAACTGTAACATTTGGAAGCTCTAGTGTTTGAAACAATGTTGCTCCCGAAGGAGCACAACGGGGTACGCGAGGGCTCTTCCAAGCTAGCACCCATGTGAGAGCCGGACGACAAACCGAGAGACGTTTGTACTCATTTTACTAGTGGGTGTCAGGTGATGGGTTTTGAACTAACCACCACCCGCACCCGAGACGCCTGCCTACTGCGAGCAATGCATTAGGCGTGATTTCTTCGCAATGGCAGGTCGACTTCTCTGATAAAATTGAACTGGAAGTAGAAAGCATGTATCTTGCATTTCCAGAAACAATAGGGATCTAAAGGTATGCGGTTTGTATTTTGCGTGACAAAGTCAGTGTGTGTTAAGTTGAGTAAAGACTAGCAGTGAATCTCATCAAAACCACAATTGTTCTAAACATAAGCAACAAACACTCTTGAAACCCCCTCATCTACGTCAATGAGAAACTCTGAAAGGAAGGAAAAGACCTTACAGAATTGCAAAACTGGGATCATAACTGTACTAAAAAGCATCAAACCACTCTCAATCGGCGTTCAATGGGCGCAAACTTTCTATTTAGGCATTTTGCAGAATAGAGTCATCCACACCAGATTTCAAAGGTGCGTCCCCTGCAGAAAACTGACATTTCGCATTGGGCTCTCGGCTCAAGATGCGTTTCTTCGCATTAAAAAAGTTGCCCTGCTAAACATTTACGATTACTGCCAGTACCTCCTTCTAGCAGTGAATTGATAGGGGCCTTAAGCAATTCGCCGTATGATAGAATCATTATAGAGCTGCGTAAATATCACTGCAGATTAAACTTGTGAAGGCCTCTCTAAGAAACTAGACAGCGACGATTTGGCAATCCAGAAACGAGAACGAATTTCGATAATGCGTGTCGCCGGGCTGGTTGGTTTAATAACTTTTAAAAATGGGAAAGGACCCTGATGCAACAATTTCTTAAAAATAACCAACTTACGTCCGCCACAAAGAGCTGCAATTTTCTTTCTACTGTGCATTATTACATTGAAGCGACTGCTCCGACATCTAGAATATCACCTGCGTCTCTCATCGTCTGAGTCGCTTTAGAACGTTAAACCTCACAAAACAAAAATCTGGAGTATTACCTAAATATAGATTGTGGCACGTAGAAAACATCATCATTTTAAAAACAGAAAGGTACCTAGTCCAGAAGGTGATTGCACTACAGGAGGCGATGAACAGACTAGCTGAGTTTTCAATCGCCAGCGAACTTAAAAAATCTTCAGAGCGGTGAGCAGTTCTACCATTCAAGGACTAAAAACATGTTTCATCGATTCGGTAGGAGAGATTTACCTAGATTTAATAGGCCAAACATTAGAAGAAAAGGGCAAAACCGAGACAAAAATATGAATCCAATCAAAGAGTGAAGGAGATCAAAAATGAACAGATTTACCATCCAAACATTCGACTGGATCCTAGCCAGGGTAGCACACCACGAGGCGGGTATGAAAGCAAAGGATGGTGTGCGTTGAGTGAATTTACTAGCAGCGTGTCGCCACCGCAACACCCTATCATACCATTATTTGAATACCGAAGAACTGAAGGCTATATACACCATCGTGACAGGAGTCTTTAAATAGTTCAAAGCAAGCAGACTCAGACATCTACGTAGATGACCTTAAGTCTAGGTATGCATAACCGAATTGAACGCCTACGGAAAGCAATATCCACCAACCGAAAACAACGCTTTTTTTTTAACCACGGCGGGTAGAATGTTGATTGGCAAAATTCTTCAGCAGCAGGAACTGCACGCCGTTCAATGTCAAGCGTCTCTACACTTGCAACTCCACGACCGCATATCAGTGCCGCACATGTTAATCCATATGGAGTTCACCAGACATGAAGGCACAAGGGAAGCTCACAGGAAGAGCTGACTTTGTGTCTTGGCAACAGAGGTCTTTATACTGTCATAGTGGCTTAGAGCAGCGACACATAGCTAGCAATGCGGATCCGATGAGGGACTCGCAGCGTTGCCAGATTGGAAAGTGGCCGCGACACCAGAACCTCGATGAAATTTCCCCAGATTACCCCAGAATCCAAAATTGCTATAAAATGTTTAAAATTACCAAGAAATAGCTGTCATCACTCATTTTATTAATCTAAAAGCATGTCATGGAGCCCCTAATCATCACTTTGGGCATCATATAGGTGTGAGCGGAACCCGCGTATTATATCATCGGTAATATCGAATTTCACGCAGTGCATTATGACTTTGGCACATCGGCCTGAATGCCAATGTTGAGCGAATCCGTACAATGGCATCCAGAGTTTTCAGCGACTCTTGCTTCAGTACATAGTCTTCACACGGGACTTGACTGAAGACCCGCTCTACTGCTGCATTTGACACTGGGCATGGGAGACAGGCCAGTTCATACAATGCCAGTTCCTTGTTAGGCTTTTCACCCATGGCATTTTCGTCTTTGAAAACTTCGACCCATAATGTTGCAGAGTCCTCTGGAAGTTTGCCGTCAAAGCCGGCCTCCTCATTCCAAAGATGCATAACAATTCACCTGTATTGTACTTTAGTCGCTTCAATACCGATTAAGCGGCCGCTTGCGCATCCTAGTGCTAAATGTTTGGATCAGCAACGCCGCTGAGTGGTTTTCCTCAGATATCACCAGATTTGGTCTGGTGTAGTAGTTTGTGGACTTGGACACCAGGAGCTCCAACAATTCACCAGATTTCCGAAATCTGGTGGCGAATTTCACCAGATGGCAACGCTAACGATGCAGAAGTTTTAGAAACCGACCCCTTCAGCACAAAGTGGTCACCGAACCATCGTCAATGCACGCCAATTCCCTATGTCCTCTTCTGCTCGTGGCTGTTCTTCCGGCGTTCTCTACGCTGTGCCTCGGTTACACCGACACAAGTGACGGTGGCGGCTGAGTGGCTCTACCAATGAATGAGCGCAAAGATCTGCACTCTGATACTGATCATGGGTTCTCCTAATCTAAGCGCTAGCTTTAGAGTGAAAGCACGCAAAGCTGTGTAAGCCTAGCTTGGCTTATTACGCTTAAAATACCTAACCTATCATTAAAGTTCCTGAAGGCGTTGAAATGATTGTCTAGAAACGCTCAAATGTGTTTCTAAGATGTGTCCTTTAGACATAATAGGCCTTTATTAGTATCCCAGGCAGCACAAAGCATTGGGCCAATGTTGTAAGTACGAGTGGCAAGCAGTGGCCCTACATTGGGCCAGCCTAACCAGCATGCTCCCAACATAGGACATGCCAGTCAACACAATGTCCAACAATGGCCCAGTCTAGCCAGTGCTCTCCCAGTGTTGGCGCTGCCAGTAGCCAACACTGGCTAGCTTGGGCCAAGATGTACAGTGAGTTCCCAATATTGGCACTGCCGTACATACAGAATGCCTATGTTGGACCAAGATTGCCGTTGTTCCTCCAATAATGGTCGCACGGAATTTAAAACTGGCTATAATGGGCAAGCTGTCCTGCCTTCCTCCGTCATTGGGTTTTCCGTTTTTTAAAACTTGCTACAATGAACCAAGTTGTCCTGTGTTCTTCCGGCATTGGATGTTCCGGTTTTTAAACATGGCTACAATGGACAATGTTATCCTCTGTTCTTCCAGTATTGGATGTTCAGTTTTTTAAAGATGGCTATAATGGACCAAGTTGTCCTGTGTTCCGCCGTCGTTGGCCGTTCCTTTTTTAAAATTGGCTACAATGGACCATGTTGTCCAGTGTTCTTCCGGCGTTGCCCGTTCAGTTTTTAAAACTGGCTACAATGGACCCAGGTGTCCTTAGTTCTTCCGACGTTGACCGTTCCGTTGTTTTAAACTGGCTGTAATGGACCATTGCAATTTGTCTTGTGTTTTTCCAGTATTAGCTATCCCTGTATGAAAACTGCCCACGATGGACCACTTTTTCCCCTGATCTCGCAAATGTCATTGCCATCCTAAAAGCGCAGCTTTAATGGGCTGCCGAAGGGAATATTTTCCGTTGACCATTCAATCAAAAGAAATTCTCCATTTTTATGGTTGAATACACGTGCGCTGGACGCCAAACCGCGGCATTTAATTCCGACAACATTTCAGCCAATCGTTCGGACCTCACCAAGTACCACGTACGGGACGACAATACTATAACGCATTCAAGCACGTACCGCTGCAACTGTCTGGATTCGTCTTTTCGGTGCGCTCATATGCGGCGCACCTTTGGGGGTCAGCTATATGTGTTTATGGTTTCAGCCTATTGGCATGCATGCAGATTTCGTCGCAGGCGCATACGTTTGTCGCACAATTATATCTAATGATAGCACGACCGTGCGACCACATATGTATACCCTAGACCGGCTAGCACTCACGACCCAATATGTCTGTATTGGACGCCGATTACACCCCTGCATCTATACTTAACCTATAGTACAAATCCAGTTGTCAGTGAGAACGCGCATAAAAACGAAATCGTGTCGCCATAGCATGTTCATGTGACATTAAATTAGTGATTAGAAGGTAGCTTTTTCATTGCCGAGAAGGAAAACGTTGCCTCAAGTTGAAGGAACAAATGACCATTTTCTCAGCGATGTTTTTGTTCTAGTGCTTTTGTATTATCCATAAGAAACTACGCGCAGCATCCTCTGTTTACCTGGAGAAAGGACCGAATACGATGTGTGTACTTTCTAGACGCAATCACTGGAAAATGAAAAGCCGGAAGACTCGCGAGGTTACCATTTTAGTTTTGGGCATTCACACGGTGGTAAAAAAAAAATGACAGTTTTTCGTGCAGACTGCGAGCATGAAGGCCCCGGTACATTTATATGGCTCTTGAGGATAACAGCGCGGAACACAGGACGGGAGCACAAGATTAGAGGACGACACAATGAGCGCTGACTTTCAATAACGTTAAACGTTGTTGAAAGTCAGCGCTCGTTATGTCGTACTCTAATCTTGTGCTCCCGTCCTGTGTTCCGCGCTGTTATCCTCAAGATGCATAACCAACATGCCCAAGCTGCTATTCTAGATTTATATGGCGCACAACATATATATCGCCAATAAACAAAAAAAAGATAGTTTTTTCCGCCTATTAGTTTAGAGTTTGACCATTCCAACCGCGCTAGGCGGTGGCAAAGGAATAAAAAAAAACTGTACAGGAATGAAAATAATGTGCGCTGTCGAGTCATTCGAAAAAACGAATGCAGCCTACAAACACTGTTTTAATGACGCAGTTTTCCATGCCCTTTCCAATTCTTTCTTTCTACTAAAATGATTTGGAATACGTTGCTTGCTCATTGAACGTTATCGTCTTTTTGTGCAATCCGCGTTAAGGTGAAGGGGATTGCGAAAAACGTCTGTGTATTGCCTGATGCCACAGCGCTTCAGGACCTCGACGCGCACAAAATTGATTCTGAATCATTCATTGCTGTGTCTGTCACCGTCGATTTGCGAAGTCGAGACAAAACATGAGCGAAGAAATCATGTTACAGTTGGAGAATGATGAGGACGAAGTGGCGCGCTCGTTTGTGGAAGATTAAGAAAAAGAAGTGCGTCGAATGGGCGGCCCTCGTAGCCTGGCTCCTTGGCTGATCCTCAATGTATATATCTTTAATCCTCTGTTGTAAATATATTTCTCCCTGTTACAAAATTATATGCCAAAATTTAAAAACATTGAACAATTCACAAATTCCGTAGAATGTTCAGAACAGCGCGGTGCGCTATAATTGGACAAAGGCTTTATCGATGTGGCCATAATTACTTGCGCAACAAAATTATGCAAGGTGTTTTAATGGTTTTGAAAGCTGAGGTAGTGTAGAATAGGTGGAAAAAGTTTAAACAATGTGAAAACTGTTTTTGTTTTCCTAAAAATTTTCAATGTTCGCTGTTTTCTGTAAATTAGCGCGATCGCATCTCTGTATCCAAATGTCATAAAAATATGAGCTTTAGCTGTTTGCGGATAATTATGCTGAGAACATATTGTGGAATTATTGCTGCTCTACCATGAACCTTTGCTGAAATAAAGGCCTGCAAATTAGGAAAATTTTCGTTTCCTGGGCCGATGTTTAGAATTTTTATAAAAACATCTACTCATACCCGAAAAGCGAACATTAACTGAATACAAATAAAAACATGTATATATTTAGTCAGATAATTTTCAGCTAGCTAACTTGAGCATAATTTGTATAATCTGTAACCAAAGTTGGCCAGAATAGAAGAGAAGCTCGGAACTCCGCCTCTTTGACATTATTAATCAGTCATCACGCAACAGTATATAATATTTTGAAGTAAATATAAAAGGTCGAACGACCATCCTTTGTTCGATCATAGGTGGCGAAAGGGAGGGGACGCGCGCATTTGTCGATGCACCAGCTGTATGGATTTACGCAAGACTGTGGATGGTAGATGGGGAGGCTTTCTATTTTTTTAGAAAATGTTTGTCCGTGGTTGGCTTGAAGAAACAATGCGTTTGCGAACACACAAAACAAAACTATTTATTGAACTCGACTCGAGCGGTGCGCGCTGGCGGCCGCTCATCGGCACGGTCCGAAGTCACGGCTGGCCGGTGCAAGCAGAAGAGGGCTGGGTAAAGGAGGAATGGAATGTTGAGAGGGTCGTTGGTCCTTCGTTCCCACGCGCAGCCCTTGCGAACACAACACCGCGGCGGGAATCACGCGCTGGTTGAGCGGGTCGTTGTTCCCCCTCGCCTACGCGTCTACGTGCAAGACACAACAGACAGCATCCCCAGCTGCGCTGCTGTGCGGCCTCCTCCCGAAGCGTTCATTTCAGAGCTTGTTGGAGACGCTACAAGACTTGTGACAGCTTCTTAAACCTTTCTTTTTTTCTTCCCTCATTAATTTTTTTTTTCATTGTGCTGTGCATAATTTTCTCTTGCGCCTATTTATGTCCATGTGCTCCGGTTGTTGCTTGCTACATATCAGTGAATAGCTGAGCTGTGAAATGTCGCCGGAGTACGGATTACAGCAACGGCGGGATACCATCTACATTATCAGACTCAGTGAACGCCGTCATCTTAGACCGTGAGTATATATCTTTGCAGCATGCCATTGCTTCATAATTGGTTCTATATAATCTCCTACCAGTCCCAAATGATCTCTTTCCTTATTCTCCTCGAAACAACTGCGCGAAGCATGACTTCAAGAACTAAGCGAATTTTCCTCCGGGTTACATGCAAGTGCGTGGACTTATTTGCTGGCTGCGATATGAATAGCATTTGCGCCGAAAATAGAGGAGCCGTGCGTAACAGGTGTGTATGCCACCAACACGTGACAGAACACTGCAGGCAGCCATTTGCGCAGTTTTTTGACTGTGCAGCGCGCCGCAATCAATTAGTAACCAGATACTATGCGCCCGGCTTTGTACATATATTTTGGACAGCCTCTCTTCTGCGCGCAGGAAGCCATGTTCACACAGTTTTTGGATTTTGTTAAGAGTTAAGGGCAGTTTTTTGTTTTCAGATGTACAGACGAAGTTTTGAAAACTGTTCGTGCCGTCTGTGCAAGCGAATTTTACAGTGGGGCAGACATGTGCGTGATGCCGCTTGATGCCTAGGCTATAATTAAGTCATAATGAACCTCCACTTTTATAATGGTTAATATTATATTGAGGAATTGAAAGCCGTGAACAGCGCAAGTGAGCCCCTTTTCAAAATTTTCTTAATCGACGCCCCCCTTCTGAGCACGTGCCTTCAGGTGAGGGCGTTATCAGAAAGCGGCGACAATAGGAGAGCGATTTCGCAGACGCGCTTCGAGGGCGGGGGAAAATAACAATACAAGCAAAAAGGCACATCAGCCGTGTGTGCACTGCGTCCCTGTCACTGCAAAGTAAACAACGTGCACGCGGGACACAATGTACAAAACATTGACGGCCGGTATGAGGCAACAATATCGTCCGAAATATATTGCTCGCGAAGCGCTCGATGACGGCGCGCACTTTCAGGCGAAATGGGACAGGACGTCAGGTCCGCCTGTTCGGCAATTACAGCTCTTTGTACCTCACGTGCCGTACCGTATGCATGAAGTGCACGCCATAGCCATCGTGCAAGAATGTTGAAACCGAAGCTGCGATCCACGTATTCTAATTCTATAGGAAATCATTTGGGAGTAGAAAAGAGCAACTTAATATGATGTGCATGGTTCTTTAATGAACGATATGTATAAATGGACGGTTGAATAGTTACAGTAATGGAGTGTTCCGCTAGAATTGTTTACGGCCGTGACCGCAATAAACATTACTCATATTGCTCTTAGCTTTAAGCTCTGGCATTGATAAGCCTATCTAAAGAACCGACTGGCAGTGACAGGTTGTTTACAGCTGTTGATCAAAAGGTAGGCCATCATGCTATTATTTCAGGCATATTTGCTTCTTTTTGTACCTCTGTTTACTAAAACTTAATTTTGTTCCCCATTCCTAGGGACGCTGCACCTCTTACAACACTCACTGTTCAGTCGCTTTTATTCAAGTATACAAAAAGGAGGAAATGCGCATGTACTCATAGGATAGCCTGTCGTTCCGTTAACAGCTGCAAATAACACGCCACTGCTCCTCGGTACCCTGGATGAAGTTTTCAATGGGGTTACCTGAGATGCCTAGCAATTGCTGTAATATTTATACCAATCACTGCAGTGAAACAGAAAGGTAACACTGCATCACTTTAAGTGCTGCATGCACCTATAAACGTGCCTTAATTTATTGCCTATTCTTATAGACTTAGGACCTCTTACTATAGGCTTTGTTCAGTAAGCAACCGTCTTTCATTGCTTCAATTTCTATCTCTACACCATTTTCTTGTTGCTCTGGGTGTGATCATTTGATTTCATTGTTCAAATCATATTGTTTTATCATGTGTGAATGATTTAGCCTGCACATACATGCTTTAATTTTTTAGATGCGCATCGGGAGCGTTTTCTACGTAGAAGTGGATCGATTGAGTTGTATCACTGGTGCGAAAACCGACAACCCCCAGAAGATATGTGTCCTGTGGTTGGAAGGGCAATAAAGAAGAAGAAAATCAGCGGAAAAGCCTGCCTAAAAAAAGGTAGCACTGCATCACTGTAACTGCTGCATGCACCTTTAAATATGCCTTATTTTTATTGCCTATTCTTATAGACGGTGGACCTCTTGCTATTGGCTTTTTGCAGAAAGCAACCGCCTTTCATTGCTTCAATTCCTATCTCTCCACCACTTTTTTGTTACTTCGAGTGTGATCCTTTGATTTTATTGTTCAAATCATATTATTAAATCGCCGGTGAATGATTTCGCCTACACATACATGCTTTCATTTTTTTTAGGTGCGCATCGAGAGTGTTTTCTACGTATAAATGGATCGATTAAGTTGTATCACTGGTGCGAAAACCAACAGTTCGGTACCCCCAGAAGATTTGTGTCTTGTGGGTGGCAGGGGTATAAAGAAGAGGATAATCAGTGGAAAAGCCTGCCTAAAAACTTACAAAGATGGAGCAAAAGCGAAATGCTGATCAGGGTTAGAGTCTGATTACTTCTGTTATCCCATTTCACTTGCTAGGTGATGTGACATATATGAAGCCCCTTAGTATAATTTGTGGTATACTCACTGAAAATTGTGTAGACATTAACTTTTTTCTCGTTCAATTATTTTGAGTGACGCACGAATTGGAATAAAACGAAGTCATCCACACGTCTAATGCCCATAGACATTAGATGCGTGGATGAGCTCATTAATTGTGTTCCTATGTGAGCATGCAATACTTTGTCGAATATATTAATATGTTAAAAGTAGACTTTTTTACTGTTAACCGGAGTAATACATATGCTCCATATCATAGCATTATTCGCCTGTAGTTTGTATCTGCTCTTTCCTAAATTGTATTCTACAAAGTATACGTGTGTCATTTCGTACGTCTATTTAACTAGCGAACAATTTGCAATCGAATCCCTTTTGTGATGTTTCAGCTACAAATAATGTATGACAGTTGTGACAATATAGGTAGCTTTAGGTATAACATATAGCGCGAAAATCTTTAATATATGCAATGATATTTTTATTCGCCGCATTGGCTAAACCAGCCTGTTGAAGAGACGAAATGAAAACAAATATGGATGTCTTCGGACAGGAACAGTAATCGTGGTGCCATGACCATTTTTTTAATTAAATTTTCATATGTCGTGGGCTAATGTCTCGGCACAAAGGAATGACCCTTAGGTTTGCCAGATGCGGCGTAGTATTCTCGAAAAAAAAAAAAACGCCTGTCACTAAAGCTGGAAAACGCCGTTTTTGTCGTTTCAAAAAGTTGCACGTTTGGAGGCCGGCTGGTAGCGTAAAATTTTGTCATCCACTGTTTTTTACTCACCGCATTTGGGTAACGTTTACTTGTATAAGAAGTATTAAAAGTGTGTTTCATTGATGCAGTTGATTTAGTAAAAAATCGCAAACTTTGCTTCAAGAACAACGCGCTACAAAAATGTTAATGTTCAACCTTACATACTGGCGTGACGCATTGCGTTGTTTGCACTAAAATATTCTGTGTTTATTACGCAGGTCATATTGTTAATTTAAGGCAGAATTTGGAGCTCTAAGCTGCTATGTGTGTTCTCTGTAACGCCACCAAAAGTATTATGCTGGAAAGCGATCTGCTTAAGATTGTAATTATAAAAATTACACATTGAAAAATCATCTTCAAAAATATAGTATTGTTAGTGGTGGTCAAAGCTGACAAATGGAATAATATATTAATAACCTAGATTGAATACTATTGCACCTAGCAATAAAAAAGAATGCAGGACAGAGAAAAAGTTCAGCCTTCACTTGCGTTCTGCCATGAAATTGGCAGAAATAGTGAATTAATACCATTTTAAGCTATATTAAGTATTTGTCCCAGTAGCAGAAAAACGGTGTTAAGCGCTGACAATGTTTTAAATTTTACTTAAGGTAAAATGTAACTAAATTAAGCAAATACTAAATTGAAGTTTTGATGCCTATTCCATAAGGGGGAGCCATATAAGCATATCTATAGAACAAAAACAAGCATTTTTATATTTCTAATATTACATTTTGCAGAATTCAATATATTTACTGACTAAAATTAACAAAGTACTTTGCACTGTTTCCACAGATTTTGATAAAAATTGATGTTGCGGCCGTTTCTTCAATTCTTATCAGTTTTCCTTATTTTACCATTTTCTTAATTTTGTCCAATTTCAAAATAGTATGCAGATACACACACAAATCTAGAGCTTCAAATTTTTTCAGAAATAAAGAATGGAACCTAGATAATGTAGAAAAATCAAGAATGCAGGCTGAGTTTGGCCATTATCAGCACGAGCACTCGGTTTAATATTTAATGTTATATTTTTAAACAGTATAACGCAACACTTTTTAGTCCGTGATATTTTTGAGGTACTGAAAATTTTTGAGAGGGATTTGAATGAAAATCGAAGATGATCTTTTTTTAATTGCAGCAAATTTGCCCTTTACTGCTGTTTTCGAATTCTGAGCAATTTTTTTGCGTTGTGGAGAACACACCTAGTGGTCTGGAGCTCCAGATACTGCCTGGAATTAAGAACATGCGTCAGGAAGTGAAAACATATTTAGTGCAACCAACCTAATGCATCATATGCCAGTACATAAGGTTAAAAATGAATATTTTTGCAGCGTATCGCTCCTGAAGAAAAGTTTGCGATTTTTTAATAACACAACTGCAAAAACAAAATAGGTTTCTAATAGTGTTTGTAAATATAAAACCTGCATATATTTAGTGAGTAAAAAAGAGCAGATGACAAAATCATGGTATTCAAACTTGCAACATTTTGAAATGGCAAAAACAGCGTTTTCTACCTCTAGAGATATACCATACAATTGTTTTTTTTTTCGAGGAAACTACGCGTATCTTGAAAAACTAAGGTTAATTCTTTTGTGCCTAGACACTTGCCCACCACATATAAGAATTTCATTGGAAACGAAAGATGGCCGTGGGACCTCGATTATGTTTCTTATTTAAGGCACCCATAATACGCTGTGAGAAAGCCAATATCAAAGGCTTTTTTTAATATTCCATATTTCGAACGGTTGTGCCATCTAAGAAAATTAGAAAGCTAGGCACACCTTGGTGTAGCCAGCCCTCACTTTCTGTTACAGCTGCATTTGCTAAGCTGAATTAATGCGTTGATTACTTTATTTTAGCCACGAATATAGCGCTATTACGTGTCAATTTTAAAGAAAGGCCGCAGTGACGCGATTCCTGTAGAATTTGTAAGTGAAATCTGTAAGCCTTACAAATCTACCCATATATATGATCTCTTGCAGGTTTTATTCAAGCTACATTACACCTGCTGCGCCCCATAGCTGGAGCCAAGGGTTATAAATAAACCATTAGAAACAGACGATGGAAACCGGTGGTGCATTGCTGGCAGCCACTTAGGACAGCGCAGAAAATTTTTATTTTGTAAGTGGGGAAATGAGGTTATTCGCTTCAAGTACTAAATATTCACTTTAGACAATAAATAGGACTTACAGAGTCGGTGAGCACGTTCGGAAACCCCTGTGTCAATATTTTCGGTTTGAAACCTCATGTGTACCTTTTTTTCCAGCTGTAGATAAATTCCGGGTTATGTAGATAGCGAAACTGTTACCAGTCCATTCGCGCACCTCAACTGTGCTGCTAACATGATTTTGAGCGGACAAAACAACCTGCCGCTAAGATTGCTAGCCCCATGCATGAGTAAGGGTGATATGCTGGCGATGGTTGCTTCGCGTCGGCCCTTTGGCGCACATGAAGGCTCGAGTTACAATGAGCGCGCCGAACTTTGCAATGCGGATAATGACTACAAAGCGGTAAGGATATAAATTTGTTTAACAGTATTTTTCAGCTGTAAAATACAAATACAGTGTTGTTGGACGATGTGCTGGCGCGGACGAAGAAACCATAGGCAACTTGTAGGTCTAACGCTACACAGGGCTGTCAAGCCAAGCCAAGTGCTCAATTGTATTGTCTGGGAATCAGATTTCTGTATTTTCGTAGTTTCCTATTGTATCTGGCGTTCAAAATGCAGACGTGAGGGTTCTTTATCACAAATAATCAAACGTGGATTGTGCCGGTACTCTTCAAAGTAGCAACACCATTTATTGTGTAAGTCATTAATCAGTAATTTAGGTAAATAATGTCAATAATGATTCCAAACAAAACCTTTTCTGTGGCGCTCAAGGTAGCTTCCAGCAATATATATCTGGTTTCCTTTGCCTGCCTCCGAAATGTTTTTTTTTTTTTATCCCTTGGATCAAATTTGCTTGGACAAGCAGTATATGTGTAAAAATGATGCACCTGTGAGCTTAAGTGAGCTCCCGTTTAAGTGAACTACCCACAAAACCAGTCAAAAGCGTATATCAGCTAACCAGCGCCCAGTGCAGCAGTCGTGGGCTAGCCATATCTAGCCATTTAAAAAAAATGAAAATGGTCGCCGAACATTCTCTTGGCAACGATTGTTAGTATAAACTGTTTGCACATCGCAGAAAGCGTAGGAGCGGCAAAAAACTAGCGCGCCAGTCATATGCGGAGACAGCCGATAATCAAGCACTAATTCCTAGTGTGGGATGAAACACTGGCTGTCTCAGCCGTATTGCTGTGGAGGCGATTAAAATGCAACAGGGCACATGCTATGCAATGTATGTGCGTCTTTGATCCTAATAAACCCAAGGCAGCTGAAACTAATCTGGAATTCATCAGTATAGTGTTTCTCATTGACCATAAATTTCGGTACATGAATCCTGTAATTTTCTACATCTTCCTAAAATAATGTGCGCGATTTTATATGCCTCGTAATAGTGTTGTAAATTTTGGTTCCTCATTGTTTTTGTGCAGGTGCCATTTGCGAAAAAGTTCGGGTGGACGACTTGGAGGCACACGCATTTATTCGCAGGTGGCTGCCTGGTTCCTGTGACGGGGGGGGGGGGGGGTGGAAGAAAAAGGCGTTATGCTGAAACCTCCCCTGGCGAACCAGGCATGCCACCTGTGACTGCAATTGCAGGGTCAGCCCCTTCACTACGCCTATGAGTGTGCCCTCCAGCTCCCTGGCCCCTTCCACTTCCCGAGAGCCCGCCCTGCCCTGACCAACCCTGCCACTGCCCCGCTAACTGCTGCTGTGTGTGCCCTCAGCACTGGCTAGTAACAACTGCCGTCTATAGTAACAATTGCAATAAATATTATCTTTTTGTGAACCATGCCCTTGTTTTGTGAATATCTACTGGTTGCTCAAGAGCAACAATTTGAATTTATATGGCCACTCCTATTTGAAAGGCCATTATTGTCCCAGCAAGTTCGATGCGCTGTCACGAATATGGCTAGAATGAAAAAGGCTGCATTTTATGGCCTGCACAGGCAGTGCCACAAAATGTGTAATCTTGACATCATCAATGGCACATGAATGGAGTAGCCGGTGTACCCATAAACCATTGGATTAATATTGGTATCGACAATATGCGGCATGAATGGAGTAGCCAGTGCACCTGCAATGGCTAACCATTGGTATGATATTGGCATTGACAATGGGCCATCAATGGAATAGCTGGTATTAAACAAATATTGGTAATACAATGATGGTATAATGCTGGACAGTATTGGCAAGAATCATGGTGCATGAATGGAAAGTCTAATATTGTGCCTACATTGGTGGCTCCAGCTTGGTTGAACACTGGACCAATCTTGGAACGAAAGATGGGCCAAGAATGGAGAATGTAGTAAAATGCCCAAATGCCAATATCAGTCCAATATTGATGCCATTCTTTTCCAGTGATGAACCATTGTTGGACCAATGCTGGTGTGCTGCTTGGGATATTACCTCCGTGCTTGATCTGACCTTTTCACCTAATGGTCATAGAAATAGCCATTGTAGTCCATGGTCACTCGCACTAACAATAGCAATACTGTTTAATGGAAAGCTAGGAATTGTGTTTTCCATAGTAGCACTGTTTTAGGCAGAAGAAAAGCGGAATACGGAATTCTGTGAAATTTATCCTGCCAACTTTGAAGTCATTTCGCACTGAAATGATTCGAGTGAGCAGACTACCAGCACTATTTAAAAGTAATATCTGCTTGCTGCGTCTCTTCCCTCCACGTATCGTATGTCGCGCTGACAGGCGACGGATGAGTGTGACGTACGAGGTTGTCAGCCGTTAATAATTAGGGGGTAATATTAACGATGCGCCCTTAAAGGTGCGCACACTCCCAAACACTCTTTGAGTGAGTGGGGGTAGCTGTTCCGGTCGCAAAGGAGATGCCCTCGACCTGCGTGGCAAGCTCAGCCGGAATCCAACTACCTTGTAGTGACAGAAGGGGGTGGTCGTTTGGTCCCCAGCTGTGGCCGGTTCAAACCAGAGTAAGGATCGGAGTCAGAAGTAAGAAACAAAACACAATTTATGCACAGCAAGAGACGATACAAAGGAATACACAAGATCGCTTGAAATACACAGACGAGAGGTTCACAGAATACAAACGCTAAGCATGCAACTACAGTATGATTCAATAACAGAGAGGCTTTACAACAGATCAAACACGAGAGAGTTACATAAACAAACACCAAATTGTTCACCGGGCACTGTTGCAATCCAACGCCTCAAGAGTCACGATGTGGCCGCCATACGAGACGAGCGCTGCTCCCTTGAAAGTCCGTGGGCTTGCCAGCAGCGGGTGATCCCCGGGAGTCCAGCCGAAACACAGGCGAGCACGTCGCAAAACACTTGACGGACTGACTGACTGACTGACTGACTCATCAAGCGGCGCGGTCTCTTTAAATAGGGTGCGCCGCGTCTGTTTGTTAGCACGCGCCAAAGCTAGCGCGCACACACACTTAGCTTCGCTGGTTATAGCGCTCTCTCTTTCTCCCGTCGAGCCGCGCGTCGCCATTGGCCAGGTCCCATAGAACATACTGGAGATTTCTGGCTGATTCCAGTCCGATGAACCACCGTCCTCCCCGGGCAATGGGAAAGAGGGTGACGGCAACGCGTACAAAGCTACGCGCTCTCCCGCGCGGGGAAGGGGGCTTTTCTCTACATGCTTTCCACGCGACGCCGCGCGGGCTTCGCGCCGTGCCGGCTTGATGAAAATGGGCGCCGATTTCGTGACAGAGGTGTCACGGGATCCGGGTGAATATGGATTACGGGAAAATACGGTGCGCATGGGAGATCCCGGTCTCCGAAATCACACCATCATTTACTCCGCCGGTGAGTCCGATGCCCTTCTTACGCAGCTTTCTCCTTCCAAGGAAAACCTTGCTGATGCTGCAAAGCTAGCTTCCATGTTCCGTATTATTTGCAAGTGCAATAATTAGCATTTGAACGTGCTGGCTGTTTTGTCCCGTTCGTCATCCCTTTGTTCCCTCAATGGGTCGCTAGCGAGGTCACTGCATCCGCGGAGCTGAGTGGGAGCGATGCGTAGGACGGGCTCTAGATAAATCAGGTTGCGTGAAAGTGGCAGGCTAAGAATGTACGTACAAGGATATTAGATGACCCTTCTCACTTCCTTTATCATAAAGGATATGCAAATCCATGTCACCAAATTAGCTCCGGAATTAATTCAGTTTTACGGCAGTATTACGTTTTGCAAAGCATTTACGGGAAAAGAGCCGGCCGGCAGGTCTGTGGAACACTTTTACCCATATATAAAATCCATTGAACACTTCTTACCGCTGAGGAATACAAACAGCTTCCTTCAAACAAAAATATTTGATGAAAAAAATAATTTTTTTTTCTATTCTTCATTCAGATTCCCCCGTACAACGACATTGAATATTGAAGGTCCCACTTTGTGCAAAAGTATTTATCATGTGGGCTTTGCTTTCAGGCATAAATAACGGTTAAATTTGAATTTTTTTTATTGCTTGATTGACTAACGGACAAATAACAGGGTTAAAACACCGAGACGACATACACACAGGAATATAGGACGAGCGCTCGTCTTTTGTTGCCATGTGTTCCTTCTTAAAAGCATTCTTGCGCTGTCATTTCGTCACATATATTATGCTTAGTGAGGTTTTACGAATGTCCTTAAAAAGCGCCACTGAATAAAATATATTTATACATTCACTACATTTAGTACTTGGTGACAGATATTTTATAAATTGCGCCAGCTTTCAACAAGCCAAATATACTGTACCGGTTTCCGCTTGAGAAGGGATTTATGTCAACATCTGCGGACAATGTGCACACTCATCCTGCTTAACACATTTTATATAGCATATGTCCCCTACTGATACTTAAACGAGTAACCGACGACATATTCCCGGATGGCACGTTCACCTGTCCCCACCAATTTTGTAAGCGCATAAGTTTAGCTTTTTCGAAAGCTATAAAACGCTTATAACCAACCTTGCTGAACATAGGCACAAAACAGAAACTCGCTATATCCTAAGCTTTGTGGTGCCTTAAACTCTCATGGTTTTGTGGGCAGGAAATGCAGGCTCAATAATGAAAAAGACCTCAATGCACCCGTCGTGTTTTGTGCTACAGCTGGCACTCAGATTTCCAAACGAGCCAGGGAAGCCGATATGCCTCAGTGATATTACGAAGAAATTTAATCTTTTACTTAAATTGTCCTTTTTTCTCTGTAAGCTGTTATGCAGCTTATTGCGAAACCGTATCTGTAGATTGTCACAAGAGCCCAAAGGTGGCAAATTAGACGCATCGAACAGATGTAAGAAATTGAGCTC
The DNA here is from genome assembly GCF_055883805.1 of Amblyomma maculatum. NCBI lineage: Eukaryota > Metazoa > Arthropoda > Arachnida > Ixodida > Ixodidae > Amblyomma > Amblyomma maculatum. Next base: position 83,531,867 of record NC_139348.1, on the reverse strand, counting down.
TTAATTGACGCACATACATTTCCCTATGTGAAAAATAAAAAAACACTGAGCGCTTACTTGGTATAGGAGTATAGCAGCCAAAGCTATCTTTCATCACAAGTGCGGCCATTGAGCACACGACAGCAGTGCTCCAATTTTGAAACAAAGATCTGCGGGAAAATTTTTCCCCACCTCTCATGATCTGTGGAAATCTTTGTCCTGTGGTGTAAAGAAATATGCAGCACACAATGGTTAATGCTGACCGGTGTCCGTATTTACATATGGTAAATTGAATTGAATTGAAGTTTATTTGCATCACATAACATACAATGTTTATATGACACTGGAAGCGCGAAGCAAAAGGTGTCTCAAGGACACCTTGACAAAGCCCCACACTCCCATAGTGGTATCACACAACAGTGGCAGAACAGCTCTGTGACAAAAAACAACAAAAATACAACAATAAAACAGCAATAACTGTATTATGACATTACTGCGCAAACGAGTCAAACGGAAAGAATGAGGTGAAACTGGCGAAATAACTGAAAACACTGATAAGCAATTTACAGAGAGTGCGCACAACACAGGCAAAAAACAAAGCAAACAAGGAACATATTTACTTTAATTGTAATTGTTGAAGGAGTTACTAATAATGGTACGTATTTATTTGAAGCTAACTGCATTACGGAGAATGTTCTGTCTGTGAAGCCAATTAATTAGCCTTGGTAATCTGTTTTCAATCATTTGTTGTCCATATGTTTTCGATATGTTTTTACTCTACCTGGTTCGCTCTGTGCAGTTGCGTGGATAGGTACACTTAATTGCAGACTTTCAAAAAAAAAAAAACAAAACAGGGTCAGTATTTAAATCTTGTTTCAGTGCCCTAAAAATTCGACAGTTGTATTGTTTTGCGACTGGCATTCCTGCGTATTTGATGAACAGTTCCTCTGTGTGAAAGGAGGCTGGAACGTTCTCACCAATTCTTAAAAACCTTTTTTTGTAGCAAAAATATATTTTGCTGGTTTCCTTGAATATAACAAACTACTAAAAACTTTTTCGGCAGTGTTGGGAAACATTAGTTACTTGCAATTTGTGGAGTGAACAGTGCATGTCTTTGCCGATACGATGGTGCGATTGTGAAAATAAATCTGCATTTTACGCAATTCCTGTGACTTTATGCCGAGGTATATCGGAGATGAAGCCTTCGTACTTTTACAACTGCCGAATACTAAGAAGATTTCAATTCAAGCTTTGTAAATATATATACTGTGACGTTTTCCAAACCGAATGGACCGCCATTTTTTGATTCTACAAAGCAACTTTCTCTTAGGGCCTTCATATGTCACATAAAGGGAAGTTAGGGATTCAACTGCTGCTTGCCTTTTCCATCATCTAGAGTAAAGCTGGCAATGTGTAGGATGAAACGAACTGGTGCACGCTATTGCAGAACTGTGAGTGAGGTTGCAGAGTGGTTCGAAAATACGGCCATTCAACTTGTAACTTTGTGGAGCAGCCAGACAACAACAATACATATATGTTCTAGATTTAGTGACGCATGAAAATTGCGTTCTCCTACACGGTGATGCCGCATAATGCGGGTAACTGCTCTGGTTAGCTCTTAGAAAAGAACAAATGCACCGGTGTTTCTGAGAAGGTCCGAAGTTTTAAAACAATAGCAACTGTGTTTAGGTTTATTTTAACCCTGGGGCTCTAGTGGGGGCTGTGGCAGATACCATGAAAGATGCAGACTGCTTCAGTAAATTGACTAATTAACAAAATATGCTAAGTAACATTTGTGTAATTTTCATTCGAGGCGTTATGTTGTATTTTTTTCTAAATTTGAGCTTCTCGAGCAAACTATGAAGCCGCGAAAATAAATTGTCTTTAAAAAATTGCGCAACGCGTTAATTGATTGAATGATTGAATGTCCTTTATTGAATGGGAAGGCTCATGGCCATGGATGGGGATAAAGGGGAGTAGACATAATCTTTATTGTTTAGGTCGTCACTCGAATCACATTGCTCTAACCAGGCCACTAAGCGAGCCATACTTGGCAAATATCATCTGTGTGTTAGCATCAGTTTCTAGAAGGGAATGGTAGTTCAGGCGGTAGGGTTCGATCTCGTTGCGTCCAGTAGAAAAAGCAGGGCAATTCCAAAATAAATGAGATATGCCGCCGCAGGTTAGAGTCGTGCAGTGGGGGCACGTAATCATTTTCTCCGTATACTGACGCCAGCGGGCCATAATACGTGGCGTGTAAGCCGCATGGGCGATGAGCTTATTCAAAAATACTTCTTGACTTCGGGTGAGGTGGGTTCTTCTCGTAAAAGGTGGGTCTGGTGTGGCCACCTGCATGCGATGCTGACTGAGGCTACGAAGACTGGTCCGAGTATAGTGCATAAAGGCAAGAGAAGGGGTGAGTTGCCCGCCTAAGGTCGAATAAGGATGAAGCGCGTTAAAATGTCCACAAATGTTACCCGTGGACATTTTAAAGCGGGGCGGAAATGTTACCCGTGCCCCGCCGGGGTGGTGCAGTGGTAAGACGCCTGACTACTGTGCAAGAGTTCCCAGGCTCGAATCCGACCTCGGCGGCTGCGTTTCGATGGAGGCGAAACAAAGAGGCGTCCGTGTGATGTGCGATGTCAGCGCACGTTACAGATTTTCAGGTGGTCGAAATTACTCCGTAGACCTCCGCTACGACTCCTCTTTCTCTCTCTCCACTTTTACTCCCACCTTCCTTCCTTCCCCACGGCGCGGTTCTATCCACAGAGCAAGCGTGATAGATACCGCCCCTTTCCCTTCCTGTGAACCAATTAATATTATTAATATTGCCCGTGAAAGGGAACTGCACATAACACAGCTGTCGTGACATATTACTCGACCGACTGATTTAGTCAATCTGCTGGTAATTAATGAGAACCAGACGGGCGCGCGGCGGTTCATTCACATGTTTGCTTTGACAGCGACTTCGTTGATGTATCCTTCATGTCGGCACCCAGTGGACGCAGTAATTGAGCTTGCAGCCGGGTGTCAAAACGAGCACTGGCCCAAGGTTCGATGCCTGAGGCGCCAGCCTACGCGTTCGGCAGGAATTTATCAGTGAAGCCGCCTATGGTGGGCATTATAATTCAAGGTACTATCTCTTTTTTAGAAAGCCTCTTTTTCGCGGTTCTATATTCTATCTGGAAGGCTAGCCCCATTTCTGGAAGTAAAACATAACGCTGAAGTGAAGATTAGAAAGCTAAATAACGTATTTCGTTAATCGTCGGACTAATTGAAGCCTTCTGCCTTTTATCTTGTGTCCGCCGCAGTCGGCAATAAATCCACTGAAACTAAAAAAATTCGAGTATTGTCACTTTTTTTTTTGCCTGCTAAAAGAATCACGCGGTACATCTGACCTTCATGGATACATATGGAGGTTCATAACACAGGAGAAATGAGACTTTTCCAACGGCAATGAATATATAAGAAGTGCACAGATCCAGAATTGGAGTTTATTTGATCCTACACCCTTCTTACTACTCACCACTGCTGCAATATTTGCGCCCCTCAAGGTCTGGCTCTTAGGTATAGAACCAGATAATGGTTTAGAGGAAAGAAAAGGCCCAGTACCTGCCTATTGCGGAACAGTAATCATTTGGTATATAGAAAAAAAATGATAACATCCGATAGGGCATCAAGAAAAGATGTCAAAGTGACCAAATGATCGGTGGGGGTTAATCTCGTAAATAATTACAAACAGTTGAGTGGTTTACAGGAAACGAAAGGCCCAGTGAGCCCACTCGCGGGATCCCGCTGACAAATTTTGCGGATAACGCAGCTACGCTTAGGGTTGCGCATTTTTCCAGTGCAGATTCTGCAGAGATCTAAGGGATTCTTTGTTTGCTAAATTTAGACATTTTCTTTAGCCCAACATATTTTTTACTAAATCATCCTCCCTAGCCTTTCTATACGCAAATATTGTGTATTGACTTCGGTAAACAGCGGTGTCTCTTCTGTCGCAGGCTGGGAGTAGGGGAAGCAAGTTTTCAAAGTTCTTTCCTTATTTCAACTCGCGTCTTTTAGAGCGCATCTTTAGGAAAATGACCACGTATTTCATGAGAAGAAATTTAGAGGGCGCATGGTCTTGAGAAAATGTTTACTGTAAAGGCTCGTTCGCGGCCTAATCGTGTGGTATTGCCACCAGTGTACACAATATATGCGTCGGCTTAAACCATGACAAGTATTAGGCGTATATATAACATAAGTTTACGAAATAATTTTTGATCTGAAAACTTGCGGTCTGCAAATTTTGGTCGCGACAGTACATGCTAGAGGAATTGGAAAGGCACAAAATGACGCATAAAAAAAGGAATATTTTTTAAACACCAAGTGTAACAAGCGTGGGAATTGCGACCATGTATGGTTTGGAGTGGCAGTTGGATCACATCAAACCAATTATTTACAAAAAAAAGTTCTGTTAAGCGGGGATTCAGGCACTGGTAGCGGGCTCTGGGAGCGAGAGCACTGTCGATGGCTTTGTCAAAGGCAGCAAGAGGCGATGAAGGAGACGAGGAACGAGGTGGGCTAAGGGCACTTATGGTGTCTGAGTGTGTCGGCACAAGCGGAGAGAGGCGGCGGGACGGTAACAAAATTTTCTGATGGAAAAGGGTCGGCATGCCCAGCACACTCGCCAAATTGCAACGTGAGTGGATAGAGCGAATCATTAGTAATGGCTAGTTTGGTTCGGCCGCTTCGTACACTAAGGACGGCGAAGGGTAGGGGAAGAGAGCGTCGTGAGACGAAAAGGGAAGATGGGGTGAAGAGCACTGTACAGTCATGAAGAGAGGCACAGTTTACAGGCACAATAGGCAGATAAAGGCGGGATATCAGTAGCATCCGCGACGTGGCATTTGGCTTCCCCAAGAACGTTAACGGCGGTCGGTGCGGTGCTCAGCGGAGAAAGCTCTACTTCGGCACGAGCGCAAATAATTACGGCGCGATTGCGACACAAGAAGTCCCACCCTAAAATAATGTCATGAGAGCAGTCACGAAGAACGATAAAACTGATGACGTAGAGAACGTCCTGAAGGGTGACTCGAGCCGTGCAGGTACCGAGCGGTTTGATGTGCTCAGCAGTGGCGGTGCGTAAAGAAACCCCTGAATACGGCAGAACAACTTTTCGTAACAAGCGGCACAGTCTAACGTCCATAACCGACACAGAAGCACCAGTATCTACAAACGCAAGAGTACAAACATTTTCGATGGTAACTTCGATTAAATTGTTCGGTGGCGAAGTAGGACTTTCATTGTTCGACGAAAGCGCAGTTCTTGCCTGCGGAACTGCGTCTAGTGGTTTTCCGGCTTTGGCGAGGCGAGGTAGAACGGCGACGCATCGGCGACGGAGAGCGACGGCGCGGAGAGATTGAGCGGTTGTCATGCGAGAAGTGGTCAAAGTGGGACGAGGGCTGAGGGGGCGCACGGAGAGGGGACGGCGGCTGCGCGTAGTTGACCGGGCTCTGATCGGAAGCGTACGGTGCCGGGCGACGGCGGCACAGGCGTGCAACATGGCCAGGGAGACCTCATGCAAAGCAAATCGGCCGATTGTCAGATGTGCGCCAAGGGCGTAGAATAGGGGGTGCACGACGCTAAGTGAAAAATGCCCGCTGAGGCGAACCATACGATGGAAAAGGCGTAGGAGGTGGTGGTCTTGCGGCAACCTCAGCATACGACAGTGGTGTGTGTGCGGGCGTCGGGACAGCGTCGGCATGAATGAGAAGAGCTGTCAGGATGCGGCATGAAGAGTTGGTTGTCGAGGGGTCGGAAGTGCTTCGGCAACTTGTTCCTGAATAACCTGCTATATATTCGAAGCGAGGTGTGAGTTGGATTGCGGAACGTTTGAAATTATAGATAATTGCCGGGCAACTTCTTCCCGTACGAAGTCTTTAATTTCTTGAATAAGTGCGGAGCTGACAGTGCCATCGGACATAGCCGCGATCATGCCTTCAGGTTGTCGAGGGACGATGCGTTGACGACGAAGATCGTCGTAGCTTTGACACATCGTGACAGCGTCACTTACAGTGCGGGGCTCTTTGACCACGAGAATGTTGAATACGCCTTCATGAATGCCCATCATGATGTGGCGAATCTTCTGAGCTTCAGTCATCGATGCATTTACACGATGGCACAAATCTAAAACGTCTTCAATGTAGCTAGTGAAGGTTTCTCCTTTCTGCTGCACCCGCTCGCGCAAACGGTGTTCGGCGCGAAGCTTGCGGACCGCAGGACGACCGAATACATCCACAAAGCGAGATCTGAACGAGGCCCAAGTTGTAATGTCAGCCTCGTGATTTGTGAACCGCAACTTTGCGAGTTGTGTGCGGTAGAATATCACGTTGTTAAGCTTCAAGATGTCATGCAACTTATTGTGGGTGCTTACACGCTCATACGATGAAAGCCAGTCCTCCACGTCCTGACCGTCGGTACCGCTGAAGACCGGCGGCTCCCGCTGGCGAAACACCCCGGAGCATGGAATAGGAGGGACCGAGGTAGCGGCGCCGGTGGTGTTAGTGCTGGAGTCTGTCATTGAGGTAGGAATTCGGCGGCTGCGGAGCTCCAGGGCGAGGAAATGGAAGAGAAATCCTGCGACCTCCACCAAGTGTTAAGCGGGGATTCAGGCACTGGTATCGGGACATGGTAGCGAGCAGGACCGGAGCGGAGGTGGCCTAACTTGCAGTCAGCTGGTCCGCGAAATCACTTCCTCTTCCTCCTTCTCGGTGATCTACCCACTTAGTCGGAACCTCTTCTTTACAGTTCTCACATATCGCAGTGTCCTTGCATGTGCGCTGTCAATGACAGTTGCTCATTCGTTCCAAGTAGGATGTTCCACAAAAAGGCTGCGTTATTCTGTTGGCAGATTCCTTTTAAAACCCTACGATAAATTTGCATCGGGAGGTCAAATATATCCCCAACAGGTACTCATGGCAGCGGTGTTTGTCGGAATTTACCAGCTTCTTATGGAGTCCAGGCTGCTCGCTCGTGAGCACTCTTCCAAGGACATACTGAGAATACTAAAAACCAGGCATCTTAGATGTGTTTGACTAATGTTTTGAGCTGCCGCAATACACAAATCTGCGTACAGCAGCACTCGAATAACAAGTGTTCACAAATGCACGTAGTGACAGCCAGTGCACAAGCCGTAGGCGGGGGTTTGTGCTTTGTGCGCTAGTCTACTATCGTACGTGAGTATATTCTTCCCTTGACTGCTTCTTCATGTATACTGTCCAGAATGCATGCATAAATGATTCTCTAAGAAGCAAGCGTGGCGTATGCGACAGCATTTCGAACACCATTTAAGGCTTTATGATTGGAAGCAGCGCTCAATAAAGAGCACACCGTTAACAATGTTCTTTGGATTCCCAACACATATCGGTTGCAACGTTTTATTAAAGGCTCCGTCCTAAATAATGAAGCAGATTTTGCCACACTGTTCAAAATTTTGTCACACAGTTCGACACAATGCTTAGTGCTTTAGGAAGTGCTTTGTCTGAGCGAAATCGAAGAAGTGCAAACAATAGTTAAGAAATTGTGTTTTTGTATGACTCTATGAATCGTATGTCTCCTATACCCAGCAAATCGCAGGCACGGTTTTGGCTCCTTTAAATTAGGCCGTTTTGAAATGACAATTCCCATTTCAAAAGTCTAACCAGAGCCGTATATAGTCACTCCTCAAAGCGCTACAGTACCTGAGATACAATGTGAAACACACACAAAAACGTTTGCATACTTGGGGTCACACGGGGCCCAATAGTACACCGTCGGTCGGGTAGAATACCATACCGCCCTTTCGCGTGTGAATACGGTGTTGGTAAGTGTAGTGTTTTCGACTGCTCTATCGTTAACTCTACACTAATTTTTCTGGAAAAGGATTAACGAAACAAAAACGGTCAAACTCCGTTTTGATCAACAGAGCTCTTAAAAATAAAAAAATTCTCTCCCGCAAATCAATATTCACGCCTTTCGGGCATTAAGAACATCGCTAATGTGTGTATATGCAGTGGCAATATTCTGATATTTTGCTTTTTCCGGCTTTGATGCATCGCTCTCACCTGCTAGAAAGTTGAGATTCTCTATTTCTTTCCGTAGAAGGACTTGTAAGGAACAAGTTCTGTTTCCACTTCTTTACTGCCGCCAAATCCGTCAAAACATATATTCTTGAGGGTATGAGTAGCAGCTTCGGTACAGATGGGCGTGCTTTGTTTTTTCAGGCGTTCCGTTGCCGTTAATAGACACAGACAGCGAGGAAGTGCCATACGCTGCTATTGCAAATAGTGCGCTGATCTACAGCACACTAATAAAGCACCTGAGCGCATTATGTCCCTTGCTTCTGCAAACTTTCGAATCATTTGTCATTAACCTCTGCGCCAAAACACGAGCATTTTTCTTCTCCTCCACAAAGGGTGCATCAATACCAGTAAGCAAAATTATCCTTTGTTCCTCTTATGGCTTTTCATCAACTTTCTATTCAGCACAAGACTTAATAGGAAGTTGCTCGCTAGGTTTCTCTTCAGTTAGGATGTTGTTGTGTGAATAAAGTAAAAACTTCTCTGTAAAATTTTGGAGCGAGCTCACCAAGAGTTTAGCAGCGTGAAAATATAGGTATAGAATTCTGCTCCATCACAAATCACAAAAATAAATGCAAAGCGGCAGCGCCTAACCCAAAAGACGAAATGAGTAATGACAGTGCTGGAGTAGCAGTCGTGCATTTGGTATTTCTATTAAGAAATACCAACTCAAAAAGACCTACCAGAACTAAAAATAAACTTTAGCTGAGCAAAATCACAAAAACACGCTTAAATGGGGAATAAAACAGGAGAGAACTTAAACCTATTGTTGAATTGCCAGAAGACACAACAGACAAAAAAGTAAGACCGTCGGGCAGGCATTCACGTTAGATTTCGGTGCGACATTGGAGCGCCATATGTTTGTTTTAGTTACGCCTAATGAAAGATACTGCAGTCGCAACACGGTGTCAACGTAGATCAACAAATTAATTCACCAAAAAGGCCAGTGCAGTAATGCGGCTTTATAAATGGTCATTGTTAACTATCGATTTTATAGTTGACAAGATCGATATCTCCGAATACAAGTTTGGGCAACGGGAGCTGCGTAGGCAGAGCAAAAACACAATAAAATGTCATAAATGAATAGCGCCTACGAACAAAAATTGCTGCTTCCAAAATGTGCGTTTTCTGATCTCAGCGTGGTTACTGTGGCAGAGCTAGGCGCCTCGTTTTGTATACAAATCTACCGTCCCTACCTAAATGGTGAGCCGGTGCAGTAGAGTGTCGAAATAGTAATGCCTCTCAATCGTATGTCTACATACCATGTCCACATGCTATGGCTCGTATGTGCTTTACTCTTTCTTGCCAAGTTTCGTGCGTCTATTTAGAAATGAGGGTGATTAGAAAAAAAAAAAAAAACGATGAGCAATGGAAGCAACCGTGCTGCCAGCCGACTGCGCGCAATCTATGCACTGATTGGCGTATCTCTGTCTACCGATTTTCCGGATGCTATTTACATTACCGTCGTGAAAAGCTCATAGTAAGCGGAAAGTCTTGAAAGCTGAAGAATGGCATCCGCAGAAAGTGTGCGCAGAACCTTTGTGCGGAGTATGTCAGCGAGATTCTGCAAGATATTGATGCGGTCTTGTTTGTAGTGACTGATAGTTATAGTCAGTGACAGATAATAGTCAATTAGGAGGAAGTGAGAGAGTCCCTGTTTTTATGTATAGAGATAGAGAGACTATTAATCACTTTCTTTCTCTGGAGGAATCTTAGGTGTTTCAAGGATTGCAGCAGGGCGGCCAAAATGCTCTCCCCTTGCTGCCTGCAAGGTGACTTAAGTGCTCCCATGAATTTTTATACTCTTCTTTCTACGTGTTCAGGAATTATATTCACTTCTTAATGAGCCCAGCTGACAATTGAAAATAGTTTCTACATTGATGCTAATTTTATTTTGTTCTCAATAATATTACATTTAGCACTACTATAATGATTTTGACATTTAGTGAACTAGTACACATTCCTATTACTTAGTGATTTGCTGTGACGCACCTATATTATCAGGAATAGACGAGCTATATTGGCCACGAGGGCAACAATGTCAAGAAAAAACAATTACGAGAAGGATAACCCAGAAACGCCTCTATTCAACAACACAGGGGGCTATATCAGTGGGAAAATTCAAATATCATGAACGCGTTCACCCTCGGCGAAGATAACCACAGTTCTGTCGCATGTGTGGAAATGAGCATGTAGAATCAAAATTAAACTTTTTTTCACAATGTGCGTTGGGGAGGGGGCATAACTTAGTTTTAATAAAACGTTAAGAGAAAAGCTTTACTTTGCTGATGTGTGGTCTCCGCAGAAACGTCCCCAGGGAACGCCCGCCCGAGCTGCAACTTCCCTGGGGATCGAAGCACTGTCTCACCAATCATCAGACGTGTGCGCAAACCACTGCTCCATTTCGGGCTCGTGAAGATCGTAACTCCCCCTATCTCGCGTGAGGACGATTGTAGAGATGACAATCACGATGCAATTAGTGATAACAATAATTTTGATATCTGATGCCAGTTTAGACGCATGCGCATGAGAAATGCTATATAAGCCAAGGCGTCCATGAATAAAACGACTTCCGTTCCTGGCTGCCTGCGTTCGGGTCTTCCTTCGGCAACGACAGAACAACTGGCAACGAGGATGGGATTGGATTACACGATTTCGAAGTAACCACCGGCACAGCGGCTGAAGCGGAACACACAACCGCACCACGAACAGAAGGCAAGCATTAATTCCAGGGAGTTCGCAACGTTTCGCAAGCATGGTAGAGTTAAACCCAAAAAGCAACAATATCAAGTCGTACTTTGAAAGGTTTGAAAATTTTGTGACACTTAACGACATCCCGGAGACAAAGAAGTTGAGGTTGTTCTTGAACCTGGTAGGAAGCGCCTCTGCTCCTTGACGATCGGGTAAGTATTGGGTTGCTGGTCCCGGTATTGTCTTTCCCCTGTGCTTCTTTTGTTCTCTTTTGACTAACGCACGCGGTGACATTGTCATTTTAAGGTAATGTCGACGGAGTCCCCCGGCCAAGGGCGCTCCCCTTGGTCGGCTTCCCTCCTGACCGTTGATCTGCCCTTGGAAGCTTTTCAGAGCTCCGGTGTCCTCAACATCCCTGTGGCACTCGTACCTAAGGATGGGGGCACCATTAAAATGAACAACCCAGGAGCTGTTCGAGCTGCCCTTCAGGAAATCACTTCCTTCTACGAAGGAATAGCCGAGGCGCGCCAATTTAGTCGCGGCGGGATTCTTTGCCGTTCGCCAGAACTATCATGCATAAAGGACCTGCTAAAATGCTCCACTTTCGCCTCTCATCAGGTAAGCAGTTTTACCCCTTCAAACCTGGCTTGCACAAGAGGTCTAGTCCTAGGTGTAGATTCCTCATTAAGTCCACAAGAAACCCTTGACCTTTTTCCGCGGCAGGCGTTGTTGCGGTCTATCGCTGTAGCCGGGAGGTAAATAATGTTCGTGTGCCGACAGAATCGGTTATTGCTACATTTGCAGGCACAGTCTGTACATCGGAGATTAAAGCGTGGCCTTTAATATTCAGAGTAGATCACCTACCATCAAAGCCTCTGCAGTTGAACAACTGCTGGCGTTTTGGCCACACTGCAGGCGGTTGCAAATCCACTTTGTGGTGTTGCAAATGCGGTGAAGCACATAAAGCACACTTATGCTCGGATAAATTTGTCAAATATTGTCTTTGCGGCGGACTTCACTCATCAAATTCTTTGGAATGTCCCTCTAGAGCGCATGAAATGAAAATTCTGGAGATTATTGACCGCAAACGTTGCTCGAGGCGTGAGGCAATTCAGGAAATTAAAGACAGAGCTCATGGGTATGCAGGTGTGTCGGCCCGTTCAGGAGCACAATTAGATTCCACGATGTCTAAAACCATAATAACTGCTGTGGAAGCAACCATGACCAAAATGGTGGATAGGATTGTGACAATAGTCACAGAATGCATATCCAATGTTCTAGCAGCTCAAAATTCTAACACTGTGCTAACTGCTATGGTTTCTCCTACGGCACCTGGACATTCACTCTCAGTGCAGCACTCAATAGCTGCAATGTCTTGTTCGCAAAATGGACTTTTTCCGCATCACCTATGCAAAATACCAACAAGTCAGACGAGGCTCATGATGCAGACATGGAAGAGACAGATACGCTAATTCTAAAACGCAGTCGATCCCCGTTGTCAAACCTGTCATCACCTCGCCCACAAGCAAAATCAAAAAAGCAACAGCTAGGCTCTAAACCAAAGGAAAACATTTTGGGGCAGGCTGTTGCTGCTGCCCGGATTACATAACCATAGGAAAGGTAAAAGTTCTTCAGTGGAACTGCAGATCTCTTCTTTCAGCTACTACAGATTTAGTTTATCTTTCTTTAAAACATAATCCAGTAACAATCGTTTTACAGGAAACTTGGCTTACAACTGAAAAACATTTTCACTTACAAAATTATCGATCATTCCGACAAGATCGCCAGTCAAGAGGTGGTGGGTTACTAATTCTAGTTTCTTCAAAATTTTGTCATAGGGCTAAGATTTCTTTTCAATATTCTAGTTTAGATTCAGAATTATTGGCTCTAGATATTGAAATACCAGGGTTCAGTCCATTTACATTAGCGAATGTTTATTTCCCTCATGGTGTTCAGGACACCAGATCTCTAGACCACCTACTAGTTAATTGTCAAAATTCGGTTATTTTGGCTGGAGATTTTAATTCGCACCATGGATCATGGGGTTGCAAGACGGATCCCTGCGGCAAGCGTCTCTGGGATTGGCTTTCAGACAATAACCTTCACCGCATGAATTCTGGCTTACCAACTTTTGTGCGTGCTCACAGTCAATCTGTGATAGATTTAACTTTTTCCAGCACTAGTGTTTCTATACTAAATTGGTCGACAATTGATGGTAGCACCTCTAGCGACCATATACCTATTGTTTTTGAGGTTAACTGCCGCTTAACTCTGCCGACATCTCAGTTGAGATCATACGTAAATTATAACCAGTTTCACTCATTTTTGATTTCGTCTCTTGAGTCAGTGGTTGAGGCTACGGAAGAGTTAAAATCACAAACATTATGCCAGGCTATTGCATCCTGTCGTAAGAAGTGTGAATTCTTAGTACGTGCATCTAAAGGTAATACATCAACAAAATGCTGGAATGCAGATTGTTCGCGCGATTATAGAAGAACAAAGGCTGCGTGGAAGAAGCTCCTTCACAACCAGTGCCCGAAAAATTGGCATGATTATAAATTTTTTGCAGCTGCAGTTAAACGCACAGTCGCACAAGCGAAAGATAATTATGATACTGAGTATTTCAATTGCCTTTCACAATCTAATAACCGACGTGCACTCTTCAGGTTTTTAAAATCGCGGAAAAAGATTCCTGTCTCAGAAAATTTACCCTCATGTGTTTCGACTCCTAAAGAAGCTCTTAGAACAGTAGTAAACATCGCTAAAGGTTTAGAAAAGCGTTTTTTGTCAACACTTCCCAAATACCCTATGTTTGTAGGCCCAGTATATACGGTTAAGGATGTCCCTAAAATTACTTTTTCTCAGCTTTCTTCGATTGTAATGACGTTGCCAACTGCTGCGCCTGGCCCTGACGGAGTAACGTCAAAAATGTTAAAAATCCTCTTTGAAGTGTCTCCAAATTCCTTGTTAGAATTGGTAAATTACTCAATTATTCATTCTTGGATACCCGGTGACTGGAAACAGCCAAAGTGATTCCTTTACGGAAACACAATGGTGGTGGCTATACTTTGGAAAATATCAGACCAATATCTTTAACATCAAACTTGGTAAAATTAATTGAAAAGGTCGTACTCAAACAGGTTATCGAGTTTGTCGAACAAAAACATATTCTTAGTCCCTGTCAAATCGGATTTCGAGCAAAATTTTCAATATGGAATGCACATACCGACCTTGAGAGTCCAATTCTTCTTGCGCGGCGCAAAAAAAGTGCATGCTGCATTGGTGACTTTAGGTATAGAGAAGGCTTATGATAGTGTAGAGCCCCGAATTTTATTGCATAGATTAGAATCGCTATGTTTTCCACAATACTTAATTGATTGGATATCTACATTCCTACAAAACAGACAATTTTACTGTTCATTGAATGGAGTGCATTCTGGCAAATATCAACAAACCAGAGGTGTCCCTCAAGGCGCATTTCTCTCGCCCGTGCTCTTTAACATTTTAATGAAGTCAATTCCCACTCATCAGAAGATTTGCACGTATGTCTATGCGGATGACATCGCATTCTTTACTGCTGCACCTGACATTCAATCCCTCAACAGGCGTCTGCAATCGTACCTAAGCTCCCTTCAAAATTGGTTAGGTGACTTAAGATTTAAATTAAATGTTAAAAAGTGCGCATTCTTTGTTTTACAAATTCAGGATCCGGTAACTCTTGTTCTAACATTTAAGCAGGAAATGATTCCTCAAGTTAACGGTTTGAAATATCTAGGGGTGATTTACGATGACCATCTGGCATGGAGGGATCACATTGAACATGTTGCAGCGAAGGGGGCACGTGCTGTGGGTATGTTGCGCAGGTTAAGCAATCCAAGGTTTGGGATGCGGCGAGACGCACTTTTAATGATTTATGTTATGTACGTCCGCCCAATTATACAATTTGGATCTGTGTTATTTTCTGGTTCACCTGCTTACAGAATTCGTCCGCTTATTCTTTTAGAGCGGGAAGCGCTTAGATTATGCCTTGGGCTCCCCAAATTCGTGGCTAATAATGTATTATACCTTGAAGCCCGAATACCACCGTTGTTAACGAGATTACAATTCTTGACTGTCCAGACGTATCTGAAAATATATGAATCACAATTCCACCGCTGCATATCAATTTTTTGTTGCGAGCCATACTCCTTTTTTGGAGTCGGATGGCCTCGGTTTCATACCCCGCAGGTAATTCTAGTGCAAAATCTGTTACAACCTTTGCACGTACTCCTTTCTAACATCCTTCCAACAAAAGTAAGTGCATCGTCGGTTCAATTTGTCTATGATGACATTTTCCCAAATAATGCAAAACACTTATCACCTCACATTTTAAATGGATTACTAGAAGATCATTTACAAAGTCCTCCCGTTAGGATAACGATAGCAACGGATGCTTCTCAATTTAATGAAAAAGCCGGCGTTGGAATATACTGTCCGCTTTTAGACTGGGATTTTTCAGTCCGTCTTCCGGATTTTACTCCAATTTTCCAGGCGGAGTTGCTGGCGGTGGTGCTTGCTCTGCGCAAACTAGACCCAACATACTCAACAGTGGCTATAATTACAGACTCTTATTCTTTGTGCTTGTCGCTTTCTTCGAATATGGACTCGCCAATTTTAAACACCTTTCTTTCATTGCTCCCCTAGCATTTGAGCCTCATACATATAGTGTGGGTACCAGGACACAGCGATATGACAGCCAATGAGGTTGCAGACAGACTAGCCAAAGATTCTCTGAACGGCCCTGTATTGCCCATCCTCCCGGCAACAGCGTACATAACAGCAGCACGATTTCGGCGGCGTGCCTTATTAAGTACGCAGTCTGGATCTATTTTCTCCTCGGATGACTACCTGCACCTCAAGTATTCCTGGAATAGGAAATCATGTCAATCAATGCAGACTGAGGTCTCTCTAACCAGGCTACGCTGTCGTATTCCGCCCCTAAATTTCTATATGCACAGGTCTGGTTTGGCGCTTTCTCCTGTCTGCGCATTCTGCGGGGAACCGGAAACAATAGACCATTTCTTGATATTTTGCCGCCATTTTATTCTGATGAGAAAACGGTACTTAGAAAAGCCGTTACAACAGCTGGGTCTTAATTTGAGCAGCCAAATTTTATTATCGTTCGGTGCCGCCATGCTTGGGTACAGCCACAGGTATGTTTTTAACGCCATTCAAAACTTCCTAATAGAAACAAAACGTCTACCTGGCTAATATGCTTTGAAGTTTTAATCTGTACATATAAATCTTACTATTCTCCTACTGCGTGCGTTAGTATTTACTCTTAAATATTTTGGTTTATTATATTTACATTTCCTTTTCTATTCCCTAGCAATTATTTTTTATTTTTTATTTTTATTTTTTTCCCGATGTAGTTATACATCACAAAATCTAATATCTCTGCACCCAAATTCTTGGCCGATCCCCCTGTGTGGGCATGTGCCATCACATTAGAGAAGAACAACAACAACAACAACAGTGCAGTATATGAGGAGCGGAAGAAAAGGTTAGTCCCTGGTAGTCTTACTGACAAGACCTTCGCAGAAATACAGATGGTACTAGAACAGCCCTACAGTTCCAAGTATTCCGTAATCGCCGAGCGTTGCAAGTTTGACAAGCGAATGCAGCAAGAAGGGGAAAGTATTAATGGATTCGTGATGGAATTTAAACACCTGGCGCGTAATTGCGAGTATAAAGCGTTCTTTCGTGGTGCCTTGAGGGATCGCCTTGTGGCAGTATTGCGCCACCAGGAGACTCAGAGGATATTGTTCGCAACGCAAGACATTTGAACCTTTGAACCTTTGAGACCTTTGAAACCTTTGAAAACGCGTGGAAGATTTTGTTCGAGAAAGAACTTGCTGCAAGAGAAACTAAGGAGCTACATTCCCAAGCAAAACGCTTGCCTGACGTAAATGTGGTTCGAGGAACGCTGGTAACGAAAGCCAGGTCGTCAGAGTGGAAGAAACAAAAGGCGCGGAAGATCGCTTGCTATATCTGTGGAAAAGCCATGATTCGGACAAGTGTTGGTATCGCAATGCGAAGACTGGGCATTAAAAACTGATGTGCCAAAGAAAAAAACCCCGTCCGGTGAATTACATAGAAGCGACAGAATAAGAATCTGACGATTCGCATAAGTCTCACATCGTGCTGTCCACGGGAGACGGAAAGCGCGGCAACAAAGTTTTCGTGCATATTTAAGGAAAGCCCATCTCCATACAATTTAATACGGGCGCAGCTGTCAAATTGATGCCGGAAAGTGTTTTTAAGTCATGTTTTTCGAAGACTGAATGCAAACCAACAAAACCTGTTTTGAAACCTTATACAGGAAAGCCTGTAAAGTTGAGAGGAAAGGAAATGGTAAGCATGGAGCACAAGGGATACACAACTGAGATATCACTACGTATTGTAGAGCACTAAGTCGGGATTGGCTTGACAGGTTTCAGCTTGACTTAAAACCTTCAGCAGTGTCGCAGAAAACGCTGATGTCAAGTCCCTACGGGAGAAATGTCCGGACGCTTTCCGTGCTACACCGGGAATGTTCCGAAATTTCGAAGCCAAAATAGCCATAGATCCCAACTGCACGCCTATTTTCTGCAAAGCAAGATCTATGCCTCTCGCTACTAAAGACGCAGTCGTCGTGGAACGTCGAAAACTTGAAAGTCAAGTCATTCTAAAGAAAGTAGCAACGAGCAAGTGGGCTACTCCTATTTTACCGGTACCAAAGCGCTGTGGTGGAATAAGAATTTGCGGAGACTACAACAATCAATCAAGTTCTCAAGACGGATTGTTATCCGCTGCCGCTCCCTGAGGATCTGGTTTGGTTTGGTTTGTGGGGTTTAACGTACCAAAGCAACTCAAGCTATGAGAGACGCCATAGTGGAGGATTCCTGAAATTTCGACCACCTGGGGTTCTTTAACGTGCACTGACATCGCACAGCACACGGGCGCCTTGCTTTTCGCCTCCACCGACAAGCCGCCGCCCAGGCCGGGATTCGATCTCGCGTCCTTAGGAACAGTAGTCGAGCGCGGTAACCACTGCGCCACCCCGGCGAGGTTGAGGATCTGTACTCGACGCTAGCTAGTGTTAAAGTATTTTGTGTACTGGATTTGTCCTCTGCGTACCAGCAAGTTCCTCACTCGGAAGAATCTAGGCCAGTGCTCACGATAAATACGCATCAAGGGTTGTAGAATTCCAAAGGTTACCACTCGGAATTGGCAGTGCACCAGTGCACCAATAGGCAGCACAGGGTAGCGCACGGGCACAGTTGCTCTAATTAGAGCCCGGTAATCTCCACAAGGGGGTCAGTCCTCAGGTGTTGCTTTTGGGATCATGAGGAGTGGAGGTGCTCAAGGGCTTGACAACAGGCTAACGATACCAAGTTCAAGCATGTGATTGAACACTTGAAGAGCCATACGGATCATTTTGAGAGGACAAACGACGAGGTCGTACATGGACGGGAAGACCGGCTCTATTGATGTGGTAGCGCACATTATGCTGGACTGCACTGTCGTCCTTTGGTTGGTGCGTAAGTTCTGGAAACTCGTTCAGTAAAGACACAAAACTCGTTCTCGCAGGTCCGACTCACGTAGGGCTTAACGGAGGGTGTCCTGAAGGTTTGCCTTGAACTGTTGCTTGTGACACAGGATCTTGGAGTCATCAGATGCGCACGTCTACCAAAAGGCCAAAATGACGGTAGAAGTCAACCCCGAAAATTGCGAAGTTCCCATCCGCAAAATTGAAAATCCAATGAAATTGTTTTCATTTCATTTCATTTATTTACCTTAAAGGCCCCTAAAAGGGTTTTACATAAGGGGTGGCAAGAGTAAAACGCATAATCACAATGACAGGAAAGTTTTGACATTTTCGATGATCTGTGGTGTGCAAGTGATGAGACCAAAGTTATCCGGAAGGCCGTTCCAGTCTGCAGCTGTTCGAGGGAAAAGGAATTTGAAAACGTGACGGTACGTGAACGTAGACGGGCAACTTGTAGCTGATGGCTGGTGTGATGAGATATGCGTGCGAGGGGAAGAATATAAGGTGCGATGCGCATAGTACTGTGAAAAAGTTTGTGAAATAAAGATAGGCTGGAAATGCGGCGACGAAGCGATAAGGGGGATAATCCGGATGCTGTTTTTAAGGAGAAAACTCTGATGTCATAAGAATGCGATGAAGGAATAAAACGAGCAGCGCGGTTTTGAATAGATTCGATGGCACTTTGAGGTAAGCTTGATGAGGATTCTAAATTGGCGATGCAAATTCTAGTTCGGACCTGACGAATGATTTGTCGGCTAATAACTTTACGTGTTCGGGAGCATGATGAAGATGGCGTTTTAGGAAACCGAACGTCCTGTTTGCGGACGATGTTATGTTAGTAACCTGCATACTCAAAGAAAGATCGCTACAAATTGTTACGCCTATATACTTATATGATGGAACTAGTTGTACGGGAACTTCAGAGAATACGCAAAAAAAAAAAACAAGAGGATTACGGCAACGGTTAATGGGCAAACGATTTAACTTACAGTAAACACTCGTCAGCGAACATGCGTATGTTAGATGTTACGTTTCAGGGCAAATCATTAACGTATATCAGAAAGAGCAGTGGGCCAAGCACCGACCCCTAGGGGATGCCTCACGTTACTAAGAGTGAGTTAGAGTGGACATTTTAATAGAGACAAACTGAGAGCGATTAGTCAAGAACTCCTCAATCCGCTTCAATATATTGGGGTGTAAATTTAATCGAGAAAGTTTGATCAGTAGGCGTTTATGAGGTACTTTATCAAAAGCTTGAGCAAAATCTAAACATATGACACCAGTCTGTAGGTTAGAATCAAGATTAGCATGTAGATCATGAACGAATGTATAAAATTGGGTCTCGCAGGAGTAACCTCGGTGAAACCCGTACTGAGCAGGATGGACAAAATTACAAGGGTTCAATGCTGCTGAACGAAATATTGAGCGAAAACATTAGCTGCGAGTGACCTAGCATTCTTCTATTTTTCTTCTCCTCAGCCCACATATAAAGCCTCGCTTTAACCACGCCGTATGAACGTGCCTTACTGGCCTATAGTGGTAACGTGAATGCCATGGTTTTCGCAAGCTGATTATGACGTAACCGTTCCATGTGAAACGAGAAACCCAAGTTGGCAGCTCTTGCCGACTGCTTGAGTTGGTAGCAAAGCTCTCATCCTAGTGTCACGTGGGGTGTGACGTCATAGCGCCACGTGGATAAGACGTGGCCACCGGCCGTGCTACTCTAAGGCTCTAAGCCTAGAGTAGTATTGCTTTCGCAATAAAAATTGCAGGAATCAAGGAATGTCATGATGTGGGTATAGATGACATGTTCCATGATTTTGCAGGGGATACTAGTTAGCGAGATGTGACAGTTCTTTTGAGGCCTAGGTCTGGCGGTAGAGAGTAGTGTCCGTAAGTAGTAATTGTCGTATTGTTGACTGCTTGAAATGGGGATGAGGGCGACCGCTTGTTGTCAGTTGAAGACGCTGGTATAAAGCTAAGATCTGCGCTTGTGTCGACAAGGATACGGGCGCTACAACCTTGATAAGATAGGGAGAACACTGCTGGACGATTTCGCGGCGTAGCAGTTGTATCACTGTGCGTCACCAAAGTCCGTGTCGGTCAAAATTTACCGCATCCGTTTGGTTTCCGAAGCATCAGACGTTGAATTAGAGTGTCCTTGAGAGTTTTGCGGACCTCCTACTAGGTGGGACGAGCAACAGATTACGGAGCTCGCTCATCGTCGTTGGTGGCAAACTGCTCACTACGTGGTGGTAGCGCATCAGGTCAGCTGTGATACTCATGGCAGCGAACTGCGCGTCCACTTGGATGAAACAAAGCTCATGGTGTGGGGCCCAAACGGGGGGGGGAGGGAAGGCAGCTTTAGTTCGACTAACGATACAGTAGGCATTTGTGTCCATGTTCGAGTCATCACCTTAGAAATGATAGCGTAGGCTAGAAATAAGTGATCGCGAGCCGTGAATCCTAAACTAATACTGATGATTATTTTTTCTTCTGGCATGCGCCATTTGTTTCCGCGGGCGGCACGCGCATCTACCTGCGCAGTGAGCGCCTGTAAATCGCCACACTTTTAGTGTACTCGACACGCAGTTGACTGGCATATTATCGTACTTTGGAGCATTTTGGGCGATTTCCGAACTCCATCGAAGAGGCAGAGGGTCTAAACCTAACAAGAATTTTTACTGCTTGAGAAGGGCGAGTTAGTATAGGGTCCTAAAGCATTGCTGGGCAGCGCTGCGGCTCCTGATGGGCAGCGCGATCTGTAACAGAAAAGCCAACATTGGGACGCTGCCGACTCAGCGCGCTGCCTTCGCGGCGTGCGCCGCGGGCTTTCTCTCCCACGAGCACGTTCCCTGATGCGCCCCGTAGGCGAATCGCGACATGTTGCCTGTATTCCATCTTGATGGTCGACTAGAAACTTTTTTATTGCCAGAGCAATACTACTGTAGGTTTCCAGCCTTCAGCTTGGCGCGGCCACACCCACGTGACACTAGGGTGAGAGCTGGGCTACCAACTCAAGCGGTTGGTGTAGCGCGGTCGCAGCCATGCCGCAGCGCGTGACGTCACACCTCACGTGACACAAAAGTGGTCGGCGTGGCGCGCTAGAGGCGCAGCTGGTGCTCACGTTCATACGGCTTGGTTAAAGCGGGGCTCTATATGTGGGCTGGCAGGAGCTGCCAACTTGCGTCTCTTGTTTCACTTGGGACGATTATGTCAGATCAGCCTGCTAGGACCCTGGTATTCACGTTACCCCTATAGGCCACTACGGCACGTTCATACGGGTTGGTTAAAGCGGGGCTTTATATGTGGGCTGGCAGGAGCTGCCAACTTGCGTCTCTCGTTTCACTTGGGACGGGTATATCAGAATCAGCCTGCTAGGACCCTGGAATTCACATTACCCCTATAGGCCACTAAGGAACGTTCGTACGGGTCGGTTAAAGCAGGGCTGTATATGTGGGCTGGCAGGAGCTGCCAACTTGCGTCTCTTGTTTCACTTGGGACGGTTATGTTATAATCAGCCTGCTAGGACCCTGGCATTCACGGTACCCCTATAGGCTACTAAGGCACGTTCCTACGGCTTGGTTAAAGCGGGGCTTTATATGTGGGCAGGCAGGAGCTGCTAACTTGCGTCTCTCGTTTCACATTGGACGGTTATGTCAGAATCAGCCTGCTAAGACTCTGGCATTCACGTTACCCCAATAGGCTTCTAAAGCACATTCATACGGCTTCGTTAAAGAGGGGTTTTATATGAGGACTGGCCGGAGCTGCCAACTTGCGTCTCTCGTTTCACTTGGGACGGTTATGTCAAAACCAGCCTGCTAGGACCCTGGTATTCACGCTACCCCTATAGGCCACAAAGGCACGTTCATACGGGTTGGATAATGCAGGGCTTTATGTGTGGGCTGCTCGTCGTAGGCGAGCAACGGAATCCCAGACCGCGAATATAAACGCTGCCTCGCCAACGATTATGTTCCATACTCCCATGCCATTCACTGATTCCCAAAATTATTCTTCTGCCCTGCCTGATAATTCTTCGAAATCGTTACTGAGGTTTATGGTCACTCAGTTATCTAACCTGACATCTGTGCTTTTGCGACATCTGGACTCATAATCAAGATGGCGACTACAAGATATCGCGGCGTGCTTCAGTGGAACTGTAGAGGGCTCTCCACAAAGGTTGGAGAGCTCAAATCCCGTCTTCGCATGAACAAGCTTCATGTATGGGCCATGCTACTGCAGGAGACCAACGCGTTGCCACCCATTCCTGGTTTCAGTGGATACGTGTCTCCTTCCATGGGCGGCCGACGTGTGCACACGGATACTCCTCCGGGAAAGGTGGCTGTGTATGTTGACACACAGTTTCCTTAGGTACGCCTTGCTCTGGAAAATTGGTGTACTTCATATCAGAAGGTTGTTGCAGTGGCAGTCAAATTTGGTAAGGCAACTGTTGTAGTTGTGTCAGAGTATGTAAGACCTGGCGGTTGCTCTCCCTCCCGCATAAACCTGGGATGGTTACTGAATGTGAGGCAACAATACCCGGGATGTCCAGTTTTAGTTGGTGGTGACTTCAATGCGCCTCACCCGGACTGGGGATACCCGACCTTAAGTCCTCGCGGCAGTGCGAGACGACTTTACGGATGCGCTGTTTATTCTCCTGAACCATCCAGATCCAACAAGGACTGTGCTTCATACTAGGAGTGGAACATGCGCTCCAGATCTTACGTGGTGGTCAGGAACCGGCACCCCCTCATGGCACGTAGAGCCGGACTCCTGGGGCAGTGATCATCCTATTGTCATCGGTCTCTATCCATCACAGGCCCGACGATTACGCCGCAAGTGTACAGTTGTCCATTGGGACAATTTCCGCACCATTCTTCAAAATCACTCTGTGGAGTCGGCACCATCGCTTCTAGACCACATAAAAAGCGCACTAAATGAGGCTACAACCATTACCTGGGTGGAGGTTGGTCGACCAACACCGGATGTGCCTCTGCTCAACTTGTGGGCTGCTCGTCGACAAGCGGAATTGGCTGCAACCAGAGACCCAACTTCTGCGCATGCACGTACAAGACTAAATTACATTACTGCTAAGGCTCGAAGGTATGAGCGTGATCTCTCACGACGACAATGGCACCTGTGGTGCGAGCAGTTCTCCACATAATCATCGAATGCTCATATTTGGCGAACTTTCCTTGCCATGGAGCACGGTTGTCGTCGTCCTGATGCAGCCGCCACAGCATGCTTTGCAGCAAACTTGTCTCCGAATGATTTCGCAAGATAAGCAGCGCGCAAGTGTTTCCCCAAGTACGCCGTGTTGTCTGCACCAGTTACAAGAACTTACTTGTGGGGCATGCCAGCCCATGTCGATAAGCTGCCATCTGCTGCCGACACCGAGGGAATCGCGAGCCCATTCTCCATGCCCAAATTGCTTGCAGCTATAGATGAAGCCAACCGAAAGACAGCGCCCGGTCCGGACTCCATTACGTACGAGGTTTACAAGAACCTCAGTGGTGATGCACTTCCTCAACTCCTTGACACCATTAACAAGGTATGGCTAGACGGCAATGTACCAGACAGCTGGATATCGGTTATTGTGATCCCTATTCAAAGCCGGGGAAAGCACCAACAGACCTAAGCAACTTTCGACCTATTTCCTTAACGGCAACAATTTGCAAGCTTGCTGAGAAAATGCTCGACACACGAATCTCGTGGTGGCTTGAACATCACGGTTTCTACCACCCGGCCCAGATTGGCTTTCGACCATCTATAGGCACAGAAGACGGATTGGCTGTCTTGGCGTCCTCAGTATTATCATCAACATGCAGCCACAATGTACGCACTGTCCTCGCCATGGATGTAGAAAAGGCTTACGATAATATCAGTCATGATACCATTCTGGATTCAATTGACATGCTCCAATTACCACTAAGAGTACGCAATTTTGTAAAATCTTTCCTTGCAAGTAGACAATTTGCAATACGCCTCAGTAGCGAGGCCATAGGATCATTTGTCCCTTTTTGCGGCGTACCCCAGGGTTCTGTGTTGTCACCAACATTATTAATTATTGCGTTTATCTCACTTGCATGGCGGCTACATGAAATTTCTGATGTTAAATTCTTAATATACGCTGATGACATCACGGTGTGGAGCACACAGAACGACCTACTGACTCTATCATCGGCCCTGCAATCAGCTTTAGATATTACGTGCACATATGCATCTTCCATTGGCCTTGAACTTTCCGCCAGTAAAACTACGTTCATATCAGTCGCCAACCGCTGGGGCCGCCGTAAACTTTCGGCAACACCTATTCGTCAACATCTATCAGGAACCCCACTTCAGGAAATTTCAACAGTAAAAATTTTGGGCTTAACAATTCATGAGTCAGGAACTGGAACTACATGGCTGTCTGGCGCTAAAAAAACAGGCGTTACAGACACTGGGTCTGATTAGACGCATTGCTCCAAAAATGGGCGGCGCTCGCTCAGATGTTGCGAGACAGTTGGTGCGGGCAGTTGTGCAACCGCGCCTTGTTTATCAAGGCTTTTTCAGCATTTGACAAGGGCGATGTGGGATCGACTTGAGGCTATAAATCGAGAGGCAATGAGGGTCATCACCTGCCTCCCTCGCATTACACCAACCGTGGGGCTCCAAGAAAACGCTTAACTAAACACACTAGATGAACTGGTGCATCAACGACGTGATGCACGCAAGCTTAAGGCCACACTCTCTCACGCAACGTGCACTCTGAAGGCTTATGCTTTGACACATTCACTACTACCGCCGCCACTGCCAGTTCTTCCTCCTTGGCGTTTTGTACAGCTGAGCGATAACAAGCCAACTGATTTACGCCGACCAAGAACACAGGAAACGGCGTCATCACTTCGCGACCGAATTATGAAACAAGACGCCCGCTTGCCACATGGTTCCCTTATAATTTACGTGTCGACGCAAGCATCAAAGCCTGTGAATTGATAACAGCAGTGTAATGTCCTAGCAAATCTTCATTGAACAAGACGTCAACATGTCAATTACCAGAACCTCCATCTTCTTTTTGTGCGGAACTGCTTGCAGTGCAAGAGGCGCTTCGCTCTGTGACTGCCATTCCCATGCTTCCCAAGGCTCGTATTATCATACGTACAGGTGCCCTCTTGGTGACAAATCTACTTAGACGCGTTAGTAGTAGGCCGGAAATCTGCCAGAGCAAACACAGTCTAGCGGCTCGCATACCAAATCCAATTCGTATTGGATGGACCCTGCGTTACCTTTTAAGTGCTCAAAGCCAAGTGGATTCTGCGGCCCGCCTTTCAAACTCAACCTCGACATCGCCAAACCTCATAAAATTTGACAATGCCACCCTGCTTTTAACAAGAAAGGAGCACCTCCGGCGCCGTACGTGTGCTCTTATACCTCCGTGTACGGCAAGCCTCCCTCGCGGTGTAACCCGTGCAGAGGAGGTGGCGTTTCGGAGGATTACAGTAGGGGTGGCCCTAACACCAGCAGTGATTCGAAAGTGGCCACAATTTCGGTATTTATATCCACACCCTGGGTGCCCCATCTGCAAGTATAGAAATATAGAAGCTGACATCCATCACCTACTGTGGGATTGTCCAGCGTTGAAGCCAACGCGGATCCGGCACCTGGTGGCTGCTGGCCTCTCCCCCCATAATCCGCAGTCATATGCTCTTTGGACACTGGGACCGCATCATCGTTCACTCCTTGATATCATTGCATCAGCCAACCTTTTTTCATTTACTTGACCACACCCTTCATCCATCATAACATTTCTTTTATGCCCTGAGGCAATAAACTTCGCAAAAAAAAGAAAAAGAGAAGAATACTCAGTCACTCGCAGGAAATGCTTTCGCTCAATATTTCGTTCAGCTGCGTTGAACCCTAGCAATGTTTTATTCGCGTCTGCAGTATAGAGCATACGACAGGCGGTGATGAGAAATTATTTATTGTGAATACGTTTCCCACGTTAGCGAAATTGTAGGGAGTGCATCTCGAGGTATGTGCGCTATGTAGCATTATTGTCGTATATCATATGTCTAAAAATGTGAACGTATTATCAGAACTGTGAAATAAAGCGGCTCGCTGGTTGATCATCGTTTTGGTCTGCAGCATGGAATCTATATACAATTGTGTTTTCATTATTACGACGTTATTGAAGCAAATCTTGCAGTAGTATAATAAGTACATAGTCAAAGGAGGTGCTTCTCCAAAGGCACGAATGCTAGCTTCTCAACAGAACATGAGTGCTCCGTGTGCAGCACGCTGGCACCGAAGGCAGGTGAAATCCAAGCTTTTCGTGCTTTATTTCGGTTCCTATGAAATGGTTGTTCTTCATTTATGATAATTTTTTGTTAGCATTCACAAAACCTGTCACACGAATGGGTGCTCCGTGCGATAGTGTCAAACCAGCCAAAGCTACAATCGCTTTTGTATATTGCCCTTCCGATATATATTCGTCATTAGTAACAGTAATAAATGATTCGCTTATCGGCCAGTTTTTGCGGAAATCTGCAAAATTGTCCCCCCCCCCCCCCTCCTTTTGAGAAATGAAAAGGCCTCGTTCCTAGATATTTTCCTGATCGTTTTAAAAATGAAAAAACAAGTTTGAACACTTAGGAGCCGTTCACACTTGAGTTTCTGTCGCGGACGTCGCATGCTGGATATATGTTGATTTGGTTGCTTTCAGAACAGTCGCAAGGCAGAGGACAGCACAGCAAATCGGCAATGCAAGACATGTGGGAAGCGAAGAGCAAGATATTCCTCCACCCCCTTTACTTTGCATGTATGGTGTTAAAGCGTTGTACTCTTTTTATGCCGCTTCAACCCGTCTTTGTCAATTGTCAACATTTATGAGTTTATGGAGAAGGAGGAAATTGACTCATTTCTTTTGTTGCGGTTGTAGGAACAAGGAAAAAAATGCACAAGCCTGCTGTTGGCTCCGTAGCTCAGCCACTTCCGCTGCCGCCTGCAGACAGAAGAGAGAAAATAAAAAAACAAAAGAGAGAGAGAAAGACGCGTGCCGCAACAGCCGTCATCCACTACCTAAGCGGTGGCGGGTGAAAAGACGGCCTAAAAGTGATAAAAATTCGGTGGCAGGCCAGCCCTCGCCGAAAGAGGTGTTGATCTACCACTCCCAGTTCCGTGGTGCTAGGAGCAGCCACCCTTCACCTGCTCATTTCGTTTACACAAAGAACGAGAGGCTTCTCATAACGCAGTCATGCAATGGAAAACAGGTCTTGCAGAAACGCTTAAAAAGAAATCTGCAAAGTTTCACACGAGAGCCCCATTTTTTCGCACTTCGCCTACTTTTATATCGGCCCATGACACAATACTAGTTACTACCTCCGTTTTGCAACAGCGGAACCGTTTTTGTTTAACCAAATAACC
This sequence comes from Amblyomma maculatum, assembly GCF_055883805.1. Taxonomy (NCBI): domain Eukaryota; kingdom Metazoa; phylum Arthropoda; class Arachnida; order Ixodida; family Ixodidae; genus Amblyomma; species Amblyomma maculatum. The sequence continues at coordinate 83,504,120 of NC_139348.1, read as the reverse complement.
GCCAGGCGCAACTCAATCGCCGCACATGTACGCACATGCACAGGAATCTAGCGGAGTGTCTGCTCCGGATGCCTCTCATCGTTTCACATTTCACCAGCAAGCCAGGAATGCGGCGCTGCCGTCGTGCGCCGACACTTCAGTATGGGTACCCTATTCAGGGAAGAGTCTGGCAGTCTGCGATACATAAGGACGGACTGTACCCAGTTGTGTCATGCGTGGAGGTATTAAACGCATATGTAATGAAGTGTAGTATGGTGTTCAGTTCGTATGCCCTACATCTACATAATGGTAGCATGTTGGTAAGCTTTCTGCTGACGCGCTCGGTGAAGCCATCGTTCTGAAGATGATAGGACGTCACGTGTCGGGGCATTACGGCGCACAAACGCATGAACTCTTCAATAACATCAGCGGTGAATTGACGGCCCCAATGATGATGACATTTTGTGGCGGGCCATGTCGTAAGGGCAATGCAGCGGTGTCGTAGCGGTAGAACATCCGCCTCGCATGCAAGAGGACCGGGGCTCAAATCCCAGTACCGCGCAATTCTCCACTGGTCGCAACAAAAAGACAAAATCCGCGCAGGTTTTGGGTGCGACCTGAAGCTGGTGAACACCTCCGTCAACGCACTGCCTCTCCAGAACAGGAGTTGGCCACCCTGGTGCACTAATTGGCCGCAACCTCTACTGATAAGCTCCACAAAACCCCGGCCCTCAGTCACCAGCGGCTGCGGAACAACTGACCACGGCGGCGGTCAGACTTGTGACGCAGCAGGGGGTGCTAAGAACCTCTGGCTCCGCTGAACAGGCCGCCTTTGGGAACTGACCCTGGCAACGTTTAAGGCTAGAACCCTAGCTAGTGAAACTAGCTTAGCAGTGCTGTTAGAGGAACTAGAGGGTATGAATTGGGGTGTGATAGGGCTTAGTTAGGTTAGGAGGCCAAATGAGGCATATACTGTACTGAAGGATGGGCATGTACTGTGTTATCGAGGTTTACCAGAGAGGCGACAACTGGGAGTAGGTTTCCTTGTCAATAAGTATATAGCGGGTAATATAGATGACTTCAATAGTATTAATGAGAGGGCAGCAGGCATCGTAACTAGGCTTAATAAGCGGTATAAACTGAAGGTTGTACATGCCTATACACTTACATGTAGTTATGATGACCAGGCAGTTGAAAGCTTCTACGAAGATGCAGAATCGGCAATGCGAAACATAAAGACGCAGTATACTGTACTAATGGGCGACTTCAATGCAGGGGTAGCGAAAAAGCAGGCAGGAGACAAGGCAGTAGGTGACTATGGCATTGGTTCTGGGAATAGCAGGGGGGAGTTACTAGTTGAGTTTGCAGAGCGCAATAACGTACGAATCATGAATGCCGTCTTCACGAAACGGAAGAACCGGAAATGGACATGGAAAAGTCCTAACGGGGAGACTAAAAATAAATCGACTTCATAATGTGTTCAACCCCCGCCATTATGCAAGATGTAGAAGTAATCCAGAAAGTGCGATGCAAGAACCACAGGATGCTGAGGTCTTGAACTAGCCTAAATCTGAAGAAGGAACGCAACAGATTAGTAAGAAAGAAACCCATCAAAGAATTACCGGTGAGGGGGAGGGCAGAAGAGTTCAGAATTTCGTTACAGAATAGGTATTCATCTCTAACTGAGGACGGCGACATTACCCTAGAGGCAAGGAACAATAATTTCAGAGATATCATTACTGAGTGCGCGGTAGAAGTAGGCGGTAGGATAGTTAGAGAGGATACCGGTAAGCTGTCTAAGGAGACGAACGATTTGATTAGGAAACGCCAGAGTATGAAAGCTTCCAATCCAACAGACCAGATCCAATTGACCGAGATATTAAAGCTAATCAATAAGCTCAAGGTGGCCGATATAAGGAAGTGTAACATGGAGAAAATTGAGCATGCTGTAAAGAAGGGGGGATGCCATAAAGCGGTAAAGAAGAAATTGGCCATATGCAAAAACCAAATGTATGCAATAAGGGACAAGTCGGGCAACGTCATCAAGAATATGGACAATATAGTCAAAGTAGCCGAGGATTTCTATACAGATCTCTACAGTAGCCAAAATAATCAGGATCGTAATGAGACTGGCGGTAGGGAAAAACCGTCAGACGTTCCATCAGTGACGAAGGAAAAGGTCAAGGAAGTACTAGAAACTATGAAAAGGGGGAAATCAGCTGGAGAGGACCAGATAACTACAGATTTGCTGAAGGACCGGGGGGATATCGTGCTAGAAAAACTCGCCACCCTGTATACGCAGTGCCTGGTGTCATCGACGGTACCGGAACAATGGAAGTATGCAAACATTATCCTCATTCGTAGTAAAGGGAACTCTAAGGACCTTAAAAATTACAGGCCAATCAGCTTGCTGTCTTTTACGTATAATGTACTTACTAAGGTAATCGCTAATAGAATCAGGACAACCTTAGACTGCAATCAAGCAAAGGATCAAGCAGGTTTTCAGTAACGGTACTCTACTATTGATCATATTCATACCATCAATCAGGTGATAAAAAAATGCTCGGAATATAACCAGCCCTTATACAGAACATTCATTGATTACGAAAAACCATTTGACTCAGTTGAAACCGCGGCGGTGATGCAGGCATTGCGAAATCAGTGGGTAGACGAGCCGTACGTGAAAGTGCTGGAAGATATATATATATATATATATATATATATATATATATATATATATATATATATATATATATATATATAGTGGCTGCACAGCAACCATAGTTCTGCATAAAGAAAGTAACAAAATTCCCATAAAGCAACGTGTTAGGCAAGGATACACAATTTCCCCAGCACTATTCACAGCTTCCTTAGAGGACGCATTCAGAGACTTGGAATGGGAGTAGTTATTAATAAGGGTAGATTGGGAATACCTCAGTAATCTGCGATTTGCTGATGACATTGCCTTGCTAAGCAACTCGGGGGATGAACAGCAAATAATGATTGATAACCTAGACAGGAAAAGTAGAAAGGTAGGCTTGAAAATCAATATGCAGAAGAGTAAGGTAATGTTCAACAGCCACGGGAACAGCAGTTTAGATTAGGTAGCGAAGTACTGCAAGTAGTAGGCGAATATGTCTACATAGGACAGGTAGTATCCGCAGATCCGGACCATGAAATAGAAATAACAAGAAGAATAAGATTGGGATGGAGCGCATTTGGCAAGCACTCGCAGATTATGGCTACCAGCTTACCGGAAAGTATACAACAGTTGCATCTTGTCTGTACTCACCTATGGGGCTGAAACGTGGAGGCTAACCAAGAGAGTTCTACCTAAGTTGAGGACAACCCAGAGGGCTATGGAACGAAAAATGGTAGGGGTTACATTAAGAGATAGGAAGCGTGCACAGTGGGTCAGATAAATACCTCAAGTTACCGGCATTCTAGTGGAAATTAAGAAGAAGAAATGGACATGGGCAGAACGTGTAGTACGAAGAGAGGATAACCGATGCTCGCTGAGGATAACAAACTGGATTCCGAGGGAAGGAAAGCGTGGCAGGGGGTGGCAGAAAGTTAGGTGGGCGGATGAGAATAAGTTCGCAGTGGTCAAGTGGATGCAACTAGCACAGAACCGGGTAAGTGGAGAAATATGGGAGAGGCCTTCGCCCTGCAGTGGGTATAGTCAGGCTGATGATGATGATGATGATGTAAGATTAGTTAGTTCAGCGGGAAAAGCGACACTTAATGCGCCTTAGCCCGTGGCAGATTGAATAGTGGCGGTTTCACAGTAGCGTGTAAGAAGTCTGCGCAGACTATAATCCAACGATATCTATCCGAGGGCTTCGGAAACAGACCTAAGGATTGATTACTACTTGATCGAACGAAGCTGTCGCTGATTCACAGGGTGTAGCAAGAGCTTTTGTGGGACGTTTGTGGCGTTGACATTGATTACAACTGGAAACGTATTGTTAGGTTGTCGAGCGCATTCTTGGGCAGTAAACTCTCTCTTGAGCATTATGGAGTGTTCGGACCGATTCCAGATTCACAGAAGTCGGACCATAATGAATAACATAGAATACGTCAGTACAAAGAGTCTTGGTAACCACAAGTAGGTATCGCTGGCCGACAGGGGAGTAACTCTTTTCAAGGAGCTCAACACACAAAAAAACGGTTTGTAGCTCCACTTACATGTACGGCGGCAAAAAGGCGCTACAGATTGTTGTCTGTTTGCGGTTCCGCTTTTAAGACTTCTGGGTCTGGGAACGCTGGCTCAAAGGCCGGTATATAATTGCCGAAAGCGTCGCTGTAAGACCCGGTCGTTGCCACTAGCATATTCGAAATACAATCAGCGTTTGCATCACGCCTCCAGCTTTTGTAAACCAAGGCAAACTCATCTTCGTGTAACCCGAGGGCCCAGCGTACGAGGCGACCACGTTGGTCTCAAAGGTTCTGTAGCCAACAGAGTGAATGAGGGCCACTCAAGATAGTGGGCGACTGCAAGACAAATATGAAAAGAAAGGCTGGTCAGTGAAAATGACAGCCTGACAATCCTGCTCGGTGGCTTCGTAACTTCGTTCTAGCTTTCTCAGGGTAGGAATTAGTACGCAATACCATGCTCTTGTTCATCGTTTCCCTAGACAATTATCGCACCGGACTGAATCCACTAGCCTCCACGTGAATATATGGTAAGACAGCTGGATATATGTGATGTGGAATGGGTTTCGATATTAAAAGAAACTTCAGCTGACGGAAGCTGGATTGTAGTCTGCGCAAAGTTACACGTTACTGTGAAACTGCCATTATTCGATCTGCTACTGCTACGGCGCAACAAGTGCCGCTTTTCCTGCTGAACTAACAAATCTTACGACACGTCGCTCACTGGTGTAAAGTAAAAACTAGTGTTTCTGCTGAAAATACACATCAGCGGGTAGGCAGCGTCAGCAAAGCGATTTATATAGCATCTAAAACACGTACATAATCTTAGACAACTGCGGAGCTGTTGTTGTTGTGGCTGTAGGAAGAAGAAAAAGAAAATGCACGGGCCTGCAACTGGCTCTGTAGCTGAGCTACCTCCGCTGCCTCGTGCAGACACAAGAGAAAACAGAGAAGAAAGAAAAGGAAGAGGGAGAGAAAGACGTGCGCCGCAACAACAGCTATCATACACCACCAAAATGGTGGCGGGTGCAATGACAGCCTACAACAGATAAAAATTCTGTGGCAGGCTAGCCGCTGCCGCAAGCGGCGAAGACCTACCTGTCGCAGCCCCGTCAGGGGCGTACGAGCTCCTTTTCTACCTGAGGGGGTTTAAAAACTTAATCAAACAATGATAATGTTATTTGGTTCACAGAAAGGGAAAAGCGCAGTATTGTCACACTTGTTTCTGTGGACACCGTAGCGTAGTGAAGGGCTACGGATTACTTTCGACCACCTGGGGATCTTTAACGTGCCCTAACATCGCACAGCACACGACGCCTCTTCGTTTCGCCTCCATCGAAACGGAGCCCCCGAGGTCGGCATCGAACCCGGGTACTCCGGCACAGTAGGGAGGCTTCTTACCACAGCGCCACTCCGGCGGGGCTTCAAAAGATCAAAACAAAAAACAGCGGGGATTTTCCGGGGATCCGGCATAAATCCATCACCATTGACAAGAGGTCTAGCACTTGGCACTGGCCAAAGCGGCGCTTTTTCGATTTCAGGACTAGGGCAGCGTTGTGCAACAGTTCACGACGCGACTGCACGATCATTGCACTCTTGGAAGGAGTTTCCAAATATGACGACATCGTGAAGATGGCAAAGGCAAATGTCCACTTTAAACCGAGCAGAAGTGTTTCCATGAATGGTTTAAATATGGCAGGTGCATTAAACAGCTCGAATGACAACGTTATGCTCAAAAGGACCATCTGGCGTTACAAAGCCTTTATTGCCTTTTCTGCAGGGAACGCTACTAGTGGGCGTCATCTATGCGCGGAAGAGGATAGATGTCATCTTACCTAACTCAACTTAGGCGTCGATAATCGGCACAAAATAGCCACAATCCACCCTTTTTGCACACATTAATGACAGGAGGTGCCCAAAGGCTGAAGACTCTTGTATTACCTTCTTTTGTAGCATGTCCTCCACTTGCTCATGAATCACTTTGTCTTCAGATGGGGACCGGTGATATGGCTTTCGACGGATGGGATGATACGAACCAGTGTCGATGGCATGATTGGTTCGAGAAACAGTGCGAGAGGTTGGTCCGTTTGGATGAGAAAAATATAGCCGAGGAGGGTAGAAAAATATCCACAAGAGTATGGCATTTAGGTGAGCTTAGATTGGCGCCCATGATGTGGAAGGGTGAATACTCATCGGCTACCGGAAGTACGAGGGCCCTTGTAGCATCTGTGATAAAAAACCAATGACGTTGTGCGCATCGGGTCACCATAAGGCAAGGATCAATTCAGTTATTAGAACTGCAGGCTCGGACGATGAGTACTCGTCCATAGGGACGCACTATTGTGGTGTATGGAGATGACACAATGAGGAATAATAACATCTTTCTTGAGGCATGCTGAGTGACCTGACTTTACCACTGCCTGATACGTGATCTAGTCAGTAAGTGGAGCGGATACTCGTCTTAATATGATAGGCAAATATGGTTTTACTGTGCCCTCGGTGATATTAAAAATAGTTTATTCGTTACGGCAGCTATGAAAAACACTCGGCAGAGGAGAGCGATTAAAATGAATCTGTTCACTTCAGCAGTCCACAGTATATAGCGCTAAAGAACATCAAAACGTTCATTCCTAACATGACGTCATGCGCAGGGTGGGGTCACAATATACTTATTTCCATTCCGTATTATATGTTTCTCAAAGAACTGCATGGAAACAGATACCGTGAGCGACGTGTTTGCTCCTGCCGTCTTTGAAAAGTTGTGTAGCGAAATTTCGAGGGTTAATGGCATATTTCAGTGTTCGTTGTTAACAAGCTTTAGCTCTTTTGAGGGCCCCATGATACTTCACCTCTTCCACAATTGATTTTGTGCGCTGAAATATTGTATTTAATGTCGGATAACATCCTGAATGTTGTGCTACAAAAATACATACTAAGCGCAAAAGCATTATTTAAAATATGCAGACAGACAAGAGGAAACGCGCACGGGCATATTCTGATGTTCCTATGCATATTTTGAAACTCATATAGACCCGACATAAAAAATATGTTGTAAATATGCTTAAATATTTTGAAACGTTGCGGATTCTGGCACCTCTCGACATCGTCGGGACTCTAGGTTCGAAGAAAATGACATCCATAATTCATGCACAATGCATTGATTTAATGGTTTACCATTTTAATAAAAGACACCCTGCTATTTCAGCCCATATCTCTTCCATTCCTGCCCAAGTGGACGCATCATGATGCCTCCAATTCCACGTAATCTCTGTGTTCTCATTGAATCTATCAGTGTTTCTGCTCAACCTTACGAAAATACACCACGATATTACGCAAGACAACGTATCCGTCAAGTAAACGATATGGAATTATTGCATGCAAAATGTTAAGCCATCTTATTACACTAATATATAAACATAATCTGTGATATAATATATATATATATATATATATATATATATATATATATATATATATATATATATATATATATATATATATATATATATATATATATATATATTGCTACGAAGATGACGAAGCGGGCAGTGGCGCAGGGCGGAGCGCTCGCGCCAGGCGCGCTGGCCATTAAAGCTTATTTCATCATCATGTCATCACGTCGTTCTGTTTCTGTTGTGTCGCCGTGTTCCATCAACCGTCATGCTACCACGTAACATTTGGTGGAGGTGCGGTCCTTCCCCACCCTCGCCTTGCCCCGTCGAAGCCAACCGTATGCCGGGTACATCGGCCGAGAGCCCGTGGAGATCGCCGCACAGCTTTACCCCAGCCCTTTGTGCTCAGACCCCAACAGCCGCTCTCCCCAGCCCCGTCCCCAGCCTTGACCACAACACATGACGACCAAAAAAAGCCCAAAGCCCACCCGACCGACCCTACGAACGACCTCACGACCACTCGAGCGAAGACAGCACCCCCGCCGAAGCCGTTCGGCGTGTCCATGAGACTTGGCCTTCGGCAAGCGGTGACGATTGGACCTGATGCTCCGGGACAAGCATTCATCTCATCTTTGCATTTATTGTGGTGTCCAGCGTTTCATATCCTAATCCTGTGTCTGTGTTCATCGTCACCTCATGCAATGGATTTCTAGCAATCGATCGGGACGATCGCTCGGTGGCCCCGGGTAGTGCTACGAAGATGACGAAGCGGGCAGTGGCGCAGGGCGGAGCGCTCGCGCCAGGCCCGCTGGCCATTAAAGCATATTTCATCATCATGTCATCACGTCGTTCTGTTTCTGTTGTGTCGCCATGTTCCATCAACCGTCATGCTACCACGTAACAATATATATATATATATCATCATCAGCCTGACTATACCCACTGCAGGGCAAAGGCCTCTCCCATATTTCTCCACTTAACCCGGTTCTGTGCTAGCTGCATCCACTTCACCCCTGCGAATTTCTTAACCTCATCCGCCCACCTAACTTTCTGCCGCCCCCAGCTACGCTTTTCTTTCCTTGGAATCCAGTTTGTTACCCTTAGCGACCATCGGTCACCCTCTCTTCGCCCTACATGTCCTGCCCAAGCCCATTACTTCTTTTTAACTTGCACTAGAATGTCTGTAACTTGAGTTATTTCTCTGACCCACTCAGCACGCTTCCTATCTCCTAATGTTACCCCTACCATTTTTCGTTCCATAGCCTTCTGGATTGTCCTCAACTTAAGTAGAACTCTCCTGGTTAGCCTCCACGTTTCAGCCCCATAGGTGAGTACAGGTAAGATGCAACTGTTGTATACTTTCCTCTTGAGCGATACCAGTAAGCTGCTAGTCATATTCTGCGAGTGCTTGCCAAATGCGCTCCATCCCAATATTTTTCTTCTTGTTATTTATTTTTCATGGTCCGGATCTGCGGTTACTACCTGTCCTAAGTAGACATATTCGCCTACTACTTCCAGTACTTCGCTAACTAATGTAAACTGCTGTTCCTTCCCGAGGCTGTTGAACATTACCTTAGTCGTCTGCATATTGATTTTCAAGCCTACCTTTCTACCTTTCCTGTCTAGTTCATTAATAATTATTTGCGCTTTATCCCCCGAGTTGCTTAGCAAGGCAATGTCATCAGCAAAACGCACATTACTGAGGTATTCTCCATCTGCCCTTATCCCTAACTGCTCCCATTCCAAGCCTCTGAATGATTCCTCTAAGCAAGCTTTGAATAGTACTGGGGAGATTGTGTCTCCTTGCCTAACACCTTTCTTTATGGGACTTTTGTTACTTTCTTTATGCAGAACTGTGGTTGCTGTACTGCCGCTTTGTAGATCTTCCAGCACTTTCACGTACGGCTCGTCTGCCCCCTGATTTCGCAATGCCTGCATCACCGCCGAGGTTTCAGCTGAGTCAAAAACTTATTCGTAATCAATGAAAGCTATGTATAAGAGCTGGTTATATTCCGAGCATTTTTCTATCACCTGATTGATGGTATGCATATGATCAATAGTGGAGTACCGTTTCCGAAACCATGCTTGCTCCTTTGGTTTATTGCAGTCTAAGATCGTCCTGATTCTATTAGCGATTACCTTAGTAAATACCTTACTCGTAACAGACAGTAGGCTGATTGGTCTGTAATTTTTAAGGTCTTTGGAGTCCCCTTGCTTATGAATGATGACAATGTTTGCATTCTTTCATGGTTCCGGTACCCTCAATGACACCAGGCAATGCGTACTCAGGGTGGCCTGTTTTTCTAGCACAATATCCCTCCCGTCCTTTAGCAAATCTGCAGTTATCTGATCCTCTCCAACCGATTTCCCCCTTTTCATAGTTTCTAATGTTTTCTTGACCTCGTCCTTCGTCACTGTTGGAACGACTGATTGTTTTTGCCTGCCGCTAATCTCGTTACAGTCCTTCCTACTTTGACTACTGTAGAGATCTGTCTAGAACTCCTCGGCTACTATGACTATCTTGTCCATCTTCGTGAAGGCGTCGCCCGCCTTGTCCTTTATCGGATACATCTGGTTTTTGCCTATGCCCAATTTCTTCTTCACCACTTTAAGGCTTCCCCCGTTCTTTACACCATGCTCAATTTTCTCTATATTATGCTTTCTTATATCGGCCACCTTGCGCTTATTTATTAGCTGTGATATCCCGGCGAATTCGATCTGGTCTGCTGGATTGAGAGCTTTCATGCTCTGGCGTTTCTTAATCAAATCTTTCGTCTCCTTAGTCTGCTTACCGCTATCCTCCCTAACTATCCTACCGCCTACTCCTACCGCACACTCAGTAATAATATCTCTGAAATTATTGTTCAGTGCTTCTAGGGTAATGTCGCCCTCCTCGGTTAGCGCTGAATATCTATTCTGTACCGAGATCCTGAATTCTTCTGCCGCCCTCCCCCTCGCCGCTAATTCGTTGATGGGTTCCATTCTTACTATTCAGTCGCGTTGCTTCTTCAGATTTAGGCTAATTTGAGGCCTCACCGTTCTGTGGTCACTGCATCGCACTTTCCCGATTACCTCTACATCCTGCACAATGGCGGGGGTTGAACACATTATGAAGTAAATTTCATTTTTAGTCTCCCCGGTAGGACTTTTCCATGTCCATTTCCGGTTTTTCCGTTTGCTGAAGAAGGTATTCATGATTCTTAAGCTATTGCGCTCTGGAAACTGAACTAGTAACTACCCCTGCTACTCCTAGAACCAATGCCATAGTCACCTATTGCCTGGTCTCCTGCCTGCTTTTTTCCCTACCTTGGCATTGAAGTAGCCCATTAGTACAGTATACTGCGCCTCTACTTTTCGCATTGCCGATTCTACATTTTCGTAGAAGCTTTCTACTGCCTGGCCGTCATAACTACATGTAGGCGCATAGGCCAATACAACCTTCAGCTTATACCGCTTATAAAGCGTAATTACCATGACTGCCACCCTCTCATTAATACTACAGAATTCATCTTTATTACACGCTATATACATATTGACTAGGAAACCTACTCTTAGCGATTGCCTCTCTGGTAAGCCTCGATAACATAGTACATGCCTTTCCTTCAGTGCGGTATAAGCCTCATTCGGCCTCCTAACCTCACCAAGCCCTATGACATCCCATTTCATACCCTCTCGTTCCTCTAACAACACTGCTAAACTAGCTTCACTGTATAGGGTTCTAACCTTAAACGTTGCCAGGATCAGTTTCCAATGCTGGCCTGTCCAGCAGAGCCAGAAGTTCTTAGCACCCCCTGCTGCGTCACAGGTCTGACTTCCGCCGTGGTCAGTTGATCCGCAGCCGCTGGTGACTGAGCGTGGGGTTTTATGGAGCTTATCATGAGAGGTTGCGGCCAATTACTGCACCAGGGTGGCCCACTCCTGTTCTGGTGAGGGAGTGCTTTGCCGGAGGTGTCACCGGCATCAGGTCACACCCCGAACCTGTTTATGCAATTCCATCGACACGCGGATTTTTTTTTTAAATATGGTGGCGAATTGCGCGGCACCGTGATTTGAACCCCGGTTCACTTGCATGCGAGGCGGTTGTTCTACCGCTACGCCACCGCTATATATGTAGTTTTTTATGTTCAAATAAGAAAAGGATGTTTATTTCCAGCGCTGTGGCAGCGAGTCCAGGTAAAGCCTACTAGACCCCAAAACACCAATGCCTCCTCCTCTTCTTCTGCCACACAATCCTTCATTGTCGTCAGTAGCGCGATACTTCCCCTGCACTCAGCTGAAGCCCTCTGGGCGCACTCATGAAGCCCTGAGAGTCTGACACGGCCTAAAGCGGGCAACGTGACATAGTTCGGTCTTGGAAGACCGACGGCCTGATGCGGTCATGCGGGCTATTACATAAGTTCATCATTGATGCGCTTGACAACCATATTAGGGCCGTTGGAGGGCCGTTGGAGACGCGTCGCTTGCCGAGCGACGCGTCATTCAAACGGAGGTCGAAAAGATGTTAACGAACGACATAATCGAGCCTTCCAGTAGCCCCTGGGCATCCCCTGTCGTGCTGGTCAAGAAGAAGGATAACAGTTGGAGATTCTGCGTTGACTACCGTCATTTGAATAAGATAACCAAAAAAGATGTATATCCTCTTCCGCGCATCGACGACGCGCTTGATAGTTTGCACGGAGCCAGCTACTTTTCATCCATCGACCTTCGTTCCGGCTACTGGCAGATTTCTGTCGACGAGAGAGACCGTGAAAAGACAGCGTTCATCACCCCTGACGGCCTCTATCAATTTAAAGTCATGCCTTTTGGCCTATGTAACGCCCCTGCAACTTTCGAACGGATGATGGACTCATTGCTGCGCGGCTTCAAGTGGACGACTTGTCTTTGTTACTTAGACGACGTCATTGTTTTCTCGTCCACTTTTGACAGCCACCTCTCTCGCCTTTCTACCATTCTCGAGCTATTCCGCCGCGCCGGCCTTCAACTCAACTCAAAGAAATGCAGTTTCGGCCATCGGGAAATCAAAGTGCTTGGTCACTTGGTTAATGCTTCCGGTGTTCAGCCTGACCCTGACAAGATACGTGCCGTCACAGATTTTCCCACTCCGCGTTCATCCAGCGATGTCCGAAGCTTTATTGGCCTATGTTCCTATTTCCGACGATTCGTCCCGAACTTCGCAGTCCTTGCTCGTCCGCTCACCCAACTCCTCAAGAAAGACGTTTCATTCTATTGGGGGCCTGAACAAGTTGCAGCTTTCTCAAAGCTTATTGCTGCTCTTACTACTCCACCAGTCTTGGCCCACTTCAACCCTTTCGCCAATACTGAACTCCGTACCGACGCAAGTGGCCATGGAATAGGAGCTATTCTCGCTCAGCAACAACACGGCCGTACAAGGGTGATTGCGTATGCCAGCCGCCTCCTGTCAACGCCCGAACAAAATTATTCTATTACAGAGGCGCATATATCACCGTTTCGACCGGCTGCCGAACACGGCTGCTAGCTCCTCCTGTATCGATATCCCGACTCCTCGACCGCCTGCGAACGACAGCACTTTGACACGCATTGTCCGCCAAGAGCTTGAGGCAATGACTCCCGCGGCCTCGCTGTCGCATACACCCGACAACACCCTGGCTACCATATCACTTATTAAGGCTGTTGTTCGCCAAGAGGTTGCGAATATGGGCCTCCCTTCTACCAGCACCACCGACACCACGGATTCAGGACCTGCCCCTCCAGTAATTGCTGCCACCTCAACCAACGCCGGTTTCTCGCCCCAATATCGTTACCGCAACCCAAATGAATGGCGTACCCATGACAATCGCCCCATCTGTTTTACTTGTTCTCGCGTTGGTCACATTTCCCGCCACTGCCGTAGTCGCTGGTACACGCCATCTCGTCAGTACACCTACGTTGACCGCCGCGGAGACTATGCCCCTCGCTATTCCCCACCTCGCCCCGACCAGACCCTTGCTGACCCCGGTTCCACTGTCCGTCCTGCCAACCGTTCACCATCCCCGCAAGCACGACGTTCGCGTTCTCCTCATCCTCGCCGCAGTTCGCCAACGCCCTACTCTGGCCACTTACCGGAAAACTAGCCAATGCAGCTCCCGGAGGTGACGCTGCATTTATGACCCGGACTGAAAAGCCTCTGTTGACCCCTGCCCTACAAAATAACCGTATCGACGTCCTTGTGGATGGAGTTCCCGTTTCTGCTCTAATTGATACAGGCGCCCAACTGTCCGTTCTAAGCTCCTCATTTCGTCGTCGCCTCAAGAAAGTCCTTACGCCAGCCGTCTCGTCCACAGTTCGCGTCGCCAATGGCAGCCCTGCTGCCGTGGTTGGCATGTGTACGGCGCGAGTTACAATTGCTGACCGTCATGCCCCAGTGTTGTTCACCGTCCTACATGAATGCCCCCACGACGTTATCCTTGGCATTGATTTCTTAACAGCCCACTCTGCCCTTATCGACTGCTCTAGTGGCCTACTTCGCTTGGACCTCCCGCTCTGCTCTGAAGACCCCTCCTGCTCACCCCGACTTCGATCAGCACAGTTTAGCCGCCTTCCTCCAGAAACTGCCGTTTACATCCCTATGTCGCCATTCCCACCCGTCCCAGATGGCGACTATCTCGCTTGTCCCATTACTGATGTCATGCTGCAGCGGCACGTCACCCTTCCTCATCTAATTGTGCACATCTCCCAGAACCGCACCACTCTCCCAGTCCTCAACTTCAGCTTTTCAACTCAAGTTCTGCCCGAGGGAATTTCATTAGCTTCGCTGTCCCCGATGACCGATTGTGCCATTTCAGCTCTGTCTACAGATCATACAACTGCCGTCCCTGCCAACACCCCCTCGTCGTCCACATCGCGCCCTGATCCGCTTGACAGCATGATATCAGCTGATCTGCAACCTGAATTCGCCGCTGATTTACACAAGCTTTTGTTTACCTACAGTGACCTTTTTGACTTCGGCACCCGCCCATTGGGTCAAACGACAGTTGTAACCCACCGCATTGACACCGGGGACGCCAGTCCTATCCACAGGCGGCCCTATCGTGTTTCGCCTGCTCGAAACGTCGACACACCTGCAGCACAGAGTCCACGGTGGAGCAATCCCTGCACAACAGGAGGTTGAAGGCATCGTCGGCAATGCCTTTTACTATATGGCCGACTTTATCCTCCTCAGGCATGCCTTGGTCGACTTTGCGGCATAGAGACAGGACGTCTTGGATGTAAGTGAGATATGACTCCGTAGACGTTTGGGCCCGAGAGGCGAGCGCTTTTTTGGCGGCAATGTGGCGGCCAATAGGCTTTCCGAATAGGTCGTGCAGCTTTTGTTTGCAAATATCCCAAGATGTTAGCTCGTCTTCGTGGGTTTCAAACCACACCCGCGCGGTCCCAGCCAAGTAAAATATTACATTCGCGAGCATGAGTGTGGCATCCCACCTGTTGTGCTTGCTCACGCGCTCGTATAGGGCTAGCCAGTCGTCCACGTCGACGTCGTCGGTCCCGCAGAAGGTTCCGGGGTCACGGGGGTGGGCCATTACAACAGCAGGGGCGGCGGCTGTAGAGGTAGATGCGTCGGTAGTCATCGTGGTGGTTCCGATGTGGCGGCCGCTGCGGAGATCCAGCTTGTGACAGGGGATCGAATAGATTAACCTCCACCAAGAGATGTTACGTGGAAGATGTACAGTCCCAAAGCTGTCCGCACAACTAACGTTGATGAGGGCACCGATTTCACAACACTCAGCGTCGTCGTCTTCTCGGAGTCTGTTGCGCTTCTTCATCCTCATCACAAACAGCGAATACAGCTAAGTAACAATATATACCGTTGCATTCTTTATCTATAGATATATTACTAGGTAGGTTTGATGTGTCTTGCCACACTTACAGTCCGGTCAGAAGTGTAAGAGCGATATTGCTCGCAAGCAAAATCCTATTGTGCATTATGTTGTTGCGGAGGCGTAAGGGCTACAGAATAACATGCGATTGATCTATCTTCCTGCTGTAGAACCTACTGTAAACCATCAGGTTGCACCTCTTTAAATTGTGATCGGCGCAGACTGGTCAAAGTAAATCACAAAGTTGATGTTGTGAGCCAGTGCCTCATGGGCCTAAATGCCTCTTTGGCTGACTTGTTCTTTGCCATAGTATCTTGCGTAGCTCGTGCAGATGGGTGGTAGCTGCCCAATATTATGACAATAAGTTGTGGAGCCTCCGTTTCTAAATATTTTGCAGTTCTGACCTGTTTCTTGGAATAAAGGTGATTTCAATTGATTTTACTTTAGCAGATCTGGATATAGCAAACACTATAGAATGCCGACCCCTGTATGTGATGACAGGACCAAATTCTTCTCTTTCTGGTTTGGTTCAGTTGGTTTGGTTTATAGTGTTTAACGTCCCGAATTTACCAAGGCGCTGAAAGGCACCATAGTAGAAGCATCCGGAAATCTCCACCACCCGGGGTTCTTTAACGTAATCTGACTATGCATAACACAAGAGGAACGTGCTTTTTGCTTCTAAATAAAATCAGCCGCTGCGTCTGGGATTCGATCCTGCATCGCTTGACACAGTAGTCGGACGCCTTATCTACTGCACTAAGAAGTCCTCCTCGTTAGGAAAATATTTTGGCTAGCTAATGTAATAAGGTTTTCAAAATGGAGATTTTGATCTATGGGACTTCTGCAAGCAACCACTATATGGCCAAAATAAGAATAACGATGACCAGGCGTTTGTATAAATTTTCAGTGACCTGTTTTGGAACCGAGAGGGTGACATTTTATCTCACACCATAGAACTGGTTGACCACATTCTGTCCCTATGTATATAAAAACATTCGTCATGAATAAACTTCGGTACTTTGTTCAGCGCAATGTGTGTTTGTTTTCTATTTGTCCGTATTTCTAACGCTCTTTTAGCATAATGTCCAACCACTTCGTCCAACAATTCATCTTGTTAGAACAGTTTGTAGGTTGTCACAATCCGAACACTTATAGAGAAAATGGTAGTGGACCAAGGGTGTGGCGAATGTGCAAAACCAGCCATAATCAGTTGCAAACATGCATCTTTCGCTTAAATGACGGAGAAGAGTGTGGTGCTTATTTAGGCTTAGAACGAGTTCCTCCGGAACTGATATGCGGTAATGATGCCTCCTAAGCGCTGCACTAAAGTTTCGTGGATAGAGGCGCATCCATATAATTCGATATTTTTTGTTACCACTATAGAATAAACCCATTCACTGTGTTCTACTACCGTGCAATTGCATATTTCTAGTCCATGTGCTTCATCTTTTCTTTCACCTTGTTATCGAGTGAACGTGTTTCCTTAATATAGACATGAATTGTACGCACTGCTCCGGCATGACACGTGATGTTATGAAGTCCCTTAAACGTGCCAGGGCCTTGAAATATGACAGGGCAATCATATATTACAACCTTGCATTGTTCTTGCCGCTATGTTGAATGGTTTCGGTGCTACCAGCATGGCCTTCACTCGTAAAAGCAAGCACTGTGATGTGCAAGCAACAACATAGTATTGGCTTTATTGGATCCTTCACCGCTATAAATCTAAAAGGAGATTTTGTGTTTTTGCAGCAAACGTGGGTGGACACTCATTGTTAATTTGGAATTGTTTCCACCTGCATCTAGTAAAGTTTTTTGGGGTTGCTTTGATTAATGCTTCACAGCGACTGATTGGTTATCTCTTCTAAAATCATGGTTTCATAAAAACTTATGTCTGGCCTGAAAGTCATCTTCTGCGGTTCACATAGAGAATTTCTCCCCTGTCCGTCGGATCGGCAGAGATATTACACGATGTTTTTTTAAGAGGGGAGGAATGCTGCGAAGCTTTCAAAACTCTAATTGTTGTTCTTTAACAGCCGCCGGCATACGGGCTTATCACCGTGATCCTGACATGCGTATCAATTCTGTATCCCGTATTTGTTCATGCTGGCTGTCATACGAAGCGTTATCGTTTTCTTTGTCGCGAAAGGTGCGCCGAGATCTGTCTCGAAGATTCCGATCACTTGCGTATGTTTCTACAATGTTCCAGGTTGTGCTACTAGCAGTTTGCGACGTTATCTAGATTGTTCTGAGCGGCCTTTAAATTGAGCGTTGACGAATGCGACGGGCATTCTTAGTTCGACGATCGACGAGCACGTTTGTTGCTATCGCTGCCGCCAAGTTGCTTAGTTGTTTTGCTGGCGCAAGTCAGTCCGGTAAAACGTTAATTTCGGGAACCATCAACCCAGTGTCTTTTTTTGGTGTCTACGGCCTTGTCACCATTACATGACAATATTGTAAATTGGGGCATTCTTGTGAGGCGCCAGACTGTAAGCGGCTAATTTTTCGAGCTTTTTCAGTGAGGCAGAGGGTCTCATCCTGACAGGGATCTTCATGGCTTGGTAAGGACAGGATGATATCCAGGGAGTAGTGTGGTGGTCTGACATAAATCAGGAAGAACGGGCTGTACTCGGTCGTTTCATTCGTGGCGGTACAAAACGCATATGCAATGAAAGTAGTGTGTCCCAGTTCTTATGCCTGCCTCCATATGCATCGCTTGCATGTTGGTAAGCGTTTTGATGACGCGATCCGTGAAGCCATTTTACAGAGAATTGTAGGACGTCAAATGTCGGGACGTTGCGGCGCACAAACGCATGAACTCGTTATCATCAGTTGTGAATTGCTGGCCCCGTTCAGGATGACAATTTGTGGCGGCCCATGTTGTAAGATTACTGAGTGGCGCAGAAAAAGCGACATTTATGTGCCGTTGCCCGTAGCAGATGGAATAGCTGCGGTTTCACAGTATTGTGTAAGATAGGCCGCGCAGGCTTCATCACGATATCCACCGATATTCATCATTTCCATTCGAAGACTTCGGAAACTGACCTAAGAGGTCGATTCATACTTTACAGAGCTGAGCTGTGTGGGTCTTCATAGCGTGTAGCAAGCAAGATGGAGCTGTAGTGGAATGTTGTTAGCGTTGACATATTTTGCAACTTTCAACGTATTGTTCAATTGTCGAGTGCATTCTGGGCCAATAAAGTCTGTCTTGAGCATTGTGGAGTGTTCGGACCGATGTCATATTGTCAGAAGTCGGATCATCAAGCATGAGATGCCTTTCGTCAGTACAAAGCGTCTTGCTAACCATGAGAGCGTATCGCTGGCAGACAGGGAAGTAACTCTTTTTTAAATAGGAGGTTATAAAGCGCACAAAAACGACTTGTAGCTACACTGGCATGGGCGGCGACGAAAGCGGGGCATCCGAACATTGTTCATTTGCTGTTCTGGTTTGAAGACTTTCGAATCGGGCAACGCCGGCTCGAGGGCCGATATATAATTGCCGAAATTTTCACTATCAGATCCGGTCGTGACAAGTGACATCCTAGAAAGACAATTTGCGTATGCATGACGCCTTCCGTCTTTGTAAACCATCGCAAAGTCATATTCCTTTGTCCGGTGGGCCCCGTGTTTTAGGCGACTACATTAGTATCAAAGGTCCTGCAGCCAAGAGTTATGATAGTGAACGATCATACGTTCAAATATAGAAAGAAATGCTGCACAGCAAAACCTGCAGCCCATCATTCCTGTTAGGTGACTATCTTTTTCCTCTGGCTTATTGAGGGTACGACTTGCGTACGCAATACATGCTCTCGTTCGTCTGCTCGTTGGACAAGTACTGCACCGGGGTCGATTCCACTACATTCTGTGTGAACTTGTTTTAAGACAGCTGAATTGAAGTGGCTTTTAATGGGTTTCTATAATAAAAGAAACTTCGGCTGATGGAATGACGCGTCGCACTCTGGTGTCGAGTCAACATTGGCGTTTTCGCTGAAAAGCATTTCAAAGAATAGGCAGCGTCAGCAAAGCGACATATAAAGCGTTAAAACACTAACACATTCCTAGAAACCTGCGGAGCTCCTTCACTGTCTGCTGGGATTAGAAAATTCTACAGCGGCGGTTTTCTGGGAAGCCGGTATAATACTAACACCATTGATAACATTACCTAGCACCAGCGCTTGGCGCTTTTTATTTTAGTGCTGGGCGACGTTGTTCTGACATTTCAAGACGTGAGCTAGACGAGCATTGTGCTCTTGTAAGAATTTCGCCAATATTTATTTATTTATTTATTTATTTATTTATTTATTTTATTTATTCAGTGATTGTGTGGGCAATACATGGTACTGCCCGTGGGGAAGGACAAAAGGAGGTAATTAGTCTCCTGACGAGGTCCTGGCCCCACTGGGCGCAACAGCAGCGGGTACAAAGTACAGGCAATGCACATTCAACTACATATAACAATCTTCACCGTATATGAAACAAAAACACCGAGTTAAAAACTATCACCGCAGTACAAAATACGCATTCAGACACGTGCCAATAACAAAACATAAGGAAATGTAACAACAGTTATGAAACTCTGGAACAATGTAAAGGAATAGCACAATACATTTCGATTTCGCATCTACTTTAGTCATGTATTTGGTTTTCTATTGAAGTGAAAAGAGGTTTTATTCTCCGTTTGAAAGTTGGCAGACTTCTACTTGTTCTTGCGATATCAAGTATGTCTGGGTAATTATTACATAGTTTCATGATTTGATGATCAATTGTCTGTTTAGCATAATTAGTCCGAGGTTTATCTACAACAATGAAAGTCCTCCGCAGATTGTGACCAGTATCCCTATTTAGATAATGACTAGAAAATCTATTATAATTGCTCGACACTTCAGAAAATACGTACACAGATAATTTCTGCTTGTATATATCGTGGAAAGGTAGGATATTATGTGTTGCCATGAACGTTACGGTGTCTAAACTTTCCTTATATAATGCTCTAATGGCCCTCCGCTGCAGTGCAAATAGTCTGTCATTATCAGTCTTAATTCCGGTACCCCATACTAAACAACAGTAATTAAAGAGAGAGTGTATTGGTGAGAAATAGAGCTGCTTTTTGAGCCTGACAGGGATAAGATTTCGAAGGCGGCTTAACATTCCAATACATCTCGCTACTTTCATGCTTACATTTCCCACATGGTGGGACCATGTTAGGTTTGACTGGAAAGTAACACCTAAGAATGTATGACAATCTACACGCTCAAGCAAAGCATCATTATAGTACAGGTTCACATTGTTGAGAATGGGCTTGTTTTTTGCAGAAAATATCATATATTTTGTTTTGCTAGTATTTATTTGAAGCTTGTTTGTATGTACCCATAAACCAAGGTCATTCAGCCATGCGTTCGACGTGGTCTCAAGTTCCTCAAGGCTCTGCCCAGAAAAAAAGACACTTGTGTCGTCAGCGTACAGCAACACCTCACCCGCAGTTGAAATGTTAATTATATCATTTATATACAGTATGAATAACAACGGGCCGAGTATAGAGCCCTGAGGAACGCCGTATTTAATGTTTTCTTTTCCTGACGTAATGCCATGTATGGAAATAAACTGAGCCCTCGAGTGTAAATAACTCCGTATAAGACTTTGTGCTGTGCCTCTAAAACCATATGCCTCAAGCTTACTGAACAAGATATGGTGTTGTATAGAATCAAACGCCTTACGAAAGTCTAGGTAGATTCCAACTGTAAATAACTTGGCTTCGATGTTACGGATGATTTTATCTTTAATATGCAGCAGGGCCATTTCGGTCGATTTCCCCTTCTGAAATCCGTACTGCTGTTCAACTATCACTTTCCTTGACGATAAAAAAGTGCTAAATCGTTTATATAGGATTCGCTCTGCAACTTTGGAGAACAGTGACAGTACTGAGATTGGCCTGTAATTGTTTAACTGATTGTATTTACCACCTTTGTGTATTAGAGTAACGCGAGCAATTTTCAGTCGTTGTGGGAAGATACCAAGGGTTAGCATTTGATTGAAAATATGAGATAGGGGCTTTGCTATGTCATCTGCAACTGCCTTAATCGGTAGGGCTTTAATATCATCTTCACCAGCAGCCGATTTGTTGTCAAGGGAATTCAAAATAGAAATAACTTCATCCTCAGATGTAGGAGCAAGAAATAGACTGTCCTTTACGACATTATTAATATAACTTAAAGGGTTGCACTCTGGTTGGTTACCTGGCACGATCATTGAAGCTCCGACATTTATGAAATAATTGTTAAACAGACAGGCTAAAGATTCTCGGGAGTATATTCTTCCATTAATTTCCAGTTCTAATGGTAAGTCAGCCGTCGGGGCGTTGGTCAACTCACGAAAAACTTTCCATGTTCTGCTACTACTTTGGGTAGAGTTCTCAAACTTACGTTGAAAAAATGCAAATTTGGCTTTTTTTAAATCTGAATTTAACCTACTCCTGAAGCGTTTGAATTCATGCAATAGTTCGACTTCACGCGTTTTTAGAAAAAGGCTGAACATTTTTTCCTTCTGTTTGATGCGCTTATAAAGATCCTTAGTTATCCATGGTTTCCGGGCTTTTTTGTGCTGAAGTATCGTTGATAACGGAAAGGCAACATTATAGCAATGCTGTAGTGTAGAAATGAATGCATCATATGACTTAGAGGGATCGCTTTCAGCGTACACGTTTGTCCATTTTGAAGTAGCCACCAAAGACGTGAATAAACTAACACTATGGTTGTTAATGTGTCTTTTAGTGCGTTTTATACTTTGAGAGTTGCTTTCTATGGGAAGTGCTGCAAATATGGATAAATGATCACTTATATCCGAACACAAGACACCGGATAAAGTTGTCTCCTTAGGAATGTTTGTGAAACAAAGATCAATCAGCGTGCTTGAATGCATTGTTACCCTAGTGGCTTCGGTGATTAAATTTTCACAACCATTTGCAAGCATGACTTCTAGAAGTTGGTATTTTGGTTGCTCAGCTGAAAAAAGGTCAACATTGAAATCACCAATGACAACAACGTTCCATTTTTTGGCGTTTACTAAAACCAATATTCTCTCAACAAAGCTAAGAAAGTTTTGACCAATACCATGGGGATACCGGTAGAGTGCAAGAACTAGTACATTGTGACACACAATCGCAACTGTTTCAAAATCATTGGTCACGCATGTGAAATCTGGCAAGCATTCAAACTGGTGATGCTTCCGTACATAAATAGATACGCCCCCACCGCGCCTTTCCGCGCGATAAACAGAAACGTGCCTATAATCACAAAAACTGACTACTTCTGAGCTATCGCAAAACCAGGTTTCTGAAAAAACCAAAAAGTCAAACGCGCAATCGAAAACCGATAGATATGCTTCGATTTCCACATGTTTGTTTCGGAGACTTCTTGCGTTCATATGAAAGAGAGAAACGTGCTTATTGCGCAAACAATTTTCACTGTTCAGTAATCTTTTAAAAGTTTCAGTAGTGTACGTGGCCATACCACATCATCAAGATAGCAAAGGCAAATGTCACATTTTAAGCCGCACAGAACTGTGCCCATAAATATTTTGAATGTGGCAGGCTGATTGCGCAGCCTGAATGAAAAAACAATATGCTCAAAATGACCACCTAGTATGACAAAGTTTGCATGTTTTCCTTATCCCCAGGATTCATTGGAATTCTCCAGTAGCCAATCTGAGATCGAGGCAAGAAAAATAGGACGCACCAGCGATGGAGTCGAGGGCGTCATCTATGCTCGTAAAAAGACAAGTGTCTTTTTTCGCATTCGAAATTAGACATCGGCAATCGACACAAGATCGCCACGAACCGTCTTTCTTGCACACAAGAATGACAGGAGTTTCCAAGGGATCGCGGACTCCTGTATCACCTTCTACCGTAACAAGTCATCTACTTGCCCTTGAACGCCTTTGTGCTCGATAAGGAGAGGCAATATGGCTTTTGACGGATGGGACGATTCAAACCAGTCTCGATGGTGTGGTGGGACCGAGACACATGAGGAGAGGTTGGTTTATTTCTTGGAGAAACGTTAAACACAGGCTATCGTGGAAGAAAAATATCACAAGTTTATGGAGTCGAGATGCGCTTAGATCACCGCTGATCATGTGGAAGAGCAAATATTTACCACCAGCCTTAAATACGTGCAGTCGTAGTATCTGTGACCAAAAATATGAAGCGACCGGGGCGCATCGCGTACACATGCTGCAAGATTCAATTCAATTGATAAAACTGCAGGCTCGGACGAAGGGCTAATTTTCAATAACGATGCACAACTGTGGTGCATAGAGATCATACAATGAGGAATAATATTTTTTTTCAGGCATGCTGAGTGAACTGGGTGCATCACTGACTGAAATGTCATCTGGTCAATAAGTGGAGCGGACATGGGTTGAACATTGCAGACAAGTGTGTTTTCGGTAATACTAAAATTAGTTTCTTCGTTCGGATAGATGAAAGCCATCAAAATGATCATCACTTCGGCAGTCCATGCTAAGTGCCACAAAACTTGAAACAATTTTTGTCCTTAAATGATGTCAAGCGTATTGTGGTGTCACAATATACTTATTTCCATCGCTTATTACTTATGTTTCGCAGAAAACTGCATGTAAACTGGGGCCGTGAGTGACGTGTTTGTTCCTGCCGTCTTTGAAATATTGTGTGGCGACATTTTGAAGGGTACTGACATATTTCAATGTTCGCTATTAACAAGCATTTTGCTTTTTCGAGGGCCGGAAGATACTTCTACTCTTCTGTAGTTGAAGTTCTGAGATGAAATGTCTACTTTAATGTCGCATAACATCCTGAAATTTGCGCTTAAATAGAACACGAGCAGAAAATAACCAGTGGAAATACATTAATTAAACTGCGCCGACAAAAAAATGGAAATGTCAACTGGCTCTTGTGACGTCCCATATATAGTTTAAAACTTATATAGACCCATATGAAACATGATGTCGCAAATATGCACATATATTTCGAAACGGGTGGGGTTCTGGAATTTCTCAACGTCGTCGAGATTTTAAGTTCGAAGAAAATGACACCCGTCATTTGTGCACAACGTTTGCTGCTTGATTTGATTGATTTGCTGCTTTCTCCACGTTAATAAAAGCCACCCTGCTATTTCAGCCCATATTACTTCCATTTCTGTCGCGTTGGACGCATCGTAATGCCTCAATATCCACGCTACCTCTGTATTCTCATTGCTTCCATCACTGCTTCAGCTCAACCTTACGAAGACACACCACGAAATTACGCAAGACAACGTTTCAGTCAGGTAAAACGATATGGTTTGAATGCATGCACACAGTCTTACTGCTCTCTTACTACACTGATATATAAAATACCTGTCGACGTAAATAAATAAACAAATATAGTGGCTGCCAGAACACTGGCCGTGATCTTTTCCGTGACAACGGGGCTGTAATTATATTAAAATTTATCAACAGTGGTGGTCAATGATGCAGGAAACCTTAAGGGCGCTCAAACTTCGCTTTAGGAGCACGAGGTGCTAAACATGACGTTTTCACTGCATAAATACTTTTGTGGAGTGAAATACTTTTAATAACAGCCTTTCTGGGAAAACGACACACATAGTATATCAGTTCTCAGTAGACGGCTGCATTTTCTGAGGCGCGTATGTGGCTGGTTCGAATCCTTACCGCAACCGTAAAATTAATAGTGCAACAGCACCCTGAACACAGCATAATGTATGGTCACGTCACCGTTTTTGTACGAAAAGACATGCGTAATTTTTCACGAGTGCAATCCAAAATGTACGGCATGTGGCGGCGAACACGCCACGAGCTCTAAAGACTGCACTGCGAAATTCCGAAGGAACGAGCAGCAACAATAAGGTAACAAGAACAAGAAAAAGAAGAAAAACAAGAAAAAGACAATAAGGAGCAAGAATCTCCCGCCCCCTTCGATTAACATGGAGCCAAATTCTAAACAAAACAATCAAGAGAGGAACTGGGCCAGCATGGTCAAGAACGGGAAGCAGCCGGTGAGTGGGGTCGCCCCTCCTCCTCCAAATACTACCTCTCTACCTACACCAAATTTGGTAGAAATTGAATTAAGAAAACAGATAGCAGCCTTAAAGCTCAAATGGAGCTACTAACCAGCAAACTAGAAACTGCACTAGCTAAATCTCAGCCGCCTCAGCAAGAGGAGGCGATGGAAAGCGACGCAGATCCTAGCATGGAAAACAAACTAGAAGCTATGATGAGGAAGATACAGGAATCCATTCCCTCCATAGTATCACGACAGATAGCGAAAGCGATGACGATTCGCAAGTATGCTAACACAAGGAGACCCACGAATCCCGTAACTCACAAGATGCGTAGGGTGATCAGTGAGGGTGAGAAGCTGCAGCAGCTCCCCCTCCAGAATAACAATCTTCAGGCACAACATGGCGGGATGAACTGAGGAGAGTCCTATAATTTTAACACAGTGGAATAGCCGAGGCTTTAAATCAAAGACTAAGAGAGCGGACCTTAGGATGCACCTTTCCACGTACGAGCATACTCCGGCAGTGGTGGCCGTACAGGAGCCAGGCGGGAACGCGAGCCTCACAAACTACAAAACGTTTCAACTCGACCCCCTAACATGCATCTTCGTGCACAAAAATTTCACAGCAAATCTGATAGATCGGAATTGCACGCCAGCTTTTCATACGTGATGGTGACTCTCCTGCCCATAAAAAAGGATGATCCGCCGCTCCACACACTGAACGTGTACTGCCCACCTAAAGCAAAAAATGTAACCTTCTCCACACTCCTGAGAGGGCTGTCAGGGAATCGGGACGAGATCCGTTACTAGTGTTAGGAGATTTCAATGCGCAGAGCCTCTCATGGGGCTACAACCGAGAGGACATACGAGGACGGAAGCTAGCGGAGGCAGTTTCCACATTAGGCCTAACCCTACACACCGACCCGGCGTACCCCACGCGAATTGGGAACTCGGCGCAGAGGGACACTTGTCCGGACTTCACTTTTTCAAAAAACGCGAGGCGAGTGGAGTGGACGAATACGGAGGAAACATTTGGTAGTGACCACTGTCTGATATCATTACGATCCGCACTAAACCCCTTACCAGACCGACGGGGCAGACTAGGATGCCGCACAGGGCAAAATTTAGAAAAGAATATGTTAGTTCTATCCAGAAGCAGAGATACCAAGCCTGGACCAAACAGCTGCTGACCAGTCTCCGTTCGACGGAAACGCGGGTAAAGCTCTCTTAGGCGGTGATGGATGTAGACACCCAGCTCCTCCACCTCTGGGAAGCCAGACGCAGCATGGTTAAAAGATGGCGCAGGCAGAAACATAACCGCAAGCTAAAAACCCGGATCGCGGCGATAACAAAAGAGGCGGCAGAATACGCGGCGCAGCTCGTGGACGCTAACTGGGGAGAGAGGTGCAACGCGGCAGCTAGGCAGATGTCTGGCAAAAACACATGGCGTCTCTTCCGAGCTCTCATAGATCCAAACCAGACGCGCACCAAGTCGCAGAAACACCTGCAGATAGCAATACACGCGTTTCAAGCAAATACGGCCCAGTTAGCGCTGAAGCTCCGAGACGAGTACTTGAGCACGATCCAAGACCCAAGGGGAAAAACTTACAGGTACAGTGGAGACGAAAATGTTCAGCTAGATGAACCTTTCAAACTATATGAGCTCAAGGCAGCCCTAGCGAGAATGAAACGCGGGACCGCGCCAGGAAGGGATGGGATCACGGTAAAACTCCTAGCAAACCTGCCAAACCACGCGTACCAATCCCTGCTAGAACACTTCAATTCGAACTGGACGGGCGAAGTTCCTCTTCCCACCGAATGGAAGACGGCACTCATAACTTTCATCCCAAAGGCAGGCAAAGCCATAGATACGGACAACCTCAGGCCCATTTCTCTCACGTCGTGCGTAGGCAAATTGATGGAAACAATGGTCAGAGACAGACTTTCCGAGTATCTTGAAAATAAGCGAGTCTTCGCCGACTCGATGTATGGCTTCAGGCCAAATAAATCGGCTCAGGACGTCCTGCTACAGCTTAGCAGAGAAATATTGAATCCAATAGAACATCCGAACGGGGATAAGATAGTGCTGGCCCTAGATCTGAAGGTAGCCTTCGATAACATGGCGCACGAGGCCATCCTGACACACCTTTCGGAGACGGGGTGTGGAAAGAACGCATTCGAGTATATAAAACGCTTCCTCTCAGACAGACAGGCCTACGTGAGGATCCAGAACGCAGACCACGGTCCCTTTCTATTAGGCACGAAAGGTACACCACAGGGAGCCCACCTCACGAGTCAATATACCCGACTATCGCAGACACCGTCGGGGCGTCGCCTATTAACCCGTCTACACATACAACATACGACTGTAACCGAGGAAAAAGTAAGGCTTCCCCAGGAGTGGCGATACGCCCTGCACGTAAAACCACTCCCCACAAATATGTCCAAGGACGACCACGAGGGTAGGCGCATGGCCAGGGCAGAGGCCTTAGCTCATCACTACGAAGGGAAACCCGGAGTGTACTATGTGGACGCGTCCGGCCCGCACCAAGGCGGGTGGTACACGGCGGCGGTGATCCACGACTCCAAATCGGTAAACGGGCTCACATTTAAAGCCCGAAGCGTAACACAGGCAGAGGAGGTCGCCATCGCGTTAGCAGCAACACATTCTGATTCCAAAACAATCATAACGGACTCGCGAGGGGCGTGTAGGAACTTTCAACAGGGCTGGGTCCCGTACTTGGCCTACCGGCTACTAAAAAACAGCTCGGACCTGACCTACCGACTACTGCAAAACAGCTCGTACGTGGAAAGTCCATCCCGCCGGTTCATAGTGTAGGCTCCGGCCCATTCTGGGCTAGAAGGAAACGAGGCAGCAGATGCCGCCGCCCGAGCGCTTTCTATCCGGGCAACCTCGTCTCCTTCCTCCTCAGAAAAATTTACACCAGCCTACACTTTCAGAGAAATTACGCAGCTGTACCAAAACAGGCACAATATTTACCTCCACCCGTGTAAAGGGTTAACAAGAGCGGAGAACCGCGTGTTTATTCGCCTCCTTACGAATACTATGATGTGCCCGGCGTCATATAAACCCTGACAGTGCCTTCTCCGGGGAGTGCCCACACTGCGGGGAAATGTCCTCGGACCTTTTCCACATGGTGTGAGCGCGCCCCTCCAACCCTGCCTTTGCACCTAACCAAAACACCACCCGGGAGTACTGGGAGGCGACCCTACTCGCCTGGTCCGACCTGAAAGCCCAGGAGGCCTTGGTCAAAAGAGCAATGGCGGCAGCGGAAGCCACTGGGGTCGCGTACTAGGGACTCCACCTAGTGTTTGTGAGGAGAAGGGCACTAAGCCTGACCCCTGAGCAACCTTCATGTAACTCCATATTTTATTGAACGTTTTCACCACCACCACCACCTTCCTACCGTTTTTTTTTCATTTCTGGTTATGGCAATTGCGACGGCGAGATAGCTATTCCCTAGAACGAGGTGATACGCTAAGGGTAAGAACGTCAAAGGATTACCGCAAGTGTTTCGTCCATATCAAAAATTGTTTCGGGAATATATAAGAGTAAATTTTCTATTGAACAGAGCTAGGCCTAATTATGCTTATTACTACTTCGAACATGTAATGAGACTAATATGTGTTTACAGAGCAGCATAGTACAGCAATATAATGTTCCAGACCTATATGTGTAGATTTTTCTTCTAGGTCTAAAATATTAAGGTGCTCTGTTACATATAGGAGCACGTAATTAAGCTGAGGGTTGCTCACCGGCATTAAGAATTCATGTCTTAATATGCGCTTCACACAAGTATATCTAGTGACATTTCAGGGTAATTTATTTTGACCTTCAATGCAGGCATGGTGCTTTTAGTAGCAGAAGTATTGGTTACTCAAAGAATTCTTAGGTGCTCAGTTATGTTTTTAACATTCCAACACTGGTTTAAGGAATCGGAATACCGAAAACGGTAAAATTTATCGTTTTATGCGATAAATGCCCTTGCATTAAAATTCAATGGAAACACAAGTTCCGGATATGTATATGTTTTTAACAATGAGTATTATGGTGTAATTATGTTCAATGTTCCGTGTCGTCACGAGATTTACCGCACAGTTGCGTTCGAACGAACGAGGTTATCAGAAAAAGGATGGTTGCTTCAGATATAGCTACAAACAGTCGCGTGTGCGAAATGAGGAGAGCATGTCGGTTAATAAGTAAAAAATTTAGTGCAAAATAAGTCGATCAGGCATTGAAATCACCGGAAGAGGTACAGTCAAAATCCAAGGGGGTGACGTGGCACTCCATTTTAGGTGACGTGGGCCTAGTGTTCATTGCAGGAAATGAACGATTGGGAAAGAACGTGACGCGTGCACTAATGGGTGGGAATGGTTAGAGAGCGTGTAGAGAAACGTAATTAGCCAACCCGAATCTAAACAATTCTGAGGGCACTGTAGGAATATCAGTGGGGAAATGCAAAAGCCTGATCATTGCCCCGCCGAGTGGTGCAGTGGTAAGACGCCCGACTACTGTTCCAGAGTACCCGGGTTCGAACCCGACCTCGGCGGCTGCGTTTCGATGGAGGCGAAACGAAGAGGCGTCCGTGTGCTGTGCGATCTCAGCGCACGTTAAGATCCCCAGGTGGTCGAAATTACTCTGTAGCCCTCCACTAGGGCTCCTCTTTCTCTCTTTCAACTTTCACTCCAATCTCCCTCCCTTCCCTTCCCTTTTCTGCGGTGTCCACAGAAAACAAGTGAGACAGTTACCGCGCCTTTCCCTTCCTATAAATAAATAAATCAGCCTGATCATTGCCGCAGGACGCGGTACATGTCGCGCCCCATGTCGAACTCAACCAGCGTTCCGTCGAATGCATCAAAATTCACCGGCGTTGTACAATTGGTTCACAGGAAAGGAAAGGCGCAGTATCTTTAACAATTGTTTTTGACTTGTTTCTGTGGACACCTAAACCGCGGGGAGAGGGGAAGGAGGGTGATTTGTTCTGGCCCTGATGGGACTGGAATAGGTAGGACACCGCCGCTTGCGGCGGGGGCTAGCCAGCAACCGATTTTTTATCTGTTGTAGGCCGTCATTGCACCCGCCACCGCTTCGGTGGTGGACGACGGCTCCTTCGGCACGCGTTTTTTTCTCCCTCTTCTTTTTCATTCTTCTCTATTTTCTCTTCTGTCCGCATGAGGCAGCGAAGGTGGCTAAGCTACAGAGCCAATTGCAGGCCAGTGCATTTTCCTTTCCTTCTTCCTACCGCCACAAGAGCAACCTAAACCGCGCTGCAATGGAAGGAAGGAAGGTGGCAGTGAAAGTAGAAAGACAGAGAGAGGAGCCGTAGTGGAGGGCAGCGGAGTAATTTGGGCAACCTGGTGATCTTTAACGTGTACTGACATCGCACAGCACAAGGACGCCTCTTCGTTTTGCCGCCATCGAAATGCTGCCACTGCGATCGGAATTGAAGCGGGGTACTCTGGCATAGTAGTCGGGCGTCTTACCACTGCACCACCCCGGCCCGGCTCACCGGCGGAAGGGGGTAGGAGGAGGAGGTGGTGAAGGGTGGCTGATCCTGGCCCTGATAGGGCTAGGACAGGTAAGTAACCGGCGCTATAGTGCCTAGAATATATTCTAGGCACTATACCGGCGCTTGCGGCGGGAGCTAGCCTGCCACCGATTTTTGTATCTGGTGTAGGCCATCATTGCACCCGCCACTCCTTCGGTGGTGTATGACTGCTGTTGCTGCGGCGCGCGTCTTTATCTCCCTCTTCCTTTTCTTCTCTATTTTCTCGTCTGTCCGCACGAGGCAGTCGTGGTGGATCAGCTACAGAGCCAGTAGCAGGCCCGTGCATTTTCGTTTCCTTCTTCCTACAGCCATAACAACTCACCGCAGTGTAGCACAGTAGTCGGGCGTCTTACCACTGCACCATCCCGGCGGGGCTCACCGGCCTTCGAGCCTTGACCTCCCCTGATGGGGCTGGGACAGGTAGGTCACCGCCGCTTGCCACGGGGGCTGGCCTGTTCGATTTTGTATTTGTTGCACGCCGTCATTGCACCCGCAGCCGCTTCGGTGGTGGACAACGACGGTTGTTACGGCGCGCATCTTTCTCTCCCTCCTCCTTTTGCCCCGCCGGGGTGGTGCAGTGGTAACACCCCCGACTACTGTGCTGGAGTACCCGGGTTCGAACCCGACCTCGGCGGCTGCGTTTCGATGGAGGCGAAACGAAGTGGCGTCCGTGTGCTGTGCGATGTCAGCGCACGTTAAAGATCCCCAGGTGGTCGAAATTACTCCGCAGCCCTCCACTACGGCCCCTCTTTCTCTGCACTTTCATTCCCACCCTCCTCCCTTCCCTTACTGCGCGGTTCGGGTGTCCACAGAGGAAGTGTGACAGTTACTGCGCCTTTCCTTTCGTGTGAACCAATTATTATTATTATTATTATTGTACTTACGCATTTCTCAAGTGCAGATTCTGCAGTGACCAAGGAAAGTGTTTTATTAAATTATGGCCATGTGGACGTTCCAGCAGTGGTATGCATTTTATGACACATCGACAGATTCAAACAGCATGCAAGCTAACCTAATATAGAAGAATTCTCTCTTTTTCTTTACCTTTTTTCTTCAAACCTTGTCATGTACACACAAAAATATGTACCTTTAAATATGTTCGTCATGGCAGCCACATTTATTCATCCTTTCACGTGTTTCGCGCTAACTCCAATCTTATTGGAGTAAAGACACTTTACTAGAGTTTGTGTAGTTCAAATTAGGACCCAGCTCAGTGTACTCATATTGGCTGAAACGTGGTATCCCGATGATGATGATGACGCAATTTGTTTTCCGAAATACCAGACATGTAATCTTAATCGAGTCATTGGGAGATAGGGCGATGCTGCTATGCTGATAAATAAGGATTTAAAATATGCACTACTGCCAGCTTTCACTAAATCAGCAGCACTTTTTCAGGTATTATAATTGAGCTATAAAAGTTGGTTCTTGTTACCATGTAAAGACTGCTGAAAGGAACTTATGTTTTTTTTATTTTGTGGAAAACCTTTTTTCAAAAGGTAATGACTATGATATTTAGACTGTTTGTGAAGGCGATAATAACGCAAATATGCATCAACTTTCGGCCCTAATAAAACAATCAAGTTGCAGCTTGATTCACAAAACAGAAATATCATACAAACCTTTCCAACTCGTATGATAACCTGTTCGTCGAAATTATTTGACCTATATTTAACATCCCTTGAAACTCATATTACATACTGCTCGTCGATATTTATTGATCTATTCTCGACCAATTTCGCAGATCATCAAACGAAATCGAGTGTCTTTGCTTGCGATCCCAGTTTCCACCTTCCTATTTTTGTTTTGCAAAACTTTAAAAAAAGGAAAGAAGGGAGAAATAGCAAAATACCTAACAGCAGATATCGCTATCTTAGATCAATTCCCTGTAGAAATATAAGAAGTTGGCTAGTCAGATCTTCAAACGTCATCAGATTCTAACATTTCATTTTGCTGATTCACAGATAGGTTCAGCTGATTTAACAGAAAAAATTGTTGTTTCCAAACCATACGCCTGTCTAGAAAAATAAGAAAATATTAAGCAATTACCTACTGGCTAAAATGACATAATCATGTAAGAGTGATGCGCTTAATCAGTAATTCAGACCAGATATATTACTAATATGAAGGAACTTACTGAAGAATGTAAAAACCTTAAGGTGAGAACCTTTTAAGCACTTTTTGAACAATTAAGCATGATTGAAACTCTACCTGGTAAAAACTCGATCATGTTCTTTGCCGTTCATCTGTTGCAGGGCCAATTAGTGATCTTAAGATGAATAACGATTTGGTATCTGGCCCTGTTTTGGCGGATTTGTTTAATGAGCACTTCGCAAACTTACCTTATCTGGAGTATCTGGAGTACGTTGTTAAGGAAAATCCCAGTGATATTTTGTTCAGTTATGTGGTGAACAATAACGTGTACCTGTATTTAATATTAATGCACTAAGCAACACAACAAGATGTGATGTCCAAAACATGAAAACATGTCAAATTATGCCTTTAAAAGTCTGTAAAATATGTTCTTCGTAGTGTGTCACATGTCATAATAAATATTTAACTTGTGCGTAAGCAATGAAGTGTTTCCTAACCAAACGCAAAGAACAAAGTGAGGACTACTAATAGAAAAAGTGAACGTAACATTCCTAATAACTGCCGCCCCATTTCCATTCTTCCCGTAATTATTTGAGGGTTACACCCACATATACTAGTGCGATTTGAATCCTTTTTATTCAATCAAATAGTAATAGGGAAGCGCAGTATGATTTTCTGAAACTTCCAGCAACAACACTTACCTTTCTAGACCAAGACGAATATGTTTTAACAAACATATACAACAAGATGTACACAAGGAATATAAATGCATTTATTTTTCGACAAGATCTATTTCCTACAAAAAAAATACAAAGCAAGTATGTTGTTCGTGGAATGCCATTATAGCTAATGAAATCACACATTTAACCTCACGTAAAACATGCTGCACTCAATAGCTCTTCGTCAAGTTTAATTTGTAGACCCTCGGGGGTCTTAAAGGAAATTCTTTTATTACGAGTAATATTGAATGCATACGTAACGACATCCGTATGGACGCGCAGGGTATGTTCTTTATATACACTGATAAAACTAGCAATTTTGTGCCCTGGAGGACTGTTCACAACTGTCTAACATTGCAAACTTGGTGTATTCTAAAATAGTTTATTTGGCAATACTGAAGGTATAATAATCTACAACCATAAGACAAAAACGATAGTTTTCTGCGTAAAGACAAGACAGGTTCTTTAGTAGTTAAAATTTAAGCCGAATGGTTTGAAAGCAGAGATCGTGCGCGAATTAAAAACGACACGCAGAATACATATCGCCAAGACCTGTGTACGTACTTAGCAATCTATATAGAAAGTAGTTTTGTTGCGATAGCAACAATCCAACAGCCAAATGAAGACCTTGGGTGGCCGCAGCTAAGCATCGAAGAGGAGCTGCGGTCTCCTCATACCGACCGACCGACCGACCGACCGACCGTAAAAAAAAAAAAAAAAAAAAAAAAAAAAAAATTCTCCACCGGGAATGGAACCTCTATCCCTCAGATCCCTAGCCGGCTGCTTTAACGAACGGAGCCATGCCCGGAATTTTTTCTTTTGTGCAAGGAAGTACTTCGACGCAATTTGACCAGGTCGTATCCCGCAACCTGTCATACAAAGTTACACCAGCATCGAGCTATGACTTTGGTCACACATCAAAATTCCGGGAGTCATATACATGCATCTAGTAAAGGTAAGGCAAAAGGACAATCCTACACAGCATATACCTCCCACTCCAAGCACACTGTTTTCTGAACAGAGATTTCAATGAACGTGGTGGCTCTGCGTGGCAATCTGTTATGTAGCTCTTCTACAGACTTAAAAGTCTCGGGAGCACAAAAAGGTCACTTGGCGCCTCAGAAGCTCTCATTGTAGGCGAAAACCTTATGGTATAGGGAGTAATATCAACGCCCTTTTTGAAAGTTCATTAAAGAATGCCCAAAAAAAAAAGCACTGCATCATGGCAATACAAAACGCAATGATCTATTGTTTCTGGCTGCTGACCCAAGTGATAGTCAACTGACCATGACACAAACGTCTTGTTTGCACGAAGCCGCGTTATGACAGGGAAGGTTGATGTGTGAAGATTAAAAGAGGACTTGGCGGCTAATTGTATATAAACCCGTTGAACCCACGTTATTACACTATTGTTTAGAAGTGGGAGGTAAGGCTGCCAATACATCGGTACAGGAAATAATACCTCAATAAAAACTTTTGCCACCTGTTTTCTAGATAGACTGTATAGGGATTCCAATGAAAACCGTACAGCGAGGAAATGGAATGTGTCAGAAACTTCCTTAAAAAACCCTACAAAGACCCTCCCTCCTATGACAGTGGGCGCAAAAAATGAGCACCTAATGATCTAATAAACACAGCTAGGAGGAAGGGAGGCCTTGCTGCTTTAAAAAATAAAAACTGAAACAACCTGACGAACAAATAAGTGCTGAAGACCAGATCCATCAGCCTCCAGAGGGAGAAACAAATTGTCTCGACTTATTGGTTCTCATCGATATCACCACGCAAAAGTAGCAAAAATTATATGCATAGATTACACTTTATTTCTTGCGAAAAGGAACACCTGCAACCAATAGATAAGCTTTAAAATCACGAAGAGATTGCAAACCTATACTCGTGCGAATAGAGGCAGCTCTGTACCCATCCATGCCTAGGTTTGTCGCCTAACTGATGATCTCTGAGAATCACAGTGAGCCCCACAACGGCGATATTGAGGCTAAGGAACCGCCAATTGTTTAAAAATTATGCTTTGTACTCCAGTGCCCTAACTAAAACCCATTTGATTTATCAACATTAAGAGGCGATATTGAACTATCGCAAAAACGCTCAGTTACACGCAAAACCTCGGTCGCACACTTTTTATCATTACAGAAAAGGGCGATGTGATTAGCGTAAACCAAAATCCTAATTTTGCAATTGTGGTAATGAGAAGGCACAAATTGCTTTGTTCTTGGTGATACTACGACATAGGGGCTCCAGATAAAGTGCGAATAACCAACGCGATGGAGGACAGCCCTGTCGAACAGATGATTTAGGCGGAATAGGTTTTTGTTAAAGTTTTGATTACCAACCAGTCTTTTAGTGGTCTATTTATAACATAGTTACTGCCCTTAAGCATCACATCACCAATGGTTGCACTCTCCAATACAGCAAACAAAAATCATGAGGCACCTTATAAAAAGTTTTGCCAGGTCAACCTCAATTAGGACCACATACTTTTGTGACCTCATCTGACACTGTTTCTATCCCAGAACGTGCAATATGGATATGGCTTTGAATACTGCGGCTTTCGATCTCACACACTTGGTGTGGCCCTAATAAATCTAATGCCACAAGCTGCACATGAGAAGAAAGAACCTTCTCAAATATGTTCAAATCCACGTTTTATAAGTATATTGGACTGTATCCTTCAATAGCTTTGAACCGACATGCGCTGTAGTTTTCGAGATTAGTATGGTGTCACCTGTATGGAACGTAGGAGGCGAAAGCCTGTGTAATAAGCTGCACTGAAAGCTTCTAAAATACATGTGCTAAGATAGACATAAACGTATTATAGAAATCAACACTTCGCCCATCCAGGCCAGGAGACTACCGGCTCTGTAGGGAACAATTTCCGACTTGACCTCATCTAAAGTACTATATCTTCTAAATGGTTCACCGCTGCACATCCTCAAGAATGATGAAAATGTTTTAAATGACTGAAATCAGACCCACTGTTCGAGTCACTACTACCACTAAAGAGCTGTGGTGACTAGCGCATCTTATTTCTCCTTCTCTAGCGTGAATATGACAGGCTAGTCAGCGGCGCATTTCGGCGAGGGCGTACTCAGCATTGGATAGGATTGGATTGAACTACATTAAATTGGATTCGTTTTGCATGAAATAGATTGATTTGTATTGGACTAGTCTGGAATGAATTGGACATGATTGGATTGAATTGGATTGTATTCGTTTGGACTGGGTTGGAAATTGGATTGGATTTGACTGGAATGAACTGCACATGATTAGACTGGAGAAGCTTATGCTGGATTGGTTTGTATTGGATTACATTCCATTGGATTGGATTCGATTACACTGGATTGGAAAAGATTAGCTTACATTGGAGAGGAGTAGGCAGCCCAGCGTCAGGCACACATGCTTCCGCAAAGTATATCCTGGTCTAGGTCAGCTAAGCCAACACCAATTTCCAAATGCAACGACATGTCCCTAGCTTACGCTAGCCATCGGTTTTACCAGAGCTAAAGCACAACTAAATTTTCTTACCCGGCGAATGGTATGATGAAGTTTTTATAATTCGCGCTTTCGGTATTATGTACAGAATTGCATTTAGGTTTGGGTTGCTACCACATTTACTAATATGCAGAAACACAGTACACTTCAGATAAAGGTGGTTGGAAATATTAAACAATCTATGAACGACACTAGTGTGCAGGCATTTTATCCTAACTGGGTGTTTTTTTATGCGGCTGACATGTACAGTTACAATATATTTCCCGTGTTACTTAGACAAATGAAGCAGGAGAATAATATCCTTACGTATGTTGAAAAATGAACTTCAAAAGTTTTGTCAGTTCATTTCTGGTGAAACCCTGAAATCTGTAAAATCGATTTCAGCAGAACAAATTGTGCTGAGCGAAAGATTAATTATTGTATTTGTTCAATCTTAATTCCTATTTGTTTACTAATATCCAGATTTTACAGCTGAATGCTAAACCGCTTAAGTACATTTTCCTTCGCTAAAATGTATGTCGTTTCTACCCGTAATAATCCTGTATAAGTTTTTAAATGACATCTTGTGGTGTTCGTTTCTTTTTTCTTTCTTTCTCACAATGGCACTTCTGATGCCTTATTTACTCCTCTTCCAAATGACGTATGTGCATATGACTGAACTGCGATCTTAAATGCATAGATGTTGAAAAGATCTTAATTTTTTATGGTTGCGATAGTTGTCGATTTCTTAGACCAACCGCGTTGCCTAGAATTCTAATGTGTAGTTATGAATTAGCTATGTTTGAAGAAACTGATACCAAAAGTTCGTCATCAAAATTGCGATGAACAGAAAACCGACAAAAAAGAACCATTGTATGCAAAAGAGGATCATATGATCTCGCCAGGGAAATTGTGTCGTCGAAGCAATGTCATAAGTCATTTAACTGTGACCAGGAAAGCCACTCAGGCAATGAAAGGGCCGAGCAAGCTAATGTCAACGTTCCAACGAAAAAGATGTCAATCAATCGGAAGGCGACATGTGTTTCGATGTCAGAGTGAAAAAATGCTAATAATTAAAACTTTATTAATGAACGTCAAATATCTAAAATAAAATAAAGAGGGCCAGGAAAAGCAAGAAAAAGCACAAAGAGAGAGGAGTATGTTGTGACGTCACTTCGGCGACGTTCTAGTGAAGACGCTATGGAGAGTCGGCGGGGCACCTTGTCGGAGAGCGTTGAGAGAGGACGCGCGTTGGTAGAAAAAACGTCGCGATGGGCTAGTGTAGTGCAACGTTCTGGCACGCATGGATTACTTGTAGCTTGCTAAACATTGTCGTTACCGACGCAGCTGCTATCATAAATTTTGCCGTGTCAAATCTCTACGAAGGGTGAACGATATTCGGTAAGCAGACGCAATGTTCAGGCTTTCGCATTCCTCCAATGCAAATTCTTCAGCACCCTCGGAAAATTTTTTCTTTTGCTACTCTATAGTGCTAGCGACCTTATTTTGACTATACAAAAAACGTGTTGTGTAAGCAACATTTTTCTTCGGTATTACATGCTTTGGAGTCAACTGCCACGCATTGTTCTCATGTTGGGTAGGGAGGACCAGTCAAGCTGTGGTCGTAGATTTTTGTCTCATCTTCCTTCATCGTTGAAAAAATATTTGTCGCTGTCGCCTGTATGTCTCTTTGTCTGTCTGTCTGTCTGCATATGTGCGTGTCTCTCTCTCTCTCTGTTTCTTTCTGTCTGTCTCTCTGTCTATCTCTATTTGTCTGTATGTTCCTGTCTCTGCATGTCTGTCTGTCTCTCAGTCTATATGTCGGTATGTACCTGCCTGCCTGCCTTGCCTGCCTGCCTGCCTGCCTGCCTTGCCTGCCCTGCCTGCCTGCCTGCCTTGCCTGCCCTGCCTGCCTGCCTGCCTTGCCTGCCTGCCTTGCCTGCCTGCCTGCCTTGCCTGCCTGCCTGCCTGCCTTGCCTGCCTGCCTGCCTGCCTGCCTGCCTGCCTGCCTTGCCTGCCTGCCTGCCTTGCCTGCCTTGCCTGCCTGCCTGCCTGCCTGCCTGCCTGCCTGCCTGCCTGCCCGCCTGCCCGCCTGCTGCCTGCCTGCCTTGCCTGCCTGCCTGCCTGCCTGCCTGCCCGCCTGCCCGCCTGCCTGCCTGCCTGCCTGCCTGCCTGCCTGCCTGCCTGCCTGCCTGCCTGCCTGCCTGCCTGCCTGCCTGCCTGCCTGCCTGCCTGCCTGCCTGCCTGCCTGCCTGCCTGCCTGCCTGCCTGCCTGCCTGCCTGCCTGCCTGCCTGCTCATTTGCTGTCTGTGTATTTCGGGATTTATTTCTATCTATTTCTAACCCCCTGTCTTGCCTAGAGACCCATGGGGAATTTGGTATGACAAGATCTGCAAAATTACAGCGAAGAGGAAAGTGAAACTGACTTGTAATTTTAGAATGCCTCACACTCTGATCACAAATATCTCACTGATACACGCAGCCTAGATTTTCTGCTGTAGCTTCACCAACTGCTTTTAACTAGGATAGTTCAGGTGATCGCTTAAAAGCTAACTTATCTATATCGGACCAGGTTTCTATATGAGTCGATATGTACTGTATCACGCATTTGTTCTTTAAACTGCTGGTACGCATCATGGTGAAGTGTGCAACAATAAAGGATTTCTTGTCATCAGATTAACCCCAAGGTCCTTGCCGACAATTTCATGTTACCATGCACATGACCCTTTCCCCCCCTATATTTTCGCATTTTGCTTAGCACAAAGTTGTCATTATACCCTCTGAATATGTAGTAACCGCAATGCTATATTGTTGTTAAGACATTATAACACGCTTTGTTATTTCCTCGATTTCGGGGGAATCTCCCTGGAATACACTGATAATGAAGACATGCATCATGCATTTGTGTTGGCTATGTGTGTATACAAACACTGGCTGTTCGTGTTTTCTGCGCGCACTGCATTTTCCATAAGTCGCATTTACATAATTCCACAGGTTTAGAACAAGCACCGATGATGCGTTATAGAGCATAAAAATGCTAAGTTGGACAGAGCTTTAGATTAGCGCTTGATTTTCAATTTTCTGGTGTCTCCGATCAGAGAAATTGTTGATTCTGAGCCACTTTATGCCTGTACATCCTATTTTAGCGCTCCACTTGTAACTTTTGTTGCCATAGACTAACTGTCACTTCCGAGTCGGTGTTCGTACTTGACAAATTAAAAAGTACACGCTATAAATATTCGAATACGTTTTTGTCAGTTGCGTGAATAGTACCAACCGTTTCGAAACTATAAGAACCATTTTATGTATCTAGGTATTCATGACTGGAGAAACGTGGTTTGTACAGTGCCAGAACTATTTTCCTGATCTGGATACCAAATGTCAAGCTATGAAGAAGTTAAGCCAAATACGAAAAGACCAATTTACTGTCAGGATCTATTCCACAAATCCATACAGTAGTCGGAAAGAAATGTGAGTATTAAAAGAACATTACTTTTATTCTACAGCATGTAAAACTCATTTATTCTAAGTAAATATAATTTTCGATATCTTTTTTTCACAGAGCGTATTATGACACTGTCTTCACAACTAAAACGACAGGGACTCATAGAGTGGATAATGCAGTTCTTTACTCTCCGAAGGGTAAGACAACATGAAAACTGAAAATAAAAGTATTACGCATGCATTTAGAACTCCTTAGACAGGAAATTGTGAAAACATGAGCACAAGCGACAAGGCCGCAGAAGTCTTTTATCACGCTGAAGAAGGCCTTATTAGGAGCTCCATGCTGTTTAGGCAGAGATACAGAGTATGGAGACGACTCTCAATGCTCAGCCTAACACATCTACCTCAGAGGCGATGAAGAAAATGATGTCTTCTAAAGTGGAGGAAGAAAGACTTCAAGTGTGCCAAGTGCAGGAAGTGGCTATCGGGACGAAGCAGCTGTCACACGCAGCGTCAAACGTAGCTGATCTGTTTTCTGTGGCCTTGGCGCAACACCAGTTTGACTCCCAGTATTTTTAAAGTGATTCACGAAGAACATCGCACTGGTATATCTGCGGAAGAAAAGAATTATGGTTATTATTTTTCTGCATTAAACGTATCGGCACTAGGTAAGAAATAATGTTTGAGCGTAGCTTCTCAGAAATTTTGGCTTTCCGAATACTGACATTGTCCTTATCATTTTGCTCTTCCTCAGCTGCCATTCTTAAGATAATAACAACCGAGTCCCCTCTCGCACTTCTCGCCCCCATTGCGGATGTATTTGCCATCTCACAGTGAACAGCTTTCAAGAATAGTCACTCTTTCGCATTTTCCCCTCGATGGTTCTTCACGTTGCGCATTTCTCGGCAGTCATGAAACACTAAAAACACTATGTGAAAGCTAAAAAACAGGCATTTGAAAACTTAGGTCTAA
This sequence comes from Amblyomma maculatum, assembly GCF_055883805.1. Taxonomy (NCBI): domain Eukaryota; kingdom Metazoa; phylum Arthropoda; class Arachnida; order Ixodida; family Ixodidae; genus Amblyomma; species Amblyomma maculatum. The sequence continues at coordinate 83,462,444 of NC_139348.1, read as the reverse complement.
AAGCCAGGATAAAATGATGAATTACCTAAAACATTCATCTTTGAGATGGAAAGTTTAAAGCTATCGACTTTTGAACGACACTCTTCACTCTCTAACCACACACCACTTCTCACCATCACCAGCTTGGCTATACCCACTGAAGGGTGAAGGTCTCTCCCATATTCCTTCAAACCCGGTCCTGTGCTAGCTGCATCCACTTAATCCCTGCAACTTCTTAACCTCATCCACCCACCTAACATTCTGGCGCCCCCTGATACGCTTTCCTTCTTTTTGAATCCAATTTATCAACCTAAGCGACCATCGGTTATCATCGCCTCGCACTACATGCCCTAACCATGTCCACTCATTGATTTCCACAAGAATATCAGTAACATGAGTTATTTCTCTAACCCACTCGGGACGCTTCCCATTGTTTAACGTTATTCCTACCATTTTTCGTTCCGTAGCCCTCTGAGTTGACCTAACTAAAATAGAACCCTCTTCTTTAGCCTTCACGTTCTAGCGCCAACGGTTAGTACAGGTAAGATGCAACTGTTGTGTACTTTTTCCTGAGCGATACCGATCAGCTGCTAATAGTAATCTGGGAGTGCTTGTCTAATGCGCTCCGTCCCAATCTTATTCACCTTGTTATTTCCCTTTAATAGTTCGGACCTGCGGTTAGTACCTGTCCTAAGTAGGCATATTCACCTACTGCTTCCAGTGCTTCGCTACCTAACATAAACTGCTGTTTCTTCCCGAGGCTGCTCAATATTACCTTAGTCTTCTGCATATTACTTTTCGTCTACCTTTCTACTCTTCCTGACTAGGTTATCAATCATTCTTGATAGTTCATTCTTTCAGTTACTTAGCAAGGCAATGTCATCAGCAATTTGCAGATTACTGAAGTATTCTCCATCTACATTTATCCCTAATTTACCCCATTCGAAGTCTCTGAATATTTCCTCTAAGCAAGCTGTGAATAGTACTAGGAAGATCGTGTATTTTTGCGTAACGCCTTTCTAGAAAATAATTTTGCTACTTTTTTATGCAGAACTATGGTTGCTGTGCAGCCGCTATTCAAAAATATCTTCCAGTGCTCTCACGTAGGGCCCATCTACAACCTGATTTCACGATGCCTACATGACCGCCGAGGTTTCTACTAAACGAAATGCATATTCGTAATCAATGAGTGCTATGTATAAGGGCTGGTTATATTCCGAGCAATTTATCATCATACCACTACTCCTTCCTCTTATTATGAATTTCATCGCTCTCGGTTTAACAATAGCTACCATCCGGCGTTTTTCGATAACACCTATCTCACTAGGAGTTGGCATTGTTAATGTATACAAATTGCCCATTCTAAGGTCGCATTCAACCAGTTTGCTGAGGAAGGCCTCCCTTCGCTTTGTGCATTCGTAAGAGTAAGCCACTCATTTACCTCACTATTTCTCCCTCTTCTAATTCTAATAAATAACTGCAATTTACTTCTTCCTCTTGCAAGCCAATGCAGGTGTCAGGTATTACTTTAGTCTTTACAAGCTTCAGCGGCTGGGAGTCGACCTGTTTCACTAGCTACACGGACACACAAAAGCAGTAAATATATATTATGCCAGGAATTCACAAAGGGTGCAGAACTGTTGCGTTCAATACACCCCAGCAACACACGAGACAAAAAGTGTAGTGGTCAGAACCGTGGTCTTCTTGACATTAGTCTCCAATTGCTAATTTGGCCTTATATGAAATTTACCTCCCATATAACGCAACACATAGGAAGATAAAGCTGAAAAACACATATTCAATATTTGTTGACAGAATCCCTGCTGGTAAATCACGCATTCTTTTTCTGATATCCGGCTGATTGAATAAAAAACCTGCTCTCATTGTTTTGTAGTTTCAGGTGTAATGTTTGGATTGCGAAGCATTAATCTTGGCGTTGCATGAGCCAAGAAGCGCCCTCGAGCTAGAGATAGTTTAAAATAGGTTACAAGGGCCTGTTTTACCGCTTTCTGTATATACGAGGTGTGTCACAAAACTATGTTCGGTCAACGTATTTATAAAAACTATTGATACTTATCCTTTCAGACAAAGTGAGAGCTGTTCAGTCACATGAAATGCTGCCTCGTTTTCCTGTGGGCGATTCCGATACAAACTTGCCAGAAATGTTTGCTCACTCACTTCAAAATTGTCTTACCACAGAAGCTATACATCATCTGGTAGAAAAGCTAAATTATTTGCCAACAAAATTATTATTGTGGCACATTACGAGTCTTAGCGATACCTCTAATCCAATTTGAATGCTTACCTCTCCTATGATGGCTTACTGACACAAATGCTTGAGGCAGTTAGCTTTAAGGTTTACTGTGCCATGTTTATGGGCCTGTGGTAATCAATCAAGCTCCCTCCCCCCCCCCCCCCCCCTGTATACGATCAATACCCCAGAAGAGACACGGTGAGCATCGTAGGGCAGACTGCAGTAGACGACTTTACATACTCTTTTCTGACCACTCATGGTATTTTATTTTTAAAGGCATTTAGTTATAACTTGGCTCTGCCTTGTTTCTAACGGCAGAGGTACCGCGTGTGTTTTGTATTAGAGTGCCAGTTGGTGCTTCGTGGAGACGTACAGTTCTATTCTGACCCCATCATAGAAGCGGGCACAAAGCGCGAGAAAATAATAAACAATAAAGTTTGGAAAAACGAAAATTAACCTTGAAAAGGAGGAACTACAGATGCAAAAAACGGGGGGGGGGGGACAAAATAGTGTTAAAGAGCAACTCTGGTGGTCTTTCTCGACATTTTGTGTAGGTACTTGCATTACATTTCCCCGCTTGTTCAGACTGACACCAGAAATCATTTTTAGAAATTCCGAGTACAACTATATTTGAAATGAATGAACGGCAAATCTAAACGAAAGATGATTTCGGGGCCAGAAATGATGTCTAGTTGCCAAAACAAATGACGCCCCACACACTATCGCAAAACAAAATGCTCGCACGCGTCTTGGGTTGTGGAAATAAAGTATGAAAATGATGAGGCAGTGCATAAAATGCTTGAGATAGCATGATCCAGGACTGTAAATTTTATGACCACGTGGTAAGTGGGCAGTAAAGTGGGTATAATGTTTATGACGTCACAAATGCAGTGTTTCCCACAAGAATTGTCTGAACACTGCACATTTTGAAATCAACTTGCGCTAGAATGAATGATGTCAAAGAGTCAACATTGGGCATAACGCAGCAGGACGGTTAGGAAAATGTGCGGAATATGCGAATGTCGAAACATCTCTATAGTTTCCCTACATTACTGTTGACTTCAAACCCAGCCATTCAAGCTCTGCGCCTAATATCTTGCCTGTTTAACTTATTGTCGTAAGCTGCCCATTTGTGTAACAGACTGCCTGTCCGATATTAGAGAGCACTCCTAACAGTTGTAGGCTCGTCCATATTTTTCTGTGTCCTGGTTTATATTAGCGCTACCCGAGATCAAGTTATTTTTCTTTGCTCAATTGCTCTTGAACCGCAAGTAACCTTGTGATTTGCAGATTTATTCTCTTCAGAGACGGGTTGATATCTTTGGAAATATTGTACCCTTGGATATATGGCGTAGCTGTTGCTGACTATTAGTGCCTCTTTCAGCACTAATAATGCGAATTAATGAGTAGGAGTAGTCATATTGCCATTGAGGTTATACTGACAAGTAATAATATTTGATAATCAATGAAATCTTTATGTTGTTATCTAAAATGTATGCATTGTGCAGTTTTCTGCAAAAGTTATAAAGAAGGATGAAGCATTACATGGCATTTCGTGGAAAGCTTTCACTTTACCAATGCTACGAAGGTGTGGATTATGTAGGCTTAGAGAACAGTTCCAATAATTCTCGTAATGCAGAAACCTTGATTTGAAGTCAATGAAATATGCCAGTTGAATGATTATCGGTCCAATACTTTGGCAAATCAATGCTGTTTTTGAAATAAAATGCAGCATTCTGACAATGCATGGGTGCTGCAAACTAGACATATAGCGATGCTTCATATGACGCACTCGCAAACAGATGTCTGAGCTAGAAGCTCTTGAGCTTGAATCAGGGCACAGCTTGATATAACAGTTAGGTGAAACACATCGTAATCATACCTTTGTTAATATATGTAGCCAAGGTTTTCTCAGAAAATATGAAACCTGTGAAATTAAAAAACAAGATAAAAATGCAGTCCTTTGTCTTCCACTTCCTACAACGCTTTGTTCAGAAGGGGCGGTGGCGGCGGAAATACCGTAGTTATCACGTGCTCTCCTCACCAGTAATCTGAAAACTCAAAACTGCATCAAACGAAAATAGTTATTTTTTAAAAATACACAGGGCAACAAACATAGGACAAGCGAGTAGACGGAAACAGCGCTGACTATCAACTGTATGTTGATCGTTAGAATTCCGCTTAAAAGTTATTTCAGGGATTGTTACCATCGCTCTTTGATTATGGTGAACCGATATGCTTATACGCTTCCTGCGTTTTGAAATCAATTTCTCGTTTATCCTAATAGAGTAACTGAGATTCAAGGCATGTAAATGAAAATGTATCAATGTATGAAAATTCAGATCAAGAAATGGTTCCTTGATAATGTCTGTCACTACGTAAATAGAGTGTAACCTCTTCTTTGAGTACCGCATTTAATCAATATTGCGCATCAAAGGCCATGAAGAGATAAAATAGTGAAGACGTGACCAACTCTCAGACTAATTATGTGATGGCTATTTTCCTCGGCCTAGCAAAAAAGCACTACTATATTTTTTCAGCATTTGTGAAACAACAAAATAATCGTGCTTCTCGTTTTGAGTGTAAGGAACACTCGCACTCTATGCATATTAATAATTACTGAAATTTTATTTCATCACAGCTGGAAAAACAAATTCAATTTCTTGTCAGAGAAAGAACGTAGCAGACGACGGACAAGGAAGAGAGCACACACACATGCGCTCACTAACAACTTTTCACTTTTGTTTTTATTCAGCGTGTTTTAGTTGTTCATGTTTTCCATCCCTTTTTCTGTTTTATCGCCTTTACCTTCGCTGGCGTTTACTGCCTTGCCTTTAAGACAGAGTTTATGCCCGCACTAAATTTTTGTTTTTGATATTGGTCTCGTGCATTCATTTTCGCTTTTAGCCGTGTTATTTTTTGACTCCCTTCAATATCGTTTTATATAGGCTTCATGTGCGCCTCTGTTCTATTTATTTTCATGTGCCCCATTCCACACATTCCGCGTCACAGCGTTGATTGTTTTCGATATCAGACGCCATTCCTTGGTTTCTGGCAGCGGTTTCAGCTCTGATAACCATGCTCATGTGCACTTCTGGTCTTTGACTGTAGATAAGGCGCGAAGCGGCTGTCTTACAAAACAAAGTTGCTAGTGAGAGTATTTTTGTGTTTTCCTTTTCCTTGTCCGTCGTCTGCTCGCGTTCTTTCTCTGACAATGATTAACCAACTCGCCCAGCAACATAACTTCATCTATTTCGGTGTGCCCAGCTACATTTATTTAAACTATTTAACAGTATTCATCTCTCCAAGCAGCTCAATGAATATTCAGGAAATTTAAGGACATTTTTTGCGAGGGAGTTATTAACACATTTTTACGATTCGCAACAGTTTAAAAGAATGAGGTGGTTTTTTGCGATAAGTAAGCATATACAAGAAAAAGCATTCTTAACGATCGTTTAAAAATGGTTTCTTTTTTTCGTCAGTTTACCACGTCATGCCACCCATAAATAAGTTTTCATTTGTTAAACGTCTAGCTCTGCAGGCAACCGTCTTAACAACGCATTTAGGACAGCAGTACAGCTGCGATGAAACGAGTGGCTGGGAGGAGAATCTAAGCGATATTTACATAGAATCGCTTTGTCTTTCCCCGTCTTGCTGAGTTTAGCTAAATATTGAAGGCGCGCTTCAGGCTGGTGGTGTGAAGCAGCGGCGAACGATAGCAATTAGTTTTCCGAGAACTGAGTTCGAAATGAAATGATAGCACGTTCTATTTAGTGTAACTATCTGGCGTCTCACCGCGACCAGGAAGAAATCCGAAAATATCAGTATTAAAGTTTCTGCATTAGAAATATGTTACATCATTCTCATTTAAATCCCATTGTTACGGGCCTTTCATTAGGAAAATTTACAGTCTAATATCCTTGCAATCTTATATTCCGGCAGAAAAAATACGCTCCAAAATACATCTTCGACCAACCTATAGCCCTTCATGTTCTAAGGCAACACGAATTCACCCATAACAATTACTTTTACACAAGAGTGCTCGTCTTCAGCCCACAAGGTCACGTGGTTTTTTTTTCTACGACTGCTGCAGGTTCTGCACCGATTCTTCAGAAGGTAATGTACATCAACAAGGAGAGGACTTGCCTTGTACTAATTCAAGCTCTGGGAACCCGCAGCAGAGGCGAGTAACTGAACAATTTGGATAAGTTAACCAACATTGGGGTTTAGGTTTTGACTTTACTGTTATTGACATTGTTCGCGGTTTGCATGTACTCACTGCCCTAAAGTCAGAATATATAACTATTTGAAAGTTTATACACATACATGCACTCTTAGTATAAACTTTAATTAAGAAAAATGGATTATGAACCTAACCGTGGTTGTACCCTGAATCAGACACAGTGATGGATTAAGGCTGCTGCCTGGTACCTCACAAAAAAGGACTGTTGTGTCAAGAAGCTGTGCCTACACAAGGGCCGCGTTTCAATTTGCCCACGTTGGCCTTTCTCTACGGGGTGTGGCATGATCCGCCTTAACCAAGTATTATGAATGGCCTAGAAATTCTATCTTTGATTCCGTATAGAACGATCATGGTTGATTTGCCTGCAATGTCCTACGTGCAAACATAAATGGAAGTTTATGCCTGCTCGACCACAACATGTGCTGTGAAGTTAAACATGAAGCCGACAGACATGAGCGTGTCGATAAAGCGCCACACGCTGCGTGTGACTGGCGGCTTTTAGACCTCACATTACAACAGGTTTTAGACTTCACATTGCAGCTGAAATGTGGAATGGTCAACCTGTCCTAATATCCTGAAAACGCTTACAATAGTAGAAAGCAAAAATGTATTTGATACCTTCTTGCTCTACAGCGTACATCTCTGAGCTCAAATCTGCTTTTTAAGCTGAAGTCATATTAAGGCACGATGAAGTTACAGGTTCTTCTAATAACACGGTAATTAGTTAGGAATATTTGTTTGGCACACATCATAGGAAAGAAAAGGTTGCGTCTGCTAGCCAGGAATTGACTTTGGTTTAAAAGATGAGCTTAATTCTTAAGTCAGAGATGACGTATTTACCTCGTACACATAAAATGGACTTGGTGTGAAGCAACGCCATGAGAACCAAAGTAGCACAAAGTGGACTGTGTCGTGGGGGCCCGCGTTGGGCCCGTGAGGGCAGCCCCTACGGGCCCCATGCAACACGTACCCAGAGAGGCCCCGTGGGGGCTGCCCAATTTTGCCGCGATCGGTCCCAAGCTGTATCCGTGTGGGCAGCCCGAATAGGGCTGCCTGCATTCAGCCCAGATAGACGAATGGGGGCAGAATCATTAATGGGTCCCACGTTTGTGCAGGCAGTGCCATCCCATTGATCAAAGGTTTATGTTTAAGTCGAATTATCCCTCCAATACCTGAATTGTACAGGCGAGGGATTTGCGAAACCAAGTCCGTTTCAGGCTGACCCACGTGCTGCCCTCATGAGTTGAATGTGGTATTTTCGATGCTGCCCAAGTTCCAATAATCATAAAGTGTAAAACAATAAGCACTATTTTTTTGCTTGTATGCGACACTCAGTAACATGAGAGAAATTTATTCCCAACACTATAATAATGTGGGCTGGTCCACATTACCTCCAACATTTTGATCTGAATATTTATTTCGGTAGTGCGTGTAGAATAGTAATGCTGTTGTTGTTGTGGCTGTAGGAAGAAGGAAAAGAAAATGCACGGGCCTGTAATGCCGCAGGAATCTTTTGGGGGTCGTTCAGTACATACTCGTAAAGCGGAACAGTTACTCTTGCGTATTTTCTGTCGATACTGCATCTCTCTATCTATGTATGTGCATACCTACCTATCTGCCTGAATACCTACCTACCTACTTAACTGCCACATCGTTGTGCCCGGACAAAGCCGCCCAGAAATTCAGCCGGACGCCGAACTTCTCCGGCGAACGCCTCCTTCACATAATCCGGATACTGCTCTGAAAATCAACGTTGCACTGGAGGCGAGCCTTGCCAAGAGGAGAGAAACGACGTGCTTCAACATGAGCTGAGCATCCAGACAGCTCGGCGCCGTGGCCCTGGTTGTGGACCCCATCTCGCTCCGTGGCATATTTGAAGCAAGAGCGCAGCAAGCTCTCCCATTGACCCTGCGAAAGTGCTGCAGTCGGATTGGTCCATTTGAGCATAAACGGAGTCTCAGTTTACAGAGACTCAATGCTTCCGTTCGAGACTACGAGTGTGAGTTCGTGACTAGCGTCCGTCGGGAGCTGTTCATCCCCTTATAGAGAGCGGATGCGGCGGAATCTCCCCGACCGTCGCTGCGCGAGAACAGTCGCGTATGGCTATGTTAACTTTCGGTCCCAGAGCCGATCTCGTCGTGTAAATGCCTGTAAATAGTGTATAAAGCTTTTCATTCATATCAGCAGCGCCGACTCGGATTTATAGCTACCGTCCAGGCAGCTGACACCCCTCGTTCACGAAACGGATGACGAGCGCTGCGCAACCAGCTCCTTGGCCCAACCCTGTTGACAGTGGGAGACTGTGTGATAACGCCACCGGCATAACATTGGTGGCAGCGGTGAGATTGACCATCGTCAGGCACCTCGACGTGGTGAGTACATGAAGTTTCCTTCAAACTCCAGACTTCTCTAACACATAGGGTAGCTTAGAGAAAGGCTGAGCGTAGCATTGTGTTAACCTTGCGTGTTTTAAGCTCACAAAAAGTGGCTTGAAGGCCAAGGGATGCTGAGAGGGGAATCAGTGTGAGAACGGCTTGCGCGTTTTTTTCTAGGAGCGAGACAGCGACATTCTAGGACACTGTTCTAAAAAAGCAAACAACAAGAGGCCGGTGAAAGATGGAGAGTTACAAGGTGAAAGAACGTTTTCAAATTTGTGATGGTTTGGGCATCGATTTGGGCTCAAAAAAGGAACAAGGAAATTTTTGATTTCATGCAGGCAGAGGACGTGACGGCTGAGAAAGCCGCAGAGGCCTTGGATAATATTCAAGAGAGAAAAAGGAAGGAAGCCTAAAGGCTAGAACTCCAAAAGCGCGTGGAGTGTGAAAAGCTAGAACACCAAGAGCGTGATGAGCGTGAAAGGTTTAAACGCCAAGAGCGCTATGAGCGTGAATTGTTAGAACGCGAAAAGCGGTTTCCGGCGTAAAGAAGCTTATACAGCTCGAGCTTTTGGCACATGAAAAAAGTGTTGAATGGCATGAAGCTTTAATTGCCATTCAAGGTAACAGTTCGAAGCAGCGAGAGGGTCTGCAATTGCTTCTCTGCCGAATATATGACAGAGTATTTGGTAGATTTCGAGTGTGTCTGCAAAAGTAAGCGCTTCGAGCGAGATACTTGGGCACAAAAATTGGTAGCTCTTCACTCCGCTGAGGCGTCGGAAGAAATAAAGAGCGTGTTAGACGGTGACTTGAAAAACTACGATTACCTGAAAGAGTCCTAACTGAAAAGGTATCGGCTGTCACCAATGGAGCTCAGTGACAGGTATCGGCGTGAGAAAACCTGTACCAAAACGTTCTTGGATTTGGCGTATCAATTGAAAGCCGATATAACTGACTGGCTAGACAGTCAGAAAGTCTCGGAACAATTGTACGTGCACCAGATAATGAGACACACCTTGGGGTAGCGGCCGAGCAACGCGACCGCACCAGCGAGCAGATCGAGCCTCGAACAGAAGTGTCTCGGGTTACCTTGGTCAGAACACTGGTAGCTGAGGCGGTTGGAGCCGGCTACATCGGTGAGAAATCCGCAGTGACACCATCTTGCAAAAGTCCTACATAGCTGCAAACATTCCACCAAATGAGAGCGGGAATCTGACACTAAATGATCCACTTGTCGACTCCGAGGCAGTTGTACAGGGTGGCGGACATATTATCAGGCTAGGGAAAAGTGCAATTTTCAAAGATAGTGTCACCTTAGATCATTAAACAGAGTGAAACGAAGTGCCGTTTCTGGAGACTGCGCAGCCCACGAGTGTTGAACAGTTAGGGCAGACCCCTGACGCGGACGCTTTCGAGAGCCACACTTGTGAAGTCAACAGCCAGCATGACAGCGAGCAACTAGACAGGAGCCGTGAATTTTCGTGTCCTGACGCGCTCAATTCTATTGGCGAAAAGAACCCTATTGCGAACATGGACTTCACAGATCCGAAGCGCCCCAGCTGTCGCACGAACGTGATCATGCGTCGGTTAGCGCTGAGCGATTCGGCATACCAGCGGATCAGTGTAACCTGAGTGGCGGGCCTGCAGACGATATGCTTCGCTCGAAGTTTGGCTTGAGCGAGCCTTGTTCGGACCGACTGGCAGTGAGTCATGCGCTGCGCCGCACACCGACGATGCCGGCGCCATACCCGCTCCGGTTACCGGCAGCTTGAAAGAGCTGGCACCAAAAGAAAGAAAGCAAGCATTCAAGTGCTGCCGCCGAAAAGAGCGTAAAGCCAGGTGCATGAAAGAATGCTGTTATCGAAAGGTGAGAAAACGCAAACGATCGAAAAAAGGAAATGAAGCGGCGACCCCAGCGGCACAAATGCACTCGTGCTGAGAAAATGTGCGATTGGTGCGCAAAGCGTAAGGAACGAGACAGATCATTCAATAAAGAGAGTAACTTGTGCTCGTCTGTTCTTTCGCCCACAAATTGGAAAGAAAGGTCTTATAGAGAAATGGACAGCCGAAAGTTGTAGCGGAGGGATGATAGCCAAACCACCCGAATACCGCTAGGCGTATAGGGACCGGGCGCCCGTTGTATGGCGCCACCGTCGCCTCGGTGGAACAGCGCCGCCCGCGGCGGAGTGCCGAAACAGCGGGATGCCGCGGCAGCTAAGCGGCGCAGTCGTTTCCGTTCTGCGAGGCATTTTTGAGCCTGTTCCTACCCGTCGTTTTGCGGTGTGGCTATGAGAGCTTTGAGCTGCGTAGAGTAATCGCAAGGAGTATTTTTGACCGGGAAATCTTGAAAAAGAAAAGGGCCGTTCTCGCAGGGCGTACGTGTTTTTTTTTTTTTAAACCGCCCGGCGCATGGTATTTCTGATACTTGAAAATGCCGCGCGCGTGATTTCACCATGCGCTAGGAACACCTTCGTTAGGCACTTCTTAAGGCGACTTCGAAGACGGGAATGGCGGCTGCACTGCGCGTCCATCTTATATTAGGTCTAGTCGAAACCTGCCTGAAGATCAAATACCGCCGAGCTGTGTAGCCGTGGCGCCGTAGTAGTGGTAGTTGTAATCGTCAGCGTTCATGTAAAATGAAAAAGATGCTGCACCTGTCTTTTTTGGTAATAGCTAGGCTCAAACGATTCAGAGCAGAATAATGGCAAATGACATTCCAGTTTCAACCTTGCAGCGAGAGCTGTAAACGGAGAAAAATAAACAGGCAGGACAAAAGTAGGATACTATTTATGGTTGGAATAGCAAACACACATATACTTCCAGGACTTTCTGCACAATTACGCTACAATAGCTCACTGAAACAGGCCTTGAGACTATCAAACTTAATCATAATAAAGGCCAAATGAGTAGTACCATCTCAGCATCATTTTTACATATACGACAATGCTCTTGTTGAACACGTCGGAGCTGCTACATATAATTGACTTATCAAACATTATACTATACATGCCTTTCTCCGGACATGCTGCGAAGGTTCTGAAAAGAAAAAAAAATTAAATTTCCTGCTAGCGTTCTCTCAGCGCAGGAAGTTCAATGCGATTGACCGCACCTGCCTTGAACATCTGAAGGCAACAGTCCAATACTGTCAAACTGTTAAATACAATTGAAAAAAACACAGTATGCTGTGTTGTAAGATAAGCCACCGACAACTAAGAGAGCGTTCTATTGTTAAATGAATCCCTCTGATGGCTCGTTCGCTAAGGTGGTCTACTTTCTCAGCATACCACGAACTTGCGGGGCCAATACCTAGCTGACCTCGATACTTGATGAATGAATGAATGAATGAAAAACTTTATTTACACAAAGGGAATTCTCCCGGCGTTGGTGGGGCCCTCAGTCCAGGGCCCCAGTGGCCTTTGCCGTCTTGCGCGCTCTGTCAATCAGCTTGATCTGGTCGTCAGGCGTCGAGCAGGACAGCGCAGCCTCCCACTGCTCCGGTGTTGGTGCGGTGTTTATTGGTGCTACCTGTGTTTCTTGACAGGCCCATGTAACATGGTAGAGTGTAGGGGGTTCTACGCATAGTGGGCATATATTTTCATATGTAGTGGGGTGCATTTTACTGAGTAGGCTCAGATTGGGGTATGTGTTAGTCTGTAGCTGTCTCCAGGCAACCGACTGCTCTCTATTGAGGTCTTCGTGGGGAGGTGGATAGATCCTCCTTAAGGCTCTTTGATGTTCAAGGATGGCTCCATAGCGTCTAGTGACTGCGTCCGGTTCCCCGTCGTTGTGCGCCCCCCGGTTGGCGTATGCTCGGGCATTGGCGTCGGCACGTTGGTTACCTTTTACAGTCTCATGGCCTGGTGTCCACGTTATGAAGCACCTCGAAAAGCTGATTTTTCTTGCCTTGAGTGTGCGGATGGCCACAGTGGATATGCGTCTGCTGCTATACCTTCTGCATGCTTCTTGCGAGTCCGTAATTATTTTTGTGGTAGCCTCCTCACCCTGGTGGGTGATAGCGAGAGCGATTGCCGCTTCCTCAGCCTCGAGAATGTTGTTGCTCTTGATCGAGGCGCAGTTGACTTCTTTAAGCTGGTGATGAACCACAATGGCTACCGCTCCGCGCTGTTCTTTGTATGTGGTCGCGTCGGCGTACAATATGTTTTTTTCCCTGCGAGGCTTCTTTCGTGTGCCTCGGATCTTGCCTCTCTTCTTGCCTTGTGTATTTTCGGATGCACGTTTTTCGGAATCGGGTTGACCGTAATGATCTCTCTTATTTCTTTCGGTATGCTGTCCGTGCTGTTTATTTCTCTGCAAGCATCTCTCATGCCCAGTATATTTAGCGTGTTCCTTCCCGTTTGCGTCTTCATGAGTCTTATTTTCTGCGCGAGAAGGTGGGCCTCGATGTGCTCTTGCACTGTGTTGTTTATGCCCAGTTTATTGAATTTTTCGGTCGAGGTGTTGACCGGTAGTCCAAGAGCTCATTTGTAGGCTTTCCTCAGGATTGCCTCCAGTTGTTCTTTTTCCTGTTCGAGCGGAATTTGGTAGGGGACGCCATATACAATTCGGCTTACATGTGTCCTCCTCGGACATGCATCGTCTTCTGTTGGAGATTCTTGCTATCATTCGCGTGATCTGCACGGTGGTACTTGCTAGCTGTCTGATTGTTTGATCTAAACGGCAGTTGCTTTGTATCCGCATGCCTAGGATTTTTATTTGCGACACTTCCTGGATCTTCTTTTCCCCTATGTAGATGTCTATGGAGTTGTGCAGATCGTACCCTCTTCTGTGGACTCTGAGCACCTCAGATTTCTCCGGAGAACATTCAAGGCCGCAATGTCGAGCGTATGCGTTGACAGCATCTGCTGCTCTCTGCAGACAGTCTTGCTTTTCTCCTAAGGATCCCCTGGCCACCCAGATCGTGATGTCATCAGCATAGATAGCATGTCTGGCTCCTTCAATTTCTTCGAGTTTTTTTGCTAAGCCGATCATAACAATGGTAAAGAGCATAGGGGATATCACTGAGCCTTGCGGTGTTCCCTTTTTGGGGGTGGGAAGGTGTCTGTCCTGATGCCGCCTATTCCAATGGTGGCGGTTCTGTTACTCAAGAAGGCTTTCACGTAGCTGTGTATTCTCTGCTCGCAATCTAAGTTGCAGAGCCCGTCTAGCACTCCCTGTGACTGACATTGTCGAATGCCGCTTTGAGGTCGAGGGCGAGCAAGATGTTTTCTCCGTATTTCGGGACCGTGTTAAGCACCTCGTCCTTGATCTGCAGGAGGATGTCCTGTGTTGATAGATGTTTTCGGAATCCGAACATAGTGTGCGGCATGAGGTCATTGTCCTTCACGTAGGTCTGCAACCTCTGAAGCACAATTCTTTCGTATACCTTTCCCAAACATGACGTCAATGAAATGGGTCGTAGATTTTCCAGGCTGAGAGTTTTTCCGGATTTAGGAATCATTACTATTTCCGCATGAGACCAGTCTTTCGGGATGGTCCCCTGCTCCCAGTGTGTGTTGATGAATTCAGTAAATCTGTGGATTGAATTCTCGTCCAAGTTTCTAATCATGGCGTTGGTAATGCCATCCTTGCCTGGGGTGGTGTTTTTTATGGCAGACATAACAGCGTGTCTGACTTCTTCTATAGTAATGAGTTCGTCAAGAGTGGGATTTGCTTCTCCCGTGTATGGCGAGCTGTAGTCGGCGCTCGTTTCGTCACCGATGTATCGCTGCTTGATGTTCTCTAGCAGTTCCCGGTCTGTACCTAGGAATTGGTGCGCGATCCTTTGGATTGTCTTATGGGTTTCACATTTGGTCTTAGTTGGGTCTATGAGAGCTCTTAGCAATGCCCACGTCTTGGCCAAACCTAGGGTCCCCTGTAGATCGTTGCATTTCTGGTCCCAGTCCCGTTTTGAGAGCTCCATCGCATATTCTTCGGCTTGTTTTGTGACCTCGGCGACCTTTAGCTTGAGCTTTCTGTTGTGCTTCTGCCTTTTCCATCTCTTTAGCAACCCCTATCTAGCATCCCAGAGGTGTAAGAGATGTTTAACCACGTTGGGCGTTTTGTTGGTGAGTGTGACCTTCTTAGTGACTTTTTCCCAGCCGGATTTTATACCCTCTACCCAATCCTTAATGTCCTTGATCTCTGTATCGTCGGACTCCGTCCTGGTCTTTCTATAGGCTTCCCACTGTGTCAGTCTAGCTTAGCCATAATTTTTCCTGATCGGAAGAGTTTCTATCTGGATGCGCAAGATGCAGTGGTCACTGCCTAGCGTCTCCCCGTCGTTTTCCCATCTTGCCTGCCTTATTCCTTTGACGAACGCAAAGTCTCGGCACGAATCGCGGTTGATGCTATTTCCCACTCGCGTTGGCTGGGTGTGATCTGTGATTAGGTTGAGGCTTCTGCGATCAGCTTCTCTGGCTAGATCCTTGCCTTTCGGAGATTCTCTGATATAGCCCCAGCTTTTATGCCAGACATTATAGTCCCCAAGGATGAGAAGACCCCTCTTACCTGCTGCTTGTTCTGCCTTGCCCAGCAGGTAGCTGAAGCTAGCGTTCTTTTGGCTGGGCGGGCTGTATACGTTAAGCAGGAAGATGCTTTCTTGGCTTCACTTTTGGGTAATGACTTCGATAAGAACGTGGTCAATGTGCGTTCCCTCGATGTCGTGTCAGATTGCGGTGATAGTTTTGGCAACCAGCGTGGCGACCTTGCTTTCCCCCTGCCCCTCATATGCTGAGTAACCCGGGAGAGTGGGTGAGCAGCCGGTTTCCTGTAGGGCGATAATGTCTGGCGGTACTGTACAATTTGTGATATTGTCAGGCATGCGAACAGATGAGAACAAAGTGCAAAAAGAGGCTCTCCGGGATAGAAGTGGAAGAAGAGGAAGCTCACCATCTGTTGGTTAGCACATCAGGCTAAGGTGCAGAACCATTCTGTAAATAAACCTTAACAGTGTGGTGGAAGGTGCTGAAAGATCACCACGGATAACTCTCTACCTCGTTCGAGCCGACGACTCGCTGGGCTCCCCTCTTTGACACCCACAATGATTCAAGACGGCGATGCACGGCAGCCAGGTCCAGCGGCACCCGCATGGCAGCATTACCGTGAGCCGCGGACCTTTTCTGGCAAGGCTGGCGAAGTCGTGGACGACTGGCGCACCAATTACCAGCGGGTGAGCAAGTACAATCGCTGGGATGCCACTGTAATGCTGGCAAATGTTGTTTTTTTCTTGAAATCCACAGCCCTGACATAGTTTGAGAACCATGAAGCGTCCTTAACGAGCTGGGAGCGTTTTGAAGAGGAGATTCGAAATTGTTTCGGGGATACCACGGCAAAACGGAAAAGCGCTGAGCAGACTTTATACCAGCGAGCCCAAGGGCCTGGTGAAACA
This sequence comes from Amblyomma maculatum, assembly GCF_055883805.1. Taxonomy (NCBI): domain Eukaryota; kingdom Metazoa; phylum Arthropoda; class Arachnida; order Ixodida; family Ixodidae; genus Amblyomma; species Amblyomma maculatum. Next base: position 83,446,206 of record NC_139348.1, on the reverse strand, counting down.
TATACAATGTACATAGAAGAGGTCCTAAAACTCTGCAAAGCGGTGGATCCGAGCATGTCCGACGAAGACAGAGTTGGCCACCTCTTAAAGGGCATCGCGGTGAACGTATACAACTTTTTAATTACAAAAGAAAACTTGGATACTCCCACGGCCGTGATCAAGCACTGTCGTACGTTCGAAACTTTAAAGCTGCGTCGCATAACCCCGAAATTCGGCCGTCTGCCTAACGTGACCACTGTTGCAAGCGTGGATTCTCGCGAGCATTCACATGAGCCCCCGCATTTGGCCGACATGATTCGCCAAATTGTCCGTGATGAGCTCTCCCGCCATCAAGATGTGAACCGCAGTGCAATCCCCTGTGATAGCTGCTCCCTGCAGGCAGCTCCCATCCAGCGCTCCTCTTGGCGTTCTACCGCTCCTCCTCCCGTCCGTAACCACCCAAACGACTCATATGGCCCTGCTCCCCCAGCTCGTATCCTCTACAGGGCGCCACCTCCTCCGCAACAACCCCAGCCGCTGGACTTTGTTGATCGCTTCGATCCTGTTACCGAGGACTATTATTTGGACCGTGCTCGTGAACCACCCGTCTGTTACCGCTGTGGTATGCTTGGCCACATATCCAGATTCTGCCGCCGCGGGAACCCGCCACAACGCTACCAGCGCCAATGGTGGAATCGCCGTTCTACCGTGAGTCAAGAAGTCCGTGACCCGACCTATCCCCTCCTTCGGGCTCCTACCGTTACGTACCACCACGCAACGACTCACCAGTTTCTGATCGCAACCTGACTCCTCCTGCCCGCCGCTCCCGACAATCGCCTTCTCCCCGCCGTTCTTCTCCGCCACCGGGAAACTAGCGTGTGCGGCCGATGGAGGTGCGGTCGCCAGGTCATCGATATTGCCAATTCATCTACCGGTCGTTATGCTGAAGAACCGCTTGGAAGTGTTAGTGGATGGTGTTTGTGTTATGGCCTGAGTGGATACGGGTGCTGCAGTTTCCGTGATGAGCTTAGATTTTAAGAACCCTCTCGGCCGCAAAATTATGTTTGGTTGGAATAGAACTGTCATATTTCGAGGTGTAGGGGGAGAATCGTTGGTTCCACTTGGTATTTGTTATGTAAATGTAGCAATGGCTGGACACGAGTTTAGAACTGAATTTACAGTGCTCCATCGCTCTACGCACGACGTTATTCTAGGAGTTGACTTTTTACAGCAGTGTGGCGCAACTCTCTACTTCAACAGTGGCGAGATATCAATAAGCCCCAGCCTTCGATCGGCCCTCATAGACGACTCGCCGCGGGCTGTCCAAGTGTTTTCTGTCTTCGAGGATACCGTCGTTCCGGCGATGTCCGCCATCTTCGTCCCAGTTGTGCCTTCGGGCGCGGTTCCCAATGCCTTCGACGCTCTGGTGGAACCCGCTTCCCTTTCCGGTGCTAAAAAGAGTGTGTTGGTACCCCGCAGCGTTGTTCGAGTGAACGAGGGCCGTGCCACGCTTTGGACTGTCAACCATACCAATGAACCTGCCGTATTGCCGCGTGGTTTGAAACTCGCCGACTTTGAAGAACGCCTTTCTCTGCATATCGCCGCGTTCAGTGACGGCGTTGCTCGTTCAACTGGACGTCCAGATCATGCTGATTCCCAGTTTCAGTCCATGATAGATCAATCGCTACCCACCAACGATCGCCGAATATTGATGGAGGTTCTTATGAAACATGCGGACGTGTTCGACTTTGCTCGAGATCAGCCACCACCGATTCCGCCTTCCCGCACCCATCACATGATCGACACTGGATCTGCACACCCGATTAGACAGACACCATACCGTGTTTCACCTTCAGAACGTAAGATAATTGACGAACAGGTCCGTGATATGATGCAAAGAGGAATCATTCAGGAATCGTCTAGCCCATGGGCCGCCCCTGTGATTCTCGTGAAAAAGAAAGATGGCACCTGGCGATTTTGTGTCGACTAACGCCGCCTCAATACTGTCACCAAAAAGGCTGTTTACCCGCTCCCGCGTGTTGATGATGCCATTGACTGCCTCCATTCAGCTTCCTACTTTTCATCTGTTGATTTACGGTCCGGATATTGGCAGATACCGATGCTTCCGAAAGGCAAGGAGAAGACGGCATTCGTGACTCCCGACGGGTTGTATGAATTTAACGTGATGCCTTTCGGCCTATGCAACGCTCCGGCTACCTTTGAAAGATTTATGGACACTCTTTTGCGTGGACTGAAGTGGCAAATTTGCATGTGTTACCTAGATGACGTAGTGATCTTCTGGAGGACCTTCGCCGAGCATAACAGCCGTTTAGCTGTGGTCCTTAACTGCATGGAGGAAGCGGGTCTTGTGCTGAACTCTAAAAAGTGCCGCTTCGGTGAACGACAGATCGTTGTGCTTGGGCATTTGGTTGACAAGGACGGTGTTAGGCCTGACCCACAGAAGATTGAAGCTGTCAGTTGCGTCAAAGAGCCCAAGTCTGTGAAAGAACTCAGGAGCTTTCTGGGACTTTGCTCTTACTTTCGACGCTTCATACCTAAGTTTGCTGAAGTAGCCTATTCCCTCACATGCCTTTTGCAGAAGGATATTCCTTTCAGATTGACCTCTGAATGTGATTCTGCGTTTCGCCAGCTCAAGTTTCTTATTACCTCGCGGCCCATACTGCATCATTTCAGCCCGACAGCTGCCACTGAACTCCGCACTGACGCAAGTGGCATCGGCGTGGTTGCTGTGCTCATACAACGGCATGGCGGAAGCCAACACGTTGTCGCTTACGCAAGTCGCACCCTTAGCAAGTTTGAACGCAACTATACCATGACGGAGCCAGAGTGCCTTGCCGTCGTTTTTGGCGTAAGCGGTTTCGCTCGTACCTTTATGGACGTTCCTTTACAGTCATCACCGACCATCATTCGCTTTGCTGGCTGGTGAATCTACGCGACCCCTGAGGTCAGCTGGCCCGCTGGGCATTACGCCTTCAGGAGTTCAGCTTTACAGTGTCTTACAAAAGTGGCCGCCAACACGCTGACGCTGACTGCCTCTCGCAACTACCCTCTGCGATGACAACTTTGACGACTATCTTGCCGCCGTTTCCGTACAATATCCGGATCTTGCCACTTTCCAGCGAGAACAACGAAAAGATCAAGACTTGGTATCACTTTTTGAAAAAGCTCATGATCCGGCATCTGCGAACCCTTTCTCCATTCGCGAAGGTTTGCTGTATCGAAAAAATTACTCGTCTGGCGGTGCACGCTTTCTGCTAGTCGTTACGGCTAGTCTCTACTCCTCTGATCTACACTCTATGCACGATGACGGTACAGCCGGGCACTTGGGGTTTGCCAGGACTCTTAGCGCATTAAGGAACGTTTCTACTGGCCAAATATGCGTCGAACGACTCAGCGTTACGTGAACTCCTGTGTGCAGTGCCAGCGGCTCAAGCTCCCCACCACTTCTCCACCGGGCCACTTACATCCGGTGACACCACCGACCACACCATATGAGCAAGTGGGTGTTGACCTCATAGGCCCGTTTCCCCGCTCGTCCAAAGGCAATCGCTGGGTCATCGTGTGCGTTGATCATCTCACGCGTTACTGTGAAACTGCCGCCATCCCTTCCGCCACTGCCGCTGACGTCTCGTTCTTTCTTCTTCACGCTGTCGTCCTTCGTCATGGGCCTCCTCGTGTAATAATCAGTGACCGAGGCCGCCAGTTTACGGCAGATGTTGTGGAAGAGCTTCTGCGCTATTGTACTTGCCAGTTGCGTCACTCTACGCTGTACCATCCCCAGACAAATGGCCTCGTCGAGCGTACAAACCGGACACTGACGAACATGCTTGCGATGTATGTTGACTCGCGGCACAAGAACTGGGATGACGTGCTTCCTTTCATTACTTACGCCTATAACACCTCGAAGCATGAGACAACTTCCTATAGTCCATTTTTCCTCCTCTACGCCCGTCCGCCTCGACGTTCTCTTGACACCATTTTGCCGTTCTCGCTCGATACCGAGCCGTCTGTTTCGAGCACCCTCTGCCGCGCTGAAGAGGCTCGTCGGATCGCCCGATTACGCACTCTGGCCTCGCAGGACCGCTCTAAGCAGAGCTACGATCGTCGGCATCAGGATGTCTCCTATCTTCCCGGCGACTTAGTGTGGCTCTGGACACCTCTCCGCAAGCGTGGTTTCTCCCAGAAGCTGTTGTCGCACTACACAGGCCCATTTATTGTGCTCAAACGCATCAATGAGTTGAACTACGTCGTGTCTCGCCAATGTTCCCAAGGTCGCCCCACTCGGAAAACACAGGTAGTTCATGTCGCAAGAATGAAGCGCTGCCACTCTCGCTGGGACTCTGACTGACAGCCCAGGGTCTTCGTCTGCGAAGGGGGAAATGTCAGGCATGCGAACAGATGACAACAAAGTGCAAAAAAAGGCTCTCCGGGATAGAAGTGGAAGAGGAAGCTCACCATCTGTTGGTTATCACATCAGGCTAAGGTGCAGAACCATTCTGTAAATAAACCTTAACAATATGTTGTTTAAGAAGACCCCGCTTTTTGCTGATCCCGCGGCAGTTCCATTGCCATATTTCAAGGGTTTCCAACTTGATAGAGCTCTTACGGTACCTCGCCATGCTCGGTCAATGGCCTATTATAGGGTTTGCCTCTGGATTTCATGCTCGTGAATTGTACTAGGCGTTCTCTATCTCTTTGCGCCTCTGCTTGGATGTTAGAAATGAGATTACTAAGATTAGCTAGTGAGTTGTTCATGGCTGCCATGGCAGTTGCGAATTCTTGCCGCCTTATGGTGGCTGGCTGAGTTTCATCTGTTCGCGCGTTCGTGGCGGTCTGCCCTGTTCTCTGGACTTTGAGCTCTTCTATAAGGTCGTTAAGTTTCTGTCCCAGTTTAGCATTTTCCGCCCTGAGTGTCTGAATGGTTTTTCTTAGTTCTTGTACTTCGTTAAGTTGCCCAGTAGTGTTTTTACTGAATTGTGCCTGCGCGTTCGTGTTCTTTGGAACAGTGAGAGAAGTAGAGGAAAGCTGCGCTGCCCAGCTCAACTTACTCTGTTCCTGCTTTTTTATATTCTTCTGCTGCAGCCCCTATTTTGTTTCTGGTGGCTCCCTGGTCCTTGATCTCAAGCGCGACGCCGTCCTGGACCTAGATGGCGAAGTAGCATCTGAGCTGAACCAGCGTTTCCGAGCCCGGCCGCGTCCGCCCGTTCCGTCATCGCACTTTGCTTCGCTGTCGGTTTCCTCTTTCGTTCCGGTCCGTGGACTCCTCGGTTTCTTAGGCGTTGCTTGCACTCCTTTGCCCCTGTGGGATGCGCTTCCTTGCACAGCGCACACCTGGGCTCACACGAATGACCGTCCTCGATGACTGGTTCACGTTCGAGCACACAACGGCGTCAGGTGTCGGGCATACGTCCGCCCTATGCCCAGGCTTGAAGCATATATAGCAAACTTAGCACGATGATCGGTAGAGGTAGCAACGCGTCTCACCGCCGTAGTAATAAACCTAGCGGGGAACGATCTTGCCTTCGAATGTTATGACGGCGCTTTGAGATTTTCCAAGCATTCGTGCATAAAGGATTTTCACTCCTTGGGTGCGTACCCTAAGATGGGACAGCAATTCGGTAGGTGTTGTACCGACATCCAGTCCGTGGATCACACCTTTGCATGAATTGTCCGGCGCGGCAACGTAAGCCGTCACAGCGTAGTCTTTTGCACCGAAGCGTAGTCTCGGAATGTTCTGTACAACGTTGGCAGTCTCCTTGCTTGGTGTGCTGATTATGGCGATGTTAGATCCGTTGTGCAGCCGTATAAGTAGGCTGCCTTCATTGCAGATGTCTGGGTGTCCACATGCTTTAGTTATAGCCCGGGCCATCTGATGCGTGCTCAGCTGGCTGATGTCGAGCCCATTTTTGGTCTAATAATGATTTTGAAGTCTGCTCTCGGCAGTGGAGGTAGTTTGCCTTTGCGAATAAGATTTTCCTTTTGTTTGGGCTGGCTCGGTGGTGGTTTGCCTGCCGCTTCGGTCCCGGTCTCCGGAACGGCAGTCAGCCTCGATTTGTGGTATTTTGCGACGAACCATCCTCCGCTGTCGATTGTCTTCTGTGAGTCGTTGGTAGCGTTCTGTTCGTGTTATGTCTCTTGAGTCGGTGTCGTGGCTCCGGTCGATGCCGCTTCGTTGTCAGCAGCCATCCTTGGAGGCTCCCGCGTGAGCTTGAGCAGCGTTTCGTCGGGCCGATGGCCCGAAGCTGTTAGGCTTAGCGCGGCGTTCTCCGCTTCAGATCTGCGAACGGTCAGAGGATGGTGAAATCTGGACTTACAGATGAAAATCTGTTATCAGCAGATGCAGCTTGATTAGTGGAAGCCGATGGAGTATCCCACTTTCTGTAGCGTTGATGTTTTCCGGGTAAAATACGGCGTCGAAACAGGAGGTCATGTGGAGCGCGTCCGCTCCATCTGGCCCCCTAGCGGTGTCTCTCGATACTTGATGAGTGTGAGGGGACACGACCATGTATGTAGTTTACTATTTGCACGTAAAGGAATCCGGATAACTGAAAGCCATTCCTTTTACGACTTTGTCGCTGCAGCTTGCCGGACTGCTGCTAAATGTATTTACATTGGCCATAGAAGCAATTTCTGAGAGAAGTAAAACGGTCTTGTCATACTACGCCACAATCAGAAAATCTCACGTTCACTAAAACGCCGATGAGAAACACAAGTATTTAGGCGGGCTAGGAAATGGACGCTGCTGAGAAATTACGTAAAGCCGTGTCAGGTGCAACGTGAATGCGAAAAAATGAAAAACTGCTACACGGCCTTCGAAATTAAAAAAAAAATGTTACGTTTATCATCGTTTCCACACATTAAATTGTATTTGTTTTCTTGTTCGACTTTTATATGAAGCCGATAGCAGATTTTGTGACCATGCGGTATTGATTGAGCTGTGAAATGAGTGATTCTATTAGGCAAAATGGACATGCCACAAACAAATGTTAACAAATGCTAAGAGTATCAACGCAGAGCTCTCAGCGCATTTTCATTGGTTGACAAACGAAAAGAGGAAAAATGACAAGATCATGGTAATAGGAATTGTTCATGTCTTCTATCTGCTTTCTGGTAAGAGAAAAAAGTAAATTGTCTTTGACTATGTCAGCGAAAGTATCTGCACAATATTGTCTCTGTCCATCACTGAAGATCGTAACGCAGCCCGAACGACGATGGTGTAGCTGCCTTTTCTTTTTCCGTGCTGAGGCTTTCTTGTACACAGGCGGAGGAAATGCTAGCGTTGTAATTACGTTGTTGTGTTACTTCGATTTCCAATTGTCAATAAAGTGTCTACAGATGAAGGAGTGCGGCTTCGACTCCGAGACTCTCGTGCCGTCACTCCTGGGAAACAGAAGGCACAGAGCATCAGGTAGCAAGAGGAATTTTAAAAATTCGGCACTTTCCATGACCACACAGTAACCAAATACGTAGATTCGTGCCTTTGCCTTTCAAAGAACCATGCTTAGGTCACCCACCACTCATGCTTCTGTGGAAACCCGTAGAAAGGAATCGACTTAAAAACGTCCGGCGAGTTTGCGTAGCTGCCAGTGGAGCCAACAACGCACCAAGTTTCGCCAGCCTTGTTTGGCCAGACTTCATTTCACTGGACGTATTCACACAACTAGCCCAACTTTCTGTTCTCTTGAGGATAGTATATTCACGCACAACGTCATCTAAACCTTAGGATTTCCAATTTCCACACAAACTAACGACAAACAGTATGCTCCAATGCGCTGGCAATGCGCCAGCCGGGGCCGGTGCATTCCGGAGTTTGAGCGATGCGCCGAGAGGCCGCGCCGCACGTACAGCTGCACGGTCCTTATTGCCGCTTGCGGAAGACAGCAGCACAGTGCGAACTCTAATGCTTCTAGTCATGCATTTGAGATATAGCTACCTTTGACGAGCGTTTCGTCGCTAACGGTAATGTAGTAGGCACATCGGCGCAAAATTGAATGACCTCCTTACTTCCTCAGTGGTTTACAGTCCAAGTGATTTCAAGAGGACTCTTTTCGATTACTGAATATCTCTTTTCCCAGCATTTATTCGAATATTAATGTCCTAAATTGTTATTTGAGCATTGTGTACTGCATCCTACACTTGTCTTTCGCTGTAGTGGGTACAAAAAGGGGACAGCAATTTAGCTAATTGAATTTGAAATTTGGCCTCTGTCTGGTGGTTGACAGGTGACCGAGGGTACTTGCTTGTGTTGGGTGTTGCCGGCTGTCGGTCGGTTTTGCAAGCCATAGAACAGTCTACCACTATCAGTGGCGACAGGCAAGGGTATTGGAGTGACTCGAGCAAAGTTGATCGACGTGCCCCGGCAACAAGGCTGTCGGCAGAGATCCTACTTGACGAGTGGAACCCGAGGCACTTGAGGATACCTGGCGCCCGGACACTGGACGTGAGCTTGAAGGAACCTGGCGAACAAGCGCCCGGCATCCGAGCCACATGCGAGCAGCTCGTATTCCTAGCGCATTGTATGATGGCGGGGGTGCTATTGTACCCGGCCAAAGCCGCCCAGAAATTCAGCCGGACACCAAATTTTTCCGGCGAACTGCTCCTTCACAAAATCAGGTTACTGCTCTGCAAAGCACCGGCGCACTAGAGGCGAACCATGCCAAGGGGAGGGAAATGACGAGTTTCAACATGAGCTGAGCATCCAGACAGCTCGGCGTCGTGGCCCTGGCGGTGGACCCCTTCACGCCCCGCGCCATATTTGAAGCAAGAGCGCAGCAAGCTCTCCCATTAGCCCTGCGAAAGAGCTGCCATCCGATTGGACCATTTGAGCATAACCGGATTATCGGTTTAGGGAGACTCAAGTGCGTCCGGTCGAGACGAGTGTGAGTTCGCGACTAGGGTTCATCGGGAGCAGTCACCCCCTTAGAGAGCGAACGCGGCGGAATCTCCCCGACCGTCACTGCGTGAGAACAGTCGCGTATGGCTATGTTAGCTTTCGGCCCCAGAGCCGATCTCGTTGGGTAAATACCTGTAAATAGTGTATAAAGCTTTTTCTTCTTCTCACCGGAACCGACTCGGATTCATCGCTATAGCCCAGAGAGCTGACAGCCCTCGTTCACAATGCGGGTGACGAGCACTACACTACCAACTTCTTGGCACAACCCTGTTGACAGTCAGATACTGTGTGATAACCCCACAGGCACAACACTACTTACCTACCTGAGCAATATGAGTAATAACAAAGTTTTAGCGTTCATTTATTTATTACTCTATAATTTTGTTTGACAAGAACAGATTATTTAGTTTTTAAAGAGGTTTCCTTTCGATGCACAATATCCGTAGGTCGCCATGCAATTTCATGGAAAATACTGAGAAGAATCGCAATTTTGTGCAAAATGTTTGTTATTGCTCACACTGCTCATGACTGTACATTGAAGGGGGAAATGAAACTATTTTATCCGTAGAATACCCCAAACTCTAATCACAAATATCAATCTGATACATGTAGCCTGGATTTTCTCCTATACCTTCGCCACCTGCTTTTAACTAAGTTAGATACAGTGATCGCTTATAAGATCGTTTCACTATGGTAGCTGTACCTCATTGACGAGGAGGGAGCAGTAATGCACAAAAATGCAGACAAACTATCCTATCTATATAAAATCAGGTTTCGTTACGAGTCTGCACGCACAGCATTACGAATTCGTTCTCGGAACTGCTGGCACGCATCATGGTGCAGTGCGCGACCATAAATATTTTTTTTTCATCATGATAAGCCCAAACTCTCCTGCCTGCCTGCCTGCCTGCCTGCCTGCCTGCCTGCCTGCCTGCCTGCCTGCCTGCCTGCCTGCCTGCCTGCCTGCCTGCCTGCCTGCCTGCCTACCTGCCTGCCTGCCTGCCTGCCTGCCTGCCTGCCTGCCTGCCTTCCTGCCTGCCTGCCTGCCTGCCTGCCTGCCTGCCTGCCTGCCTGCCTGCCTGCCTGCCTGTCTGTCTGTCTGTCTGTCTGTCTGTCTGTCTGTCTGTCTGTCTGTCTGTCTGTCTGTCTGTCTGTCTGTCTGTCTGTCTGTCTGTCTGTCTGTCTGTCTGTGTCTGTCTGTCTGTCTGTCTGTCTGTCTGTGTCTGTCTGTCTGTGTCTGTCTGTCTGTCTGTCTGTCTGTCTGTCTGTCTGTCTGTCTATCTATCTATCTATCTATCTATCTATCTATCTATCTATCTATCTATCTATCTATCTATCTATCTATCTATCTATCTATCTATCTATCTATCTATCTATCTATCTATCTATCTATCTATCTATCTATCTATCTATCTATCTATCTATCTATATCTATCTATCTATCTATCTATCTATCTATCTATCTATCTATCTATCTATCTATCTATCTATCTATCTATATATCTATCTATCTATCCATCTATCCATCTATCCATCTATCTATCTATCTATCTATCTATCTATCTATCTATCTATCTATCTATCTATCTATCTATCTATCTATCTATCTATCTATCTATCTATCTATCTATCTATCTATCTATCTATCTATCTATCTATCTATCTATCTATCTATCTATCTATCTATCTATCTATCTATCTATCTATCTATCTATCTATCTATCTATCTATCTATCTATCTATCTATCTATCTATCTATCTATCTATCTATCTATCTATCTATCTATCTATCTATCTATCTATACGTTCGTAGACATTCTACCCTCAAATGTAGCACTCACCATAAATATACGATTTTAACAATATTTCTTCAAGGATAACTATTTCAATCTTGCAAACAGATCATGAGAAAGCCCTGTCGATATACAGCATCGGTTATTGCTCGCAGAGGATCGTTTCGAACCCTAGACCAAAAACCTCAAGCAGGATCCTTGTTTGCTCAGATCGATCCAGTACAAAAATACAAAATTTCTCTGGGTGACAAGCTTTTTGGAATTTTGTAATCGTGAGAATTTTAAAAGGGTAGCGCAGTTGATATACAATGAAGGATTAGAAATTTTCTCGTGGTGTATATAATTTGGGCTCCAGTACTCTTTTTACCATGGAACATTGATGATGTAGCTATGTAAGAATGCAAAGGGGTGAAGTTTGCTGGCCATATCAGGTATTCTATAATATTCTGCCCGTATCTTCTCATGAGCGATGTATATAAATGTTGTATTCAACTAATATTTTCGTATGGGGTGCAAAATCGAATTGCAACATAGCGTGCTAAACACTAGAGGCCTGCGCAAGCAAATATACAAAGGAAAATGGCCGTCCGAAATTGAGAAGTTCGGACGAGAAAAGATTGGTACTGTAGATAAAACAAATTCGAAAATGGTGGTGACTGCATGTAATCTTATTTTATTAGAGTAGACGGAATGTTCAGCAGAGGACAGGAGAGAGGCAGTAGAGCGGATATCAGTAAGAATGTATGCTCGATAAAAACTTCGTAATTGGCACCAGGCAGAACCACTTACTATGGTAAGCACGTTTTTTACATTGTAAATAGTTTCGCTTCTCATGTTAATCATCACGGAGCCACTTTCGTTCAAAAGTGGTTCCGCCAGGTCGTCATACGATTTGGAAAGAGTAGTTATTTTATTTCGTGTAACGTCTACTATAAAAAACAAAATCATCTTCACGTCAGCCGTTTGGAATCTGGGGACGGTTAAAAAGGTTTCACTGATCCAGAAAAGGGAATAAAATATTGTGTTCATGAAAAGAATCCGCGTCACTTCAAGATTTTTAAATTATACGTGAAAGTAACATGCGTGTGCATGGTATACATACGTCAACTTTATCGTTCAGTGTTAACAAAATATATTCTTAATTTCACAATAAGATCTCAAAATGTTTTAATTAGCATCTGATATATAACACTTCAATGTCGAAAAACTCCAGTTTGGAAATCAGCGAGCGTTACGAAAACACTGCAAAAATGGCCAGCACCCACAATACGCTAACCTATACCTACAGGCCGAAACAAAATAAGGTGGCTTTGGCTGAATTGTTGCCTTCAGCAAAACATTTCGTTGTGCCTCTTTAAATCAGAAGCAGAGTGCCATATTGATGTTTTATCGAAAGTGTAAGATTCGTTGTTGTAAATATTTATTTTTGGACATTCACCGAAGTACAAGTCCTAGCTCTTTTTCAAATTCTTGTCTAAATCAAGAAGCAGCGGGCATATGTATAACATGGAATGAGAAGATTGAATAACAGGTGTTTGCTAAAAGCAATGCATAGGATGCCAAGATTCCAAGAATATACGGTGCAAGGATGCGGCAAGTCATGGGGACGCTGCTAACACAGGGCCATTTTTTTTTGTCGATATTTATTGCCTCAGGGCATCAGTAGGGTATGAGATGAAGCATGGATAAATGATTAAATGAATGGAAAAAGGTTGGCTGATTTTATGAAATCCAGAAGTGAGCGATGATGAGGTCCCTGCGTCCAAGTGACGTATGAGGCAGGATTGGTTGCTGAAAGGCCAGCTACGCTCAGGTGCCGGATTCGTGTTGGTTTGAGTGCTGGGCAGTCCCACAGAAAGTGGTGGATGTCGACCTCGATATCTTCGTTTTTACAGATCGGGCATACTGGGCGATGATATAAGTGTTGGAAGTATGACCACGTCCCAGTGACAGCTGGTGTGAGGGCAGCACCAACCCGGATCCTCCTAAGCGCAACCTCCTCTGCACGGGTGAGACTGAGGGGAAGGGATATCGCACACGGAGGGATAAGTGCACGTGTGCGGTGCCGGAGGTGCTCCTTTCTTGACAAAAGGAGGGTAGCGTCGTCCACTTCGAGGAGCCGTGGGATTGATGCGTCTTGGTTCACGAGGCGGGTTCCTAAATCAACCTGACTTTGGGAAGGCAGCAGATCCCGTGGGACCCACTCAATCCATATTGATTGTGGGATGCGCGCCGTAAGCTGGTGGATGTCCAGGCAAATTTTAGGGCAGTGGCTGACACGTCGGAGCAGACGTACTGCATGAAGTGCGTCAGTGCGGATGACAACGTGTTCTGTAGGGAGCATGGTTATGGAAGCCACGGAGAAGAGTGCTTCCTGAACTGCCACGAGCTCAGCGCAGAAAGATGCAAGTGGTTCCGAAAGCTGAAACGTAGTTGTCTGATTCAGGCTAGGTCTCCGTGAAAAGTAGATTGCCGTTTTGGCTTCACAGCCTTACATGCTTCCATCTACGTACACTACTATGGAACCTTGAGGCAGGTGAGTATCTTGCTGTTCAAATTTCTGGCGAAGCAACAATGCCGAGTTGGCAGACGTTGGTCTGCGGATGTCAGTTGGCTTGTCTCCTAACTGTATAAATTTCCAGGGAGGGAGAACTGGCGCAGGTGGCTGAAGAATAATGTGTGACGTTGCATTCGCCCTCATTGCTTGCGTGGACTGTGACAAAGTAGCCTTGCGTCTGGGAGCATCACGGCGCTGCTGCACCACTTCATCGATGGTGTTGAGCTGCGCATTCTCCTGTAACGCTACGACCGTGTGAGTCGTGGAAGGTATGCTATGGTCCTCATAGCTTATCGATTTACGGCTTCAAGGCGATCCCATTGTGCTCTTGTAAGATGCTGGAACTGGACCTGATAAACAATACGTGGCTGCAGAACCGCCCTCACTAACCTCGCAACAGACGAGCCAGCGGTACCCGTTTTAGGTGCAATTATTCTTATTAAACTCATAGTTTGAAGTGCTTGCTCTTTTGCCTGAGAAAGGCAAGCAGTCGCTGATCCTGGTTGGTGAATTGTTAAGCCCATAATTTCAGTCTCGAACTTTCTTGCATTAGGGTGCCTGATAGAGAGAGACGAATTAGATTTGAGGTAAGTTTACGGCGTCTCCAGCGGTTGGCGACTGATGTGTATGAAGTTTTACACACAGAAAGTTGAAGGCAAATGGAGGATGCATAATCAGACGTTACGTCTAACGCTGACTGAAGGGCGGCTTCTTGAGTGAGAACATCATGGTGAGTGCTCCATACCGTGATATCATCTGCGTATTGCAAAAACTTGATTTCAGGGCTATCATGCAAGCGCCACGGCAATGGGATGAAAGTAATATTGAACAATGTCGGAGACAATACTGATCCCTGGGGCACGCCACGTAGCGAAACGAATGAACGAACAGTGTCACCGCCGAGGCGTATTGCAAATTTTCTTCCGTCCAAAAATGATGCTACAAAAGTGCGTACTCTCGAAGAGAGATGAAACATGTCAATCGCATTCAGGAATGCAGCATGACTGATGTTGTCATATGCCTTTACAACGTCCATTTCTAATATGGTACGTACATTGCGGCTGCGGGTAGATGATAGAATTGCTGATGCCAAGACAGCCAACCCGTCCTCTGTACCTATGTATGGACGAAATCCAATTTGAGCAGGGTGACAAAAACCGTGCTGTTCAAGCCACCAAGAAAGTCGGGTGGCTAGCATTTTCTCTGCGAGCTTGCAAAGCGTTGATGTTCAGGAGAGTAGTCGTAAGTTGGCGAGGTCTGTTGGAGGCTTCCCAGGTTTGGGAATAGGGATCACGACAGCGGTTTTCCATCTCTCGGGTACGACACCATCAAGCCACACTTTGTTTATGGTGTCTAGTAGTTGAGGAAGTGCAGCAGTACTGAGGTTCTTGTAAACCTCACACTGAATTTTGTCCAGGCCGGGCGCTGTTTTCCGTTTCGCATCGTCAATTGCAGCCAGCAGCTCACACATCGAAAAGGGGTTCGGAATTCCATTTGCGTCGGCAGCAGATGGTGTTTTCATTCGTCTGCAGGGACACCTGCCAAATTAAGATTTCTAGCTTAAGGAGGCAGTATATCGTATTTTTGGAAAAATTTTCGAGCAGCTTCTTTGCTGAAATCGCCCGCCGACAGATTCACCGCAAAGCATGCTGTTGCTGCTGCGTCAGTAGAACGACGACCGTGTTCCATTGCACGAAACGTTCGCCAGAGTGAGGCATTCGATGATTTATCAAAAAATTGTTCACATCATGCATACCACTGGCGTCGCGAGAGATCGCGTTCATATCTCCGAGCCTTTGTAGTAAGATAATTCAGTCGTGTACGTGCCTGCCCCGCAGTAGGGTCTCGCGTAGCAGCCAGCTCAGCTTGACGGCGGGCTGCCCACAAGTTAAGCAGGCCGAGATCTGGTGCCGGTCGACCTACAGCAATCCAGGTAGTAGTCGTAGCGCTGTTTAGTGCTCTTTGTATACGGTCAACAAGGAGTGATGGCGAATCTGAAGACATACTGTCGAGACATGAGCGAAAGCTGTCCCAGTTTATCACAGAACATTTGAGGCGTAAAAAGCGGAGACGGGAGGGATGGAGACTGATGAGAATAGAGCGGTGATCCCTTCCCCAGAAGTCTGGCTGCATGTGCCATGAGGGAGTTCCCGCGCCCAACCACCATGCCAAGTCTGGAGCATAGGCAGCACTACGTATGTGACGCACAGGCCGTGTTGCTGTCCCAGGGTGATTAAGCAGAACAAACAGGACAACATTGAAGGCGTCTCGCACACGCCTACCACGAAGGCTTGCAGTCAGATACCCCCAATCCGGGTGAGGGGCGTTAAAGTCGCCTCCGAATAAAATTCGACACCCGGGGTTTACCGACCAACACTTAATAACCAACCAAGATTAATACGGGAAGAGGCGCCTCCAGCCGGTCGAACGTAATATGAAACAAGAACAACGGTTCCTTTCAGAAATTTCGCAACAACTGCTGCTACCTCTTGGTATGATGTGCACCAGTTTCGAGAAAAAGGCGCGCATGAGGAATACGCGTTTCAACATATACCGCCGCCTTTCCCGGGGGAGAAGCAGTCTGCACGCGACGGTTTGTCAGGAGACACGTAGCCGCCGAAGCCCGGAATAGATGGCAAGGCGTTCGTTTCCTGAAATAACATAGCTGTAAGGTGTTTCTTGGGGTACCAAGACCGTAAGCAACGTCCGCAAACCAAAGCGACGAGGGTAGCGTTCGAATCAACGGTGCAGTGCTAACAAGGCTCCGGCTCCACTTCGTCTACCTCTTCGGGTTGGCGCGCGAGCTGATGGCGATCGGGATTACTACAATACCCCCCGGCGGAAAAGGAGCCATCCTGGCGACTCATGGTGAGGAAAGGGTAGGGGGATCATAATACGGCTTGAGGCGGTCGACATGTACAGTTTCTCGGCCGCGGCGGCGATGATCTGGAGATGGGTTCAAGGGCTCTACTACGTAATTGACGGGAGAAGATTGTTCGAGAATGCGGTAAGGTCCATGATAGCGCGATAGGAGTTTGGATGAGAGGCCGGGTGCAGAGGAAGGCACCCAGAGCCAAACGAGGGCACCTGAGGGATATGAAGGGGCTGGATTTGTATTGTCCCGGTTATGCTTTTGTTGAGCCTGGTTCTCCGTTGTGAAGGAGCGCTCCAATTGTCGGTATTCTTCGGCAAATGTGTGCGCTTCACACAGTAGAGTAGTCTCTGAAGCGTCGGGGTGGTAGGGCAGGATGGTATCCATGGTGGACGTGGGTTCACGACCATATAAAAGAAAGAAGGGGGAGAACCCAGTCGTAGTCTGCGTAGCCGTATTGTAGGCGTACGTTACGAAAGGCAGCACTTGGCCCCAATTAGAGTGAGCGCTATCAACGTACATGGCTAGCATGTCACTGAGAGTGTGATTAAATCGCTCAGTCATGCCGTTCGTTTGGGGGTGATACGTTGTGGTGCTCCGGTGAATGATCTGGCACTGTTTGAGGAGGGCTTCGACAGTGTCGGAAAGAAACGCACGTCCGCGGTCACTGATCAATTCTTTCGGTGCGCCGTGACGAAGAACGAGGCGATGCAGAATGAACAAAGCAACATCCCGTGCGGTGGCAGACTGCAAGGCCGATGTTTCCACGTTACGGGTTAGGTGGTCAACCGCTACGATGACCCAGCGGTTGTTAGCCGACGTTGTCGGAAGCGGGCCATACAGATCGATACCGACATGGTCAAAAGGGCGGCTGGGGCAAGGCAATGGCTGCAACGGAGCGGCTGGCTGAGGGGATGGATTCTTGCGACGTTGGCAGGCGGTACAGGATCGGATGTACTGACGAATGAAGCGGTACATGCCGCGCCAGTAATATCTCATACGCAGTCGAGAATAGGTTTTCATGACACCTGCACGGCTGCATTGGGGATCGGCGTGGAAAGAGGCGCAGATTTCAGCACGGAGATGTCGCGGATTCACGAGAAGCCACTTTCGCCCTGTAGGATGGTAATTGCGGCGGTATAAAAGTCCATCACGAGTGGCGAAGTGGTGGGCCTGACGACGAAGTGCACGTGACGGAAACAGCTCTGCGGGCGTAGACAGGTATGTTAAGAGGGAGGATATCCATGGATCCTTCTGCTGCTCAGATTTGATGTTGGTAATGTTGAGCGGCGACATATCGTAGGCACAAACGAAGCCAGCCGTCGAGTCGTTAGGAAGCGGTGAACGGGAAAGGGCATCAGCGTCGGTGTGCTTGCGTCCAGATCGATAGATGACGTGGATATCGTACTCCTGAAGACGTAACGCCCAGCGGGCGAGGCGGCAGGAGGGGTCTTTGAGGGAGGATAGCCAACAGAGCGCGTGGTGGTCGGTAACAACGTAGAATGGGCGACCGCAAATATAAGGACGAAACTTGGTAATGGCCCATATGATGGCCAGACACTCCTTTTCGGTCACAGAATAGTTCGATTCCGCTTTCGTGAGGGTACGGCTAGCGTACGCGATGACATACTCGGTATATCCAGGTTTCCGTTGAGCAAGAACAGCGCCCAGACCTACGCCGCTTGCATCAGTGTGTATTTCGGTCGAGCAGGCAGGGTCAAAATGGCGGAGTATAGGGGGAGAGACCAGTAGACGGCGCAGTGTACTGAACGCAGCATCACAGGCTGGTGACCAAGAGGAGAGGTTCGGGCCTCCGGCGAGAAGTTGCGTTAAAGGGGCGATGATACTGGCGAAATTGCGGATAAAACGGCGGAAATACGAACATAGACCGATAAAACTGCGAAGTTCTTTCAAGGCTGTGGGCTTGGGGAAGTCTGCGACGGCACGAAGTTTGGTAGGATCCGGTAGAACGCCATCCTTGGATATGACATGACCAAGTATTGTGAGCTTGGTAGCGGCAAAGTGACATTTCTTCAAGTTGAGCTGTAGGCCGGCTTCAGCAAGGCACGTAAGGACACGCTGAAGGCGCAGAAGGTGGGAAGGGAAATCTTTCGAGAAAACGACAATGTCGTCTAGATAACAAAGACACGTTTCCCATTTGAGCCCACTGAGAATGTTATCCATGATTCTCTCGAAGGTGGCGGGGGCGTTGCACAGTCCGAACGGCATCACATTGAATTCATACGAGCCATCGGGAGTGATGAAGGCTGTTTTCGGGCGGTCAGCAGAAGCCATCGGTACTTGCCAATAGCCAGAGCGCAAATCTAGCGACGAAAAGAACTCCGCTCCTTGCAAACAATCTAGCGCGTCATCAATTCGTGGTAGTGGGTAAACATCTTTGCGGGTTATCTTATTCAGACGCCGGTAGTCCACACAGAAGCGGATCGTGCCATCTTTCTTCGTCACCAACACTACGGGGGAGGCCCAAGGGCTATGAGATGGTCGTATGATGCCCCGTTGAAGCATATCGGTGACATTGTCACGAATGACGCGGCGCTCAGTGGGCGACACGCGATATGGTCGCTGCCGCATGGGAGCATGAGGACCAGTGTCAATTGCATGAGAAACGGTCAAGGAGCGGCCCAAGGAAGGCTGGGACACGTCAAAAGATGTACTGAAGCGCTGAAGGAGGGCGACTATTTGGTCCCGTCGGGCGGACGGAAGGTCGGTCGCGATAGCTCGATGAAGGGCGTCGACAGGAAGCTCACCACTCGTAGCAGCACAAGACGTCAGGGCAGCGGCGTGAGAAAAAACTTCAGGTTCGGAGAACATATAAGTGCGATCAGGGTCCAGCTTTTCAATGTAGCCGAGGCACTCCCCGCGAAGAAGAGCCGTTGGGCAGGGAAAAGGGTTGGAAGCATAGATGACACAGCTGCCATCAGAAATCGTTAGAACGGCGAAAGGAAGAAGGAGGCGGTTATGGTGGGCGGAGGCGACTTTGGGCGTAAAGAGAACATGAGTATGGAGGGCAGATGTCGAAATAAGGGGAACGAGAACAGAAGAAAAGGGAGGAATGTCGGTGTCTGCAGCTACAAGGAGTTTAGCAGGGCACACAGGCGGGTCACACAGGGAAACATTACACACAGGGGAAAGCTCAACTTCAGCACGGGCACAATCAATCACAGCACTGTGAGTCGACAGGAAGTCGTAGCCGAGGATGATGTCGTGGGAGCAGTCGTAAAGCACCACCATCTCGACGAGATACGTAATGTCTTTGATGCAAACTCGTACTGTGCACGCTGCCACAGGGGTGATGCGCTCTGAACTGGCCGTACGAAGCGAAAAGGAAGAAAGCGGCGTCGTGACCTTGCGAATTTTGCGGCGAAGGGCATCACTAATTACGGAAATGGCAGCACCTGTATCCACCAGCGCAAGAACGGGAAAACCTTCTACGAACACTTCAATGACATTGGCGGGAGGAGGCGGAGGACTTAACGAGTTCGTCAAACGCGCAGTTCTTGCCTCCGGAACTGCGGCATTTAGTTTTCCCCTTGCGTAGGGCCCTGTCGCCGGAGCATTGGCGAAATGGAACGTCTGCGAGGCGAAGGCGAACGGCGTGTTGAGTACTGAGCCCGAGGTGGAGATGATCCAGAAGAGACGTTGCTCAAGGGCGGCTCGGGATTGTAGCGTACTGACGGACTGTGTTCTCAGGATGAAGCGGGCGCTGACGGCAAAGGCGAGCGACGTGACCCGGGAGCCCGCAAGCATAGCAAATTGGGCGATTGTCGGCGGTTCGCCATGGGTTCGTAATGCGGCGTCGCTGTCGAGGGATTGGAGACTGAGGGGCCATGAAACGAGGTGGAACATAAAATGTAGGGCCGTTCTGGTAAGACGATGTAGGAAGCGGACCGCGCGTTCCAGCGGTTACTTGAGCGTAAGTGAGTGGGGCTTGCACAGGAGCGATGGGAACACTAGAAGGCAGCGCTTCGGCGACTTTCTCCTCGATAACTTGGCGGATAGCCGGCGAGATGGATGGCGCGTTGGCCGGTGCTAATAGCGAAGTGCAGACGGTCGGCTGAACTGGATGGAGGAGGGACAGCTGGCGTGCAACTTCTTCGCGGATGAAGTCATGGATATTCTGCATTAATTGAGACTGTTCCGGAGACGGCGTAGCCAGTGCCAAGCCAGCAATGCCGGCAGGTGCGGCAGCCCGCCGCGTAGAAGCGCGCTGCTTTCGTAGCTCGTCAAACCTCTGGCACAGGGTTATAAGGTCGGATACGGAAGTAGGGTTCCTGGCCGACATCATATAGTACGCATCATCAGTGAGACCTTTTAGAACATGGGTGTCTCTTTCGTGCTCGGGCATAGACGGATTGACCCGCTTGCAGAGGTCAACCACGTCCTCAATGTAGCTGGTAAACGGTTCCTCGGGAAGTTGAAGCCGTGCATGGAGGCGTTGTTCGGCGCGGAGTTTACGTACCGCAGGACGGCCGAAGATATCCGCGAAGTTCTTCTTGAAGATAGACCACGTCGGAAGATCGGCTTCGTGGTTTCGAAACCACAGATTAGCCACGTCCGTGACGTAGAAGAGGACGTTGCTCAGTTTGATGGAATCGTCCCAGCGGTTGTAAGTGCTGACGCGCTCGAAAGAGGCCAGCCAGTCGTATTCGTCATGGTCGTCGGTACCACTGAAGAAAGGTGGGTCACGGGGGCGTTGTGCCCCGGGACAGAAGATGGTGGCAGGAGTGGCAGGGATGGGCGCCGATGGTTGGCTGGGAGCGCCCTGCATGGTTGTGACCGAAGGCGGTAGCGTGCGGTTTCGAAGTTCCAGGCTGAAATTTGCGAGGAGGACTGGGGCGACGACCGAGATACCTCCACCAAGTGTAAGGTGTTTCTTGGGGTACCAAGACCGTAAGCAACGTCCGCAAACCAAAGCGACGAGGGTAGCGTTCGAATCAAAGGTGCAGTGCTAACAAGGCTCCGGCTCCACTTCGTCTACCTCTTCGGGTTGGCGCGCGAGCTGATGGCGATCGGGATTACTACATAGCCTACACCCGAAGCTTGTTAAATCGCAGTCGGGTCTTGAGCTCGGCCGCCTTCGTGGAAATGCCTCTACAGTTACACTGTAGGGCACCAAGACGACCGGATTTCTCTATTTTCGTGCGCTAGTCCAAGCGCTGCAGTATCACAGATGTCAGGTTGGACAACTGGTTGACCATATAGCGGAGCAGCGATGTTGCAGAGTTATCATTGGGCGTTGTGGTACACTAGGAAGAGGCAGCAAATGGCCCTGGTGCGCGGGATGAAGGCGGCGGTGTTGGGCAATTAATAGATTTGGGGTTTATTTCTGTAGCTCGCCGACGTCGAGCAAGCATTTCGCGGTGTTGTCGGAGCTTAAAAACCTCTGCTAAGAAACGATTGATTTGCTCATCCACTGCAGCCATATCGTTGTCTGGTAGATCAATACGCTGCTGTTTTGGCTGTTGTCGACGGCGTTTCTTGAGCACCGTATCGTTAGACTTCGTCTTAGCTGGAGGTGCATTCGAAGCAGGCTCAGGAAGCTCTGGCCAATCGTCATCATCGCACTAGAGAGCTGCATATCGATTAGATGTCTGCACTGGTGTCATGTCTTCTATTGACCAACACTTAGCGTTGCGAAGACGAGCCTTCTGCTCTGCCTTTCGCTTTGTCGGACAACTTGGAGATGTTATCTCGTGGTCGTCAGATTTGCAGAGGCCGCACCGGTACGTAACTTTTACTTCAGACACACCTTCCTCGGCAGTAGCAAAAGGGCCAGATTTGCGCATGTGTCCTGCCTGAAAACGGTTGTAGCAGCAAACCACACTCGGTTTATATGGCCGCGGCTTTAATATGCAGCCGTAGTAGTACAGACAGGCTGGAGTGTCGGAGGGTCTTGCAAGGTGATCATGCAGGAACGCCCCTTTCCTATGTGTCGGACCTGTATGACTCGGTGCGCAGGGCAGTACAGCTCACGTTGAAGGGTGGCTTGATCTTCGTTTATGTCGACGTTGTAAACGACGCAACGCTGCAAGTCGGAGCCTTCAACTAGATACACTTGCACAGGCACTGAGATCTCACTTGTGACTGAAATATAACTAAGCATTTGGTTACGTTCCACCACAGTAAGTGTCGGGAGCCACACTGCTATAGTGCTTGACTTCTTCCTTGCCGTGAAACAACGAAAACCTCTGGTTGCGAGACACGTGTCCAAGTTGACCTGGAGGATCCTGTTTGGTATATCGGTGAGGCTTTTGTTGGCTAGAGATTTAATCACCACTTTGTAAGATGACGATCCCGGTGTAGGTGCAACCTGGTTTTCGATAGTTAAACAGGAGCGCTTTCCTTGCCGAGGAAGAATTCGGTTGATTATCTTCCGAAGGACGCTTGTGAGGGGCACGGGTGCTCGTTGACACAGATGGTGGAGCTGACAAGTCCATTGGAGAGCACGTCTCCTCAGGTCGCACTGTTGGATGTCCATCTCTGCGTGTTAGCTGGGTGGCCATAGCCGTTCTCCGCCCAGAGAACAGTTCACTTGCGGGCTGTTGTGCATTTTGTGAAGGCTGAATGGGTGCTGGTGCTGAAGAACCGGGAGCACCAAGCTGGACCTGAGGCCGATGGTCAGGTTGAGGTGTCGACGGCAGGGCAAGAGTTGCAGCGAGCAACTGCGGCGAAGCTACCTCTCTCAGCGTGGCAGCGGCAGCACTAGGCCTAGCCTCCGTGCCGACTTGAGCTGCAATCATGCATGGGTAGCATGCGCCGGAGGTCTCGCAACCGGACGACGAGAGGACGCCTGGAGCTTCCTCGGAAGTAGAGGATCCACTTCTCTGGAGGCAGGATAGGTGCTTACAAGGACGGCAAGAAGTTTCACAGGAGCGATGAAGTCACCTTAACTGGAAGACACTTCTTTTCTTAATATGAGGAATATGGGAGGCAGATGAGGAGGAGGAGTTAATAGGAGGAATATGGGAGTCACGTTTGGCCTGCGCTGAGTACAGTCCGGCTGGCGATGACGCTGATGATGATGATGTCCTACCTTTTTTGAATGTCCTCTTGATGTGGTGTTTGGTTTGGTTCGGTTTGTGGGGTTTAACGTCCCAAAGCAACTCAAGCGACGTAGTACTGGAATGTTCCAGAAATTTCGACTACCTGGGGTTCTTTAACGTGCGCTGACATAACACAACACACAGGCGCCTTGCTTTTCGCCGCTATCGAAAAGCGGCCGCCAAGGTCGGGATTCAATCCTGCATTCCTGGGAACAGTAGCCGAGCGCGGTAACAATTGCGCCACCATGGCGGGGCGCCTGAGATGGTGGGATGAGACCTCTTACCTCTGCCGAGGGTTTACAAACTCGCTTCTCAATGTGTCTAATACCTTTTGGAAGTCTGACACTACACCTTATTAGCCCAAATGCTTGAATATTAACATTATCCTTCATTGGCTATCATTCAGTCATGCAATACATTAGTCGTCGTTGCTGTCGCGTGTCTGCGTTGGACTATTTTGGTCACCGAATAAAACTGCACCCCGCCGGGGTGGCGCAGTGGTTACGGCGCTCGACTACCGTTCCCATGAACGTGGGATTGAATCCCGGCCTCGGCGGCCGCCTTTCGGGGCAGGCGAAATGGAAGGCGCCCGCGTGCTGTGCGATGTCAGTGCACGTTGAAGAACAGAACCCCAGGTGGTGAAATTTCCTGAGTCCTCCACTACGGCATCTCTCATAGCCTGGCCCCGCCGGGGTGGTGCAGTGGTTAGACGCCCGACACTGTGCCGGAGCATCCGGGTTCAAACCCGAACTCGGCGGCTGCGTTTCGATGGAGGCAAATCAAGAGGCGTCCGTGTGCTGTGCGATGTCAGCGCACCTTAATGTCCCCAAGATACTCGAAATTACTCCGCAGCCCTCCACTACAACTCCTCTTTCTCCATTTCCACTTTCACTGCCACCTTGTTCCCTTTCCTTACCGTGTGGTTGAGGTGTCCGCAGAAAACAAGTGAGACAGCTACCGCGCCTTTTCCTTCCTATAAATCAGTCAATCAATCAATCTTAGAGCCTGAGTTGCTTTGGGACATTAAACCCCACAAACCAAACCAAACCAGAATAAAACTCCGGTGAAACTTAACACCTGATTTAATGGCTACATGGAGGGAGAAAGATACAGGAATTTACACCGACGACCGGTTCGCTCGGCGTCTTGCAAGCCACTGGTCCACCATTGTTATTGTGGCTGTAGGAAGATGGAAAAGAAAATGCACGGGCTTACTGGCTCTGTAGGTAGCCACCTCCGCTGCCTCGTGCAGACAGAAGAGAAAGTAGAAAAGAAAGAAAAGGAAGAGGCAGAGAAAAACGCGCGCCGCAAACACAGCCGTCGTCCACCACCGAAACGGTGGCGGGTGCAATGACGGCCTACAACAGATAAAACGTTTGTGGCAGGCAAGCCCCCTCCGCAAGCGGCGGCGACCTACCTGCCCTAGCCCCATCAGGGAAGTCCACTCCGGCTGGCTGTTGTTGTTGTGGCTGTAGGAAGAAAAAAGAAAATCTGGTGGATGCTT
Source organism: Amblyomma maculatum (assembly GCF_055883805.1). Classification (NCBI taxonomy): domain Eukaryota; kingdom Metazoa; phylum Arthropoda; class Arachnida; order Ixodida; family Ixodidae; genus Amblyomma; species Amblyomma maculatum. The sequence continues at coordinate 83,421,523 of NC_139348.1, read as the reverse complement.
AGGCTTCGCCTTTAAGAGACACCGTAGTGCGCCCGGCGCTGGTAGACGCAACCGCTTTCAATACACATCTCTCAAGAGCGAGCTCACGTTCAGACGCTCCATGCCCTAGCGGTGACGTCATCGCTTCTCCTAGCGGCCTCTGCGGAGAGCCTTTCGGCTTAAGTTCGCGCGTACAAGCATTCCTTCGCTTACAATGCGGCTCAGGCATGCACTGAGAAAAAAAGCTGGTTTATTTATTTGTAGGAAGAGAAAGGCGTAGCAACTGTCTCACTTGTTTTCTGTGGACACTGCAGAACCCGGCTTCGATACCTCGCCGACAGTGATGGCGATACCGGCCGTTACCATGGGAGTAACATTTGAAGGTCACACCGTAACCGCAGAAGAGCTCGAGTCTGGCGACTGGACGCCAGCTATATACAAAGCCTACGCCTCAAGACCAGCCACGTCAACGAGCGTACCTCACCACTCCGGCAACGTTACCAGCGAGGCACATACCCTGAACGCTCGGCAAGTGTTCCATGGAGGTGCGACCACAACCGGCAACAGCAAGACGGTGGCCCGCCTTCCGCCTGCGACCAAGGAGGCCCGTATCACTGTGCAGCGAAGCAAACAGCTGCCACCCCTCCCGCCTAATGCTGTTCGAGTAGTCGTTCGACCGCGCGGTGAACTGCTACTTTGATAATTTCCAACACCTCGACTCTGGAAAGCAGTGCAGACCGAGCTCAAAATCATACTACCAGAGGACTTCTGCCTGCGCATTCACCCGACCAACAATACCTTCACCATGGCGACACACATCCCAACAATCCAGACACTCAAGACACTGACCTCCCTCACCATTGGAGAGCGAGCCTACCCATGCGTGGCCTACGTGGCACCCCCCCCCTCCCGGCTGCTACCAGAGGTGTCATCACAAACGCCTACAACGATAAGAGTCCAACAGAGCTATATCAAGATCTGGCCAGACGAAATCGAGAGCACACCAAGCTAGCTACCTGGTGCATGGGAAGCCGCATTCCTCTCTAATCACCTTTGACGTAACCAGTGTCGCGTTCCATCAAATACATGGGAGCCATCCACCGCTGCACCCCATACCGCGGCAGCCCGGACGCCTGCACCAACTGTAGACATCCGGGTCACCGTCATGAAGTATGCCCAAGCCCCAAGAACAATCTGTCCCCGCTGTGGAACGCACCATCCGCAACACCAGCCTTGTACATCCGAGTGCATTCTGTGCGAGGGTCCTCACCTTACCGGCACGGAATCATGTAAAGGACGCAGCCTTCACCAGCCACGCAAGCAATCAAGCCAGCAACGAACGCAGCTACAAGAATCGTACGCACCCAAGGACCAGTTTCCCCAGTTGTCCGAGCTGAATCAGCCCAACCAGCATAAGCAGGCCTGGGCAGTGCCGCTAAACAAGCCTGGAACTCTTCTGCCTCTTCACCCAATCAAACATCCGCGACGCCAACTATCAGTCTACAACCCGATCTTGCGAAATCTCAGGAAGAGGCAGAGGCGGCGAAAGCGGAGCTACAGCAGCGCGAGCAGAAGCCTCCGCCCTTCGTCAACATATCGCCAGACTGGAACCCCAGATAAGTGCCATCGCCACTGCATCTCCAGATCCTCCTTCCCCCACTACTACCGTATCTAAGTCTTCCTCACCTAACTTATCCACAGTCGATACCTTGTCCAAAATCTCAGCGCTAATTCCCCTCCTGATTCACTACCAATGGTAGCTGACACGGAACCCCCTACAAACATTACTCCGTGTATAACGATCACTCCCTCCACCTCCAGCTCACTAGATGGCTTGCCAGCCATACTTTAGTCATTGGCTGCTCGATTTGAGGCAAAGTTGCAGGATACTATAACACACATCAATCAGGAATGTGCTACACTCAAAGATGCGGTAATCCACATAACGCAAGACAACGCTATTCTTAATCACAGATTAGATGCCCTAACGCCAGAATGCTCTAACCGCTATATAGATATTGAGACTCAGCTCAATATTAGGGCCACGCGTCTTCCAAATCGCAAGAACCCCAAGGCAGCAGGAGGACAGCAAAATCCTCTCCCTGCTATAGCTCAGGAATCCCACCCCACCGTTTCGACTACTCCTCTGATATGTTCTCATGATCGCATATCAAAACCGTAATCATGCTGTTTGGCAGTGGAACTGCCAGGGCTTTGGCTAGAAGCGTCATGCTGTCCTGCGCTACGGGACCTGACATCCTTGCTCTACAGGAATCCTCCAACCCACTCACCCTCCCCGGCTATACACCCATTCTGCCTACATCTCCTGCTCCCTCTCGAGTAGCCTTTTTAGTTAATCGCTCTCTCACCACCATCTCACACCCCCTAGCGATTACCGACATTTATAATCTTCTAATTGAACTTGTGCAACAACACACTCGAGCGAGCAGCGTTTTTATCTTTAATGTGTACAGTCATCCTAAGTGCTATAAAAACAACTATGAACGGCTATTCACACCTGCGAAGCGCGTAGCTAACAAGTGTCCCTTACTCGTTGTTGGTGACTTTAACGCTCCGCATACAGCCTGGGATTGCCAGCATGACACATCTAAAGGACGTCACGTGTGGTTAGCCGCGCAACAAACGGTCTCTCTCTTCTCACTGACCCTACCTTTCCTACCAGCACGGGAACTAGTGCCTGTAGAGACACTACCCAGACCTTAATTTGCACATCGTCTCCCTCGCGCGTCTTGGTGCAATGCAAAAAATCTAGGAAGTGATCATGTCATCATAGAAATTCTTCTAAACATTCAGCTGGCCTGCAGGCCTCCCAGAGGTTCAACTTTCAGGAAGTGGGATTCTTTCCGAACGTATAGAGCAGCCCGCGCCTACGCCCCCATTAATGACACAACCGAATTGTCCAAACAACTACCAAGCGATGTCCAATCAGTACCTTGTCCCCTACCAGATGTCTGCCCAAGCGACATGGTTGACTCCCGCCTCCTGCATTTATGGGAGGCTAAAGGCGGCCTAGAACGACGCTGGAAACGGCAGCGTTGGAACCGGACCCTGAAACGCGCTTCGCCCGTCTAAACAGAGATAGAGACGCATGCAACGACTCTTTCACAACAGAATAAGGAATCGCTATGCAACAAGATAGGAAATATGAGTGTATCTCACACTTGGAACCTTTTTAGGCACTTATTAGACTCTAGTAAGACTAAGACAACACTCTAGTAAGACTAAGACAACCCAACGAGATAACCTCACTAGACTAATACGTACCTGCGATACACCTCCACTGGAACTTCTCCAAGAACTACGCGATCACTACTTCCCCAAGTACCCTTATATATTATACCCCGACTATTCAGAGCCCCCTAACGACTTCCTCGACCAACTCATCACAGTATCGAGGTGCAGGCTGAGCTTCAGAGGCTTAACACATCTTCAGTCCCCGGTCCAGATGGAGTGCATAAGAAGGCACTCCGGAATCTCGATTTCCAATCTATTGCCACCCTTACTGAATACTTTAACGAGTGCTGGGAACGGGGAACCCTCCCGCTGCAATTGAGGGTTCCATAAGTGGTCAGATCCGATAAGTAGCAGAATACCTTCTATTAGCGTTGTCATTTGAGAAGTCGACCTGTTCGTAACCAAGGGACGTTAGTCGTTCAAATAATTTTTCTGGTGGTGAGGGAATAGGTTGATCGCAGATGGTGTCTTTTTTCAGTACTTTGAGTTCCCGCTCGTTTCCGCGGTTAGTATTTAGTGTAATATTTACTGATGGGAACTCGTGTTCATCTTGGCGGCCGCCGAACACACCTGCGGTCAACCTCTGATGCCCGAGAAGCGTGCATTCAGTTTCCTCGGGTGTCAGCAGTGATGTAAAGCGCTGACTCCTTCCGTTGAACAGAACTCGTACCTGATCCTTGCAAGTCTTTCACCACATAAGGCAGTTGCGGTCTTCAGTAAAACGGTTCTCCTCAAGGTGTGAGCAGTGATGTAAAGCGCTGACTCCTTCCGTTGAACAGAACTTGTACCTGATCCTTGCATGTCTCTCACCGCATAAGACAGTTGCGGTCTTCAGTAAAACGGTTCTTTTAGGACTACAGCCGTTTCCGGTTGTAGTTTCGAGGCTTACTTGCGTATTCGTCACAGTTCGGTTGGGTTCAGGTGGTCTGTTACCGGTGTACGATGGGTCGCACATAGTGCTTGCATGCTTCTTGGAAAATTTGTTGCACTGCAGGCTTACTCGGCCAGCTCGTGACTGATGTCCAGATTTCGTGCACTTTAAACATCGGCCTGACGACCGCAGAAGTCGTTTCATTTCGTCCAAAGTTTTTGCGGCGTCACAGCTCCGCGTTTCGTGCTCGTTGGAACTGCAGAGAAAGGAGGTCAACGGGGTAGCATTTTGATGCAGCATTGCGGCCGATCGTACATGTTTGTCATTCGTTTTCCCGTGCAACTTCAAATTTTCCCTAATATGGCCTCCTCTAGGTTGTCGTTTGAGGTCCATGCTTTGCAACGCAGTCAAAGTCTCCCGACTTTCGACCTCTACTTTCAGAATACGGAGTATCTTTAAAAGAGAAGAAACAGTACCTTTCCCGATTTCGTTCGTTGCGAGTGACGAAGCCTCTGAGAGGGAGCCCTGTTCGGAAGCGAGGCTGCCTGTGTCCAAAACGCACTTTCGGCTGAAGTCCAATAATATGTCACGTGGCATCGCTCTTTGCACGATCGGAAGTAGCATAGGATTCCAGCCTTTGTCCTAACGTCTCGAGGCCTCTGATGTGTGCCGCCAAGGTGTCGTAGAGACGACGCAAAACACAAATATCTTCTGATGAGCGCACGGGCTTCAGGCCGATCAGCCTGTTCAGATGTTCTTGAATCAGAAGCTCCTTGTTGCCAAATCGTTTCTTGAGCAGCTGAATGACGTCGTTGTAACACCTTGAAGTCGGTGAAAGACCAGCTAGTGCTGTTGCCGCTTCGCCCTTGACTGATGCTCGCAGGTAGTGAAATCTGCCTGTCAGGCAAATCTTCATTTTTGTCAACTACTTACTCGAACATTTCCCAAAAGGGTTGCCAGTCAGAGCAGATTCCCATGAATTTGACTAGGTCAAAATTTGGCAGCTTGACTTTCGTGTTCACCGAGGTGGCCATTTGGGTGCCTGACGCTTTCGTTTGAGCGGCTGGCGTTGCAGTTTGAGTGATGATGCCACTGCCCGCCTATTCAACGATAGCCTCCGTTGGTAATGGACCACAATTCACTTGGCGCTGTAGTCCAGCAAGAGAGGTTACAAGCCGGTCTTTGTATTCAAACACTTGTTTATACTCGCTTTCTGCGTCGTCGCCTGGTACCAATGGTTCGATTTCGCTGTTGACGGTGTGAAGTTGTTGTTGTAGACTGCTGAACCTAGCGTGCATTAACATTGAATCATTGTGTCGCTTGCCGCTCGTTGACTGCGTTGATCAGCTTCGTAACTTGCGAACGCAAAACTCTTCGTTTCTTTGAAAAACGTTCCATTTTCTTCGCGATTAGGTAGCCTATAATTAGGCTAACTAATTGGTAATCAAATCGTTTCTAGACGTCCCTGGTGTGGATGCGTTGACTAAACATGCATTTCAGCACAACTTTTTTTTCGTGGTTGTTGCTGTCGCGTGTCTGCGTTGGAGTTTTTGGTCACAGAAAAAAACTGCGGTGACACTTAACTGGTTTAATGGCTACATGGATGTGAAACCTACAGGAATTTACACCGACGACCGTTTTTCTCGGCGTCTTGCAAGCCACTGGTGCACAGGCCGACATTAGTAAGCAACCGTCGTGCCAGAAACGCTACACCAGCCGCCAAAGAGCACCGCGCCGAGAGACGGGCCGACCGGGCTCGTCAATTCGAGAAACGATTCAGCGGACGTACGGCCGTCACGTATACGGACGCCTCTTATCATCCATCGAGGCTAGCGATAGTGGCGCTAGCTCTCGCCCCTCATCGCAGCTGGTACACAGCCTGCAGCATTCACAATGCAGAAACAGTCACCGTAGCTGAGGAGGCTGCCATTGCGCTAGCGCTAGCCGACCCTAATATCGAAGTCGTCATCAGATTCTCAGCAAGCTATTCGTAACTACGACGCTGGCCGTATCTTTTGCCAGGCGTTACACATTCTACGTTCAACAGCACCCTCTACCAAATCTCGCTTACTTCTTTGAGCTCCAGCCCAAATCGCTCAGCGGAAACGCCCAGGCGCACACTCTCGCTCCAGATCTCAGCTGCCGAGCCGAGAATATGATCAGGCACCCTGCTTCCGTTGACACTAATATCTCACGCGCTTGTCTACTCACCACTTACATGGACATACTCTAGCACTACCGACTCCAAAGATGCACATATCCTCCCGCACACCACGATCTAACAAGACGCGAGGCCGTTCAATGACGCAAACTACAAACTGGCAGCTTCCCACACCCCGTCTCACACAGCAGGATCTTTTCGGAACAGATAGCCCCCATGTGTAAACACTGCTCAACTCCGACCACTGTCATACACATGGCATGTACTTATACACGCTACAACACAGAAAACTCAAACACCCCAGAGACGCGGGAGTTTCTCCTGCGTACTTCCGAGCCAGCAGACCAACACTGGATTATCCAGCGCGCGGTGTATGCCGCGGCATTCCTCTAAGCCAGCGCAACCGGTCCTTTGACTGGTCCCCTGTTTTGGGGCGCAATAAAAGTGTTCCCCACCACCACCATCGCGGCGCGCACACATACGCACACACACGCACGCGTACACCCACACCCGCGAGTGGCCGCTCGGTTTGTTTTTGTGGTGCACCAGCCCGGCGGGGCTTGCTCTGTGTGCACCTGAACCGCGGTGTAAAGGAAGGGAGAAAGGTGAGCCGTAGTGGAGAGCTATGGAGTAATTTCGACCACTTGTGGATTTGTAACGTGCGAACACATCACATAGCACACGGACGCCACTTTGTTTCGCCTCCATAAAAACGGATCCGCGGTGGTCGGTTTAGAACCCGGGAACTCCGGCAAAGAATCGCGCGTCTTACCACTGCTGCATCGTTGCCATTCTCCGTTTTTGTTCCCTTCAACATTACCGAAGGCGCTATTTGGATAAGTTTTCTTGCGCAAAAAAAATTATTAAAGCAACGTCTTATTGCGAACAATGCGCCGTTTTTAGATTAACACAAAAAGCAACAGTAATCATGTTTATTGCAATTTCATTGCATGTATGTTTCTGATTTATTTTTTATTTATTTATAGGAAGGGAAATGCGCGGTGTCTCACTTGTTTTTAAATAATTATTGGCTCACTGGAAGGGAAAGGCGCTGTAACTGTCTCACTCGTTTTCTTTGGACGCCTGAACCGCGCCGTGAGGGAGAGGAAGGTGGGAGTTAAAGTGGAAATAGAGAAAGAGGAGCCGTAGTGGAGGACTACGGAGTAATTTCGACCACCTGGGTATCTTTAACGTGCGCTGATATCGCACAGCACACGGACGCCACTTCGTTTCGTCTCACTTGTTTTTCTGTGGACACCGCAACCGCGCCGTAAGTGAAGGGAGGAAGATGGGAGTGAAAGTGAAAAGAGAGAAATAGGAGCCGTAGTGGAGGGCTCCGGAGTAATTTCGACCACCTGGGGATCTTTAACGTGCGCTGACATCGCACAGCACACGAAACCTCTTCGTTTCGCCTCCATCGAAACGATTTATGTTTCTTCATCGGCCTCATGTATAGGACGTTAGTGAGGGAATGCTCACGAAAATGGAACTAATTTTGGTTCAATGTTATGAGGTTTGTATGGCACCCTACATCGCCAGCTGGAGAAGATGACGGCCACTTGCGATGCTGACACTCATCGCTGGCACCAACGTAACAGCACATTGAGCGCTAAACAACTGATTGATTTATAGGAAGGGAAAGGCGCAGTAACTGTCTCACTTGTTTTCTGTGCACACCTCAACCGCGCCGTAAGGGAAGGGAGGAATGTGGAAGTGAAAGTGGAAAGAGAGAAATAGGAGCCGTAGTGGAGGGCTTCGGAGTAATTTCGACCACCTGGGGATCTTTAACGTGCGCTGACATCGCACAACACACGGACGCCTCTTCGTTTCGCCTCCATCGAAGCGCAGCCGCCAAGGTCGGGTTCGAACCCGGGTACCCCCGCACAGTAGTCGGGCGTCTTACCACTGCACCACCCCGGCGGGACACTGAGCGCTAAAGTCGAGGCCAGAAGAACAGGCATTTGCGGTCGAACGTGCACTAATGCACAGATAGCCAGCAATCGGGTTATCATAGAGTTCGTGAAAGACCTTTTGTAGCTTCTTGGGGATGACCAGGAGGCGGTCAGGACTACGAAGAAGGCTCACGATTCGGAAGGTGTAAACTGCCGTCAACGACAGCATTGTGGTTCAGTGAAGAGTCGGTTGAGGTGCGCGTTAGGCGCTCAATGATGGACAGGAGCCCCGCATCTCGACGCTGATCTCCCAATTTAGTTGTAAATGGCGACAGAGTGAAACGTTGGAAGCGTAACGCCTCAGGAGCGAAGGAAAATACTGCTGTTGATTGGCACCAGAACAAGACTGCCTGCTGATTCTGCACGAGCCAAAACCAGGTGCCGTCCTTATATTTTTCGCCGGGCTGCGCGTGATACCCAGATTCCCGGCTCCAGCAAGGAGGGCGCTGCAGGGTGCCCGACCTAGAGTGGCAGTCGAAACGGACGGGAGCCCGGCGATGGCACTGGAGCAGGCGGTCAAGCGGCGATGCGGGACTGTCCAGTGCGGTCTCCATGTAAGCCGACTTAAGGCGGTCTAGGCTGACTGCCTCTGCCCGGCCATTCTATAGGAGATTAGAGCTTTTCCGAGTGGTGCGGCGAATTCGGAAAAGTCCGTATTAAGCCAGTGTTACTGGAGCTCGGACAGCATCGCGGCGCACAAAAACGTCTGTTGAAGTGGCCATGTCCGGGTGCACAAAAATGGTATGGTGGCGGGACGGACGCGGTGGAGCAGGCCGGAAGTATTTAACGCAGTCTCATAGGCATTGAAGGAATACTCGAGGTTGGACTGGGAGATGCTGTGGTGCAAAAGGGCTCCTGGAATTCACAGAGCACTACCATACACCAGCTCTGCAGGTGAGGACCGTAAGTCTTCCCGGATGATGGCCCGTGAATCAAGGTTCACCAGGGTTGAGGAGGCGACCATGGTGGCGCAATTCATGTGAGCAGCTTCAATTGGAGGTAAGGATGATATGCAGTGGCAGGGCAATGCTTGGCGCTGAGAATACGTTTAAGGGAAGCAAACATGAACGACTCAAACTAACGGACACGGTCGGTTGTCACGGTGCCAGGATAACTAAATCTTGATACCCACACAGAGGTGAAGGCGCGGGAAACTGTCTCCGAGGTGATGTCAGGAATGGGGACTGCCACCGGCCAGCGAGTGAGCCAATCGATAATGGCCAGGACATAACGGTACCTTCGATACACTGGTAGAGGGCCCATGATGTCGGGATGTACATGGTCTAAACGAGGGCCAGGGGGTAGGAAGGAAAGTGAAGGCGTCCTGGTATAAATGCAAAACTTGGGTTTCTTGCAGGGCAGACACAGGCGCGTCCAAGTGCGCGCATCAGCGTTGATTCCGGGCCAAACAGAGCGCTGAGTGAAAAGTCGCTGCGTTACCCGATTGCCTGGGTGGCATATGTCATGTAGAGAATAAAAGATGGGGTGACGTAGTGAAGACGGAACATATGACGGAATGTATGTTGACACATAGCACCACAAGAGCTCAGGCGAGCAGGAAATGGGCATAAGCCGTAGTCGGAGGAAACGGGGGTTCTCTCGAAAAGCGGCGTACTCGCGGTCATTCTTCTGTGCGCAAGGGAATGCTGTCTAGTTAATGGCTGGAGATGGGTTTCCTACCACGGATACGAGAGAGGGCGTCAGCGGCAGTGTTGGTGGCATCTTGCACATAGCGAACGTTGGTAGTAAACTATGAGATATAAGCGGGTTAGGGGCATTCGCGTAGGCGTATTTCAAGGCGTTGCTACGAAATATTATGATCATACAGCACGAGCAACTGATATCCTTCTACAAAATGCTGAAAGTGCCGTATCGCGGAGTAGATAGCCATGTGCTCTCGGCCAAATATAATGTAGCGGGTCTCAGCAGGAAGTAGCTTCCGTGAGTAAAAAGAAAATAGTATCCACTAGGAGTTAATGCACTGCTTTAAGACGGCTCCGAGGGTCACGCTGGATGCATCCACCATCATGGTCGTAGGGGCATTGCTGCGCGGATAGAGCAGAAGCACGGCTTTTGCGACTGCTTGTTTTGCGGAAGGAAGGCGGCCAGGACTTTTGATGATCAATACATTACAGGAAAGGTCGGTCTCGGTGAGGCAAATGAAGCTGGGCAGAGGCTAGTGGAGGTTTGTCAAGAAAACAACCTGACCATAATGAATACTCATTTTCAACAGCACAAGAGGCGCCTGTACACATGGACTTCACCGGACGGTCTGTACAGGAATCAGATCGATTATATTCTTTGCCGGCAGGGATGAAGCGCTATATACAAGTAGTAAAAACAAGGCCTGGGGCCGATTGTGGCACCAATCATCAGCCTCTTGTTGCCAAATTTAAGCTTCGATTGGGGAAAACGCAGAAAACTGGATGGCCTTTCAGGTATGATCTGGATTAAATTCCATCAGAATTTGCTGTTGAAGCGAGGAATCGATTTCAAGAATTAGATCTAGAAGACAGAGAGCCTGAAGAGATGTGGGCTGATGTGCGTGATATAATACAAGAAGTTACTACTAAGGTAGTTCCAAAGCAAAAGAAATACAAGAAAGCAAAATGGTTTTCTGAAGAGGCTTTGCAAATAGCTGAGGAAAGGAGGATGGCCAAAGTTATGGGGGAAAAAGAAAGATACAAGGCTCTCAATGCAGATTTTCAGAAAATCGCAAGAAAAGATAAGAATGCCTTCCTGAACATACAGTGCCAAGCAGGTGAGGCCAAGAGCCAATTGAGGAACACAAGAGCTCTGTATAATACAATCAAAGATATCAAAGGAAGCTTCTGTACTAAGCTGGACGTGATAGAGGACGAACGAGGCAGGGACCTCATGGAAGCCTCAGAGATAAAGAAGAGGTGGCAGGAATGCACAGAAGAGCTGTGCAAGAAGGACCCTGATGTGCGAACCCAGCATAAGACGGCTGTGATTACTGATCTGGAGCCGGGCATCCTGAAGAGAGAAGTATAATGGGCCTTAGCCAGCCTTGCTAAGAACAAAGCTAGCGGAATTGATGGCATTCCAGCTGAGTTGCTCAAAAACCTTAACCCTGACGATGCTGTTAACATTCTGTATACATTATGTCAGCAAATGTGGACAACCCTGCAGTGGCCACAGGATTGGAGGAGGTCAGTTTACATCACTATTCCAAAGAAAGGCAGTGGCAAAGATTGTTCCAACTACCGCACGATCGTGCGTATTTCGCATGCTGGCAAGGTGATGTTGAAAATCCTTCTAGGTAGGTTGCAGCAGTATGTGGATCGAGAGCTTCCGGACGTGCAGGCTGGGTTTCGCTAGGGCAGAGGAACTAGAGACCAGATTGCCAACCTTCGGTGGATCATGGAAAAAGCAAGAGAGTTCCAAAAACCCATCTACTTCTGCTGTATTGATTATGCGAAAGCGTTCGACTGCGTAGATGGCAGCTGATTGTGGCAAGCTCTCCAACAGATGGGAGTTCCAAATCACCTCATATCTCTCCTCAGGAACCTGTATGAAGGGCAAGGGACCACAGTCAGAACTGTGCATGGTCTTACTGATTGCTTTCCGATCAAGAAAGGAGTGAGACAAGGCTGCATACTGTCGCCCTGCCTATTTAACTTATATGCTGAGTGCAATATGAGGAAGGCCGGTCTGGACGAGTCTTCAGCTGGAGGGAAGACTGCTGGGAAACGTATCAACGACTTTAGATATGCGGATGATACCACGTTAATGGCAGAAAGTGAAGTGGAACTCAAGAGACTTAGACTTCTGATGCGCGTACAAGAAGAGAGTGAGACGTTTGGGCTGAAACTGAACATTAAGAAGACAAAGATGATGGCGTCTTGCCCCATCAAGTCCTGGAGCATCGAGGGACAAGAAGTGGAAGCTGTGACAGATTTTCTCTTCTTGGGCTCCAAGATAACCCCGGAAGGAGACTGCAGCCATGAAATTAGAAGACGCCTACTTCTGGGAATGAGGGCCATGGATAGCGTTGACCACCTAGTAAAGAGCAGAGACATTAGTCTGTCAATCAAGATCCGTATAACTCGTGCTATGGTATTTCCAGTTGTGATGTATGGATGCGAGCGTTGGACTGTGAAGAAGGCTGACCGCCGAAGAATTGACGCGCTTGAATTGTGGTGCTGGCGGAGACTCTTGAGAGTTGCTTGGACGGCCAGAAGATCAAATCAGTCAATATTGTCGACCATAAACACTGACTGCTCATTGGAGGGTCAAATTCTAAAGTTGAAGCTCAGCTACTTTGGTCATCTGATGAGAAGAGAGGAGTGGCTGGAGAAAGGTTTGATGTTGGGAAAGGTTGAGAGTCACCGGAGAAGGGGTAGGCAGCGAATGTGATGGTTAGATGGCATGCTCGAGGCGCTGCAGATGAAGTTATATGCTGTTAGGAAGACAGTGAGAGACCAGAAAGCGTGGTGTGATATGGTCCATAGGGTCACGAAGAGTCGGACACGACTGAACGACTGAACTGAACTGAACTGAGCATTGTGGAGGGTGGGCCGGCGGCTCACCGTAGGAGGTCAGTGAGCGGGCGAAGCAGCTTTGCACAGTGTTGGATGAACCGCTTGGAGAAATTTACCAGCCCCAGGATTTATCGTTAGTGGCGCAGCGTTAAAGGCTGGTGATAATTCTTGATGGCCCGAACGGTGGACGAGAGAGGGTGGATACCCTCCGAGGATATGACATGATCCAAGAACTGGAGCTAAGAGGCTCCAAAAATACACATTAAGGCGTTCACAACCTCCTATAGATGGTGGAACAGAGCACGTAGCTGTTGTTCAGGATCTTCAGCTGTTGGGCTAGGGATGGAGACATCATCCAGGTGCGCGAAGACAGGCGGAAGGCCCCGCATGATCTCAACCATGAGCCGCTACAAGATTTCAGCCGATTTGGGTATCTGAAAAGGAATTTGTACATACTCAAACAAACCAAAGGTTGTCGTAATGACGGTGTTAGGTATGTCCGCAGGATCGATGGGAATTTGGGTGATACACCTTCACTAGGTCATTGAACTTTTTTAAAATGGTGCAGCCGTCGAGACGCAACGTAAAGTCCTGAATGTGGGGCAGCGGATAGCTGTCGTGGATAGCCGCCGTTCAATGCCCGATATTTGCCATAAGGACGCCTGTCACTGAGACCCCACTTGGGCACTCGATGCAGCTGAGGCGCCCATGCGCTGGTCGATGGGCGTATAATGCCGAGTTGCATAATGTGGTCGAACTGAAGTTGGCGAGAACGAGATAGTCTCCAAACAAGCGGCATGGTCAAGCAGCTGTGGGTGGACCCCGGAGGATGATGTGGTAGTTCACCGTATGTTATTGCGAGCTCAGCCAGGCTTTAGAGGGTGATGCCGCAGGCAGCACAAGGGCGAGGCGAATGAGCTGTCGAAGGAACTCTAAGTTGTTAGAGGTATTACTCTCAACGAGGAGCTGGCTTGTTTGCCATATAAGCTGGGAAGGGCGGCGATTTTCAATGTCTTCCTCGGTAAGGAGCTGCTAGAGACGGAACGCTCCGACAGCATCAATCTTTCCAGAACCTTGGTTGTCAGGTGTGGATATGTTGTATCACCGTTGGGGGTGAATAGAACTTCAGAGAGCTCGCCGGCAACGTCGGGAGGAAGGCTGTGGGTGACATAGTAGTAGTCGTTATCTCCAAACTGATGCGAGCGAGGCAAACGTCGCCTTAATCTGGTGGAACCAAACTTGCGTGTTCCGGGGCCAGAAAGGTGTGAGACGAATCTGCAGTGACGATACGTCCAGCGGACGTGAGTCCTCTTCTTTGCATGCTTTGAGAATGCTCATTTCTTGTCCTATGTCACCTGGTGAAATCCTAACGCCTTGGGAGTGACAAAAACAACGACACTGCACGAGCCACGACCGACACTGCATGAGCCACGACCAGGCGACGTCTTTATGGTCAATCTCGCATTCGCTCGTGGGAGTATCAGAGAGAGGACTGACATGTAGATTATGAAGTAGTCATGTTCTTGAAGTCGTAGCGCCCTATCGTCCGCGGCGACAAATAGGATCCCTCAGAGAAGAAAACCACAACTGCCTGATGGTCCGTGACAACTGTGAAAGGTCTGCCGTATAGTTTGTGTCTAAATGTTCCAACACACCGCCCAGGGGCCAATCATTCTCATTCGATAATTTAGTCGTTCCTCTTTGAAGAGCGCATGAGGTGGCTGTCATAGGTATTTACACAACCAGTCCCCCATTGACGCTTGGAAAGGATGGTCCGGATGATATAGTGGCTGGGAGCACTACGGACTTCATTAGGAGCTGGCACATCAGTCTGCCAAGACCGATAAGATGGTAAGCTTTCTTATAAACTGGTCAAATGCTTGGTTTTTAGGAGAACCCCCAGAAAAAAATCTTGCTTCCTTTTTATATCTGTGACCGGCTGAGCATTGTCAGAAAAGCCGTGAATGAACTTTTGAAAGTGTGAATAAAATCCAAAAACATTCGGACATCTTTGCTTTAATGGGGCAATGGGACTCCTTCGCTGCTCGGATATTGTCTGGATTGGGACGTATCCCCCTAGAATCGACGACAAGGCTTAGTATATTGAGCTGACGGCGTGGAAAACTGCATTTTGAAGTATTTCGTTTTCGCTCGGCATGGCAGAACAATGAAAGGTTATTAGAGATGACTGCCATGTGGGATGAAAACATGCGTGAAACCCGATGACACCGTCTAGATAGCAGACAAGTGGACCATTTAAAACATTGCAGCAAGGAGTTCATCGTGCCTGAGGCATGTAATAAGCCAAAATGCAAAACCACATATTGATATAGCCCATTTAGAGTGCCGAACAAAGCCTTCATCCGGTTCTGGTCATCCACTACAATTTCCCAGTCGCCAGATCATAGGTATATGAAGGAGACGAATTTCGCTCCGTAACGGCAATACAAAGCATCACCGATTCAAGGAAGCGGATAGGCGTCTTTTGCGTGATCTCATTAAGGTTAAGGTTTTTCCGAACATATTTTGCATAAACTCAGCACTCCCTTAGCTCACCGCTACGGAGGAAAACGCCGAGTGTACTACATGTGGACGCGTCCGGCCCGCACCAAGGCGGGTGGTACACGGCGGCAGTGATTCGCGAGTCCAAAATGGTGAACAAGCTCACATTTAAAGCCCGAAACGTAACACAGGCCCAAGCGGTCGCCATCGCGCTAGCAGCAACACGCTCTGATTCCAAAACAATCATAACGGACTTGCGAGGAGCGTGTAGGAACATACAACAGGGCTGGGTTCCGTACCTGGCCTACCGGCTATTAAAAAACAGATCGACCTGGCCTACCTACTACTGCAAAACAGCTCGTACGTGGGAAGTCCATCCCGCCGCTTCATAGTCTGGGCTCCGGCCCATTCTGGGCTATGAGCAAACGAGGCAGCAGACGGCGCCGCCCGCGCGCTTTCTAACCGGGCAACCTTGTCTCCTTCCTCCTCAGAAGAATTCACACCAGCCTACACTTTCAAAGAAATTATGCAGCTGTACCTAAACAGACACAATATTTACTCCAACCCATGTAAGGGTTGACGAGAGCGGAGGAACGCGTGTTTCTTCGCCTCCTCACGGACACCATGATGTGCCCGGCATCGCTTAAACACTTTGACAGTGCCTTCTCCGGGGAGTGCCCACACTGCGGGGAAATGCCCTCGGATATCTTCCACATGGTGTGGGCGTGCCCTTCCAACCATATCTTTTCACCTAACCCAAACCCCAACCGAGAGGACTGGGAGGATACCCGACTCGCCTGCTCCGATCTGAAAGCCCAAAAGGCGTTGGTCAAACGAGCAATGGCGGCAGCGGAAGCCACTGAGGTCCCGTACTAGGGACTGCACCTAGTTCTTGTGAGGAAAAGGGCGTGAGGAAAAGGAAAAGGGACCCCAGAGCAACCTCCATGTAACTATTTTTAATAAACGTTTTCAACACCACCGCACTCCCTCAGCAAATGGCAAGACGGCAAAGCGTGAGTGAGTAGAAAATGGCGGCGAGATATAACGGTGAAAAATGTCATCAGTACAAGAGATCCGCAATGTGTTTCCTTGGAAAGTAATTGTAATAAAACGTTTCCTATACCATGAGGGTTTTTCTTTGATGTTTCAGCTTAGAATTCAGGTGACGCTTGAGCTCTTAAAGTAGCTTATCAAGAGCAAAACTAGTACATGCCACGCAAAATAAAGCTTACTCGTGACACATTTCTTTTGCAGACTGCCAGCTTCTACAGACAGAGAGCACGGTCGATCGGCTCGGTCCACCGGAATGCCTAGCTGTCTACAGCAAGAACTGCCGTGGAAACCGTTACCAAATTTATGATTCTGATTGCAAAAAGCTAATGTATTCAAGGCCGCAAGTTCAGCGGCCAGATATTCCCCCTCCGCCGAAGAAGAATGACTGCCTGAAAGGGTTGTTTTGTAAAAATTAAAACATTATCCATACACAACAGTCCTTTTTGCCCGTCATCTAGTGACGTTACATACGGCGTAATATTCAAGTTGGGGGCTATCTTTTCCTTCCTCTAGTTTGTTAAAATCCAGCTAAACATCAAGAAAATTCTCAGAATGAAAAAAAAAATGAAATGGCAAATGACTTTATGTGAATGGTGATGATAACCTTCAAAAGTTTCTTACAGCCAATTCGGAAATGTTGGTTTTACGGTATCTTCATCGTCATATGATTTTACCAGAGTAGGGAAGGTCTTTGTCTGACCTCGATCTACCCGATCGTGCGCAAACCTTGCCGCACTACTAGCCTGAATATTTAATTCACTCGCCCCGCATCAGCACTTGGTGATTTTTTATAAATTTACTATCAGTTTTTTTTTGTAAGATTAACATACTGAAACCAAGTTGATTATACTTTCATGCTGAGTTTTTGCTCAAAACGTCCCCGTGAGCAATCATACTCTTTTCTGCATAACAAAAACGAGAAAGATTTATTTGTCCGGTCAGGAAAAAAGGCGGCGGCGTATACTGTCTGTGCTCTCGACATCATAAAAACAAATATGTCCAGAAAAACAGGAGAACGTGGTCAAGCGGCAACAGAAGGCAAAAAGAATGCTATAATCTGGATACTTACATACACATCAATTTAGGCACTTGCACACATGTTGGTCATCTCCGGTGACTTCGTTTCTTTGTAAGCAAAGCAGGGCTGTCCGTGCGCTGTGCGATATTAGCTCACGTTAAGGGACTCAACGTACACGAAATATCCGGAGCCCTCAACTAGGGCGTTGCTTATAAGCTTAGTTGCTTCGGGAGGCTAAACCCTAAACAGCAAACCAAACGGAACTTGGTATTATATATATAGTCGGCGTGTGCTAATCTACATTGGCGCCAGTTTGTCCTGACGCATCTTTCAATACACTAACGTGGCTTTTTATCGCATAGCGTTTTTCGTGATGTCATAAAATATTTATTGCACATAACATGCATACAGTAGGGAAGTTCTAGGCTAGCTTACAAAGGGACTACAATCAACGCGTATACAGCTCCACTTGTGGGTTCTCAAATTCATGCTTCCGACAATGTGGTATCCGATGTCGTCTTACGTATTGTTGCCAACATACATTACGCGAACACGGACATGATACAGATACTGTTAACTTTATTATATGCCCAAATTTTCACCGAAAAACTGTCGCATGAAGTATTATACGCATAGGCGTTTATACACGCAACTGGTCTTAACTATTTTTTTCGAATGTCGCAAATTATTAGTTTTTGTCATATTTTAATATATGGCATATATTTATCGTAATTACAGGTTATAGGGTTGAAATACACGATCATTATGCACAGCGAATGATGTGCAACGTTGCCCACGGGCGCCTACAATCATAACTAAGATTACCGCTAGTGCACAGGCACTCAATATGCAGTATCATTTCATCTATGTATTTTATGTTATCGTAAACGACGTGCTAAGGCTCTTATTTAGCGTTGGAAACGCGAGTGCTACTTGATAGCAATGCAGCAACCGGAAAGCCCCCGTAAAAAGTTTAACTCCTCAGGTCTTCGCAGCTGCTGGGTGTTGACTCTAACGCAAACTGTGGGCCGTTACCGATCTAAGCATCCGTATCTCGAAAGAAAATAGGAAGCATTGGTCAAAACGTTCGAGTGTTCGTGCCATGGCGGATGTCGAATGGTTGCGAAGGCTGGGCCCAAACGCGGTTCAGCGGTACCGCAGCATAGCCACAGGTCGGGGGGCCAATCACTCAGATTAAGAAATTATACCACTAGAAATTAAAAAGTAGCAATCAACATAAAAAGAGTAGACATTTTGATAACTTCGCTAGTGAATGAGTTAATGTATTTTATTAAGACATTATTAATTTTTAAAAGAAATCTTGCAACACTCTTATCGCAAGATGAGCCCGCACAAAGTGAGGTAGCGATGCTATGTGGCACGTTGCGACCGCGTGGACTCAATCGTCTGTGTCTTATTACACTGATTCCCGGCCGACTTTCACCGGTGAACAGATCTGGAGGTTGCACCCAGACTCAATGTATGCTCTAATGCTCATGTGTTGAGCACGTTTGTTGATGCTAAAGCTGTCTGGACTGGTGCAACCTTGAAATTGTCTTGAAAAATGCTGTATATTTTCTGCCAAATAATTTAAAGGTGAAGAGTAATCCCAGTGCTCTATTCTCCACGTATGTTTTGATGCACCTACTTTCATTACATTTTATTTCAAATGCAGCTCTCATAACTTTGTTTTCTGTACAATACATGCATGTTTCTTATCTAGTGATGTTTTGTGGCAGGCACTTCAAGCCTTTTTTATACCTCGGCTGTGATCATTGAGATGATTAGCCCGCTTAAACAGCGCTACTGTTTGGGCTGCCTGCGACATGCATTTATATTGTTGTGATTTGTTGCTGTATATTATTGGTTGATACAATGAAAACCATAATTGTTCACTTGGTACACACTATTTCGAACTGGGCACAACTGCCCTGTTGCACCAGTGTTTTCTGGACCGCACCTTAGTGTGTTGAGGGACAAAGTAAATTATGGCCGAAGTGCTTGCATGACTTGCAACAGTGTTTGCATTATGAATTTGCATGCTTGGTCTATGTTTGGAAGTGTTGCTGCCTTTCTATGCCGCCACCTTTGCCAACAACTACTTTCATTGTGCGGGAGCAACTGCTTATAAACAAGGGCGTAAACGACAGAAACTCGAGTTTTTTTTAGATGGCGAAGGTTGGCGCGCGCCGAAAGGCAACAACCTTCAAAAGAAACAGGTTCGTCAATGCAACGCGGCGGTTTTTTCAAAAAACTTGTTTATAATTCTCGCCAAAACGAACGTATGCGTGACGTCACTTGACGTCATGGCCCCCCAATTTTCATTGGTCGCTGGAGCCCATGAGGTGCCATGTTTTGTACGTATGGGCGTCTATGGAGCCTTCGCTACCATAGTACATATACCTTGTTCTTGCAGCATTGATGTATATTGCGTTTTACCGGCCAGAGGCAGACAGCTACGCGATGATAATCAGGCAGATTCGCAGAGCGAAAAGACGACGGTTTATTTCCGGCTCGGAAATACATAGAGAAGAAAAGAAAGGAGGGGAAGAAGGAAAGAGGGACCATCGACGCATGCGCTGGTGTCTGCAGCATTGTTGTCTGCCGCATTTCCTTCCCTAGCCGTAACGATCCACTGGCTTTCTGGTTCTTGTTGACCGGCCTAGCTCAGGAACAGGTCTGTCGGTGCTCTAAGGTAGTAGGAGGCGATTCTGCAGGACTTAATACTTCTCTGCTTCCTTGGGTGTCTAAAGAGCGTTTTCGGATCTGGTCGACATGACGTCGAACGACTCCGTCCTCAGTGCTACAGTGACTAGACGGGCACCACTCGTCGATTTCACTTTACCTGGTGTCCACTTTTCTCCTACGCCGTAGTTGCGCACATAGACGGCGTCTCCCGGGGTGAAGTACCAACTGGCGGAATCAGTCTCTAGATGGTTGGGCATTCCGTAATTCCTGGGACGAGAACACATATCTCATTTTGTACGCAAACGGTATCCCAGACGAAGTGCGGACGTAGAGCAAGAAGCTAGTGGAGAATTTCTGTAATTACAAAGAATTCTCTCCAGAGCAGTTGTCAACTTCATGTCCGGCATTTTCTTTAAACCCTCCTTGACTGTTCCTACAGCCCGTTCCGCAAGACCATTGCTCTGGGGGTGAGAAGGCGGGGTACGAATATGCTCGATTCCATTTTTCTGTAGGAATACCGCAAACCCTAACCCAGTAAAGGGTGTACCGTTGTCGGTAACTATGATGCGGGGCAAACCAAACCTGCTAAACAAGGTTCTCATGCAATCGGCAGTGGCTTTAGCGGCTGCTCCAGATACTGGATAGGCTTCTATCTAATTGCTGTGTGCATGGACAAATGCCAACAACATCTTGTTTCCAATAGGCCCTGCATAGTCGGCTGCAGCCGTGACCACCTCTCTCGAAATCGGCCAGCTAACATAATTCCTAGGTGGCATGGCGAAGCCTACACACAGCTTCGACAATCCGAGACCAATCTACAAAAATATCTTGATCTAAACGGGGCCACCAAAACTTGGCCCTCGCCCTTGTCTTCATGGTAGACGCAACCTGATGGGACTCGTGTAGCATCTTTAACAGTTTCTCACGCGCCGCACTTCGTATCACCACACGATGCCCCCAGTACATCAGCCCCTTCTCCACAGACACCTCACGTCTCCTTTTCCGGAATTCCGCCACTTCCCTGTTGTGACCTTCTACGACGGAGGAGCATCAGTCACGCACTTGCATATCTCTTGCAAAGCGAATCGGTGTCGCACATTTTCTTGCAAAAACCCGTCAGCTGCTGCGAGCGCTTGAATCTCTTGGGGGGAAAGCGCTGGTTGGTCTTAATCGTCGAATTTAAGCACCATTTGCGACAGATCTTCTGCTTCCGCTTGCGGCTCTTGCAGCGATTGAGACAAACGGATTAGAGCGTCAGAAATTATCAGGTTTGCCAGGTTTACTAATGAGCTTGTACTTGTATGCCCCTAGCAAAAGCGCCCAGCGCAGAATTTGCGCGGCAGCCATGACAGACGTTTGACGATCCTGTCTGAGTAGACAATTATAGCTTAACTCTCCATTTCGCCAGAACCAACGTTCACAAATTCTCCTTTTTTCCACGAACTATCGAGGACTGGAATGTGCTGCCTGGGGAGGTTTTCACTTGTGAAAAATTCAGGGAAGCCATTGGCAATGTTTTTGACCACTGAGAGAGTTTTTGTCCGGATGTTTGCAATGTTTTTGACCTCTGAGAGAGTTATTGTCGTTTTTTTTTTCTTTCTTTTCTTTTCTTTCTTTCTTTGCTAGCGACATAATCAGAATGGCCATCTGTACCAATTCATGTTTCCAGGTTATTTGTAGAAGTGTATCTGTGCATGACACGCAAAAATTTCTCCCTTTCTTTATTTCTTCTTAACACTGTTTTTGCCCATCCTGCTTGGACCAAAGAGGTCTGCAGTATCATGTAAATAAATAAAAATAAATAAATAAAAACAAGGGGCGATGGTCCATTACAAGAGTGAACTCACGCCCCAACAGGTAGTCGCGAAAACGTGTCACGCCAAACACCAGGCCTAAAGCCTCTCGCTCAAGTTGGGAGTCGTTTCCCTTAGCTGAGGTGAGTGTCCGTGATGGGAAGCCAGTTGGCCTGTCTTCACCATTTATTCGGTGGAAAAGGGCAGCAAGACACTGTAAGGTGAAGCACCGCATTCCAACATCATCTCCAGCACTGGGGCTTAACACAAAGTATCCTTGGCCATATTAAATGCTGCGCGTTCTTTTTCGTGCCAAACCCATTTTGCACCTTTTTCAAGAAGGGTGTACAGGGGTGCAAGCATATTGGAAAGATTTGGCAGAAACGTGTGAACTGTAACCATTCCCACAAAGGATCGCAACTCGGGTACATTTCGCGGTACAGGGGCTAGCCTGATTGCATCCACGTGCTTCTCGAGTGGGTATAGTCCTACAGCATCAATACGATGGCCAAGTTACGTCAATGATTGTTCACTAAACTTGCTCTTGTCGGAACAAAGTTTTATACCGTTCTCTCAGAAACGCTGTAGCACAGCTTGCAGGTTTGCGTTATCAGCATCGCTGCTCTCGGCTACCGGGACATCGTCTAGATAAGCATGACTTCATTTTAGTCCTTGAAGCACAGATTCAATCTTTCGTTGGAATATCGCTGGCGCTGATGCGATTGTAAACAGTAACCTGTTGTAGCACAAGAGCCCCTTGTGTGTATTTATAACTAGTAATTTCCGCGAATCTTCATCTAGCTCAACCTGATTGCAAGTTTCGCGAAGGTCTAAAGTACAGAATTTTTTTCCTCCACACAGATTTGCAAAAATGTCATCTTTGACCGGGAAAGACTATTGCTCAACCTGACACACACGGTTGAGTGTAATCTGAAAGTCCCCGCAAATGCGCATTGTTCCGTCCTTCTTCAAGACTGGCACGATGGGCGTTGCACATTCAGAATGGTGAACTGAAAATATTATGCCAGCTGAGACTAATCCGTCAAGCTCTTTAGACACTTTATCACGAAATGAAAAAGGAATTTTCCTTGCCTTAAAGAACTTGGGGTTTGCTCTGGCCTTGATGTGCAGTCGGACTGGCGGACAATTCATGAGAACAGCGCCTTCAGTGAACAGGTGGGAGGCTTGCTGGAGCAGCATCGACACGTTTTCCCAAGCTTGAGTTGGCACAGAAGGCTTCGAATAGACGGTCAGCACCTGAATGCGTCCGTCTGTCAATTTTTTCAGCTCGTCCCGACCGCAAAGACTAGAGTCATTGCAGTCTAAAACCATCAGACTGCATTGTACTGTGGTACCTTCATACGAAACTGGCATGGTCTGTGTACCGAGGAGTGGCAACTTTAGAGATAGCATGAAATCTGTACTTCCGACTATTGCAGCTGCGGCCATCGATGGGAGTGCAATTGGTAAATGCTTTTGGGAATGACGCAAATAGGGGAGAAATGTAGTTACCGAAGGCGGTATTTAGCACTCACTAATGACACGAAATATTTGTTGGGGTGCAGAAACAGGGACGTTTCAGAAATTATGGCTACATCTAGGACCTTAGCGAACGACCCCTCCATCCGACAGACTTCTCCAGTCCGCTCATATTTTCCTTTCAGAAAACCTCTCATCTAAACCTCACTTCATATCAACGGCAAAGACAGTTCTAATTCGATGCCTAGGTCAGAGCAAAGGTAGTAGAGGAGCACGCATTTGCGGTCGCATCTGCCTCTCACTTATAGCTTCCAGAAGCAAACTGGTTTCGTAAGAAGCCTGCGCAACAGAAGATTTGATACGGTATACCTTATAAGGAAGCCACTATAAAGCTAGACACAAACCTATCACTGCTAAGGCATGCCACTGCTAAGGCTCTACACATGTCGGCCAAATTTAGCCCCATTTGTTTAATATTTAATATTGTCACGGTATTGGCGACTAGGGCTAGGTTATCAGAGCCGGTGCAGGTTGAATTACACTGTCCACGCTTTAGGTACGTCCTGCGAGTCCGGAGCCGATTCACTTCTTCCTTTTTCTCCGAGCGCCACTTCAACGTCTTTCGCTCCGAGCGCCCTCTGGCATTCCTCCCTCCTTAAGCGTGACGCACACGGCATACGTGCACACAGGTGGACAAAAGCAAACGAAAAAAAAAGTTTGCAGATGTCGTCTTTCAGTTACCGCGTAAAATACAGCTTCATGCGCAGGACATGAACTGTCTCTGGACGAGGTAGCCGACGGCCTCTCTGCTCTGGGCCATCTGGGAGCACCTCATAGTTAACGTCGCTGAGGCGCCGAAAAATTTTATATGGTCCGAAGTAACGCAAATAAGCTTTTCTCATAGGCCACGGCGTTGAACAGGAGTCCTCACCCACACCTGGTCCCCGGTGTTGTAGGAAGCTTGTTTGTGGCGGAGGTTGTACCGGCGTGAATCCTTGCCCTGTTGCTGGGCGATGTGGACGCATGCTAGTTGGCGTGCTTGCTGAGCATGTTGGGCAAAGTGCTCGGCGTCGGTAGAAAGCTCGCTATCTGTTTCGCAAGGGAGCATTGCGTCCAGCATCGTCCGAACCTCCCTACCATAAAGTAGGCGAAACGGCATGAAGCGTGCCGTCTCTTGGACTGCCGTATTGCACGCGAATGTCACATATGGTAGGACAGCATCCCAAGTCTTGCGCTGGGCGTCGACATACATCGCCAGCATGTCAACAATGGTCTTATTAAGCCTTTCCGTCAGCCCGTTGGTCTGCGGATGGTAAGCAGTAACTTTTCGATGCGCCGTACCGCTGAGATGAAAACTTCGGCCATCATTTGTGAAGTAAAGGCAGTCCCTCTGTCAGTAATAATAAAGGTCGGAGCACCGTGCCGCAGCATGATCTGGTGTACAAAGAAATGGGCAACTTCAGATGCTGTACCACTAGGTAACGCTTTGGTCTCGGCATATCGAGTCAGGTAGTCTGTGGCGATGATTATCCAGCGGTTGCCTCCGGAGGATCGAGGGAAAGGACCGAGAAGGCCCATGCCGACTTGATCAAATGGTGCGCGTGGTGGTATTATGGGGACGAGGAGGCCTGCAGGCTTTGATTGCGGAACCTTCCGACGCTGACATTGCCGACAGCTCTTAACATAGCGCTTAACAACAGTGGCAAAGTTGGGTCAGTAGAATGTCTTTCGTATTCTAGCAAGTGCGCGAGTATAGCCCATGTGGCCAGAAGTCGGTTCATCGTAGCACGCCGAAAGGTTTTCCTCTCGCAAAGCTGCGGGTACCACGAGGAGGTAGGTTCTCGACTCGGATCTAGAGCTGCGCTTTTAGAGTACACCCCCTCTCAGGCAGAGAGTTGAGAGGCTCCGAGAAAAGCACTTAGGTATTGTGACTGGCTGACCTTCTAAATAATCGATCAGGGCTCGTAACTCAGGATCAGCACGCTGCTGATGAGACATATCTAAAGCATCAACAGCTCCGAGAAAACTGCCAGAGTCACCCGTGCGTGGTGAAGCGAGCTCGACGGGCGCACGAGAGAGCGCGTCAGCATCTTCATGCTTATGTCCGGACTTATAGACTATAGTGAGGTCAAACTCTTGTAGGCTAAGGCTCCATTGCGCCAGGCGGCCGCATGGGTCACGCAGGTTGGCCAGCCAACACAAGGAATGGTGGTCAGTGACCACTTTAAATGGGCGACCATAAAGGTAGGGGCGAAATTTTGCAGCAGCCCAAATAATGGCGAGGCATTCCTTCTCAGTAGTTGAATAGTTCATCTCGGCGCGGGATAAAGTACGGCTGGCATAGGCGACGACTCGTTTCACACCCTCTTGACGTTGCACGAGAACCGCGCCAAGGCCAATGTTACTGGCGTCAGTGTGGATTTCTCTCTCACCGTGCTCATCGAAATGGGCTAGAACAGGCGGCGATTGGAGACGGAGACGCAACTCGGTAAAAGCAGCTTCTTGCTCGTGACTCCAAACAAAAGGGGTGTCTCCCCGGGAGAGCCGAGTCAGCGGTTCAGCAATATAGCGAATTTATCGATAAAACGCCGGTAATAACTGCACAAGCCGAGAAATCTGCGAGCAGCTTTCTTGTCACGTTTAATCAGAAATTCCGCAACAGCAGTAAGCTTGTCAGGGTCGGGATTCACGCCGGCAGCGCTTACGACATGACCGAGGAATTTAAGCTCTCGGTAGCCAAAGTGACATTTCTGTGGCTTAAGTGTCAAGTTAGCGGATCGAAGGGCTTCGAGTACTGACCGCAGGCGCTTAAGATGTTGTGCAAACTATTCTGCTAAGACCACCACGTCATCTGGGTAGACTAGGCAACACTGCCATTTAAGCCCGGCGAGGACAGTGTCCATCATCCGCTGAAATGTGGCCGGCGCAGAACAAAGTCGGAAAGGTAGAACTTTAAATTCGTAAAGTCCGTCGGGTGTGACAAGGGACGTCTTTTCACGATCTCGCTCATCTACATCAATTTGCCAGTAGCCGCTTTTCAGATCGATTGACGAAAAGTACTTCGCACGCCGAAGGCGGTCGAGATAGTCGCCAATCCGCGGCAAGGGGTAAGCATCCTTCTTGGTTACGGCGTTCAGCTTACGGTAATCGACACAAAAACGTAACGTGCCGTCTTTCTTTTTAACTAGAACGACTGGGGAGGACCATGGGCTATTTGAAGGTTGGACAACATCATCTTCGAGCAATTGTTTAACTTGTGACTTAATAACTTCGCGCTCGGTCGAAGAGACGCGGTAGGGGTGCTGGTGAATTGGGCGCACATCATCAAACGTCACGATCTGGTGCTTGGCAATGGGAGTCTGATGCACGCGAGAGGTTAGTTTCGGCTATTGCGTCACCATATTGAATTGCATTGCATTTGACATTAACGAAGTTGCTGCTCCGGGGTGGCAGCGTGACACTGCCCGCATAAACTCGAAGCACATTGACTGGTCGCTGTGTACTGCTGAGGGCCACAGCTTTCTCAGTAGAAAACGGGGCCTTAAAATCCCGAAGGTCAATAATTGCGCTGTATTCGCGAAGAAAATCTACGCCCAGAATTACGTCACGTGGGCAGCTTTTCAGAACGAGGCAGCTTACCACAAATGTCGACTTAATTTGAACCCTGCCCGTGCACATGCCTAGAAGAGTAACCAGATGACCACCCGCAGTGCGAACGTGTGCCAGCCCACGGAGTCAAAACCTTCTTGAGAATCGCGGCAAACTGGCTGCTGAAAATAGAATAATCAGCGCCAGTATCCAACAAAGCTCGAACATGGCGACCATCTAGTATTACTGGTATGTCCAACGACAGCAGCTCGTGAATATCAGGCTTCTGAGTGTTTGAGTGCTCTGCGTCGGTGTACGCGGTATGCTTCACCTGCAATTCGTCGTTGTTGCAGGCGCGTTGTTGCGGTGTCCGTTCCACCGGCAAAGCGTCTTCGTTGCGGGTGCGTTGTCGCGTCGTCTGTTCCACCGGCAATTCGTCATTGTTGCGGGTGCATTTGCGGGTGCGCCCCTGGCAATATGTTCTCCATCAAACTTGAGACGAAGTAAGTGACTGTCATGAGCAGTAGATAAAGAAAAAAACGTTTTTCACAACATTGCAAATATTCTGGGGATTTTCATAATAAAATAATTTGCATATTGTACGTACAGAGAAACGCTGGTTACAAAACTGAAAACCTGCACGTGTCACACACAACTATGGAGTAATCACTAAATAATTGCTCAAACTTAGTTCCCTCTCACATTTCTCATGACCGTGCCACTCCTACAAAGCATCTACTATTACAACGGCTGCACGGCCGTTTTCAATGTATTCAAACCGACTGTCACACAACTCAAGTTATCGGCTTGGGCTCCTTTTTATTTTTTATGTGACTACATGCAGTGGAGGGAACAGCGTGCAGGCACTCTAGAAGTTTGAACGCTTTCGAAAAGCGGAGCAGCACGCACTATGGCCATTGCAGATCATTATCGTTTCCCACTGCTCTCCGCTGCACCGCGCAACTGCTATGGACAGATGATCATTGATTTCAATACCTGACACTAACTTTTGCAACGCAGCTCTCCAGCATCCATTCTTGGTTTGAGCTGCGTCGCCATCGGGTTCGAGATAAACGATGGGCAGCTATAAGGAAACCCAACGGCCCACCCTATAAATGCGAACGAGGCGCATCAAAGCGCCAAACTATGTCACTAATTTGTCTGACAAACTTGGAGGGCAAGATTCTGGTTGTCCTACCACAACCAGCCATGGGCACCGGAACAGAAACGTCTCGAACAGTCCTGAATTACAGCGTTGGAATCCTAAGGAACACTCAACCGAGCTTTCGCATGACCAAGAATTGTAATCATCGGACTATATTTTACCGCGATGAAGATAACCAATAAGGTGGGAGCAAGATGATGTATTCCAGTAAACTTACTCAGCACCCAACAATGGTGAGTGGGGGTTACAGAGCCATGACTACACTGAAGAAAACATACAAGGTTCATTAGTGGAAAAATCCTGTGGCATATGCGACTGCGAGTCAGATACGCTTATCCTGCGCTACAGGAGACGGACCATTAGCATCGGTTAAAACGCAGCTTTTGATTAACACAATTCTATCCACATCTTTACAGAAGTGCGCAGGGGGTACCTACGGTTAGTAAAGAGCTTCCTAATATCATCATTAGCATAATTATCAGCCCGACTACACATACTGCATTTCGGAGGGCTCATCCATATTCTTCCAATTAACCCGGTTCTGTACTAGCTGCATATACTTAACCTCTGCGAACTTCTTAAACTTAGCCGCTCATTTAATTCTCCCCCCCTTCCCTTGGAAGCCAAATTTTTACCCTCAGCGAGCATCGGTTATCCTCTCTTCACAACATATCCCTTGTTCATGCCCATTTCATCTTAATTTCCATTAGAATGTCATTAACTGAAGTTATTTCTCTGATCCCCCCCTCCCCAACTCTTTATACTTTCTATTTCTTAATGTTGCAACTACAATGTTTTATTCCTAAAGCCCTGTGCGTTGGCTGCAACTTAATGCGAACATTTTTCGTTATCCTCCATGTTGCAGGCCCATAGGTGAGTGCAGGTAGGATGTAAGTGTTGTATACCTTCCTTTTGAGCAGTACCGGTAAGCAGCTAGTAATAATCTACGACTACTTATTCTATTAATTATTTCTCTTTCATGGCCTCAATCTGCGGTTACTACCTCTCCTAAGTAGACATATTCGCCGACCACTTCCAGTGCACCCCTATCTATTGTACACTGCCGTTCCTTTGAACAATAAATTAGTATTCTGCATATTGATTTTCAAAGCTAGCTTTCGGCTTTTCCTGTCTAGGCCATCAATCATTATTTATAGTTCATCCCCGGAGTAACAAAGCAAGAAAATGTCAGCAGTAATACGCAGATTACTGTTATGTTCATTTTAAACACTTGTTAATATTGATAAGTGTTGAAAGTGAACATAACTGCTCCCATTCCAAGTATCTGAATACGTCCTCCGGGCAGGCTGTGAATAGTAATGGGGACATCATTACTCACTGCTTGACACCTTTTTATGGTAACTATAATACTTTCTCCGCGCATTTTGTTATTTATTATAAAGGAGCAGTACAAAATACCTCGACAGAATTGAGAAGTTGTTGCGTAATCGACATAGTTACGCTCGCAATATAAAAATTTGTATGAGTATTGGGAAAATACAATGTGTGCTACACAGATAACAACGGTTTTCTTCTCAACGCAGTGTGCGAGTTTGCGCATTGATTTCGTCATTGTGCACTAACAGGACTTGCTCGTTCCCTTCACTCACTACGTAAGCTGCGCTATGCACATATTAAACAGTTTGTTTTCTTATGTACAATTTTCACCCATGCGTGTTCACAACGCTACAGTTCAGAATGATGTGCTTTTATCTCCCAATTCGAAAACACTTTATTTGAGGTTGACTGACATATTGCATTCAATAGGTGCTTTGGGCTTACTATAACTCACTTCTGCGACGTGACAAATAGGAAATAATGAATCTTGTTTTACAGAATTCTATTCCTTGATCACTGCAATCAACTAAAAGACTGTAATTAGCTATCCGCATATCATGGCATTGATTGCCCCGTTGCTTGCCAAACTAACCTCTCTGAGCGACGCAGGAGTTATCGTTAGTCCTCAGCTTGTCTTGGAATGAGCAACAATCGCTATTAAGTTACTGATATCGAAATTAAAGTCGGTGGTCATTTGTGGTTTCTAAAGCTTAAGGAGTCGCTCTAAACTTCGGTGGCACAACAAGCACAAACCGCAAGGACACGTGTGACCTAAACGTCGCAGAATAGGGTTACCACTTGCTAAATTATAGAAGTTGGCTTGATGTAAGTTTGGTGATATTTGAATTTGGGGAAGACAAAATAAAGTTGGTGGATTTATTTTTCCCTAAAGTACACAAAGTAGAAAAAAGCACATGCGTAACTTAACCATCGTCTTATCAGCATGAAGTCTTCGCTCAATCGCCAATCAGCGGAGGAGATGAAGTGTGACCGTCCCGATATCGTTTTTCACAAAAACAGATCCCGCAAAATTTATTTACATCTGTGATTTGTGATGGTGCTGCCTTTATTCTAATCCGTAATGAAGATTAGGCGAAGCGTGTACATTCTGTTCAATCGCAAAGTAACTGCCATCGCCGCCACCCAAATTCAGAACAATAACATCGGTAAAATACGCACGCGATTTCGCATCAAAATGATGTCGCCACTGTCATTTGTACACAATTCACAGAGGTGTCGTGCCGTTCGATTCCGGTTTAGCTCCCGTTTTCTAGTGCTGTTCAAAGCTGGTTTCTGATTGGATTTCGAATCAACAACATATATTCCTGAGATAAGCACAGTTGCTCAGTGAGAACAGAGATATATACCGCGCATTCCTTTGCACGAATCATGTAAAACAGCACACAATAAAAATATTTTGGTAAGAAAGGTGGCATTGAGCGTGCTTTGTGTCTAGTCTTAAAGCGGATCTGATCCTTGCACTAAATATTTTTTCAATAATTCAAGAAATTCAGCTTACCTATGTGAGGGGCTGTAGATGGTTTCTTCTTCTCAGGTTGAAATTGAAAAAAAAAACGGCCTCATGCAATCACCTTGCATCTGAATGTTCTGTCTATGCGACCTTAGAAAAGTGTAATGTTTCAAATCTAACCATCCCTGGCTATGGCATCTCTCATATTGGTTACTTTGGAACGTTAAACCCCAAATAAAGAAACACAACCATCGCACTAGCAAAAATGTCACAGGTGTATATGCACCTGTATATTGGCTTTTAATCGGCATGTGCTCTCGACAAGCTCAAGATACACTACCAGCTGAAAACGAAAGCCTGCCCTTTTGGACGCTCTCATGAGCGCTTCAACGGTATGTAGTTACAGACTAAACCGATGCAATAAAAAAGCATTTTCGGCCAGGGTGCAGAAATGACACGCGGCGATTGTGCAAAAAAATCTTCAAATCTCATTTATTGCTACCCTGTATCCTGTCGTATATTTTCGTTTTTGACGTGTTAGCATTTGAGCCCAATATTGCAAAACATGTCCGCTGTTGACGCATGAATCATCATACGAGAGGAGGAAATATGCAGAAAGAGGAATTGTTTTGTACAATTTCAGGAGTGTTGAAGGACTTAGAATAATATGAGTTTGGGGTGCAGGTAGGAGGCGACGGGCGATGAGAGTAACCCCGCAGCGGCAGTCGGACGAGGACTGCGATGAGTGAGGATTTGTCTTGGAGCACGATACCCACCTATCCTGCGGGCCGCTAATTTTATATATGTATAGCAATATGAGTTTGGAATGCGTCTCTCATAGCCTCAATCGCATTGGGACGTTTAAAACCATGAACCAAATCAAAAGGTTAAGTCTCAATTATGGGTACTATTTAGAGCTGAAATTTCAGTGGCGCTTAAGCAGCTATATGAATACGTTTTGTCAATTCATTCATATATTTTTATTTTATCTATTGATGACCACGGCAGTAAACCATACTCGAAAGAGGTGAGGACATTATATGACATGAGCTCTTGGCGGCTTGTTAGAAATGATGCAAGGTATGCTACAATCTTTCTATCGAGATTATTTTTTCTCAATATGTATACCATTGCGCTGTGTCAATATTTCTGAAACTGTTCAGGAAATCTGTGAATACGCTGTCCGCTATCGACTTTCTATCAAGCATGGCGTGCAATATGTGAAGGAAGGATGCATGTCGGACTTTACATGAGTATGATTTAAGAAGCCTGTTTCAAAATACGAGAAGAAAGAGGTATCATGGAAACTCACCTATACTTCGTCGCACAAGACGTTTGCAGCCCTACGAAAAGCAGAGGCACTCCGGTACAATCAGGATCACGCGCACTACGAGGGTCATCCCGATTTATGGCCACCACTTATTTTATAAATCGAAAGGATAGTTTATTTGAAACAATTTACCACGCCCTTGAAATGCAGACTTTTCTTCTACTTTTCCCCATAATCGCGGTTGCTGTCTATGCATGCTTGAAGGCGCTGGTGCAGTTTTTCTATGCCCATGTTAAACCAGCTCGCCGCCAGGCATCCCAACGAACAGTTGCCGTGGCTTTTCCTGCAAACTGTGTTCGCTTAAATTATGGCTGCTTGGGCGAAGAGGAGAGGAGAAAGAAGAAGCGCCTGAGCTGATAGGTGTCCGTTCGAGCTCCGTGTTTTAATTCTTGTTTCGCCTATTTCCTGTCGTTTTTTTTTTAATTCTGCTCCTCAGACAACAGTGGTACGGATTTCAGCTGTGTTACAACCTGACGCAGCGTCCACGTCCACGCAATCTTCGACGCCTACGTGCCCCCAGTCTGCTTCGTCTACGGATGTAACGATTTCGGCCTGTCCCATGGACTACTCCGCCGCCTCCGTGCCAGTGACCCTCCATCAAGGAAGTGTACCCGTCGCAGCGGTTCAGTCTTCCCTTCCAAGGCCAACCAGAGCGTCACAGCCCCTGAAATCTTCACAGATGCCGCCCGTGAATCTAGTTCACTTCCACCTGATGATAACTCGTTCCGCGTCTCCATCAAGCCTACATTGCGCTTTGATATATCGACTATCCTTCCCCGGTATATTCAAGCCACAATTGAGCAATTGCTAGGTTTTAGTAGCTACTGCGGATTTGTCGTCCATCGCCCATCGAACAACATTACGGTGAACTTGCCATTCTTGGTGAACGCCCAGAAAATGTGTGCAGTTACTCAAATTCTAATGGATACGAATGCGCATGTCCCACTGCAAATAAATTTTGCCTCTGGCCCTGACACCCTTCGCTGCGTGGTTTACCATGTCGACCGCGGAAGTCCTTCTGAGGAGGTGCGCGCAAACATTCGCTGTTCAACTCACGTTGTGTTGCAAGCAAGGCTTATGGGGCGCCGAGGTTCATATACCTGCTCACCCTACGAGGCTCGTTGACTCTGCCGGCGTACCTAACATACTACGGTGCGATTATCAAACCACAGCCCTGCCGACCTCGTCGTATTTTTGTTATAACTACGATAAAGAAGGGCTCATGCAAAATACCTGCCCTAATCCGGCAGCTGGTGCCGACATGAACGAATCAGTACCTCTTTGTGCCGTATGCAAGTCGCCGGACCATGACATGCGCTCTCCCGCTTGTCCAAAGAAGAAGCGAACGAAGCGTCGCGCAAGGTGTCTTGAGGAACAGATATTCCTAGAAGTAATCGCTTCGCTGCTCCTGCATGTGACGAAACCGACTTCCCTGCAATTCCTGTATTTGACCCACCTGCTCACAACACGTCTTCTCAGTAGCGTTCATACGCACAAACGACTCACCTTCGTGGATTAAATGGTTCACCATCACGGCCAGTGCACCAATCACGTGTGGATCCCATCGATGAAGATGCTGCTTTAGACAATGCCATTGCAGAGGCTCACCAACGTCTAGAAGAATTCACCAAGCTTAGAGAACAGCGTCGCTCTCACCCCTCCCGAAGAAGTCTAATACCTCATAAGCACATTTCAGAGGAATCACCTTCAATAAGCAATTACCCCAATAACGTGCCGACCTCCCGTTAGCTGTGACTACCCCGATAGTAGATCAAATATTAGCTCTTACAAAGCAGGAGACCTCTCTCATCACAGCAGATCTTCGCTATAGCAATGAATATTGCACTATCTCCGTTGGTGCAGTGTAACTGTCAGGGCTTTGCGAATAAGGCCTCTAAAGTGAATATTCATCATCGCGACTTTAAAAAGCTAAAGGCGTGTTCCTTGCTACTGCAAGAGCATAATTCACTTCCTCGCCTTTCAGGAGTCTGCGCTTACCATTCACATTCCATCCCTGATCGCTGCTGTGTCGGCTCTTTCCTCAGCCCAGGTAAATCTGCAATTTATACTCACTGTTCGATTCCCCACACACCGATAGACCTTTCATGGTGGTGTAACACATGCCAAGAGGTTGTAGCACTCCTAGTTAAGCCTGTACGCACCCAACGTATTCTAGTTTCTTTTTATGGCCATCGTGGCTCCGCATCTGGCAATCTTAGATGAGTTCGTTTTCTACGTTCTACCTACTCGAGTATGCCTATTCTATTCGGTGGAGACTTCAACGGCGCACACACTTCGTAAGGTTGCCCATCGGATTCTCTCAGTGGGGGCACACATCAAGGGCAGTTTTTCAGATAATTATTTTCATCGTTCAAACCACCCGCACACATTTACCCGTCCCCGAGGTGCGCCTTGTTCATCTGATTTGACTTGGTGGTTAGGCCCCGGTAGCCCTCGTTAGGCTGTTGAACCAGTTACCTGGGGTAGTGATCACAGCCCTATCTTTATCTCTACTCCTTTGAGCATACTTAAATACCCCATCGCGTACGAATAACATCATGGGACTGTACGCTCAGACAATCGCTTATCTGAATTCAACCCATCATAAGCATTGTATGCTCTCTTTGCTGTTCTTGCGTCCCACACGATTACCACCACTATAAATGAAGACGAGCTAAACCCAGACATCCACCTTCTGGATCTTGGGACTCTGCGTCGCCAGGCGGATCATTATGCTACTGGTCACCTCGATGACCCATCGGCTATCGCTGCTCTTCACAGGGCTACCGCACGTGCGCGGTGCTTTGCAAAGCGTATAGGAAGGCAACGTTCGGCTGAATCGTATGAGCGCCTGTCCTCCTAGCAAAGTAATCGTCAACTTTGGCGAATGCTTCACGCCATGGAGCTCTCTTCTCAAGTTTCTGATTACAGAGAGTGCATTCGCCTTGCGATAAATGTGGATGAGGACACTATTACAAAATAGGTGGCCGGTTTTTTCCCCACTATGATTCCACCACGACTTCTACACCTTGCTTACTGGTTAACGAACCCCTCGATAAGATTACTTCTAACCAAACCATAGCAGAGCTGCTGGCCTCCATTTAACGCTTCAAATCTTACTCTGCTTTCGGACATGACGGTATATTTATATCCTTATTCCACAACTTGGAAGGGACTGCTTTGCAGACCCTGCTTGATACATTCAATGACGTGTGGCATTCTGGTGTCATGCCGGGCGAATGGAAGCATTTTATTTGCCCAATATCGAAGTCAGGTCATCCTCCAGTATCTCTCTTGGGCCTTCGTCCAATTACCCTGACGCCTACAATCTGCAAGCTTTACAAAAATATTCTCGCCGCTCGGTTATCATGGTGGTTCGAATTCCATGATTGTTACACAGAATCCCAGATCGGCTTCCACCCGCAAATAGAAACGGAGGATGGCCTTGCTACTTTGGCTGCTGACGTGCTTCACCACTTTCAGCACAGTCATCTTGTTAGAACCGTGATCGCTAAAGACATAACAAATTCGTATGATAACTTTCTTCACTCAGCATTCGTGCCTCCCTACAAACTCTTCCACTTCTCGTCCCCCAACTTGTCCCCATTCATGCCTTTCTAAGCAATCGAACATTCAGTGTGCGTGTCCATGGAAAGCTCTGTGGTCACTTCCTGTCAAACAGAGGAGTGCCCCAGGGCTCCGTTCTCGCCCCTAAATTATTTATTGTGGCCTTTATTCCACTTGTATGAGCCCTACAGACCAACACTTCTATCCGCCTGCTTGCGTACGCCGATGATACAACCTTATGGTGCTGTCTGCAACATACGTCTGTCCTTCAGGCGACCCTCCAGCATGCGCTGAATGTTTTGACATTTAGCGTCCCTCCTTTGAGTCTAACTCTCTCGCATACTGAATCATGTTTCAATAGCATTGGAAATAAATCTCACTTCCGAAAAGCTGCCACTAAAAAGTTTATTATAGGTAAATCCCAGATTCCTCAGGCGCAAACTGTTCACATTTTGGTTTTCTCCTTTATTGCTCTGGTACTGGCCCCCTGTGGCTGACAGCCATCCGTAAGTCCGCTCAAGCTACTCTAGTTGTGAATCTTCGCATAGCTATGCGCTCTGGCGGCGCGCGTGCTCACACGGCTCGCCAGCTTGTTCGCTTTGTCTTCCAGCCGCGGATAATCTACCAGGCACAGTTTCAACGTCTCACCCGCAGACAGTGGGACTCCCTTGAGACTGTCAATCGTGAGGCTATGCATGCCATAACATGTCTCCCCTGTCTTACACCCTACCGGTACTTCAGGAGTATGCTAAGCTAAATACGCTCAGTAAACTCATTAATCAGCGGATGGCAAACAGAGCTCTCAGATAGTCCCCAAGTAGCACAAAGTGGGCTATGACGTGGGGGCCCGCGTTGGGCCCGTGAGGGCAGCCCATACGGGCCCCATGCGGGATTTGCAACACGTACCCAGAGCGGTCCCGCGTGGTCTGCCCAATTTCCAGCGATCGGTCTCAAACTGTATCCGCGTGGGCAGCCCAAATGGGGCCCACGCGGATACAGTTCAGCCCAGGTAGACGAATGTGGGCTGAACAGCAGAACCAGTAATGGGCCCCACGTTTGTGCAGGCAGTGACATCCATTGATCAAGGTTTTAATTTTTAGGTCGATTAATCTCTCCAATACCGAATTGTACAAGCGCCGGATTTGCGAAAGACAGTCAGTTTCGGGCTGACTTACGGGCTGCCCTCATGGGTTGAATCGGGCATTTTCAGGGCTGCCCAATTTCCAATAATCAAGTGTGAAACATTAAGCACTATTTTTTTTGCTTGTATGCTACACTCAGTAACATGAGAGAAATTTATTCCCAACACTACAATAATGTAGGCTGGCCCACATCACCCCAACATGTTGGTCTGAATATGTATTGCGGTGCTGCGTGCAGAATAGTAACGCCGTAGGAAACATTTGGAGGTCGTTCAGTACATACTCGTAAGCGGAACAGTTACTGTTGCATATTTTCTGTTGATACTGCATAATTAACGTAGTTTGTAGAGTAGACATAAATAGTCTTTATTCATTGCATAGATATGCTTAGGACAGTTATGTGAAACGTCTAGAAGAGGCAATTTGTGGCCGGTATAACATGATTTACATAAATAAAATGGTGCCTTAAAGGTAGGGTGGAGACGTTTTAGAGTGGTAAGCCCGCCTACGGCCAATTTGGGGCCCACTGCGGCCTTTCATGGGCCGCCCCAATTCAGCTGACCTTATTTTTACCGCATGGACTACGAATATATGTTGCATTTTCCCGCAAGTACCCCAAGAAATACCCGTGTGGGCAGCGTGGTGGTGTGATCGCTTTTCAGCCCGGCCGCAAACTATGTGGGACCTATTCGGTTTCTGAGTGGGAGTCCCAATCGGACTAGCCCGTCATCTATTTGCTTTAGGCCCACATTTGCATCGCATCTGCCCTAAATTGCCCCGCAAGAGACCGATGCGGGCAGAAGCGGGAAGGAGTACTTGCCTGTCCCGCGTACGGCCATGCGGAAATTATCTAGGTTTTAGTGGGCAGCCCTATTTGGGGCAGCCCAGGAATTTTCGTCATGAATTCCACATTTTCGTCTGACCTTCCCTCAAGTACCCATCAAGGGTCCCATATAGGCAATGTGCGGGCATACCCGTATTTAGCCCCGCCGCGGCCCATGCGGGACCTATTCGGCTTTTGAGTTGGGCAGCCCCAATGAGATTAGCCCAGGCTTTTCCTACACAGAGCCCAAATATTATTTGCATCGCCCCTAAAATTTCCCAAGCGGGACCCTTGAGGGTCAGATGTAGGAATGCGTAATCAGTTAGCCCTTTCCGCGCCTATATGATGCCCAGATGGAAAAAGCAGGGGCAAGCCCAAATTAGGCTTGCCCCTGCTTGATCCCTAAAGGGGGCCCTCATGGGTGCTAGTGTGGTTACCCAAGCCCAACTTGCCCATACGGGCCCCAGGTGGCCCACGTAATGTGTGCTACTTGGGTCTTTACAACTCCATCGTTTAAAGATACTACCCCCATGGTCGTACTGCCAGCTGATGGACAATCGCCCCCCTGCTTCGAAGTCGGTATCGTCCGCACATCTGTCCGAAGGGTGCGTATTATATATTGATGAATCATATACCGCAGAGCGAGGAGTTACTATTGTGTATAGTCCCTCTCACCGCATCTGAATTTTGACGTGACATATACCGCGGATACGTGCACCCCTATGGCACTGGAACTTCAAACCATTTACAATGTCTTTTATTCTCTTCCGCTCGTTTCTATAATTATTACAGTTCATCTTTACACCGACTTTGTCACTGCCCTTAAGCAGCTTAAGGCCGTTCGACGCACATTATAAATAACACAGTCCATACTAAGCTCTGTTCAAAGTGACCCTGTCCTGTCCGCATGCACTGGGTTCGCAACTGTGCTCGAGATCCATATAGCATTCAAGCGGATGCTATGACGTACATTAACTAACCACGTGGCCCACTACCTTGCCCTCTTCCCCCAGATCCGTTCCTGTCCCACGTTTCCGATTCTCAAGTTCTGCGCCAGTGAACACGCGCTCTCATTCCTCCGTGTTCGCACCCTCTCCCCCGTATTCTTACTCGACAGAAGGAGGTATCAGTGCACCGGATTCGAGCAGAGGCGGCCCTGACCCGATCTGTACGTCATCGGTGGCGTGAAAGAGATCTGCCGGTTACTGGCAGGTGTCCTGCGACTGAGATCTGTGATGTCCGTAAAATGTTGTGGACGAGCCCAGCAACAGCTCCGGTTAGAAAACGGCTGCCCATGAAGGTGGGCCTGCGGTAGAACCGCGATTGTGATTACAAGTGGACAACGGACAACCACTACACCGCCAACCTCTGCGACTTCCTTAGTGAAATTGGACTTCACTCCTTTTAACATTCTGTCTCCTGCATCCCATTCCCCCTTTCTCAACTTATGCCTCGTGGGAAACTTTTCGAATAAAAAAAAAAGAAAGAGTGCCGCCACGCAGGTGATTCTTATTTGGTCTCATGTGTGAAGTGGAATGGCCAGGCTTTGTCGCCAGTAACAATGGAATAACAAAAGGTCTCCTTTTCATCTCTATAACACCGAAGTTCGCAGGAGGAGTCAATGCGTTGCCGTTCATGGTAGCCTGTGAGCATTCGCGGAATCTATCGAGCGCACACCTTCCGATATTTCAGCTTTGCTGTGACAATACTATGAGCACTGCTTCTGAAGCGCCAGCAATCAAAATGCAGAGTTCGTCGAATGTGATCCTGCGATATTGCCGCACAATTTCTTTGAACTCTGCGACTGTCTCATCAGAAATTGACGGTCTCTCGCTTCTTTCTTTGTCGTGATTTTCAGGGCGACCAGCTGCGAACTTCCTACACCACTTTCGAATATTTTTAGCTTCCATGCACAACTTTCCGCGCACTTCCGTCAACTGACAATGTATTGTGATTGGTCGAACGTCTTTTGTGTTCAAAAATCGAATAACTGCACGAAATTCGCACCTAGCAGTACCAACAAACAGGAGCGCCATTTGAAATTGCTGCCATGCCAACATTGACAGTCCTTTTGGTACTGAGTCATAGCTTGTTTGTAATACGGGAACAAAAACACAGCAGTGTGAAGAGCAGCCACTCAAAAAGTCTGCCTGCTGCCGCAGCCCTTTGGAGACCTTACTTTTGGGATAACCCTCGTACAATAGGATATTGTGCTCTTACACTCCTCTGACCCCGAAAATTGGTCAAGGTGACAGTAGGAGCACAATTCTCTATTATAAAGCGCAGTGCAGAGAGGCGCTTAGGAGCACAATTGCAAGGGCTCCTTTGCCTTTTGCAGTGCTTCAGATATCTTGTGAGACGAACTATAGGTGAGAAAACAGGATGCATTCAAGAAGTTTTCAGGAAATGCTGGTAAGTGAGAGTGTGTAGTAGTTTATTGGAGAATGCCTGTTACATTAATCGTACAACAGAATAGCTTTCAAGATCGTCCACGCGGTACGCAACAAACCGTGTTAAATTTACCGTTGAAGGAGATTTTCAGTAAAATAGAAGAATACGGCCCTGTACGCTGTGGAAACTTGGCGTTGATGCGATCAGAAGCTGGATCAGCGGATAACGTTGTGAGTTTATTAATATCACAAAACCATGGGTTGTGAATGCAGTAGTGGCAAATGTGCAGTGTGTACCTTACGTATTGGATTTATTATGGTGTTTACGTTCTTAAACATTACAGTTAAATATGTTTATTATTGGAAACGGGATTTCTTTCAACTATGTATTTTATTCTCCTATTCAAAGTCCTTCTGGTTATAAGGAACTACATAGGCCATTGGGTGACAAAAAATTGACAATAAAAAGTTTTACACATTCTACGTGGCCCATCAAAATACGTACCGAAACTTGGTGGATGCCACTGAACTTCTGATGACGTTCCAAGCGATTGTTGTTCAGTCGGCCTGTGCATACAAACTCTCTAGTCGAGTTCAATCTGATATTCCGGTTGTTCAAACAAATTTTTGGATGGCGAGTAATTTTCATATAGAGTTGCGATTAACACATTTTTTAATTGCTTCGGTAGTGTAAGGCACTACGGACATTTATCTCTTGGACAACAGTCTGGGTATATTCCTTCAGTTTGAGATGTAATGAAGCAGGGTGGGTCGGCCTTCATCATGCTGCACCTTCGAGAGATAATTGAGCAAATTTCAAAATGAGGTAATAAAATTCACAAAAGAAATAAATACAGTAATAAAAGCTATAAAAATGATCAAAACTATTACAAAAGCTGCGTGTGTGTGTTCCATTTAAAATAATCGAAAATATTTCATTACAATCTTGTGCCAGCCATCCGGATGTTGATGTAGAAGCAGTCACTGTATAGTATACAGGTAAGTATTGCCATGTGAAGCAGCCAGGGTAGACGTTAACAAAAAGAAATTTTAAAGTGGGCAAAAAGAACGCCGGCAACATTAGTTTCGACTGAAGAATTCAAATTGTACTGAAAAGAAAGAAAGAAACTGGTTAAGGATCTGTAACACCATTTATTAAGTATTATAAAAATATTCTTACAAAATAACAGCTAATGCCATCGTTTTTCCTAGAGACCGCTGTTATCTTCATTCCATCCATCTAGCGGAAAAATCTTCATTCTCAAAACTTTTACCGCAAGAGTGGAGCAAAGCACAGCAAAGCTATTCAATTTCATTCGCCAGCGTGGGATAGTTGTTCAATATCAAGACGCACAAGATGCTTTCAAGATGATGGAGGATTGAGCTCCGGTTGACGTCATGGTCCCGCAGTGTCGCTTTATAGAGGGCGCGTCAAAGGAAACACACCGAGGACTTCCTCATAGCGGTTCCTGTGCGTTGACACCACGCAATAACTATGAGCAGGAAGGATTTAATAATGTGCCCCTGAAGCAATGAAAACATCGAGATTGTGAAGCTTAACGAGCGTATATATTGAAACCTGTGATACGCCAAGTGTGCCGGAAGCGCTATTTATGATGGGACAGCAGACTAATAAGCCATCTGAATGCGTACATAATAAGAACATCTGAATGCGTCAGATTCCAAAATACATCTGTGAGACGCAAACTAGAATTGTCTTTTGCTTAATAATGCCTCAGCATACTCCACTGGTAGTTATATTTTCTGTATTCAGGTATGAGAACCGGGAATCGATGAGACTTCTATTTAGAGGCTATCATAGCGTATGTGCAGCAAATGAGATACGAAAAAACAGTTTAACTGATTAATATACATCCAGCCGCACCTACGCCGAAGTCTGTTCGGGAACGGTGTAACCAATGTGTTCTTTCATCTAAATGTCTATACAACAAGCTTTCTCTATTTGGGAGATAGTGATTGGCACCAAGCAGCAACCTGCAGCGATCTGGAAAACATGCAAAACCTGTCCGCAATATCTGTCAACGAAATGTGTCCCTGCATGCGATGTCATCACACGGTGATATCCTATTGAGTCACATGTAATCATAAGAAGGGGTTAATAATAATACAATTAAAAATGATAATGACTGCAATGAAAACACTTACGATTGAAGCCATCAGTGATAGATAGTTAGTGAAAGATAAGTGATAGGAAATGAGTGTTAAATAACCTCATAACCGCTGGACAGGCCGCCATTGGAAACTGACCCTGGCAACGTTTAATGCCAGAACCCTAGCTAGTGAAGCTAGTTTAGCAGTGCTGCTAGAGGAAAGGCAGTGCTGCTAGAGGGCATGAAAAGGGCTTAGTGAGGTTAGGAGGCCGAATGAGGCATACACTGTACTGAAGGATGGGCATGTACTGTGTTATCGAGGTTTACCATAGAGGCGACAACTGGGAGTAGGTTTCCTTGTCAATAAATATATAGCGGGTAATATAGATGAATTCTATAGTATTAATGAGAGGGTTGCAGGCATCGTAACTAGGCTTAATAAGCGGTATAAACTGAAGGTTGCACAGGCCTATGCACCTACATGTAGTTATGATGACCAGGCAGTTGAAAGCTTCTATGAAGATGTAGAATCGGCAATGCGAAAAGTAAAGACGCAAAATACTGTACTAATGGGCGATTTCAATGCCAAGGTAGGGAAAAAGCAGGCAGGAAACAAGGCAGTAGATAACTATGGCATTGGTTCCAGGAATGGCAGGGGGGAGTTACTAGTTGAGTTTGCAGAGCGCAATAACTTAAGAATCATGAATACCCTCTTCAGCAAACGGAACAACCGGAAATGGACATGGAAAAGTCCTAACGGGAAGACTAAAAATAAAATTGATTTTATTCTTTCAACCCCCGCCATTATGCCGGATGTAGAGGCAGTCGGGTGCAGTGACCACAGTACGGTGCAGTGCCACAGTACGGTGCAGTGACCACAGGATGGCGAGGTCCCGAATTAGTCTAAATCTGAAGAAGGAATTCAATAGGTTAGTAAGAAAGAAGTCCATCAGCGAATGAGCGGTGAGGGGGAGGGCAGAAGAGTTCAGGTTCTCGCTACAGAATAGATATTCAGCTCTAAC
Organism: Amblyomma maculatum; assembly: GCF_055883805.1. Classification (NCBI taxonomy): domain Eukaryota; kingdom Metazoa; phylum Arthropoda; class Arachnida; order Ixodida; family Ixodidae; genus Amblyomma; species Amblyomma maculatum. The sequence goes on along the minus strand of NC_139348.1, from coordinate 83,378,320 downwards.
CGAGGATAGCGACATTACCTACAATCAATACACAATAATTTTAGAGATATTATTACGCAGTAGGCTGTAGACGTAGGCGGTAGAATAGTTAGAGAAGATACCGGTAAGCTATCTAAGGAGACGAAAGACTTGATTAAGAAACGCCAGAGTATGAACGCTTCCAATCCAACAGACCAGATAGTATTGGCAGAGATATCAAAGCTAATCAATAAGGGCAAAGTGACCGATATAAGGAAGTATACCATGGGGAAGATTGAGCATGCTGTAAAGAACGGGGGAAGCCTTAAAGTGGTGAAGAAGAAATTAGGCATCGGCAAAAATCAGATGTATGTCATAAAGGATAAAACGGGCAACGTCATCACGAATATGGACAAGATAGTCAAAGTAGCCGAGGGGTTGTATAGCGATCTCTACAGTAACCAAAGTACCCAGGACCCTAATCAGATTTGCGGTAGGAAAAAAACAGGCAGACGTTCCCCCAGCGACGAAAGATGAGGTTAAGGTAGCAATAGAAGGTATGAAAATGGGGAAAGCAGCTGGAGAGGATCAAATAAGTATATATTTGTTGAAGGACGGGGGGGCGGGGATATCGGTAATTCTGTATTAGTCTGTAGTATATTTCTGTAGTTCTGTAGCACTTTTCTGTTGTAACTACAGAAATTTGTGATGTTACTACAGAATGTTCTGTTGTCACAACAAGTTTCCCGACAAAAACCGCACAGATATTCTGTCTTAACATCACAAAAAGTTCTGCAGTTTTTTCCCACTTGGGACCTATTCGCGTATGGCAACAATATTTCAAAATCAACACGCTCAACACCCACGGGGAGTCCTAGCTCAATGTAACCAAGGTTTTGAAATAAGATACGCCATAGCCCTATAAAACAAGCTAATGCTGTTGACTGTCGCCTCGCCCAATATGCAATATATGTATTCTTTCCTTTTTATTTAGTCCTTCGAGGAAGGAACTGTGAATGCATAATTTGCAACACGGCTCGTAAAACAGCCGACGTCGTTGTTTACTCTCCTTCCACTCCACAAGCTACACGAGAAAGCGAATTTTGTGAACTGATACTAGTATCCGTATTTTGAAGTGGAGGCGCATTCACGCTGAAATTTTTTCATTGTCTGAAGAACCATTATCGGAAAGAAAGTTGCTTAATGTAAATGTCAGAACGAAGAAACCAACACGCTAGCCGATGGAAAATTGAGAAGACCTAAAACTTTCACGTTGACAATTTGTTCTGAGGCCAAATAATACAACTGTAGCTAACATATAGGATTACCTTCTCGTGTTGTTTACATTAGGCGACATATTTATATACATATATATTATATCCGTACCATGTTTTTTTTCCATAGACCTCTGCGTTGGCCTCAACGTAAGTAGAACCCTCTTTGTTACCCTCCACGTTTCAGCCCCATAAGTGAGTACATGTAAGATGCAACTGTTGTATACTTTCCTCTTGAGCGATACCGGTAAGCTGCTAGTTATAATCTGGGAGTGCTTGCCAAACGTTAAGAGATAGGAAAAGTGCAGAGTGAGTCACACAGTTACCTCAAGTCACGGATATTCTAGTGGAAATCAAGAAGCACAAATGGGCATGAGCAGGACTTCTTCCGCAAAGAAAGGATAACCGATGGTCGCTAATTAGGGCAACAAACTGGAGTCCAAGGGAAGGAAAGCACAGCAGGGGGCGGCTGAGGTTAAGAAGTTCGCAGGGGTCAAGTGGATAAAGCTAGCAGAAGACCGGGTTCTTTGGAGGAATATGGGAGAGGCCTTCGCCCTGCAGTGGGTGTAGTCAGGCTAAGGATGATATATATATATATATATATATATATATATATATATATATATATATATATATATATATATATATTGAACGAGTCATCGCCTATGCCAGCCGTACTTTATCCTGCGCCGAGATGAACTATTCAACTACTGAAAATGAATGCCTTGCCATTATTTCAGTTGCTGCAAAATTTCGCCCCTACCTTTATGGTCACCATTTAAAGTGGTCACTGACTACCATTCTTTGTGTTGGCTGGCCAACCTGCGTGACCCATGCGGCCGCCTGGCGCGATGGAGCCTTCGCCTACAGGAGTTCGATCTCACTATTGTTTATAAGTCCGGACATAAGCATGAAGATGCTGACACGCTCTCCCGCGCGCCTGTCGAGCTCGCTCCACCAGACATGGATGACGCTGGCAGTTTCCTCGGAGCTGTTGATGCTTCAGATATGTCACATCAGCAGCGTGCAGATCCAGATTTACGAGCACTGATTGATTATTTAGAAGCTCAGCCATCCACCATACCTAAGTGCTTTTCACGGAGCCTCTCAACTTTCTGCCTGAGAGGTGGTGTGCTTTATAAGCAGAACTCTAGATCCGAGTCAAGAACCTACCTCCTCGTGGTACCCACAGCTCTGAGAGAGGAAATCCTTTCCGCGTGCCACGATGAACCAACATCTGGCCACTTGGGCTATTCTCGCACACTTGCTAGGATACGACAGACATTCTACTGGCCCAACCTTGCCACTGTTGTTAAGCACTATGTCAAGAGCTGTCGGCAATGTCAGCGTCGGAAGGTTCCGCAATCAAAGCCTGCAGGCCTTCTCGTGCCCATAATACCACCATGCGCACCGTTTGATCAAGTCGGCATGGACCTTCTCGGTCCTTTCCCTCGATCCGCCGGTGGCAACCGTTGGATAATCATCGCCACAGACTATCTGACTCGATATGCCGAGACCAAAGCGTTACCTAGTGGTACAGCGTCTGAAGTTGCCCATTTCTTTGTACACCAGATCATACTACGGCACGGTGCTCCTACCTGTATTATTACTGATAGAGGGACTGCCTTTACTTCAAAAATGATGGCCGAAGTCTTTCATCTCAGTGGTACGGCGCATCGAAAAGCTACTGCTTACCATCCGCAGACCAATGCTAGACCGCAGACGGAAAGGCTTTAAGACCATCATGGATATGCTGGCGATGTACGTCGACGCCCAGCACAAGACTTGGGATGCGATCGTACCATATGTGACGTTCGCATACAATACGGCAGTCCAAGAGACTACACGTTTCACGCCGTTTCGCCTCGTTTACGGCAGGGAGGTTCGGACGATGATGGACGCAATGCTCCTTTACCAAACAGATACCGAACTTTGTTCTGACGCCGAGCAGTTTGCCCAAGATGCTGAGCAAGCACGCCAACTAGCACGCGTCCACATCACCCAGCAACAGGACAGGGATTCACGCCGGTACAACCTCCGGCACAGACAAGCTTCCTACAACACCGGGGACCAGGTGTGGGTGTGGACTCCTGTTCGACGCCGCGGCCTTTCAGACAAGCTAATTTGCCGCTACTTCGGACCGTATAAAATCGTGCGACGCATCAGTAACGTCAATTACGAGGTGCTCCCGGATGGATCTGAGCACACAGGCCGTCGGCTACTTCGTCCAGAGACAGTTCATGCCTTGCGATTGAAGCCGTACTTTGCACGGTGACTGACAAACTACACCTACAAACTTTTTTTTTTGAGGGGGGGAGGTTGCTTTTGTACGCTTGTGTGCACGTTTAACTGTGCGCGTTACGCTTAAGGAGGGAGGAATGCCAGGGGGCGCTCGGAGTGAAAGACGACGTTGAAGTGAATCGGCTACGGACTCGCCGGACGTACCTAAACCTTGGACCGTGTAATTCTACCTGTACCGGCTCTGTTAACTTAACCCCAGTCGCCAACACCGTGGCAATATATATATATGTGGGTGTGTTCAGTTAACGACGGTAATCGAGGTGACAATTTTTTTGCAATGAAATTTTTATATGTGGTGGCTGAATGTCTAGGCGCAAATGAGTGACCTTAGTTTTGCATGGTACGCCAAAATATTAAAAAAAAATGATTATTAACCAGAAGCTGAAAACGCCTTTTTTGCCATTTCAAAAAGTCGCCTGTTTGGAGACATACTGCTTCCACGCTAAGGTTTTATCATCTAATATTGTTTTCTCACTAAATCTATGCACCCTTTACTTTTATAAAGACTAATTAACATCCGTTTTATTGTTGTCGTTGATTTCATTAAGTATCGGGAGCTTTGCTTCGAGAGCGGCGTGTTACAAAAATGTTAATTTTCAACCTTACATACTGGCATGATGACTTAAACTGATTGCGCTAAACCTTTTTCCTTTTATTTTGCTGGTTTCGTTCTTGATTTAAGGCAAAAATTAGAGCTCTGGATTGCGAGTAAATGTTTTCCAATTCAAAATCCGCATAATACATAACAATTGTTCTAAATTCTAAAACAGAAGAACAGGAGCAACTATGACTCCAGTTTTAAAACAAGCATCGTCTTATAATTTTATTTAAATGCCTCTAAAAAATTCTGAGCACCTCATAAATAATGCGGACTAAACGGTTTTGCATCATATTGCTTACGAAATACAGAATTAATAATAAAACTGAGCTGTTGTCCTGTAAAATCACTCCTACATTCCGGTTTAAATTCACGAATCAATAAAGCGTTACCACTGAAACCTTTTTCTGCAAATTCCAGGTCTTATTATTTATTTCTGAAAAATGTGAATGTCTAAAATTGTCAATTTTTTTATTTATTTTATTTTGAAATAGGCCAATATTCAAAAATATATAACAAAATGGAAAACATTATTTCTAATTTAAAAACTGGGCAAGCTTCGATATTTATCGAAATCAAATAACAATCCTAAGTACTCCATAAATATCAGGCACTAAAAAGTTTTCTTTCTGAAAAGAAATTTTAAATATTATATATCTTATGGCATTTTTTTTATTCTATAGAAGTGCTTATGGCTTCATATTTTCGAACGTACCAAACTCTATATATGTTTAAAGTGCCGGGAAATATTTTCCTTCATATGATTGTGTGGTACCCTTCTTAATGAAGGAAATGGGTCATCATCATACTGTTTTTTTGTTTTGTTAATAAGCATTTCACAATTCGGCCCTATAGGAGTGCTGAAATATGAAACACATCCCTAAGTGTGTCGCTGGACACTTAGAAAAAACAAGGTTCCGCCAAAATGCAAAAGCTTTAGAAGCACCCAAGGTGTACAGAATACAAAACATTAGATTTGAACACAAAGGGCTATTTTCCTATTTCTTGACTGGAGCTAAAAATTTTAGAATATATCGTAAAAGAAGGCCAAGGATGGATGTGTGCTGTAATAAAATAACATACGACTCGATGTGGACGTAGCCATTGGTCCGGTTTAGCTCGACGCAGCTATATTTGAGGCAGTTGTTCTTGTCGTAGAAATCATCACCTGGATTATATACTTTACCATTGTAATAGCACTTCCCTAAATAAGAAAGAAAACGGCATGATTAGTTTACATGATTCTTATCAGCAGCAAAATGTTGGCAACTAGTGGCAGCTGTTTAGTCATAACTCATTGTGCTTTCTAACTCTTGTGCGTCCGAATCATGGTATTGCGCCATAAAAGAAAACATAATTACCTACTATGCATTATGGAGCAAAATACGTAAGAAAAAGCCGGCGCTTTTAGCAGTTTATCCTAGTAGAATGATTGGCCTCTCAAATTGGGGAAGAAAATATTTCTGGGGATATAAGCATGGGTCGGGCCTAGCGACAGAGCGAAAGCTATGATTGTTGCAGCGAAATGTGCGGACGCCATCCCAACTTTCGAACGAACCTCTGTCCAAACAACTCGCTGTTGTTGTTAGCCTCTTCCATCTACAGAGTTATGTCTTCTTCTTCTTCTTCTTCTTTCATTCTCAAATTTCTGGCCCACTCTCGATCTACAATTACAGTTGCTAGGAAAGGGTCACGTGGCACGGTGCCATGGTGCCACTCCAACGGCTTAAAAACCCAGCGCAGCGTAGCTCCAGCTATCAAAGAGAATACTTAACGACTCATTTGACGGGTTCGCACGACAGCATTAATTTCTCCGTCCACAGTCATTTCTGTGGAACCCTGTCAGTTGAAATCTTAAGTAGTTTTGCATTTTTCTGCTTGATTGCTTGCTTTGTACATTTTTCATTTGCGTCGTTTGTGCTACATAGCGCTCACCAACTGTCGCATGTATACTAACTTACATTCTTAACTTGCTACATTATATCAAAGAACCCACCACCTGTGTATAAAACTCCAGTATCCCATAAATGAATTTCGAATCAGACCGTCGCGAATCAATAATGATCTCGTCATCAGCAAATGGCCAAGTCCCAAATACAGGGAAAATTCTCTTCCCATGTCCCTCCAATAACGTGGTCCTGTGCCAGTTCATTTACTTGATCCCAACAGATTTGCTAGCCTCACGCGACAGCATAAATTTCTGGCGCCTTTTGCTGCACTCTCCTTCCCTTAAAATGTACTCTGGCCTCTTCATGGACTACCGGGTACCTTGCCTTCGCTTTGAACCCCCGCCACATGCTCATTACTTCAATTACATAATGCCCCGAACCACCTGGCTAATCCATAACGTTCTTTTCACTTTATTCATTTCCTTTCAATTCATTTCATTTCCCCCGTAGACCCCTCGGGAGTACCTATTACATAAGAGGTGGTATGAGGAGAAAAACGATAAATAGCAATGTCACATCTGTTCATATTGAATATTGTATTTTCCATTTCAGTGAATGTAATGCACATGTGAACACGATAATACGTTGGGGAAGGGTCTTGCAAACTTTATTTGCGCGTGAGATGATTGATCCTGAAAAAGTAACAGTTCCGCCACGTGGATTAAAACTTGAAGCCTGTGGCTGGAGATGAGGGACTATTACAATACTGGGGATTGTTGATATAAGCGTCATGAATAAGGGATGAGTTATAGCAGAAATTGTGGTACAGTCATGGGGCGGATATGCCACGACATTACAGAAAGGTAACAGCGAAGATTGAGCTTTTAAAGCAGAAACAGGGAGGTGATTAGAATAGGAAGCCTTAACACATCTCATAGGTTATTATCTGGCGTGTTGCAAATCGCTGATGTATATTGTAGTTTAGTTAGTACGAGTGATTTGTAGGCGAGCGATTTAACCTCTCGCGGGGTGAGCTGAAGCCTGTTTGTAACAGCACAGTGGTGCCCAGCAAAGCAGTGCTCTTACCTTAACGGGACATTTGACAGTATGAATATATACGTCTCAAAGTTCTAATCTTCCGCTTATATAGCTCCACTACGCTTCCCGCGCTGCATGGGTTAAACTGGAACACCTCCTCTGTCTGACATCTTCCAACTGCCCCAAGGCTGCAGGAACTTCGCCATCACGCGCTTAAACGATGGTGTAATGGTCAAGACTTTTCAAGGGAAACGCTTCACTACAAGGGTCGGAGCCGAGCTTCGCGTATGCCGTATGCCGTATGCCGTGACATCACAGCCAAGGCCAGCTGCACAGCCCCCTCGCCAAGTTCTGCCGGCGTTGCCTAGCAACGTTTAAAAGGTGTGCGACTGCTCCTCATAAAAAAATATTACTCTCCATCCAGGAAGCGAACCTCCATTCCTTGATCCCAGCCGAGCGCTCTACTGCAGTGCCACGCCCCGGGTCGTGAAGCGCTCTTCACAATTCCGCTTGTCTACCGTTGACATGATTAGGGGATTCCGCGAGTGACAGATACTGCGATTGGCGCCCAGTTTGAAAGTACCCAAGACTAAAGTAGTTACGTCACTCAATAAGGGTGACGTCAAAAATGTGACGTCCCCCATCTGCCGTAAACTATGGGTACCAAGCGGGAACGAGTACGCTCCAACGCCGCCGGGCCGCGCTTCTTGCCTTCCGCCAGTGACAGATGCTGCACTTTTCGTTTTCTGTAAACTAATTATATAACGCCGCTCAACTTAGACGCACTCCACATGGAAGCCAAGGAGATTTTAGCTGCTGGCGAACGGCGCAGAAGACTGGAGATATTAACTTCTTCTGATCCCGAGGTAGTAACTGCTTTTCACTACGTATATCCAGGCGTAAAATAGCGAAGCCATCTTTCATTTTTTTGCTATGCAACAGTATGAAAAGTTAGAAACATGATTTGTGCATTATTTCGGAAAATAAAATAAATAGTAATTTGCCAGCAGGAAAAGGATTTGATGGTAGCCATGATGAACCTAAAAGGAGTATTGCTTCACTGGTGCTACGAAACCTCACCGTTGCTCTCTATGATTATTTATTTTCCCTTTATCGTAAATGTAGATCTTGGCAAGAAGACAGATTCATTGCAATAAATTTAAAGTGGCTATCTTGAAGTAGAGGAATCAAATTTCTCTTCCATTCAAAATTTTCACTGTGACTGTTTTAGGCTGTATTTAAAAAATGTCTTTGTCAATGAAATAATCCCTTGCTAAAGCATCATGATTATATGAACCTATCATGCACATATTCGTGTTTTCACTACGCTATAGAGGCCGAACAAAATATGTCACATGACTCACGAATTTTATAGCAGCAGGCATAAACTTAATACACATCACGTAAACACAGTAGTGTGATATTATGGATCCCTCTGCACAATGTCGCTCTAATATACTGCGACCTAACATTTAGAAAAATACGGTCTATTTACTTTTTCAGTGTTATAGCAAACCAAGCAGACAAAACACCATGGGTGAAAGTTGCCCTTTTCCATAAGCATGGTTTAGAAAATATAGCTCACATGTAGAAGGAAGCAGAAACTTTTTACTGCTAAACCTATGGCATGATGTAAAGTTTCTTTATTACATTCTTTCGTTCGCCTCCACAATTCAGGAAAAATAATCAGAAAATGATGCTATGAAATCAAGCAATTTCTTTCTACAGATGGTTTCGAGCCATTGCATTAAGTTTTTGTTTGAAAACCTCCCTTGAGCAGCAATAATATTTGCCAGAAAATTCGCTTAAATGGAGCTTACATTCTGTATTTGGTATAATAATAGAAGTAAAAAAAGATTAGGTCTCTTCTTGAAACAATGTTAAAAAAAGGACCACTTTGATAACTTGAAACATGTGTGGACATAATGTGCCGCAAAAAAGGCATGAGTTGTGTGGTCATCATTTTGCTCAGAGATACAAATGCTCGGGCTTGTTTCTCAAACGGAACCCTTAAATGATAACTTCCAGAATTGTGCCAAACCAGAAATTCCAAGTGTTCAAGAACCGCTTTTCCTAGTGCAACCTGCATATTACCATCTGCTTAAGATTTCAGCTTGCTCGAAAGCAGACTTCCAGTCATTAGCGAGATGATTTTGAGACAAGTGATTAGCTCATAGGGACCTATATTTTATGTACAGCTATGCGTTATACTATACTATGCGAAGAAGCCTTGACATTTTCGATATGTTCGCAAATGTTGGCACATTCATTGCTAACACATCTCGTGCGGTTACCTTACTACTCTAAGGCGACTTCAGGGCGCCCTTGTGTTATTTGCACGCTGTGTAAACTTCACCAGAAATATTTATATCGATGGTCTCAAACCATTCTTACGGTAATGAATAACACAGAAGCAAAAACTCCTAGTGTATGCAAAAGATAATAGTCTTTTCAAAAGCATAAATTGATATGAATAATAATTATAAACTCTACTATGATCATGGCAACGGATCTGCCTTTTTTAAGAAAAAATTTGCAACTAAAATGCGTTCCTCTATGCAGCGAATAGGGATTCCTATTAATTCCAACATATCATAATAGTCTTGGGTATCTTTAAAGAACATTAGGCATAATACCACATAAGTGCGTTAATCAACTGCATTAAACTGGGAGCGGACTAAATTATTCTTGAATATTATTGGCACATTTACCTTCCTTATATGGTATTATTATTTCTCATCTGGTCAATTAAACACTGCATTGTTACAAAATAACATATGGTGTCCTGATAAACAATCTTCATAATGAATAATATGCACCATGGTCTGTTATCTAAGACTGGCAGACATCGCGAAGCTGGACGAAATTCCAGCCAAACAATTGGAGTACTGGGCATAAGGCCAGAACGAATACTTTCTTTTTAGAGCTAGAGTCATGTTCATGACACATCACAGACCGGTCGCCCGACACTTTCTTCGCTTTCTAAAAAATAGCAACTACCCCAACCAGAACTTCTAGTAGAGTAGTGGGGTACGGTGGAAGGAGATATATACTGCAGAAGTGCAGAACATGACTCAAACGTAGATAATCGAGCCTATTACCTCCAAAGGTTATGTCCATGCGCCTTTACCTGAACGCTTGAAAGAGTGGCCACATATATGCAGTCTCTTCATTCAAAGCAAAACAAATATGACGCTTTTCACAAACTAATTTGCAGTTGTTTTATATAGCTGCAAAATTCGCTTCAAACAGGTTGGTAGAGGTAAGGAATATTTTCTGAATCATAAATTAGAGCCAGGCCGAGAGTGTGATTCTTTTCAGGTCGGACAGGGTTTGGGCCCTTAGCGGCTGCATCCAGTTTACTCATACTCTCGCACGTGTTCCTTGGCACAGAATATAGCGCTCCGATCATGTGTTAATATGTCCTAAGTTTGTGTTGGGCGCGACAGCCTCTCCTGCATTATGGTTCGGCTGCAAACGCGCATTGTTCCGGACTGAGAATTCTTTCGTGTGCTTCCCTTGCTGTGGGCTCGGAGAATATACCTTTTGAATAATCAGAGTAAAGTCGAAGACATCTATCGTGCTGCCAGGTGTCATGCGGCTACCCTCATGGATACTCCAGATCATATAGCTGTACACTTTCGCCTGTGTATAAGCCCATTTGCCAATGTTGTCATGCTCTCTGCATATAGTTGTACTGTAATAGTAATAATAGTATTACTGTGGTAATACAAAATCAAATATTTTCAATCATAGTCGTAATGCAAAATTTCATGGTCTTACGATACATCATGCGCATCGTCAGCAAGGGGGCCATGAATGTGCGGAAACAATGAAAGGAGACCAAAAGCGATTTGTTGTTCTAAATTATGCCTGTAAAACCATTGAGCGAGGAGTAGAAATTCAAAACCAGAAAAGCACTAGAGCTTATTGTTAAGGTTTATTTACAGAGTGATTCTGCACCTTAGCCTGATGTGCTAACAGATGGTGAGCTTCCTCTTCTTTGACCTCTATTCCGGAGAGCCTCTTTTTGCACTTCCTTCTCCTCTTCTGTGCGCATGCCTGACATTTCCCCGTTCGCAGACGAAGCCCCTGGGCTGTCAGAGTTCCGAGCGAGAGTGGCAGCGCTTCATTCTTGCGACATGAACTACCTGTGTTTTCCGAGAGGGGTGACCGTGGAAACATTGACGAGGCACGACGTAATTCAACTCATTGATGCGTTTGAGCACAATAAATGGGCCTGTGTAGTGCGACAATGGCTTCTGGGACAAACCACGCTTGCGGATAGGTGTCGAAAGCCACACTAAGTCGCCGGGAAGGTAGGAGACATCCTACTGCCGACGATCGTAGCGCTGCTTATGCGGTCCTGCGAGGCCCGAGTGCGTAATAAGGCGACCCGACGAGCCTCTTCAGCGCGACAGAGGGTGCTCGAAACAGACAGCTCGGTGTCGAGAGAACGGCAAAGTGGTGTCAAGAAAACGTCGAAACGGACGGGCGTAGAGGATGAAAAAGGGACTATAAGAAGTTGTCTCATGCTTCGAGGTGTTATAGGCGTAAGTAATGAAAGGAAGCACGTCATCCCGGTTCTTGCGCCGCGAGTCAGCATACATCGCAAGCATGTTCGTCAGTGTCCGGTTTGTACGTACGACGAGGCCATTTGTCTGGGGATGGTACGGCGTAGAAGCTGTTCTACAACATCTGCCGTAAACTGGCGGCCTCGGTCACCGATAATTACACGAGGAGGCCCATGACGGAGGACGACAGCGTGGAGAAGAAAGAACGAGACGTCAGCGGCGGTGGCGGAAGGGATGGCGGCCGTTTCACAGTACTGCTTGAGATGATCAACGCACACGATGACCCAGCGATTGCCTTTGGACGAGCGGGGAAACAGGCCTATGAGGTCAACACCCACTTGCTCATATGGTGTGGTCGGTGGTGTCACCGGATGTAAGTGGCCCGGCGGGGAAGTCGTGGGGAGCTTGAACCGCTGGCACTGCACGCAGGAGTTCACGTAACGCTGAGTCGTTTGACGCATATTTGGCCAGTAGAAACGTTCCTTAATGCGCTTAAAAATCCTGGCAAACCCCGAGTGCCCAGCTGTAACGTCATCGTGCGTAGAGTGTAGAACAGAGGAGTAGAGGCTAGCCGGAACGACTAGCATAAAGCGTGCACCGCCAGACGAGTAATTTTTTCGATACAGCAAACCATCGCGAATGCAGAAAGGGTTTGGAGTTGCCTGATCACGAGCTGTTTCAAAAAGAGATACCAAGTCTTGATCTTTTCGTTGTTCTCGCTGGAAAGTGGCAAGATCCGGAAATTGTACGCAAACGGCGGCAAGATAGTCGTCAAAGCTGTTACCGCAGAGGGTAGTTGCAAGAGGCAGCCGCGAGAGGCAGTCAGCGTCAGCGTGTTGGCGGCCACTTTTGTACGACACTGTAAATTTGAACTCCTGAAGGCGTAATGCCCAGCGGGCCAACCGACAGCAGGGATCGAGTAGATTCACCAGCCACCAAAGCGAATGGTGATCGGTGATGACTGTAAAGGAACGTCCACAAAGGTACGAGCGAAACCGCTGTACGCCAAAAACGACGGCAAGGCACTGTTGCTCCGTCATGGTATAGTTGCGTTCAGACTTGCTAAGGGTGCGACTAGCGTAAGCGACAACGTGTTGGTTTCCGTCATGCCGCTGTATGAGCACAGCATCCACGCCGATGCCACTTGCGTCAGTGTGGAGTTCAGTGGGGGCCGTTGGGATGAAATGACGCAGTATGGGCCGCGAGGTAAGAAGGAACTTGAGCTGGCGAAACGCAGAATCACATTCAGGAGTCCATTTGAAAGAAATATCTTTCTACAAGAGGCATGTGAGGGGGTAGGCTACGTCAGCAAACTTGGGGATGAAGCGTCGAAAGTAAGAGCAAAGTCACAGGAAGCTCCTGAGTTCTTTCACAGATTTGGGCTCTTTGACGCAGCTGACAGCTTCAATCTTCTGTGGGTCAGGCCTAACACCGTTTTTGTCAACCAAATTCCCAAGCACAACAATCTGGCGTTCACCGAAGCGGCACTTAGAGTTCAGCACGAGACCCGCTTTCTCCATGCAGTTAAGGACCACAGCTAAACAGCTGTTATGCTCGGCGAAGGTCCTCCCGAAAATCACTACGTCATCTAAGTAACACATGGAAATTTGCCACTTCAGTCCACGCAGAAGAGTGTCCATAAATCTTTCAAAGGTAGGCGTAGCGTTGCATAGGCCGAAAGGCATCACGTTAAATTCATATAACCCACTGGGAGTCACGAATGCCGTCTTCTCCTTGTCTTTTGGATGCATCGGTATCTGCCAGTATCCGGACCGTAAATAAACAGATGAAAAGTAGGAAGCTGAATGGAGGCAGTCAGTGGCATCATCAACACGCGGGAGCGGGTAAACATCCTTCTTTGTGACAGTATTGAGGTGGCGATAGTCGACACAAAATTGCCAGGTGCCATCTTTCTTTTTCACGAGAATCACAGGGGCGGCCCATGGGCTAGATGATTCCTGATGATTCCTCTTTGCATCATATCACGGACCTGTTCGTCAATTATCTTACGTTCTGAAGGTGAAACACGGTATGGTGTCTGTCTAATCGGGTGTGCAGATCCAGTGTCGATCAATGGGTGCGGGAAGGCGGAATCGGTGGTGGCTGATCTCGAGCAAAGTCGAACACGTCCGCATGTTTCATAAGAACCTCCATCAATATTCGGCTGTCGTTGGTGGGTAGCGATTCATTTATCATAGACTGAAACTGGGAATCAGCATGATCGGGACGTCTAGTTGAACGAGCAACGCCGTCACTGAACGCGGCGATGTGCATAGAAAGGCGTTCTTCAAAGTCGGCGAGTTTCAAACCACACGGCAATACGGCAGGTTCATTGGTATGGTTGACAGTACAAATCGTGACACGGCCCTCGTTCACTCGAACAACGCTGCGGGGCACCAACACACTCTTTTTGGCACCGGAAAGGGAAGCGGGTTCCACCAGGGCGTCGAATTCATTGGGAACCGCACCCAAAGACACAACTGGGACGAAGATGGCGGCCATCGCCGGAACGACGGTATCCTCGAACACAGAAAACACTTGGACCGCCCGCGGCGATTCTTCTATGAGGGCCGATCGAAGGCTGCGGCTTATTGATATCTCGCCAATGTTGAAGTCGAGAGTTGCGCCACACTGCTGTAAAAAGTCAACTCCTAGAATAACGTCGAGCGTAGAGCTAGGGAGCACCGTAAATTCAGTCTTAAACTCTTGCCCAGCCATCGCTACATTTACATAACAAATACCAAGCGGAACCAACGATTCTCCCCCTACACCTCGAAATATGACAGTTCTATCCCAGCCAAATATAATTTTGCGGCCGAGACGGTTCTTAAAATCTAAGCTTATCACGGAAACTGTAGAACCCGTATCCACTAAGGCCATAACACAAACACCATCCACTAACACTTCCAAGCGGTTCTTCAGCATAACGATCGGTAGAGGAATTGGCAATATCGATGACCTGGCGACCGCACCTCCATCGGCCGCACACGCTGGTTTCCCGGTGGCGGAGAAGAACGGCGGGGAAAAGGCGAATGTCGGGAGCGGCGACCAGGAGGAGTCAGGCTGCGATCAGAAACTGGTGAGTCGTTCGTGGTGGTACGTAGCGGTAGGAGCCCGAAGGAGGGGGATAGGTCGGGTCACGGACTTCTGGACTGACGGTATAATGCGATTTGTCCATTGGCACTGGTAGCGTGGTGCCGGGTTCCGGCGGCGGCGGAATCTGGATATGTGGCCAAGCATACCACAGCGGTAACAGACAGGTGTTTCACGAGCACGGTCCAAATAATAGTCCTCGGTAACAGGATCGCAGCGATCAGCAAAGTCCAGCCGCTGGGGTTGTTGCGGAGGAGGTGGCGCCCTGTAGTGGGAACGAGCTAGGGGAGCAGGGCCATATGAGTCGTTTGGGATGTTACGGACGGGAGGAGGAGCAGTAGAACGCCAAGAAGAGCGCTGGATGGGAGTTGCCTGCAGGAAGCAGCTATCACAGGGGATTGCACTGCGGTTCACATCTTGATGGCGGCAGAGCTCATCACGGACAATTTGGCGAATCATGTCGGCCAAATGCGGAGGCTCATGTGAATTCTCTTGAGAATCCACGCTTGCAAGTGGTCACGTTAGGCAGACGGCTGAATTTCGGGGTTATGCGACGCAGCTTTAAAGTTTCGAACGTACGACAGTGCTTGATCACGGCCGCGGGAGAACCTAAGTTTTATTTTGTAATTAAAAAGTTATATACGTCCACCGCGATGCCCTTTAAGAGGTGACCAACTCTGTCTTCATCAGACATGCTCGGATTCACCGCTTTGCAGAGTTTTAGGACATCTTCTATGTACATTGTGCATCTTTCACCAGGCCCTTAGGCTCGCTGGAATAAGGTCTGCTCAGCGCATTTCCGTTTTGCCGTGGTATCCCCAAAACAATTTCTAATCTCCTCTTCAAAACGATCCCAGCTCGTTAGGGACGCTTCATGGTTCTCAAACCATGTCAGGGCTGTGGAGTCCAAGAAAAAAACATTTCCAGCAATACAGTGGAATCCCACGATTGTACTTGCCCACCCGCTGGTAATTGGTGAGCCACTCATCCCCGTCTTCGCCAGCCTTACCACAAAAGGTCCGCGGCTCACGGTAATGCTGCCATGCGGGTGTCGCTGGACCTGGCTGCCGTGCGTCGCCGTCTTGGACCATTGTGGTGGTCGAAGGGGGAAGCCCAGCGAGTCGTCGGCTCGAGCGAGGTAGAGAGGAATCCGTGGTGATCGCTGCAGCACCTGCCACCACACTGTTAAGGTTTATTTACAGAGTGATTCTGCACCTTAGCCTTATGTGCTAACAGACTGTGAGCTTCCTCTTCTTTTACCTCTATCCCGGAGAGCCTCTTTTTGCACTTCCTTCTCCTCTTCTGTGCGCATGCCTGACAATTTTTTTAACAAAAGGCAAATTTGATTAGTTTCCGGTGTTCAATTACTGGTAGAGAAACCGTCGTTCAAGCTGTCTGCGTTACTGCCACCGTACAGTGCCATCTAACTAAATATTCAGCAGCACCTTATTCAAAAAATGCGCAGAGAAGGCTCATGTTATCAGCTCAAAGCTGAAGATGTCATTTTCAGTGTAGACAGGTAGGAGATGTAAGTCGACCTGAAATTTTTGCATTGTTTCTGAAGTGCTGCTTTTTTAAGCGCCTGTGTATTAATACATAGTTTGTGTAAAAACCATTCTTCACCACAATTTTAAGTTTAGAAAGCATTTTACGTACTATACCACCACATATTACTGACTGCCGTAATATTGCAATGAGCTTACACTAAAGTATTCTCATTTTTCCGCCTACATTTTTTATACGAAGCGGACAATTGCTGGCAGAAAACATTGCTAAAACCAAAATTCCCACTCATTCACACGTAGTCAAGAAGAAAGTACAGTGTTCATTTTCCTCATGGAGAGACCATAAGTGTAGAGCAACCCGTGTGCGCCAAAACGTCAGGAATTACATGCCCATACAGAGCAGATTATAATTAATAGGCTCACCATTCTTGTAGGCGTCGGGAGCAAATGCCCTTCCTCCTTCGGATATTTGTATCAAAAATGATATTGTCAAGGCTCCTAATACCAGGTACTTGCAAGTGAGGATCATCGTTCTTTTGGTCTGGCTATGTGATAGTAGAGAGCGCACCAAATGAGAGCCAAAATTTTGCACTATCGGCTGTTATAGAAGCATTTTTGAAAACGCGCTTTATGCTGTCATATTGTTCGGGATAGGAAGTCTTCTCTAATGCTCTGAACGCTTTATTTACCTTGGCCTATGTGGTTTATTACGAAAAAGATTTTAGTGCAAATGGGCTGTCACTGCGGCTTCTGGACCGCTTTTTAACTTTATTTCTCTGTCCGTAAACATTTGATGAATTTTTCCGCTTTGTCTCTAAGCCTTCTCTGGCGTTACCATTTATTAGAGCGAATTCTGTAGGAAAATTTTGCACTCGTCTATATGCAGAATCGGCAAGTGTTAGCTTTGAAGCGCCATTGTTGTTTTTAATTTCTTTGCTATGCTAGACTTCGTAGCTTATATTGCACTAGCGGCAACCCGCGCGTTAACTGCTGAATACACCAAAATATCACAAAAAGGTGGTTCCAGTTATACCTTCCTACGTCTTGTCATTCGCTAGATATAAAAGTTTGGAAACTATAGTAGTTCAGTCTCCGTAAGGAAGACAATAGAACAATGAACACCTGTCACATTTTCTCATACAGCATCCTCAACTCCAGTGTCGCGCATGGTTATCATCCTGTTTGAAGGCAGCGGAGGTTTTTATGCTACTTTCTCGATTTCAGCATTTCTGAATAAGCTCTTTAGCACACTAAGTGTTGCTTGTTGTAGCGCCTCTCAAAATAAATTTCATCCAGGGGAATGAAATTTAACTATTATAAGCTTTAGAATTTAGAACAAAAAGATCCTCCCACCAGAGTACGGAGAGCGAACCGACGTTTCGAAGCCGTCCCGGCAGCTTCTTCAAATATGAGAGGATGGCAGCGATTTACATGCTGTCATTTGTTTATTGGCCTACTGCTACAGTTACGGGAAGGGGATCGCCGCTGCGCCCACCTCATGTTATTTTGCTCTATGTGTCACGCCTTGCGTCTCTAAGCATTTCGGTTTACTGCTCCAAACCAAATACTAAAAGGTGCAGTAACACCACGTCATCACATTTGATTAAACTACCTAAATGCCTGGGGATCAAGCAAAATAGAGAAAGAGAGAATAAAATATAAATGCGAGGCCATTAACCATGCGGTGCCCAATAGGTTGTCCCCACACGTGGTGTGGAGACAAAGGGAGAAAGAGGAAAGCAAGAGTGCCAGGAAAGGAAGTCTATCACATGTTCAGAGATCTACACTGAAAGGGGGTAGAGAGCGTACACCTAAAGCCTTGAGCCCAAACCGAGTCCTTTAAAAACTTAAGGAGCGCATTACGGATTCTCAAGGGCCCAGAATAAAAGGTCAAGCAAGTTCACAACGACAGTACGACATAGTGGCAGCATTGCAGCGCGGCCATTGCTGCTGATGATAGAACATCGGCCACGAAAATCGATTACCAGTTTCAGTAGCTGTAAAGACACTGTAAATATACTCAGAATGTCAACATTTATACGTCGTGTATTGTGGTGTCTGCCTGAAACAATCACAAGTTATGTGGAGGCGTAACAATATAGTGATGCGCACTTGCCGCGTAGTTTTCATCTATTTTTGATTCGTGGTGTACTGAGGTCTGCGCTGATGAAATATATTGTCACGTACACGGTGACTAAGGATACCAATGATAGCAGGGGGTAGCCCAGACACAACAACACAGCAGCACAGACGCAAACGTGCAAGCGACACTTCGTCGTCCTTTTCCACTTTATCCTCCTTTCACACCTCAGTCATGCGCCACCTGGCAACGCTAGGTGGCATTACCCCCTCCTTCCGAAAAAGAAAGGAGAAGGGCCGGTAAAAACGGTGTGAAAAGCAAGAGAGTGGTCACAGCGGGTGGCCATACGCTATCGGTGGTAGTACGGCTTCAGTCGCACAATGTGCACAATGTCCGAGCTGTGCTTTCGACGTTTTGGTTGTGTGGCACCGTCTGGGGATAACTTCATAACAGAGGTCACTCACACGGCGCAACACTTTGTACGGCCCGAAGTAGCGGGAAAGGAGTTTCTCTGACAAGCCTGGACGGCGAACTGGTGTCCATACCCAGACTTGGTCTCCAGGCTTGTAGTCAACCTGGCGGTGCCGGAGGTTGTGACGGTGCGCGTCAATGGTCTGCTGCTGCCCAACGTGCACACGGGCGAGCTGGCGGGCTTCCTCAGCGCGGATGGCATATTGCTGGGCATCTGAGGGTAGCTGGTCATCATCTGGGCATGGGAGCATGGAATCGAGCATGCTCTGAACTTCGCGTCCGTAAACAAGTCGAAATGGTGTGAAGCGCGTTGTCTCTTGTAAGGCTGTATTATATGCAAATGTGACGTACGGCAGCACCTCGTCCCAGGTCTTGTGCTGCACATCAACGTACATTGCCAACATACCCGCAATCGTCTTATTCAATCTTTCTGTAAGGCCATTGCTTTGTGGATGGTACGCTGTGGTCTTGCGATGGGTCGTGCAACTCAGCTCAAATATGCGGTCCATCAGCTGTGAAGTGAAAGCTGTCCCTCTGTCGGTAATGACGTAGGAAGGGGCGCTATGCCGCAAGACTATGTTGTGCATGAAAAACTCTGCTACTTCGAAAGCTGTGGCATGAGGGATTGCCTTTGTCTCAGCGTATCGAGTCAGGTAGTCAGTAGCGACTACTATCCATTTGTTTCCAGCCTGCGACAAAGGGAAAGGACCAAGGAGATAGCGTTTCACAGCTGCGGAGAGCCCTGGCCAGTAATACATGTTGCGCACTCGAGCAAGAGTCCGTGAGCAACCCAAATGACCAGACGTCGGTTCATCATGGCAAGCGAGGAGAATATCCTCACGGAGCTAGCATGGCACTACCAGAAGGTAAGTTCTGTCTTGGCCCTGGGAGTTTCTTATTTTACAAGACGCCTTGCCGTATACAGAAGGAACCAAGGTGCCGAGATAGGTGTCGAAGCAGGGTCGTATCACGCCCTTCCAGATAATCGATGAGTGGAAGGATGTCTGGATCAGCTCTTTGTCGATCCCTGAGCTCAGATGCGATGAGAGCTCCTAGAAAACCGCCATCGTCATCGGCTGTAGTATCGCCAGTGTCAATGGTTGCTCGTGGCAGCGTGTCGGCGTCTTCGTGTTTGTGGCCGGACTTGTAAGCAATAGTTATGTCAAACTCCTGAAGCCTTAAACTCCAGCGTGCAAGTCGTCCAGATGGGTCTCGCAGATTTGCCAGCCAGCACAAACAATGATGGTCCGTGACGACTTTAAATGGCCGGCCGTAAAGACAGGGGCGAAACTTCATAGTAGCCCATACGACCGCCAGGCATTCCTTTTCTGAGGTGGAGTAATTCATTTCGGCACGAGAGAGAGTGCGGCTAGCATAGGCTATTACTCGCTCAAACCCATCTTGATGCTGAACAAAGACCTCGCCAAGACCGATACTACTGGCGTCAGTGTGCACCTCAGTGTCAGCCGCTCCATCGAAGTGCACCAGAACAGGGGATGTTTGAAGGCGCTCACGAAGCAAAGAGAAGGCCATCTGCTGCTCAAAGTGCCACACAAAGGAGGTGTCCTTCCTTGTAAGGCGCGTCAGAGCTTCTGCGATCTCGGAAAAGTCCGCAATGAAACGCCGATAATATGCGCGCAGGCCGAGGAAGCTCTGAACAGCCTTCTTATTAGCTGGAACGGGAAATCGTGCGACGGCAGCAGTCTTATCGGGATCCGGGCGCACCCCATCAGCGCTTACAACATGGCCAAGGAACTTGAGTTCTGTATACCCGAAGTGACATTTCTGGGGCTTCAGCGTGAGATCAGCAGAACGGAGGGCTTCCAGGACAGCTCGAAGGCGTTCGAGGTGTTGGTCAAATGTTTCGGAAAAAACAGGTACGTCGTCCAAGTACACAAGAAAGATCTGCCACTTGAGGCCAGTGAGGACGGTGTCCATCATCCTTTGGAATGTAGCTGGGGCAGAGCACAATCCAAATGGAAGTACTTTGAATTCATATAGGCCATCTGGAGTGACAAATGCGGTTTTTTCTCGGTCTCTTTCGTCTACTTCGATTTTCCAATAGCCGCTTTTTTAATCAATTAATGAAAAATGCTTTGCACGTCGCAATCTGTCCAGTGAGTCATCGATGGGCGGCAACGGGTATACATCTTTCTTTGTCACATTATTCAATTTCCGATAGTCGACGCAAAATCGAAGAGTGCCGTCTTTCTTTTTGACGAGGACTACTGGTGAAGACCACGGACTTTGTGAAGGCTGCACAACACCATCATCCAGCATCTCCTGAATCTGCGTCTGGATCACTTCTCGTTCTTTGGCAGACACACGATAAGGCTGCTGCCGTATTGGGCGAGCGTCGTCATAAGTAATGATGCGATGTTGTGTGATGGGCGTTTGACGAACCTTCGAGGAAGCAGCAAAGCAGTGCTTGAAGTCTAGTAGCAGTTGCTGTAAGGCCCGCCGTTTCTCCTTTGACAAGTGACAGTTAATGTCGATGTTGTCAAGAGATGGCTCGGGCTCGTTAGTGTGTACTGCCGTGGATGCAAAACAGACCGCATCGTGCGCAGCATGGTCAGCAAAAGCGATAGCAGTCCCCGGGAACAAGTGTTGGTGCTCATTAGAAAAATTTGTGACAAGGGGTGCAGCCCGGCCATTGTGAAACGACAATAAACTTCGGGGAGCGCAAATGCCTTGAGCAAGCAGGAGTGAATGGTTCGCCTCCGTTACAGCATCACTGGTACGGAAATCGTCACAGATAACTTCCACAAGAGGACTGCTTCGCGGCGGCAGCGAGAAGCTCTCAGCGGAAACACGAAGTGCGGCATTGCAAGGACTGCTACTTCTTGTTCGGTAGATTGTCCCATCGAAAACGTGACGAGTCCATTGCGCAGGTCGATAACTGCTCCGTACTCCCTCAGAAAGTCAATGGCGAGATAAGGTCACGGGAGCAGTCCCTTAAAACAACGCAACTAACGACGAACGTACGTCCGTTAATCTGAATGCGAGCCGTGCACATCCCTTTGGAGTAACTATATGACCGCCGGCGGTTCGAAGGTACACACCTGGCCAAGCAGTGAGCACCTTCCTCAAAACAGTCGCCATGTGACCACTCAAAATTGAATGATCGGCACCGGTGTCCACTAATGCATTGACCGTAGTGCGACCGTCTAAAATAACCGGAATGTCCAGAGAAACGCTTTTTGCTTCCCTAGGTGACGGTACCAGCAGCTCGCGGTCGGATCGAAGCGGCGACGACGGGAGGTCATCAACGCAGCGACTACCAGCGGCCTCACCCCCGAAGGTCGCTGTTTTCAGTTTTCCCGATGAGGGCTAGACGAGCGGCCTTGGTCCTCTCGCGAGGAACCGTGGGTGAACATGGAGGAGCGCCTTGGCGAAGGGGAGCGGGGCTGACGCTGCGAACTAGATGAAAAACGCTGCTCCGCCAGGTACTTCTCAATAACTCGGGGTCGTTGACCAAACCGGGGAGGAGGCGAGTCGATGCGGAAGCCGTGAAGACCGAGGCGTTGATACGGACAATCCCGGTAGAGATGTACTGGTGCACCGCAGTGGAAGCAAAGTGGACGGCGGTCAGGCGTGCGCCAAATCTCGGCTTGGCGTCGGGGAAGCGGACGATTGTCGAAGTTCTGCACTGGCTGCACCGAGGGCAGCGGAAGTGTAGGTGACGCGAGAATAGGCGGTGGTGAAGGGGGAGCCTGACTCTGCAGAACTTCCGCATATGTGGAACGATTGTCGGTCGCCGACAGCAATGGCGGGCTCGGAACTACAGGCGAAAGAGGGCTCTTGAGCGCCTGCCGCACCTCCTCCCGCACTATAGCAGAAACGGAAGTTGGCGATTGCTGCAGAGGGCTCCAGAACTTGCTTAGTTCTTCGCGCACGACGCTGCGAATCAGTTCGCGCAATGCATTGGGATGCCGCTCTGAAGATGCGAATGATTCCGTGATTGTGCTTGTATGAAAAGGTCGGTCATAAGCCATGGCACGTTGTTGTAGCACCTTTTCCATTGTGGTGGCCTCCGCAAGGAATTCGTTTACAGTCGACGGTGGGTTTCGCACAAGGCCTGCGAACAGGTGCTCTTTCAAAACCTGCATCAAGTGCCTGACCTTTTTGTCCTCGGGCATGGCGGGATCGGCTCGCCTGAAGAGGCGCGTCACGTCCTTGACGTACGCTTGGACACTCTCATTCGGCCTTTCGATGCGAGAGTGAATGGCACGTTCTGCATGCTCGCGATGATCCCCGCTAGTGTAAGCCTCAAACAGTTGACGACGGAATTCCCGCCACGAACTTAATACTTGCTCTCGGTTCTCGAACCAGATACGGGCGCCGTCCTCAAGGCTGAAGTAGACGTTCCTTAGTTTGGCAGCATCGTCCCACTGGTTGGAAGCCGCGACACGTTCAAACTGAAGTAGCCAGTCCTCCACATCCTTAAAGAGGTCCCCATGGAAAGACTTCGGTACCCGAGGGGCCTGCAAGGT
The DNA here is from genome assembly GCF_055883805.1 of Amblyomma maculatum. NCBI lineage: Eukaryota > Metazoa > Arthropoda > Arachnida > Ixodida > Ixodidae > Amblyomma > Amblyomma maculatum. The sequence goes on along the minus strand of NC_139348.1, from coordinate 83,355,046 downwards.
GTAGTTACAGGCCGGTGCGACGCCCGTTACCTGCTGAGCAGAAGCACTAGATGTCATGGCGGCGGGTGATGGCTGAAACTCGGGAGACAGTCCCTGGAGCCGTCGACTGGAGCGATGCACGGGGGTGTCCAATGGTACAGGGCTGGCGCGACGTCTTGTAGATGGAGACTCTTGCATAGGCGATCGTTTTACCCAGCACCTCCGCCAGAATGTCACGTACACGGTGACTAAGGATACCAATGATAGCAGGGGGTAGCCCAGACACAACAACACAGCAGCACAGACGCAAACGTGCAAGCGACACTTTGTCGTCCTTTTCAACTTCGCCCTCCTTTCACACCTCAGTCATGCGCCACTTGGGAATGCTAGGGGGAAAAATATTTATGCTTGTTTAGAAAAACAAGTACTTTAGCAATTCGACATCGTCACGCTCGAACACCAGCATTTCTCTGTGCCCATTTCGTCATAGTCACGTCAGAGTGCCCACTGGCACCTGGTAGGCCAGCATGTATCAGAGTGAGCGTCATAGACAGTGCGTTTAACATTCATTCGGTCCTGCTATGCGCTTCCTTCACGACGTTCTGAATTTCGGGCGGTTACAGTGGAAGCCACTCTGCCGCTATTTAAACAGGTTTCAGTGACAGCCTGCTCTAGACACAGTGACAGAGTAGGTAAGGAATAGGTGCCTAATGCCTGAGTTGTAAAGATACTGGCACATAGAGCAAACCGACTGTATTCAATGAGAATAAAAGAGAACCGCCTGGACAGTAATTTTGAGCGATCAATAATATAAAAACATATTTAGTGGATCATTCACAGCTGTGTGTGAAAGCGAAAAATGGTTGTGGCGTTAAAATAGAAACTACAGGAATACATGCCTGAAAACTAAGATCTAACTTAACCATAGCAGCCGCCCAAAGCCCTCTGAGCACAGCGATGCCTATTATCTTCTAAGGGTCACTATAGTGATCCCAACAGCTAATTTATATGCGTACCGAAACCAACCGCACAGTCGGCACGCGAAATAATGAAAGTTTAGTCAAACATTTAACATAACCCGTAAAATTCCTTATTATTATAGGCTGTATCACAGCGAAATGTTTGGCTTTATTCTCGAATTTAGTGTCTCGATTAACGCTCTATTGTAAATGCCACTATACGAGACAACAAGATCCGAATTACGCACCGCTCTCAAAAAGGCTCTCAAAGATCCATCTCCTAATTGGTCATTTCTGACCAGAGGACATATTGGTTTTCTGCGTCACTGGCGGACGTCATGAACATGAAACAAGCGATGACGTTGAACACCTAAATGTGGCCATCAATTGAGAATGTTCTTTTTGAGAGCGACAGAAGCAGCCTCAAATGATTTGAGAGCGAAATGGCGGCCGCGTACTTTGCGATGCGCTGGCTGTGAGACAGTTGTGTCGGCACAATTCAGGGCAATGGATGGAGCAGAAAGATGCCTTTGATTTACCAGAGGAGTTCTTCCGACTCTGTTCAACCCGAGAACAAGCAGAAAATGGAGTGACTGCGTGGCGTTTGCCGACGAACATCAATACATTGAATCTTGCGGGCGAGTGCGCCGTTACCGCGAGGCGACAGGCGCACCGCAGTTCTTTTCTTGCTCCTGGAGGCCTACAACGTAGGTTGGAAAAGCAATATCGCTTGCATCGCACAGCGCGCCGGTAGCGGAAGCCTTAGGACAGAACGTCTTTATTGTAAAGGCGCCGTGGAACAAGTCTTAGGCAAGCGACCGGTTGTGGTAAGTCGGCTTCTGTACAAGGTTTTATTCTAACGAAAACGTCTCGTTCCGATGCGCCGCTCTTGCTTCATTAGAGGATATTAACACAGGAAAGTTCCCTTTTCTTTAGAGCTGTTGTCTTCAAGGTAACTCAGCGAGAACCTTCGAATTGGTTCAATGGCTACATACGTCCCCTTTATATGTAAAATGGAGGATAGAGGGGATAAGGATCATTTAGCGCGCATTTCTCCTCGAGCATGACTGGTTTTGGGTAGTTAGTCACATTCCTTGCCCGTGACACGTTTGCAACGCAAAACTGAATGCGCCATAAAAATGCCTGCTTCTTTTCGTTTCAGCAAATACCGAAATTCTGCTAAAAACATCTTTTGGTTGGAAAACAAGCCATGCAGAGAGGCTAACTTAGATTTCGGCAAGTGATTCATTTCCTGAATGTGCTGAAGCTGCATGAAGGACGCGGGCTAGCGATGTCATAAAGTGCACGTTACAGTGCAATTTTGTGTTTATTATGGCAGAAGCAAAGGGAGACAATGTTCAGTGCATAAACCCATTGCCTGTCTAAGAACCCTGGACACCTGTGTGATGCAGGTAATCATAGCACATTGTTTATATCAATATCAGCCGCAGTATGAAGCTACGAGGGTGTCCTTACAATGATGCTCGCATAAACCGCAAAGTCACACGTCCGTATTCCTGTGAATGTTTACGATTCTGGCTATGGGCTAGCATGTAAGAATCTCTGATTTTTTACTATATCATGCACAAAAGCTGTTGATATTCGCTAAAGGCTGGCCTAAGTTGATATCATGTTTGGTTACGCAGGAAACAGCGACTACCCACTTAAGCTATGGCTGATTCCACCAATACTAAGCCATCCCAGAACTAACTCGCTTTCCCTTCTCTGCTGTTATCTTAAAGCCTGGTACGGTTGGCTGTGGTCACTAGTTGTGTGGTACACATGCTTAAACTCAAAGGCGCAGCACTGCAGCAAGGCAATAAACGTTAATGATGATGATTGGAGTCAGAAAATACCACCAACCAAACATTTTCTTTGCTGCCACTTATATTCAGTAGAAACACATATTTCTTGACAGCTGTGTTTCACTCGAGTATTTTTATTGCAAAAGATTCAGCATGTATAGAAGCACATACCTTGTTGTGCAGTGTCGATACATTAACATGTATATTGCAGAATACATTAGGCTCAAAGAAACAGTTATCTTTTATTATATTCAGGCTACGTATAAAATAGGTACTGTATGCATCGTGCAGCGTACATAATGCTTACATAACGGAGATAACAATGCCTGATGAATGGTATAGTATTAGAGGTCGCAATCAGTGCTGCTTGATCCGCTAGTAGAATGGCGTACATTACTAAATTTCAGTGCCCAGAATGATTTCTGAATGACTACAAAATCTTAGTGGCAATAGAATAACTGTAAGCATCACAAAAACGTTGCTGCGATGATGTGTGAATATAGGATTTTGTAAACGGATAATATGTGCAACATTGTAGAAGGGGAATGCTGAACTGCTTGAAGATAGTAGAGGCAGCTAAACTATAAGCACCAAAATATGACACCATAAATATGTGTGATAAGAACACCATTACATAGTTACCAACTATTTTTTTCTTTCGCATTTCTTTTCTAAGTCATTACCAACAAACAACCAGAAAACTCGCCTTCTCAATAAACTGACTTCCCAGTTAAAAAGGCAAGTAATTTATCCACACAGCGTTGAAAGATAACAGAATTGGGAATGTGCCTGCTACCATGACAATAACTTGTATTTGCTTACACAGACTTCCTGATTGCTATAAAGGCAGTAAAAAACTACTACACATTCTCCACATTTGAGAAAACTTCCACACCTTTCCTGTGGAGCCCTTGTCATATTGGAATCGCGGAAATTGAGCCGGTTAAACACCTTGCCTGCGGGATCACGCATCAGCAAGCGTAATTGCCTCTACTTTCCCGCCGACAGTTTTGGATACCGAACAACATGAGCTGGCACTATGGCAATGTCAGAGAGGCATTCCAAGAATCCCTGTGCTTGCTCCGCGAAATGAAACATACTACACGTCCTTGCCCAGGCCTACTTTTATCGCCTCTAAACTGAAGAGTTTTTGAACAAGCTCTTTCTCATCTCGGTGACTGTAGAAAATTTCTAAATAAAGTGTTTTCTTTCTCTGAGGGCAGAACAAAGGAGCATAAAGATCTTTGTTTCTGTATCTTACACAGAGTAAAGCAACACCAACAACTGAACATTAACTGAATGAAGCAGATGCAATAGAAATCGGATATCAAGAAGCAAGGCCTATGTGGAGAGAGTCAACTAGCTGCAAAGCACAGCAGTGACTGTCACCATGGCTTGCACGAAACGTCCGTGGAAGAGGGTCGTGCGTCCGATCTCGTTTCCCGCACAGTAGCCGCCGTCTACCTTACCGATACTTCCAGCTTCAATCTGTCGGCAGATGTACTAGTGTAGCCTTCATTTTCCACTTGTATTTACTAAAGAAAGAGAAGAGCATATCAAATGCCTTGCGCTCGTCACTCTTTTTATCGCTTGTAAGCATGATGGAAAACTCTGTTCAGCAGGTCAACCTAGTCGATTTTGTGCCAAATATTTTCACCAAGTTTATCACTGCAAGTTTGTAGCCGTCACTGCTTTCTGCCAAATTTGACCTCAATTTTAGACGATGCTTAAAAGGCAGCTACTTGCCGAGAAAACAGCTGTTTCTTTCTAAATTGCCATGTGCACTCTTTGAGGCCGTCAGCGTGCCTTCACGGAGGCAAAAGTTCCCGTGGAACAAATTAAATTGGAAATATAAAAAAACGCATCTAGTTCTTGCCATTATTTAGTTCTAAGCATTGTTCCTTGGCATAAAAAAATTTGTCCATTTTATTTATTGCCTATTCACTGGACCGTTTCGCAAAAGTTGAGGATATTGTCTCGTGTCGACCTCGGCCATGGTCGTGGCAACGATGTAAAATTAGCTTTGATCACGAAACGGCATGCTTCAGTGGCGGAGCCATGCTACAAGTCATCGGTAATTGAACGAATTCGTAATCCGTCCAAATTGACGCTTCACGTCAATTTGACGTCACAGTCTCAAACTTGAGAGCGAAATTGAGAGCAATGCGTAATTCAGCTCCAATTGACCTTGTTGGTATTCAATCCGCTGAAGCCTACTAATTCAGGAATACAGTATGAAGGTATGTTGAGGAAAAATCTGTACACATTCTAGATGTTGAATATTTTGGGTGGAAAAATGTAAGAAACGAGGCACTACTGTTAATATGGATTTTAAGTTCCTCGGTAGCCAAGGACCTCATACAGTTCTCCTAGCCAAATGTGACGAAGAAGATTGCAGAAGGTGCGCCAAACATAAACAAACGTGTAATTTTTCAAAAAAAGGCTTATCGATGATGTTGCATCAAGATAACATTTGTGTGAAGTTTTCCTACGTTCGCCCCCACATGTGCACGCGCGATCAGCTGGTGACATGAACACTCATGGCATGTCGCTGCCGCTCATTCCGCACGCTTTTCTGCTTTTTTGCACATTGTGCGGTCGCAAATAAAAAAGATTAGTACGCGTGACGGATCACCGGATAGCCGCAATGACAAAGTTTACCACTTTTATTGACGAGAAGGCTGAAAACAAGAGTGCTGGGCCATTCCCATTTTTCAGTATTAGGGGGTTAAGCGAACCGCCAGGGCACATCAAACGTTTTATCCTCGCCGTTTTACTTTCTTTTTTTACGGACCTTAAAGTAATAATAAAAAAGACATTGTGGTCATGATGACGGAGGCAAAACGCATTTAACATGTAAAGCTGCATGACGCAGCTGTAGAGTCACTTCGACACTCAGGTCGTGGCCCCTGGATAAAGAATACTTCCTGCCCTCATCACCTGTGCTGAGAAAATGGGAGTGGCGCGATAGGCATGATTGTGATAGTGATGAGGCTCTTTCCTCTGTATGGGGCGGCTACAATAAATATGTCCTAGCCATCAGCTTAAGAACTCTATATATACAAGAAAATTATGACTGCGTAGTCACAGTGTGGGGCAGCCTGTTCGCCCTCACTCTATTTCACACTTTCAAGCGGCGTGTCACTTTTGTCAACAGGTATTCGTAGTCTAGATGCGGTCATTTGCCACCATTTCTGTAACCGGGTTTTGGTGATGGATAATGCAGCTAAAGCCGGCTGGCCCTCTGTCGTTTCAAACTCAAGCTCTTGTGGCAGCGTGGCGCCCATTGAAAGTAGCAGGAGACACTGCTGCACTGCAACGCAACACGCTCAGTGCTATCCGTGTCGATTCCGCATCTACGGCGCACGGCTGCTTGTACTGACGGCTTTGGGTAAAACTGGCGGCGGTACACCAGTGTTTGTAGCCTTAGCGTATGCGCATGGTCGGCGATTGAGTTCGGACGCCCTTGAGGAACAGTTATATGTACACACGGCGGGCACCTCTGATGTCGTCCAAGCGGTGTTGGCGGGCATCGAAGGCACTCTTTCTTTTGCCTTCTTGGACTTAAAGGTCGACCATGCCACATCTCCCACATATTATCGCCATACGTCCGTGGCAGCCCAGGGCTATACGGTCAACTTCAATTTGCCCTCGCTTCAGCCAGGCTCGGGGGAGGGGGGAAGGGGCACTTATGCCTATTACGGCATTTCGTAAAGTTAGGCTTTGCACATGGACCAATTTCCAGTGCTCGCGCACCATCACGTACCTGTGGCAACCCCAGAGACACCGTCTTCTCAATACGCAGTTGGCCCTCAGTGCCATATCTCATAGGTTCGCCTTGTGACTCGTCCTCCAGAGGCGTTAACTGTCACCCCCATGCAGCGGTATTCCTACCCTCGTGGTATTTCCTTTCCACCTGGTAATTTAACATCCCGGGCACTACTCACGGGTTCCAAAAAAGAGAGCATGGTCACCTTCTTCGCGTTGAGTAAGAGACCAAGCGTGGCGAGGTATCCAGCGGAGATCGCCGCGTGCTGCAGTAGTTGGATGAAATCCTACGCGAGGGGAAGCAAATTGTCTGCAAACACCAGGCTGGTAGCGTCCATTATTGTGAGACATATCAAGGCAGAAACTCAATTGGCAACCTAAGCCCGATTTGAGGATGGTCGTCTCAGGCCAGCCACATAAAATATATGTAGCAAGAGTGACAGTAGACACCCGTATTTTAGGCCTTTGCGGGCTGCCACGGGCTTTGAGCGAGCATTCCCAATGTGGACTAGCACAGTATTATCGCTGTTTAGCCTTCTCAGCACATCCTCTACGTAGGTGGCATGCCGATGTAGGTCTTGGGGCTATGCAGAATGTCGTACGGTATACTGCCATAGGCTTTAGGGACATCCAAAAAGCTGAAAACCAGGCTCCGGCGCTTTCTACACCAGCTCCGTGCGCTCTTTGAGAGCGAAGAGGTTGTCCTCGAGGCACCTTTTCTCCTGGAAGCAGTTTTGCAGTTCAGTGAGAAGTTCCTTCCTCTCTGCCCACCGTTTGAGCCACCGCTTAAGAACCTGCGCCAACTCCGTGTATAAAATGCTGGTCCCCGCGTTGGGCCGGTAGTCGAGGAGATGGTCGTTGTTATAGGCGTGCACGGCTGCGCAACCAGCCGCTGGAATCCGGTCGCCCTGTAGGATGTTGGGGAAGACTGCTGCAAAATGCTGTTGCGTCCTGTCGCCAAAGCATTTTACCAGTGTCACCCGTGAATAATTAGGGGGTATTATTAACGATGCGCCCTTAACGGTGCGCACGCTCCCAGACACCCTTAGAGTGAGTGGGGGTAGCTGTTCCGGTCGCGAAGGAGATGCCCTCGACCTGCGTGGCGAGCTCAGCCGGAATTCAACTACCTTGTAGTGACAGAAGGGGGTGGTCGTTTGGTGCCCAGCGGTCGCCGGTTCAAACCAGAGAAAGGATCGGAGTCAGAAGTAACAAACAAAACACAATTTATGCACAGCAAGAGACGATACAACGGAATACACAAGATCACTTGAAATGCACAGACGAGAGGTTCACAGAATAACAAACGCTAAACATGCAATTAAACAGGTATCCAACAACGTAGAGGCTTTACAACAGATGAAACACAAGAGAGTACATAAACAAACACCAAATTGTTCACCGGGCACTGTTGCAGTCCGACGCCTCAAGAGTCACGATGTGGCCGCCATACGAGACGAGCGCCGCTCCCTTGCAGGTCCGTGGGCTTGCCAGCAGCGGGTGATCCCCGGGAGTCCAGCCGAAGCACAGGCGAGCACGTCGCAAAGCACTGACGAACTGACTGACTGGCTGACTGACTCATCAAGCGGCGCGGTCTCTTTAAATAGGGCGCGCCGTGTCTGTTTGTTAGCACGCGTCAAAGCTAGCGCGCACACACACTTAGCTTCGCTGGTTATAGCGCTCTCCCTTCCTCCCGTCGAGCCGCGCGTCGCCATTGGCCAGGTCCCATTGAACATGCTGGAAATTTCTGGCTGATTCCAGTTAGATGAGCCACCGTCCTCCCCGGGCAATGGGAAAGAGGGTGACGGCAACGCGTACAAAGGTACGCGCTCTGCCGCGCGGGGAAGAGGGCTTTTCTCTCCATGCCTTCCACGCGACGCCGCGCGCGCCTAGCGCTGTACCGGCTTGATGAAAATGGGCGCCGATTTCGTGACACTGCCCCTCCCTTAAAGAATATTGTCCCACAATATTCACAACAACCACGAACATCGCGCGCACATGCATGCGCTCACAAATATATGGGGCAAATGACCATATCACACGCATTGCACAAATTTCACAAACTGTAATAACCCATTACAAAATTTACACATCAATGCCATGACATTCACAAACATAGCAACACACTGTCGTCAGATACACATAAGAATCAATAACACAGAAACGCGCAGCTATTCAAATGCAAGCGCACAAACCCAAGGCATGCTTTCGCCTATATTTCCACACTCGGGATGCACCTTCTTGGAACGTATCAGTTCCTTCCAACTTTCATGTAAGCGAGTTCTCCTTTTTACTAGACGCTGTTGTTTCTTCCTCTCGCTAGTTCGGCTCTTTTTCCGTTTACTATAGAGCTTTTTCCACTGCGAGTTGTTCTCGCTCCGGTCTCTACTCCTGAGTTGTGTTTCCCGATCGGAAGTTAGGCAAGATCTAAAGCTACTTTGCCTAGCAGCACTTCGAGCAGGCCGTCTCATCCTTTCTCGGTCTTGGCGGCTCCGCATGCGCTTGCACGTCCAAGCGTTCAGCCGCTTCTTCCTTCCTTTTCTATGGGACATTTCCCTGTCGACTTTGCCTGACATGGCAGGTTTGGATTTGTTTCTTTTTGTTTCCAATTTTATTCGCACCTTTGGCCGAGGAATGCTTGATCCAGTTTTATCCGCATAATCAGAACATTGTTGTCTGAAAGGAACGTAATTTTGAGAACTTTGTTCTCCCCCAATCCTTTTCATTTTCTTTCTTTTCTTTGCGACCTTAAGTCGTACCTTCTCAAAGCAGGACTCATTTTCAACTAGGGACTCATTATCCTCACTTTTGGTTACCTCCTGTTCCTTAAAATGTTTCTTGAACCTTTTCATTGCAGTGCAGTCTTCGCTTTCTTCCATTTCTGAATCCTCAAGGTTAGGATCTGCACTGTCATTCCCAACGGAGGGAAATATTACGTCCTCCTTAATGAGTAAAGCCTCCTCGTCAGTCGAACCGTTCCTGGAAACCGGTTCTTGCATTTCGGCAAGAATGCTGTCCTCAGCATCAGCTCCATCTAAGCTTTCGGAATCGCAGTTATTCCACAGCTCTTCCTTTCCGTCAGTCATGCGACCAGACGTGGAGCTAGAATATTGCGCTTCCTCTTGAAGTGAAGAGTACATGCATGAGCCTTCTGGCTCGATAGCTGCCGTTGCAGCTTCTCTGCAACCTGTCGTCTCGGAGGGCACAATATCATTTTTCTGAGAATTCTGAGCTCCCGTTAGGTCATCTGACGTTTCTGTTGCAAGAACACGCTGATCCACAACCTCATTCTGGCTGCTGGAGCCAGTTTCTACAGCACCGGTGGCTGTCAAAGAATCGTTTGTTTCACTGTATTTCCTAATATAAGGAAAGGTAACCTCCGGAGGCTCGGTAATACCTTTCAAACGCCGAACCTCAGCCAGCTTTTTGAGAAGGATATCTCTCTCTTTTAAGAATTCTTTTTCTGCCTGCTTCCTCAGCCATTCTTTTTCTCTTTCGGCTCTCTTCCTGAGCCATTCTTTTTCTCTTTCTTCTTCTTGTCTCTTTGCATCTGCTTGTTTCCTCTGCCATTCTCTCTTTCTTCTCGTTTTCTCTTTGCCTCTGCTTGTTTCCTCAGCCATTCTTTCTCTCCTTCTGCTCGTTTCTTGAGCCATTCTTTCTCTCGTTCTTCTCTTTGCCTCTCTCTTTCTTTCTCAGCCTCTTCTCGAACCTCTCTTTCTTTTCGGTTCACCCATTCCCGCAGTTCAGCTCCTTTTAGACCTTTCTCTAGGCCCAACGCAATAATCTCCTTGAGATTCATCTTCAATCTGAACTGCCTAATGCTAGCACATAGCACCCTCAATGGACCTTACACAACCGCTTCAGCGCGGTACCTCTCGTTATCGCTCTGCTGTTACACTGTTTACGACCTCTTCGTAAACTCTTCCAACTCTTTCTTCGTCCTCTGAGCTTGAGTGCAGCAAACGTCCTTTCGCGGACGCCAGAATAATTGTCACCCGTTAATAATTAGGGGGCATTATTAACGATGCGCCCTTAACGGTGCGCACACTCCCAGACACCCTTAGAGTGAGTGGGGGTAGCTGTTCCGGTCGCGAAGGAGATGCCCTCGACCTGCGTGGCGAGCTCAGCCGGAATTCAACTACCTTGTAGTGACAGAAGGGGGTGGTCGTTTGGTGCCCAGCGGTCGCCGGTTCAAACCAGAGAAAGGATCGGAGTCAGAAGTAACAAACAAAACACAATTTATGCACAGCAAGAGACGATACAACGGAATACACAAGATCACTTGAAATGCACAGACGAGAGGTTCACAGAATAACAAACGCTAAACATGCAATTACACAGGTATCCAACAACGTAGAGTCTTTACAGCAGATGAAACACAAGAGAGTACATAAACAAACACCAAATTGTTCACCGGGCACTGTTGCAGTCCGACGCCTCAAGAGTCACGATGTGGCCGCCATACGAGACGAGCGCCGCTCCCTTGCAGGTCCGTGGGCTTGCCAGCAGCGGGTGATCCCCGGGAGTCCAGCCGAAGCACAGGCGAGCACGTCGCAAAGCACTGACGAACTAACTGACTGGCTGACTGACTCATCAAGCGGCGCGGTCTCTTTAAATAGGGCGCGCCCCGTCTGTTTGTTAGCACGCGTCAAAGCTAGCGCGCACACACACTTAGCTTCGCTGGTTATAGCGCTCTCTCTTCCTCCCGTCGAGCCGCGCGTCGCCATTGGCCAGGTCCCATAGAACATGCTGGAAATTTCTGGCTGATTCCAGTCCGATGAACCACCGTCCTCCCCGGGCAATGGGAAAGAGGGTGACGGCAACGCGTATAAAGCTACGCGCTCTCCCGCGCGGGGAAGGGGGCTTTTCTCTACATGCTTTCCATGCGACGCCGTGCGGGCCTCGCGCCGTACCGGCTTGATGAAAATGGGCGCCGATTTCGTGACAACCAGACTTGCCGCGATGTTGTCCAGGCCTTGAGCTGTTTGCAGAGAAATGCCAGCGAGGGCCCGGTCCGCTTCAGTTTCGTTATCTCCGATCTGCAGTCATCTTGAGTAGCACTGTACGTTCGGTGATGTGGCATTTTGGAGTCGATAGGTGAAGAGCGGTCGGGGTCATATATCTTAATGTTTACATGTTTGCGAACCACTGTGCCCCGTGGTGAGATATCTCAGTTCTGATCGCCTGTCACTTGCTTTATATTTCTACTAACGACTGTACGAACAACGGCGATTGTGTAATCGCAACCAACCATTAGAAGGTCACATGACTACTTGTATATCTCAAGCTAATCCCCGTTAGGCACTTGAAATTCAAACGGTGTGTTGTAATCCATTTTATTTCGCGTGTTGTCATAAATACTTCAATTCTTGCAACATCGCCACCTCTTCGTGTTTCTCAGTAGGCAACGGAGTGAACGACGATCGCTTTCGCCGCGCTGCCTCATCACTTCGCTCTTTCTTCGCAAAATTGTAGCTGCGTCTTTATAAGCCAACCTTTGTTAACTTTAAAATTTTCATTTGACTACTGTACGATGCTTACAGTACGAGATTATGTGCAGTGACATGTGTCCGCCGTTTTATTGGTTTCTATTCTTGTCTATTTGAAAACTCGACATGATTTCTGCTTTATGGCCTGTGTTTTCATTTTGTATTTTTGTATTTTTTACAGATGCCTTAAGTAAAGCACGAGTGGCAGTTTTTTGATTCCCGGAATTTTTATTCGCAAATAGTTGCGGCTTCGTTACAGCAAAACGACGGCAGGAATACGCAGCCAGGCTCTGTTCCAATTCCACTACAACCTCTGAACACCTGGCTGCCTTAAGCAGTGCAGCCCAAGTTACCTGGGAAACCCAAGGCACTTCCCATGACCTGTTCGTCAAGTTCATTTCATACGTAGCCAAGGCTCGCTTATCAGCAGTGGAGCTACTTTATAACGCAGACAGCCGAGTAAGTATTACAAGATGAGTATATTTGTTATCAGAATAGTATCCATTGACTAATAAAGGGCTGTTTCCTTTCGAAGGAAGAGCCAGTAGTTAAACCCTCTATTCTAATGTGTGTTCCGGAGCAAGCACTGAAGTCATAAGTTCAAAAGAAGAATATAGTTTTTTCCTGAATATATTTTTGTCCCATTTATTCATAAGTTCTAGCTTATTGCAATACTAAGGTTTATTAAACCGTTTGACAAAAAATTTCAACTGTACATCGCTCCTTAGAGGATGAAATAATAAAATCATGCCTGTCGGATGCGAAGGTTTGCAAGTGTATATTAATGTAAAAGCCTGTGATAGGTTACCAACCTTGGAAATGCCGTCGAAATTAGGAAGATTGTCATACCTGGGTTATGAATGAAAAGACACTAATAATAAAGCCACCAAGATCCAATACGGGTAGTGCCAAACTGCCTGCATCATGAACCAATATAGCATGAACGAGAGTCCAGCAATGAAAAATGTAGTAAAATCCCCGAGAGCCAATGTAGGCCTGATACTGACACCACTACTTTCGAACAATGGATCATAGTCGGTACAATTTTGGTGTGCTTATTGGAGTGTGACTGTATAGAGTAGTTGTTTAACCTCGAACGCGACATTTTGCGTGGACAACTTAAATTGGAAGTACAGCATATCTGTTGGAATAGCTCCCTTTGCTCCATAGATTTTTTACAGTGCTTTGCATAAGATGTTTGATTATGCTTTATTTCTCGTCTCAACGCGGAGAGTCGGGGACTAAGGGCATCAAGGACTGGACAAATGTCCCAGGCCCCATCAGCTTACCGACGAACGAGATGAGGGAGATAGAGCAGAGATTCTCAATATGATAAATTTATTCACACAATAAGTTTCTTATTCGTCTTTGCTTGCAGCTCGATTTCTATGTTCGTGTCCCACGATTACAAACACTGTCATTTTGCATTTCTTTTAAAAAGTAATATATCACTTCGTGTATTTTCTCAGACTTTTTATGATATCAGCAGGAAAACTCATTATTAAATGTACATCCTCAAAAGGACTAGCAGTACCTTTGCAGAAAGATTCTTATTATTATACAAAAGATCGCCGCTGATAATGAGTCGAGTGGCATCACAATCACACATGTGAAAAACACCGCACGGCGAAACCTCTGCATATTCAACCTTATTTGCAAGGCGGATACAAAATATAAAATTATTTCAAGTGACTTTTAAAATATTAACATAAAATAAGTTAGGGTATCCAGTAAAAAAACTTTTCTAAAACCTCTACTTTTTCAGCCATTGCTTCTTTCTTGGAGTTTGCTTCTAAAGAAGCGCATGTTTGTACAAATGCCAGAAAATGATACCGATAACAACAAAAATGTTAAAAAAAAGTACTCAATGAGAGATAGTGGTCTGTTGCTGAGGTAATAGCAGAATATTTCCACTTTGGCAATAGGTGAAACTGAGACTAATAGGCTAAACTGGTGATCCAATGATGTCTGTACCGGAAAGTAACTTAGTGATTCTATAGGGTTCGGCTGCAAAGCTGCATGCACCAAATGCACTCCCAGCTGTGTCAGCTGCGTTTCGCAAAGGCAGAACACAAAATGAGCCCAGGTGCTGTGTGATGTCAGCATGTGACAGATTTTGATGTCATCTAAACAGATTTGACCGCTGCGGCCTGCCGCTAAGCCTACACGCGCCTTCCTTTTATTACGTAAGACTATAAGTTTGCTTCTATTCTTTCAGAGTGGCTTGACAAGCCATTCTGGGTAATAAACAAATTCGCCATTAGAATGTTCGTCTTGGTATATATGCTCTCGCGTGTTCCAAATATTAGCACAAACAGAAAAAGAGTTAGACGGCTGCTTCCCATCTACTGTCGCACTTCCGGTAGCCTAGGTAATTGCATTATATCTAGCACCTAACTAGCCTGTCCAAGGTCTCGGAAATACTCATGGGGTTCGTATTCGATCTCACTCTGCCATATCAAACGAGAAGTGCCTGTTCGCCATCTTGTCTCGTAAGGTCAAACTACCTACCGAGAAATCAGTATCAGGCCTTTCCAACCATCAACCACCACCTCTCGCCGCCATGGCAGTTACCCTTTGTAGAATACGAGACAAACCCCGAGTTTATGCAGTCAGTGGCCTTTAGGAAAATGCAATAAAAGCGGTTAGTAAAGTGTTGGAAACAAATCTCTGCCTTATATGGCGAGGTTGGCCCTCGGCCTCAGAATACTATAGCGTAAAGATCTTGGACTATGAAATATTTAGAAAAGCCAATCAAAAGCGTTTTGAGTGTGTAGAACATATGCTTCTAACTACAGCTCCTTTAAACAAAGGCAGCGATTTATTATTTTTTCAATACAGCGTTTCTTGAAATTCGCAGGCTGCTGAGTTCTCGCGTGGCTGTGAGAATTGAAACTATTTAGCCGTGAGAACATAATTCAACACTACAGAGAGCGACAGGCAGCCAATGGTCACGGATACACTTCCGGTAGCTGCGAACGTCGTCTTCTCGAGTGCTTCATGCACTGCATGTGTGAACCTCTGAGCTTGGCGCTTCAGTTTGAAACGTTAACCTAGAAGGTGGTGGTGTCTGACTGAAGGTACGCGTCGGCGCCTCAGTGCGAAAAGCGCACTATCTGGTCCAATTCAGCATCGTGCCGATTGTACTCTTCCGCTTGAGATCATATTTCGGGATCAGCACATCGAATAGGCGACGTCAATCTTCGTGTACTGACCGGGGGCGCAGGAACAACGTACTTTAGTTCCATCTTTGCAGCATCAAGCATTTGTGCGACGTGTTGATAATTTAACGGAACGTGCGTCAAAAAAGATCTGCCCTAAGCTGCATCGCGAAAGTAGACAACTTCGCACCGGCTAAGGTTATCGCACAGATGCCGTCCGCGAGTGGTGCGGCTGATGGCGCTCCGGCAGTGCGCTACTGCCTGGTCGCAGCTTATCCTTGTTTTTTGTGGCATCGAAGCTACGACGGATGGCGTTTCGGAATAGTTCGCTTCGTTGCCTCTGATCCTTTCATCCTCCCATCGCTTCGTTGCCTCTGAGTGATCAGTCCGTGCTCACACCAATGATACGTGTACGCGACAACAGGAAGCCTGCGAACCGAGCGTCATCCGATGACGTTTCAACGGGAGGGGCGAAGTTGCCGAGCTATTTTCGTTTTTTTTTTTTCTGCTGTCTAGAAATGTTCAGTTAGGGAAGAGAGGAGGAGCGTCAGTTTTATTCGCCGATATCTTCAGTGTTATTGAAGCTAGCTGAAAAATTCTTGCGATGAATTGATTTTTTGAGAGAGTACCTACCTTCCGACAAATTTGTTTTACCTCATTTTAGGCACTTCATAGTCCCTTTAAAGCAAACTCAGGCGCCCACTCAATTTGCACTTCCCACTAATACTTTCAGTTAAACCTATTAAGCTATAACTTCAAAAATGGCTAGAGAATATATTTTAGGAGCATCTAGGCGTAAGAGAGGATGTATGTTTGATTTTGTTTCAACAAGCTAACCATATTTTAAAGCAACAGCCTTAAATTCGGGAACTTTCAGCAAAAATATACCTTGACATAGAAAAGACGCGAACACTATTAGAAAGGTTTGGCAGGGATGGCCCGAATGTGTATTCTTGTTTGCGCTTCTTTTTATCTGCGGTGATATCGATTTTGTCCACCATTTCAAGATGCACCAACGGGCTCAACAGTTTTCTTTCTTGAAACAATATAAGTGCACGATCTCCAATAAAATAAACAATTGCCGCTTTTGCCGTTGTGAGGGACAAATGAAGCATGGGCGTAGCTCTGCAGGTAGCAGTTATTTGGTTATACGGCGCCGGTCACTCTCACTAGTTGTCTGGTTGTATGATGTCACGAGGCGGCATAGGATAGTTTAGCTGACAGGCTGTGCAAGTTTGGGGGCCCTCTTTCAGTGACATGAAGGGTAAAAACCCAACCTTCCTGGAGCCTTGCATGCAAATGTTTAACAATGCACGTAGATAAAACAGGCACCTTTATGTGGCTTAGACGCGCTATTTTTAGGCGGAACAGTTGTTTCCAAAATGTATGGCTTTAGTTCTGAAACCTAGAAGCTCTTTGATAGCAGCTCGGTTGAGCTTTCTGAAGTCGAGCGTAATTGTTCCGCTCTGAATACATTTTTGAGTTGCAGCTGAAGTTTCATAATTATATGCTTGCCCAAAACACAGCACAGGAATAGTTTAGGTAGATTTCTGTAAAGAAGTCAATTCCACGGTACTGGCTTGATTGCATGTTAGGCACAGGGTCAATCAACTTAACGGGAACACGGCTCCTCGTGGCTGCACACATTGAGAGAGCTGTTGCGCCCAAACCAAATAGCAAACTGATCTAATGGCAGGCGATGTGAATCAACAGATTGAAGCACATTATCCCCTTCGCCACTATTCATTGGTTCGTGGTAGACATATATGCAACTGCGTTCCGCAGGTAGACGGTCACGCGTACTAGTCTTCTCTTATGCGTGATTGTGACTGTATGTTCTGTGGCAACTTTTCTTTCTTTAGAGCCTTGTTAGTCAACCACTTTCTAAAACTGACATTACGAGATCACCC
Source organism: Amblyomma maculatum (assembly GCF_055883805.1). Lineage (NCBI taxonomy): Eukaryota > Metazoa > Arthropoda > Arachnida > Ixodida > Ixodidae > Amblyomma > Amblyomma maculatum. The sequence goes on along the minus strand of NC_139348.1, from coordinate 83,337,978 downwards.
ACTTGCCGCTATGCGATTATGTCCAGTATTGGATTTGATCTCCGAGAGCACAGCTTACCCATAGCGCAAGTCAATGGTTATAGCTTTTGTAGAAATAATGACGGTGCACCGTTGTTAGCATTTAAAGAAGAAAATATCTGGACCACCTTATATCACGTCAAAACCCTTTGAAAGGATGTGGATGTTATATGATAATTTTGAGTTACTTTTAATACACATTTTGCAGTTAGAGTTAGCTCAGTTCTCAGATCAGCCGCAAAATGTTTTAGATAAGAGAAGGAACCTAGGTTAGTGAAGTGTAGCAATGTGTTGGTTGCAAGGTCCCTAGTGCAAGGACGGCGAATCGGTCATCGGGAAAACTGCTTAATCGGCATTCTCATTGCCTGTTTCGATTACCTTTCACTTTCGCTTTCTATGGCTGCTTCAGGATTCTCCTCTTCCTAAAGCCGTTGTGAAGGGTAGAACATGAGCTGATGCAGAATGATATTTCTGAAATGCAGAGTTGTACGGGAATTACTCCCCCGAAGAGGGAATGTGAGTAAATGTTATGCGACTGGTATCGAGGATGGTTATGGGTGATCAACAGCCATCTAGCTAAATGTAACCTCTCGAGAGGCGCATAGCGGTTGAATTGTCTATGTATGGAGATTCTTTAAGACTCTTACTACCCAAGTGCTTCTGAGGAGGGACCAAGCAAAACACACGACCAGACAGGCCAAGCTAGTAGTACATACTTTTATCTGCACGTATTAGACGAGACGAGGGCCGCATTGCCAAAAAAGACGAAAAGAAACATAAATTGCCAGGAGTCACAGGGTGCTAGAAGGGGGAGAGGAGCCAGTACAGATGCTCCTGGTGTAGTAGACAGGGTCGGCGAGGTATGCTCAGTGTCCAGGTGAGCCTAGGTAAGGCCAGCAGGCAGCTATGCCAAAGAAGGGGCCCGACTGGGCGAGAGATGCCGTCCTGCGACAGGAGCCCCAGGTATTCTGATGCCTCTCAGCACAGCACGCCGCCGAGCGCGCTTGTCGCCTATGTGCTGCAGTCAGGAGCAATGCAAAAGCCTTCTACTACCATGTCTGGTCACCATGGTAGCCCTGGTAGCCTGGCAACATGAAACTACGTTTTTTAAAGACTATTTTTAGGTTCACTTTCAATCATTATTTCAAAAACTTGTTTCAATTGTTCCCTTATTATATATGTCTAAACAGTTTTCAAGGTAAAATTTAGTGCGTTTTCTGCCGAGTCATGCATTTATGGAAGCCATCATTCACCATGTTTTTGCAATAGGCCTAATAATTTGCCATTCCTTGATGCATAAAGTGAATATTTTCTGGCGAACGTTTTGTAGAATATCAGACCTCAAGAGAAAAGCAGATGTTTGTAACATTTCGGAGAATGATGCTCCCTTGATTCTTGTTGACATTTGATGCACTGAAATGTCGAACATTCTATTACCTCGCTACCAATAAGAAGAGTCACATTTGGTTGCGTATGACTCGGCATTTGTGCCAGAAAATATGATTTCACTGCAGTGGGCAAACAAAAATTGTTTATTGTAACTCAAAGAAACACAAATCCAATATTTTAAAAAATTAAGGAAAACTCAATGCTTTATTAAAGTAAGTCCCTAAAAATGAAAACAAGAATGTTCTAAAAGCACTAAGTGAAAAATTATGCCTTTCCATTTTTAGATATATGTCTTCAGACTTCGATTAATGTCACCGATATTAAAATTGTTAAGATGTATTGGTGAGCAAATGGCATGTTCGCTTGCATGGGAAGTAACATGTCCATATTAAGCTACCGTAGAATAGTATAGCGTAATTTGCGTTTACTTCCGCCATTTTTTCACGGGTAAATGTGCACTATTTATGACTGAAATTTATTCTTTATTGAAGACTACCAATAAAAATAATAAAATTGCAGTGCTAAGCCTTGTGCTGTCGCATCTTACCCAAAATTGTGAGCAAAAATTTCTCCCTTCTCGTTTTGCCTAAAATATGTTCACGTTGCCCTCCTCTTGGTCGTGGACACACTGCGAATGAAAACAACAGCCATTGCCAGAAATGCATCAGATATTCCTGTGCATACTGCCAAAATATCTGACTCAGACTTTTGTGCAGCTTTGTCGATACGCTTAAAAGCGTTTTCTCACAAAAAGATGAATACATGTTTGAGTCATATTCTTAGAATAATGATAATAAATACCCAGCTCCAAAAAGAAGACACCTGAAGCATTTTCCAGTTTAAATATATTGTCACGCTAGTGATGACAAGGAAGGATTGGAATGGTGTGGTAGAAGAAGAGAAAGAAGCGTTGGTTTCTGGGGGGCTAGTAGGCTTTATTTTGTCCCTCTGCCACAGCACTGTAAATATACACCCTTTTCTTATTAAATCTTAACAACTTGGTGGAGGTGCTCAAGCCCTTCTCAAGCCGTGAAAATCCCTGTCTGGCTGAGACCCTCTGTCTCGCGGAAGAAGCTCGGAAAATAGCCCGCTTACGTTCTACGGCTTCACAAGAACGTTCCAAAGCACAATACAATCCCAGTAACCAGCGTGTAACCTACTCCATAGATGATTTAGTCTGGTTGTGGCGTCCAATTCGGCGCCGCGGTCTACATCGAAAACTCTTGGCCCACTATGACGGCCCATATGTTGTACAATGCATCAGAGATATAATGTATGCAATAACCCGCCTGATAGCATCGGGTCGTCCGTCTGCCAAAACCGAACTATGTCATGTTGCCCGCTTGAAGCCGTGTCAGCCTCGCACGACTTACGAACACGCCCAGAGAGCTTCGTCTGAGTAGGGGAAAATGTAACGCTACTGACGATGATGAAGGATTGTGATGGTGTTGCAGAAGAGGAGGAAGAAGCGCTAGTTTCTGGGGGGGGGGGGGGGGGGGGGGGGCTAGTAGGCTTCATCTGTCCCGCTGCCACAGCACTGTAAATAACCACTCATTTCTTATTACACCGTAACAATATCTTAAATCGCCTGCCCTGCATATTAATTTTAAACAAGTGGTTTAAACCCAATCATAGCGAATACGGAAAATTCAAGAATACTCTGACTTCGGACATTCCGCTGAATATGGCTGCTCCCTTTTGGCTATGTCATCATCCATCAATACAGACAGTTGAGCTCTTATTCCTAAGCAGTTCAGGCTTATGGATATATCCCAGAAGGTCCAGGCTTATGAAACTGTGGCATGCTATCGTGTTCCCGCTGCAAAAAAAGGTGACCGTCTCAGCAAGCCTGCTAAGCACGCGCAGTTCGTTCTACGTGTCAGAATGCCGACAGTTCGCTGTCCCATTTCCGCCTGGCCCAGGGTCATGTCAAATACAATTGTGGATACCCGACGGCGAGGGTGTCCGTGGTTCATCTCCACAAAACGTTTTCGGTTGTCATGCACTCACAAATTTCTTCTAATTTTTAAAACGAGAAGGAAAAAGGTAAAGCTTGGTTCATTTTGTGATGTTCTAAAAGCAGCTGACAAAAAAGTAAAAATAAATATCGTGGTACATAAAATAGTAATTATAATAGTAAGGAATCTATTGAACAGGGTGTACAAAATTTACAGTAACAAATTTAAAGATTTTATTTCCCTTCGAAACGCCTGAAAGCCTATCTTGGGAGAATATATCCTTGAAGCTATATTGAGACAACTAGTGCAGCGAATCTGCATCAGTATCTTGTTCTGAGGTCAATGGGATAACGCATGCGCTCAAGCTCGCTGCTCTTGACCTCTTCCTCAACATGCGCGGTTTCTCAGACAAGTATCACATTATGCTCTAATTTATACAGCTGTGAGCAGCTCAAGTGGCCAATTGAAACTTCAGTCACCTTTTCCAATCATTTCCGATTGTTGCGCAATATGAGAAATGCATATTAACATTTTGAAAATAAACTGGCGCAAAAATAAGGAAAAAATCTACTGCCCTTCAAATGAAGTTATCTGCCTTCCCAATACTATATGCAAAAAAATCAAATGCCTAGAGATCCCACTGACCAGCGATATGAAACGGAATACGCATGCCTGCAACATATATAGCGGCGTGTTTGAACAGCCTGCGGTCTCTTTGTCGCCGCTAGCAATGCCTCCAAGACCAATAAAATGAGCTGCGTACAATTCAGTCTATTTATGCTAACCGAATATAACATGCAGCCGGCATATAGCACACCAAATCGCAAAAATCAGCATAAAGCACGGCGGTTCCGTTATTCGAAGTAGTCAAATCTGGAAAGAATAACAGCCATGCGCTTCAAAAAAAAATTTCTGACAATGTTTTTTCCCCGAAAGCGGCTGCTTTGAGTGTCCTTTTCAATCTATCTTTATTATAACGTACTATCCGCACACCACGAAAATATTTGAAAACATCCACCGTCATTCCGGCTGGTCACCATAATAAATTAATTGGGCCATTCTGAGTGCGATATCAGGCATTTAATTACTCATGCTTCCTGAAAACAATTGAAATTGCAGACGCGCTACCAAATGAAACTGTCACCGCTACAAACCCTTATGTAATTTACATTAAGTGAAAGGTTCCTTTGCTGAAGTGAGTCAGCCTTCTTGACCCAGATCAGTGAGGTTTCTTGACTCTTCTGGCTATTGAACATTCCATTGTGTTATTTTTCTTCCTCTTTTTGTTCATGATGTGTACTTTACACATAAAATAAAACATTCGCTTATTAGACCTAAGGATGGTTACAGCATTAAAAATGATAAAAAAAAAGAAATGAGCCATGCACCTGCTTTTTTGTATCTTTGCAGTGGATCCAGAAAATGAACGCCTCTGCTTCTAAAAATATCGCAGATTCATGAACTTTTCAGGAAAAGCTTCTCACTATATTCAAATCACACGAACACGAGCGGCGAGTATTATTCAACAACCTTCTAGGAACAATTTCTTGCTTCCGCCACTAGTTGCATACTTTAAAGTTCAGTTCTTGGCTTTAGGCACTATCGCATTGTTTTCACTAGTCAGTTGAAAGTGAGACACGATTCAGTAGCAACCGCGTTGATAATATGCTAGGATGTTTAGTTTTTGTATAGTTATTGTGTGGTATAATAGCAGTCTTTTTCAAGAAATCACTACTGATATTTGAAGGGATGTGGTCCTTAGGGGAAGTAGGCTGTAATATTTCCCACAAACGTCCAAGCGAACGGTACTTCCAGATCTGACATAATGTTAACAGATTGCGCGACCGTTCATAGAAATTTATGTTGCAAACATAGCCTACTGCGTCAGATAAAGTAGATGCGCATTTTTTTAGCCCACGGAATTTGGGAAACAGGTCTGTCTGCTGCTCATAAAGGAGAAGCAGGAGAAACCGAGTTTGATGAACTCTTCAAAGGTTACCTGAACTGGGTAAGGGAGCTAGGGAATGGCGCCTTAAACATTAGTGTAAAATACGTTCTTAACACTATATTTCCAAAACACGAGCCGTCCGGTTAAAGGGTTGAACGATTTATTATTTCATCGAACACCCAAGATGTGAGAAAACAAAATGCATTTTATAATATATTAGAAGAACGTCCACGACAAACACAGCTTGTACTTAACACGGACTAACTGGACTGTAATAGTATGCGATTGCGTACACTTAATTTCCCGCACTTGCCAGCAAGTGTGCTTTTTTAAGAAGCGTTGCAAAGTATATCATTCTGGGCTCACACTGCCACGTTAAGTAGAGTTCTTAAATATCAACGAATATTATGCGTCCGCCTCAAGCCTTAACAGCATGAAATTGAAAGCATTGTAGTGAGAATTAAACGTTGTAATGAATTTAGCCGCAAAATCATTATAAAAAGGGAACAAACTTTAGCAAATGAAGGCCACTTTGTCTCAAAGGCCTCGAGTTCAAGCCTACCTGTGGCGCTGTTTGAGAGTTGTTCCATCACATGTCGGATACCTATTATAACAAGAGAGTGCACCTGCCCAGGTTATTCAGTGGTGTAGGCGCTCCATTGCTGAAACCGAGAACGGTTTCAAACCACGCCAGTTGCGATTCGCACCAGTGTTTAGTTTTTTGTTTGAAAGTACTAAACAACATAACGTCAGTTAGCATTCAGCGATATTCTCAATCACACTCTGCTTGCAGGCAAACGAACTCCAAAAACCATCGAGGAGATTCGTGCATTTGAGCCACTTGATCGGAATTACCAGTTCGATGCCGCATGTTTGTAGACTCCCGTAAGGGATTAGCCAATCACAGTGATGCCACAGTTAAGATCGCACAATATTCGTGGCCGGAGGAGGTGAGCGATTGAATGCTCTTTCAATAATATTAATTTATCGCGATTGCTCGTCTGATGCTATGGCTTGAAAGTGAAGGTGCAATTCCTTTACCGCAGAGACGTCTCCTGTATTGCAGCTATGCTTCGCTATATCCGATAGTTCCTTTTTCGTGTCCAAACTAGATATCATATGATTAGCCCTTTAAGACAAGAATTATAAACATTTCGCAGCAAAATTTAATTTATTCAAACATTGCATCTGATAGTAACACATATGAGTAACATCCGGAATAACGTGTTTATTTAGCGAACAAAAATTTCTGTGATGCGTAAATTTTACATCTGACGGCTCAAGGCCTCAAACGTTGTAGATGACCACGTAGACAAGAAATAACTAGTTGCAGGTAGTCTTAAATATGCAGAAATATTTATTCACGAATTCTCATTGCTCTTAGCTTGACTGCCTTGATGGCTGCGAATGTTTTAATAAACATTTGTAGCAGCAGACCTTTGATGCACTAATGCAGACAAAAACTCCGCATTTCGACAGCAAACTCGATGCTTCGAAATGCAGCAGGTGTTTTGCCAACTTTGAGCGAAATCGGTGTTCAAGTAAATAGGGCCAGTTGCTATCTCTCCTAGAGCTGCTGAACAATCTTTAACTCCTTCTGCGTTTCTAATATTGTTGTGGATTGTTAGCGGGGACCCTGCTTGCAAAGGGTATCATCTGTGCATCAATACTGCTTTCGACGAGGGGTCCCAATTTCACACATATACTTCTAAGAGCATCCATTACTGCCGGATTTGCAAAGCTTGTTCTTGTGTGGATTCTATGGAACATCGTCGCCGGTGACATGTGGTTCTGCTCAATGCTTGAAATATCGTCCAGGTGGCTTTACATCAGAAATACACAGTAGTCGTGTGTCTTGCCAGACGGGATAGCTGGTAAATATTCTCATAGATCTACTTCATAATGTAGTTCAGCAGCTCAAGAGTAGATCATCGGTTAAGGGTGCAGCTGCATGCAGTTTACCAAGTTTCAAACCAAGTCTTCCTAGCCCACTTAACTCAAATTTATATATTTTGGTTGAGGGCAGCTGCATTTCCTCTTCAGAGTCTGGTACTGAGGCTGTGGTCTGTTTTTAAAAATTAATAATTTTTAATAAATTAAAAGGCACCCTGTTATAAAATGACGTATTAAGCAAGCAAACTAGAGGTAAAGCTGTAAATTGCGTTTGCGTTGCAGAGGCCTTTTAAACACAATTTCATCAGATTCATCACATCCACTGTTTGAGAAGTCGTTTGAAATGTTCCCCTCTAGCTTTCTCGCCACAACACTCAAGCCAATATACCCGATAACGTCTGGCGACCTACTTAGTGCTCTGTGACACATATGATGCATAAATTATATGTATAGCTTGTACACTGCAAGTTAAAAATAAAATAAATTAAATCAGCAACATCATGTGAGAAGGCAGCCTTATGACACCTCATTTGCAAATTTGGCTGCACTACACAGAGCGACTTGTTTCGTGCACGACAGAGCGACACTGCATGACATGATTTACATAACCCGAAACTTCCTGACTTGCGAAAAGCCATAGGTTTAAGCGTTAAGCTAATATGCACATTATTTATGACCACATGTTGCTCTTAAAGAAAAACGAAAAGGTCGGTAGTAAGTAAAAGCATCGGTCGTGACTGCTTCCGTTTCAGCGCATGAGCTAGATGGCGCTACTCGTCTGTTCTGACATTTTTGAGTGCCCACATTTTTTCTCAGCACATTTTAAACAAGCGCGTGAGTGCAAGTTGCCGCCAAGTCAGACGTGTACAATTGTACACACCGCTGGTAAAGGGGCTAGCTAATTCGGATTTCGTCTTGAGCTTGCTTAGTGCTGTGTTTACAGTTTGTCATTTGTCAGCTTTTCGTCTTTATTCAGTGAGGTGCCATTGTATAATCAGTTTATTGGAAACAATAACCATTTAACCCGGCAGATACTAGGCAAGTGTAGACAATATTGTGCTAATACAATATCTTTACTCGTCGTAGTGATATTTTGAGTTTAACATGAACCTGCTTTTTTTTTAATTTTCGCAACCTTTGACCCACTACAACGCCGTTGCCGCCTTGCTCATACAATGAAAGACTAGAACATCAGCTCAAGTGAGCATTGCTTCAGCTATGGTCGCTTGGCTCGAAACTCAATTAGAGTGTACTCAATTGTTTGCAAATGGTGTTCTTTGTCAAATGATAATTAGAATGTATTCTATTTATTTTTACATAGTCGTGTCATTCAAGAACATATCGGCAGTATAATGACTATACTTGCGGGGATTTAAGAATAATTTATTGCGTATCTCAATCGCTCTTGACCTATGAACTACAGCCACGAAACCAGAATCACTTGCTTATTGAAAACAGCGTTTTCAAACAAAAAGTGCGCTCGCCAACACGCTTTTATAGACTATGGACTTGTTACAGTATTCGGGGTCGTTACGTTGTGTTTAGGTGTTTTAGGATGTATTCGCACGGAGATGCGAATGCGTCCCGTTTAGTAAGAGCCACTCTGCCGGCCACGACTGGACTAACCCCTATTTAATAACTGGACAGCACATAATACGCCAATTTTTGAGTTATACTTAACACAAAACGCATTGCAGGGTTCAGGCCTCGTATCTGGTTGGTGGGCGGACGCTCCTTCCAGCTCTTGTCGCTTATGCCTAGCATATTGCGTATTTAGTCTGGCTGTGAAGTGTAACATTGTCCGCATTGTTATTAGCTACGCTTCATCCAGATTTAAATCTTCTGCCCAAGGTAGACACGATTACGCAGTGAAAATGCTGCACATGGGGTTTGTACTGGTAGCACTTAAATTGGAGACCAAGTTGAGTGATAACCGTCTTTTTACTGGTATTAGTAGGAGGCGGGTGTATGGTTATCTTTATTTGTTGTTGTACACTGCCTGCGTTTGAGAAGTTTTTGAAGAGCATCAGTCAAGTACAATGGTTCCAGCTTTTATCTCGATGTAAGCGTAAATAATTTTGCCCATCAATTTTACAGAGGACTATGCACCGACGGTTTAAATGGCCCTGTAGTTATTGAGAACCAAAAAAAGCTTTTCAGCATCACTGTATGAATAGATCGGTATGAACGTTACAGTCTGTATCGTTTGTTCTATGCCCATCAGTTCTACGACAGTGCGGTTATAATCCATGAGAATGTTTCATTCCTGCAGGATTACTCTTTTTGTTTAAGAGTAAAATGATGGTGTCTTATCATAGGTGAGCACATTGAAAATTACAAAACCTTCAAAAAAGTTCATGATAACAGTTACTGAAATTGATTTAGTTGTTTGCATATGTTTTACTACAACATGCTTTGTAAACTAGACAGGAGAAAAGATTTAAGTGCCACCTTGAGCTTGAAATAAATCGGCAGCCAGCTGTTCCCATCATATTACTATGTCAATTTTAAGGAGTGGGCGCTAATGGTTTGCCTTCTGGGAGGATTTGCGGGTAGTACAGGTTGAACCAAGGGTGACAGTATCTTTGTTGAGTCTCGGCAAACAAGCACTCTCGCTTGCTACTCCTTCACAACCCACAATGCCATGTTGTAATTACTCAAGGGTTTCATACTGGTGAACTACTGGAATGAGAAGCCATTATCCACAGCAAGGGAAGCCATTTAGCATTTAGAGTACACCCATCAAGTGAAATATGGTCACACCACAGCTGAACCTCGCAACAGCAATCGCCACCCCTTTTCAATGTAGGTTCAAACTGCTTCGGGTTCCGCTCTGTCGCATCTAGGAGCTCCTTTTGTCAGATTATGGTTGAGCAATGTTTACATCAAATTCCCTGGATCACTGTTGGACGGTTCGATCTCCGTTTCAAGGTTTGGGGATGACGATATCGTGTTACCTCCAATCTACAGCTTTCCTATTACGTAAATAGTTTAGCAATGTAGCACAGTAGCCGGAGGACACGCCATTGGAGTCATGGATATATATATTGTTAGGACCTTCAACTCCAGGTCAAGCGAAAGTTTGTGGTCTGTTTCCACTATTACAGACCGGTCAAAATTGTAAGAATGAAATGACTCACAGGGCAACTCCCTCTTTTTTGCATAACGTTGTTGGGAGGCATAAGGGATGCAGTATAAAATGCGATTTACCTATCCTCCTGCTATAAAACGCATTGCAAGCCTTATGATCTTACTGCACCTCTTTAAATCGTGATCGGCATAGACTGGTCCAAATAAATCGCGAAGTTTCTGTTGTGAGCTAGTGCTTGACGGGGGGGGGGGGGGTCTAAATGTCTTTTTGGGCTGACGTGATGGGCCTAGATGTCTTTTGTGCTGACAATCGCTAGTGCAAGGGGCTGGTAGTTGCCCAAAATTATGGGAATGTGTTGTCAGATAGGTCACAATTCATACACATCTTTCCTTTTCTGACCTGTTTCATGGAATCAAAATGGCTTCAAATGATTTGACTTTTGACAGTCTTCAGATAGGCAAAGATTTCTGGTGACCTCAGCATGTGATGACATAACGACCAAAGTCGTCTGCCTCTGGTTAGGTGGTTTAGTTGTTTTGGTTTATGGGATTTTACATCTCGAATCTGTAAGCCTATGAGAGGCGTTGTAGGAGAAGCGTCTGGGACCACCCGAGGTTCTTTAACGTAAACTGACATCGCGCAACACCCGGGGACCCTACTGCTTGCTTCAACTAAAAGCAGCCGCTGCATCCGGGATTCGCCCCACATTGTTGGGCACAGTAGTAGAACACCTTACTACTGCACTGCGAGGTCCTCCACCTCATCAGATTGTTTTGGCTAGCTAAGGTGATAAAGAGTTCCAAAATGAAGATTCCGACCTATGGGAAGCAACCAGTATATAGTTAATATACGGTTTCACGAAGACCTGGCATTTAAATACGTAGTCAATGACCTGTAGAACAGCTTATGGGCTGTCGCATGCTCAAATGCAACGCAAAGGAAATGGTAGCAGACCAAGGGTGTTGCGAATGTGAAAGACCTTGAAGTTCGGTCTCTCATAGTCAGTTGCCAACTTGCACTTTCGGGTAAATGACGAGACTGTGGAAATAATCAGGCTTGCAACGAACTCATCTTAATCGGGTATGTGGTAATGATGTCTTGTAAGCGCTGCAAAGAGGTTTCGTGGTTCTATGCGCATCCATGAAGGAAAGAAGCCGGCAGTCGACGAGGCCAAGGAAAGCATTGGGGATGGTACTTTGTCTTTTCTTTTAATTTTTACTTCGGTAATCACATAAATTAGTAATGTTCTCTGTTTAGGGGAAAGATGATTCGATCTTATTTTATTACCACTATAAAATGAGTCGATTCTCTGTGTTCTGACTACCATATGATTGCATAATTCTCGTCCGTGTGTTTCTTTTTTGCTTTCCCCGTGTCTCGAGTGAACTTGTTTCTTTATTGCGGGCACGAACTGTCGGCACTAATGTGGATGCTTGGGCGAGCGCCCGTGTGTGCTCTGTGTCCCTTCTATTGTCCGCGTCCATTAAGCTGTATCAAGAAGTGTCGGCACTGCTCCTGCAGGGCACGTGATGTCATAAAGTCTCTTATTCGATCTAATGCCTTGAAATATGCCTTGAAAAGTCATATAGTACATCCTGACGCGGTTCTTGCAGTTGCGTTGAAGGGTTTCGGCGTTGCTAGCATGACCTTCACTCGTAATAGGAAGCACAGTGTAGTGCATGCAACCTGAGTGGTATCAGCTTCAGTGGCTTCTTCACCGGTAGACATCTAAAGGGAGAATCTGTTTTTTGCAGCGAAGGTGAGTTGACAGTCATTGTCCATTTGGGATCCCTTTCTTACACATGTAGTAACTTTTCCTGTGGTTAGTTTCGTGGCTGCTTCACGGCGACTGCTTGATTATCTCTTCTCCAATCTTGGTGGCATCATAACTGATGTCTAAATAGAAAGTCACCTTGTATGAGTGACACCTACAATTTCTTTCCAGATTGTCGCATCGGCAGTGACATTGCACGCAGTCAAGCAGCTGCATTATAAGTATTCCAGAAGTCTTATTCAGGATGCTCATAAAGCATTCGGAGTCACGATAGATTTAATAGCCCAATTTTCAGCTTGCATATGTGACCGAAATGGTTGAAGTTGCTGCTATTCCAAGAGTTTTTCCCATACTCCAGGCCCTGCTGAGGTGAGTGGATGGTCCCCAGCAACAATATTTATGATTGTGCACGTGAATGGCATTCACCTTTGGCTGCTGATCACTGGTTAAGGAGTTGTCACATGTTTCTTTGTTATTTCCGCTGAAGAACAGTGAAAGTATGGGAAAAAACGAACAAAAAATAAGCGCTCTTTTGCAGATGAACTATCACGTGGTCGCCAATGAATCTGTCGCACCGAAGTTGCATTATTGGGCTAGTCGTTTCAGCTCACTACAAATATCCTCAACTGTCCGACTTGGCGTCTAGACGCTCGAGTTGAAGAAGGTGCTGCCTGTACGATACTCTGGTAGGAACGATATGACTCGTCAGTTTTATCTACTATACATTTCACTGGTTCTGAATTGGTTTTCTGGAGCCTGAGCTGCAGGAAGTGTCGGTGCAATGTGAGTTGGCATGCTGACGAACTACATCAAGCAGCAATGACTTACATACAAATTTTGACCTGAGGTTGTACTTAAAAGCCAGTTGATATAAAGTGAATACTGCACGCCATTCGTCTCATGCAGTCTAGAGTATTCCACCCTGCTCGAAGTGCAGTGGTGCTGAGTGAATACGTTAGCCATTCTTGCTGGTTTTAGGCATTGTGGGGACGATGCAGATAAGCTTCTGGAACCATGTTATATTACATGGGATCGTTAAACTGCGTTTATATGTGTTACGATATGGTGGGACGGAGCCGCGAGACATACTCGTTGAGAGAGAACGCTCTGCTGGCCACGACTGGCCTAGCCTTTATTTGCTATAGGATGTATGGAGAGTGCCAGTAACAATAAATAGCATGGGTGAAAGGTAGGCTTAGTGCCTAAAGGACTGTGACGAAATGAAAGATTTCACATATTTTTTTTTACTTACAGTGCTATTTGCAGTGCTCCTGTAATGCCGTGTCTAGGAGAAGGGTTTCCGTGGACATTCTTGAGTAAGTTCCCTATTGCAAAACCCAGCGTCTCCCAGCGTCTTCCAGTGCAAGACCAGTGATATTTTCGCGCTGGTTTTGCACTGGATCTGCTGAGCACGCTCGAGCTCTACGATATTAACTGGAGCAGTAACGGGAAGACGCTGGTTGTACTGGTACGATGGAACAAAAACGCTGGGATTAGCTTTTTGACGCTGGGTGTGTCGCTGGCATCCGCGATGCACTGGGAGAAGCGCTGTATGTGCGCTGGGGCCGCACTGGTCCCAGTGCCCCAGTATAGCCGGTGCGGCCTGCGGCGTCAGCCGGAGTAGCATCCCTCAGGGGCCAACATGGAAACAGCGTACTCGCAATCGACCATTGGGGCGCATATGACAAATATGGTTCAAGCAAGCGCTTTTTGCTGCCAAGTCGTTGCGCACCTGTAAGAAAACAAAGGCAGTATCGTTTTTCTAGAGTTTCCATGTTTCGATAGGTCGTTTCGAGCGTTTCGAGAGAGACCACGACCGCCGCGCCTCTGATATCTTATGACACACTGTGGTTAACGCACAACTAAAACTGGAATTTAATAATGTAGGCTACCATGCATAACAAACTTCACAGCTGATCTTAAGGGACTCTAACACAATGATTACTGTCAAAATGTTCAATGCGGGCTCAATCGCAGGCGAGCGTAGCCTGCACCACGGCCCAGTATAAACAGCAGAAAGAAAAACTAAAACCAGGAAGAGAGTAGTTTACCGAGCGATGGGCCCATGAGAGGAAAAGCAACAACATACAGCGCTTGTAATACATAATATTTGGCGTGTTTCTCAAGCTTTTGCGCTCTTTCTTACTCTGCGTATCAAGCAGCCGAGCCCTTGGTCATCGCAACGCTTCCCGTAATGTTTACATACAAATAAGGTTTAGTTACACGCAATTAGGGTCATCGCTGCGGCGCTTGCCGGTATTGAAGCTTGGTCGCACTTTTTTTCCTTGAAGGCTTCTACTAAAGCTCCGTGTTCAGCGAAAATTACGCCCACGGTTGAAGAGCACCAAACAAGAGCCGGTGTTCGTAAATTTGCCAGCGATGTCAAACTCCACATGTTAAAATGATTCCAGTGCACAAAATAGCGCGCATAACACCCAGAACAGTTGCAAGTCATGAGAGCAGGCAGCAAGCTCCAATGATCAAGAAGCTGCAATTGTTAGAGCGGCAGCAATGGCCTGTAAACTGCGAAACATGGAAGTTCCGACCTTATAAATGCGGGTCATGAGATAAAAGGCAGAAATGTTTCGAAGGATCCCACGCTTTTTTTCTCCGGGCGAACAGTGCCGCCAGTGCGGAGCGTGCCAGTATGCCGCGTCCCAGTGCGCCCAGTTTCTAGCGTCATACTGGGACCATAATCAGGAATGGCTCTGGGGTGCTGTGACCCAGTGGCACTGGCTTTTGCAATAGGGTTGTGAAAGTAGACTCCTTAGAAAGCACGCAATATTTGAAACGCCATAAATCAATGGTTATAGTACAACACGGGAGCAATCAGCTAAAAAACACTACCGAAATAGTTTTTCCTCTCACAATGCATCAGTGGAACGGGCTGATTCTTGCAAAATCGAGAGTTCGAGAGTTTTTTAAAAGGGCTGACAAAAGCATAGCCATTTCGAAGGCAAGAAATTTATAAAAGGCCGTCACGCCCATGCGTTGCCAGGCCAGCAATATCTCAAAGAGCTAATAGTGCACTAAGTGCTTCTCCGAACCGCGCAATCTTCTCGTTTGTTATAAATTTGCTTACTAATGCTGTTTTTCACATTACAAGATCTAGAAAGCAATCCCTTACAAAAATGAGTTTTGAAACTCTATTGTTGGACTATTGTTCAGTTCAGTTCAGGCGTTCAGTCGTGTCCGACTCTTCGTGACCCTATGGACCATGTCACGCCACGCTTTCCGGTCTCTCACTATCTTCTTAACATCACATAGCTTCATCTGCAGTGCCTCGAGAATGCCATCTAACCATCGCGTTTGCTGCCTACCCCTTCTCCGGCGACCCTCAACCTTTCCCAACATCAAATCTTTCTCCAGCGACTCCTCTCTTCTCATCAGATGACCAAAGTAGCTGAGCTTTAACTTTAGAATTTGACCCTCCAATGAGCAGTCAGGGTTTATGGTCGACAATATCGACTGATTTGATCTTCTCGCAGTCCAAGGAACTCTCAAGAGGCTTCGCCAGCACCACAATTCAAACGCGTCAATTCTTCGGCGGTCAGCCTTTTTTCACAGTCCAACTCTCGCATCCATACATCACAACTGGAAAGACCATAGCACGAGTTATACGGATCTTGGTTGGCAGACTAATGTCTCTGCTCTTTACTAGGCGGTCAAGGCTAACCATTGCTCTCTTTCCCAGAAGCAGGCGTCTCCTAATTTCATGGCTGCAGTCTCCTTCCGAGGTAATCTTGGAGCCCAAGAACCGAAAATCTGTCACAGCTTCCACTTCTTGTCCATTGATGCTCCAGGACTTGATAGGGCAAGACGCCTTTGTCTTTTTAATGTTCAGTTTAAGTCCAAACTTCTCACTCTCTTCTTGCACGCGCATCAAAAGTCTATTGACCGCCTTTTGAATTTACTGAATTTCCATAGACATTCAACCCCAGCTGAGTGCAATCTTTACAGGGCCAACAGAATTTTCATTATGTTCTACCCAATAGACTTTTTGTGCTATTTTTTCTATGTGCTTTTTGTTGTCACTTTTCAACGTTCACGAACAATTAGCGTGTACTGTTCATGCTGACCCATGTTTTTAAGTAGTTTTAGGCACCACTGATAAGAACATGATGTGACAATTTCGTTATGAATTTTTGGTCTCACTTGTAATCAACTATTGGCCACATTCTGCAAAGGGAAATATAAGAGCAGCATGCAGTTGCGTGCTCGTTCATGTTATATAAAAGTACATATTAACGGTGCACACTTAGCTCAAGCTTCGCAACACAGTGAAAATATGCCCTAAAAACTTCATGATGGGAAAGCCTTCACTAATAATGCAAATGCATCATTGAATGTCAATCAGAATCCGTAATGGATCAGCTTCTGTATGTCGCAGAAGGCAACTTTAGTGGTAGGACATATATTATATTTATCATAAAACAAGTTCAGTGAGCCATCATACTAACCAACAGGATCCTAGATTGAACCTACCATGTAGGGCAGGACAGAGCTTTTTTAAACCAGTTGCAAAGTTCACTATATATATGCTTCAGGGTCTGACATTCTGCCCAAGCCTAGGTATTTTTGCCCGTAGCTTTTGCCGCAAAATGAGGTGCAGTCTGTATTGGAATCCTCCACCGCTGTATGTCTTTGGAGAATTTTACTGTTATTTTTTTCTTTTCCTTCCTTTCTTAAAGTGGACACCATGCTAAAATGAAGTCACTTTACACATTGAGGAGTTATAATAATCACGGATTGATCCCACGCATACTATAGAGTTAACACGCATAGCAAAAACATTCGCGTATGAAATAAAAAGAAAAAAAGACAGGATTTCACGCGTCTTCTATCGGCGACTCTTCTTTTCAAAGAAGCATTCGGCCACTGCCTTGCTCCTGTCTATACCCATCTTCCCCCCGTGCCCGCGAACGGCGCCAGCATGTCAGGAGGGGTCGAGGGTTACTTCCTGTCGGCTGGGGGGAAAAAGGGGGGGGGGGAGGGGTTGCTCCCGCTTGGTCTCTGCTCTCTGCCTTCTCCGTGGTTTGTCTTCACGGAGATGACCTTGGCTGCAGCATAGCTGGAGTCGCGCCGCGGGAGCGGCGGCTCCCCTTTTCACTGAAGCTGTTCTTCTGCGCCCCGTTTTCTTTGCACGCAGACGCGGGTACGCTGAGTGCGGCGATGTGTCAGTTCAGTTGGCGTTTTCCCGCCACCGTGGTCGCAACTTGCACTGTGAGCGAAGCACCGTATGTAGGTTTTTCGCTGGTGATTATCACGAAGATCGTTTTGTTCAAATTGGAGCGCGAACGTACGCATTTAAGTCTTCGGAGGAATCCGCTCTTGGGCGGCAGCTTCGGCGCAAGGAGGACGTGTTTAAGAAGTTCAACAGTCGCAGGCGTTTTGGATTCTAGGCTAAAAGCCGGCGCGGGCGGAGGGAGCGTCTGCACTTTGGTGAGTGTTTTACTTTTTCCTATTCGTGTTTGTGCCAGTCTTGTGCAGTGTGTGCTACAAGGTGAAGAACGCATGTAAATATTTCTAGCAGGCAAACCAGCCTCGTCAGAAAAAAAGGAGGCGGAGAGAGAGAGAGAGAGAACGAGGCTTGTCTCTACGCGGACGCTGGGGCTGATGGAATGCCAGCTGGGATGGCGACATTTTCTTTCTTTTTTTTAACCGGTGACCGTTTTTGACGGATTGTTCGGCACAGTGCTGTACTCTTTCGATACGCTACCCGCGCTGAGACGGACACATTATCGAGATCTTAATATGCCTCTGTCACACATTGTGGATTATTGAATCTGTGCAGCTCCACCATTTTTTCAGTGTTTGTTTTTGTTTCCACTCATTTTAGAGCCTATAGTTGGTAATTCTGCTTCAAGTTTTCTGGGTGGTAATGCTTGTGACCTGCGCTTTGCTATTTATATTCACAATGGGATCTTTGACGGCAGCATATATTGTTTATCAGGGAGAAATGAACGATGTGATAGTGCTGCCGAGCTGTGGAGGCAGCGGTCGATGCCGTCTAAGCAGTGAAAGATATTGACAACTCATTTTAGACAAGAAATTTTTTGAGCTATGACGTGGAGCAGCGCACAAATGCCTTTGCTCTATTTTTAGGTTAGTATATACCGCAACTTAATTAGGATTTATATTGTTTATTTCAGCATCACATGCGAGGAGTTCCCGGACGTATCAGCGTTTTACGCAAAGAACAGCCTGGCGTCATACCTCGCACATGAATTTAAATAAAGCAAATAAACAACCCAGCTCATGTTATGGGTTCACCAAAGATGCATATTTTTCTTTCTCATTAACGCGCATTTTTTATTCTGTGTTCCCTTTCCGCTGCGAATTAACAGAAAATGCTGCGTGATCAACGGTTAGCCAGGAGCAGGCACGAGGTGGTTTACATTAATGCAAAAGTAGCACAGCACATATCCTTGCTGCGGTCAGTCAACACATTCTATGTTCTGCTCGACCAATCAACAATTTGGTCAGTTTAGTGTAGGTTAATGAGTGAGTAAGTATAATGGGGCTTAAAAGATCATGATCTGTTTTGTTCTTTTAAGCCTCACTATGCTTATCATTAACCAGCACTGATCAGACAGGATTGTTGATTGGTCGGGCAGAACATAGAATGTGGTGACTTATCGCAGCTAGGAGATGTACTGTACTACTTTTGCATTAATGAAAATCACCTCGTGTCTGCTCCTGGCAAACCGATGGTCGTGTAATATTTTCTGTTGTTCAGGAGTGGAAAGGTAGCAGAAAATCAAAAAGCGTCACTTGCAGAGTTTCTGAAGCATTTGAGCCTGAAATCAACAGAATTTCAGTGGCGCGAATTCCAAAAGCGCTCTTAAGAAACACATGGGCCACTATTCCAAACGACCTCAACATGGGGTCAACACGGCACCTTCAAAGATGTCGATGATTATCGATAGAGTTTCAACAGCGTATGTTGACACATCTGATTCGAATTTCTATAGACACCCAACATGCATTTTTGTAAGAGCAGAGCACCTCAAATTTAGTTCTCAAGCGCCAACGGAACGAAACGAAACAAACTGTGGAGCTTTAAGCATGGCTTGAACCTAGTGGTAGAGAGAAAGGCAATTATTCTTCGGAAACCTGGATTTAATGTGCTGCCGTCACAATTAACTTTCGAACGAACCTTCTGTCCTAGTAACTCGCTGTTGTAGTTCGCCTCTTATAAACTACGGAGTTATCTGTCATTTTGTTCTTTTCGTTTACTTCTCACTTAACTTATTCTTTCTTCTTCTACTTCTTCTTCTTCCTCTTCTTGTTATTCTTTTTTTCTGTCTCTTCATCCCTTTTTTCACTCTTCATCTTTCTTTCTCGAACTCCTAGACCAGCTGTTGGTCTACACCACGTGACAGTTGCTAGGCCACAGTCATGTGGCACCATAACACGCCGACAGCTTGAGAACCTAGCGCAGTGTAGCTCTCGCAAAAAAAAAGAACAGCGCACTGCCGCCGGCGACGCAACTGCGAGCCCGTCTGGATTTCTCAAGTGCTGTCTTGGTGAACTCGGTGCGGCTTTCAGTTACTTACCGCGTTTGTTTGTCGTTGATAGTTTTTTTAGGATTGTCCTCGATGTAAGCAATTGCATTTTTAGAACGGGAGTAATAGAGAGAGAATGTGACACATATCGCGGAGGGAACTGAAACGTTTTGGCTACATAGCAGTTTATGCGATATGGGAATGTGCAGGCGTATAGTGAGAGTTTTCGAGATTACATCGCGTAGAATAGAGTAGATGCAGCAATGAAAGAAAATCTTTATCGTAGCATATTAAAGCTACCCATTGTAATCATGCATCCATAGTCAGAACCGCTATCCCTGGATTACAGGTATTCTCATAAGGTTTGGTTAAATAAGCCATTATATCTCTGTCATGGAGTCTCGCATATCCCAGCAGCTGACGGCTGTATAGATAACAATTATCATGGGTAAGAGAATAGACGCAGAAATCAAGGTGCCAGTGAATAAGTAACAGGGTAGTACACATTCGCTTAGGAAAGTCCGAAACTGCAGCCGCAAAGCCAACCTTTTAATGCTGGCAAGTGATGAGCTCTTTTATTGCAAGCGCTCTTACAAAAATGTGGGTAGCACTGCTACCAAATGGCTCAGGGCAACGCCAACGCATCTCAGATACAACAAACAACCGCGACAGGAAAGGTTGTGGTGGAGGCGTACACGCCATAAACGTGGCCTTGCAAATGAGAAGTCTAGTTTTGTTTTAAAGGAGCGTGAAAGCGGAGCAAGTTCCGCAGATTACTGGCCAGCTGCACACCCCGCGCAGAAACAACACAGCAACCACGAAAAAGGAACACAATGGCTACAGAACGGCTGCGAATGTGTATTGCAAATATTTGAGATGTAAATCTCTGCTGACAACAAACCATTTTCCGGCAAATGTTCTGCACTTTTACTTCAATGACAGAGTCACAGGTGAATTCCAGCGCGCTCCATACGGGAGAAAATTTGTATAATTTTACATAAATAAATCTATACTGTCAAGTTAGCGGTTTTTAGTGTCCTTGACGAAATACCTTTGTTAATGTACACAAATTCGCCTCACGGTGAAAGCACGCTAGAGTGAACAAAAATTGTCAGCAAAAGTGTTTGGAACTACTTTACACAATAAAGCAGGAAGAGTTATCTACCTGTAACTTTGAATACCTCATAATATTGCGTAATTGGGCACGTGACTATAGTCGCGTGGTTTAATATGTACTAACCAGGACATATAATCTTTTGGCACCTTCATTTACTTCATCTGGGTACCCCGGTACAAGCATCTAAACACCGGAGCTCAGTTAACTCACACAGCTCTTTGTAATATGCTGGAATTGAATATTTAACGTAGATATAACTGAGGGATATATACGTAAAAATACTGTGCAATACAGGATTGATATTTCATAAAACAATTGTAGAAGCAAATATTTTAAATAACATCTACAAATCACAAGTGATTAAAACTTCGGAAATAACCGTGCATTGGAAACATTATATTTGATACAGAAACACAGTTTTAGTGAATGGAAATATATACGGCAGTAAATATTAGCAACACTGATATGTGAAGTGTACACGAGTAGAAAAAATAAATGCATCGTCTCTTCTCACATGTAGGTAAATTTTGTTCGAAATACTAGTTTTAACACAATTGAAAAGACTGCCAGAAGACTGCCAGCCCCAGAGGGCTATGCAACGAGAAATGATAGGGGTAACATTAAGAGATAGGAAGCGTGTAGAGTGGGTCAGAGAAATAACTCGTTACCGACATTCTAGTGGAAACTAAGAAGAAGAAATGGGCATGGGCAGGACATGTAGTGCGAAGAGAGGATAACCGATGGTCGCTTAGGGTAACAAACTGGATTCCAAGGGAAAGAAAGCGTAGCAGGAGGCGGCAGAAAGTTAGGTGGGCGGATGAGGTTAAGAAGTTCGCAGTGGTCAAGTGGATGCAGCTAGCACAGAACCGGGTTAAGTGGAGAAATATGGCAGAGGCCTTCGCCCTGCAGTGGGTATAGTCAGGCTGAAGATGATGATGATGATAATGATGATGAAATGAGTTTAATCTACCCCTGCAGACAAAAGTAAACGGAGTACGCTATTTGCTTCAAATGATTTTCGCGCGTCGCCTAATTAAAACTGGCAGTCGGGGTATAAGCGAACCGGTAGTAGATGCTAATGTCCTTTTGTTAGGAGAAATATTGTTTTGTTACCTTCATTGTAAAAGGCGTCATTTTAATTTGAACAGAAAAACGTGCTCCGTTTGCTTATGTCAGCACCTACAGCCTTGAGATCTTGGTTGTGACGGAGGTGGTAACTTGTTGCCTGCAGAATAGTGAGTTCATGTGAAAGCGATAAAATATTCATTTGAGAGGTAAGCACGTGCAGTATCCACCTGTGCCCTGGCCTTTTGATAAGGAATATTCGGTCACAGCATTAGAGATTTTCGAGATTTTTGTGACTGCATTCTTCTTGGACCTCATTACTCTGCTCATTTAAATGAAGGTGATGCCAGTGAAATTCAAAACCTTAGCAGAAGGCAGCGCCTCTTAACAGGATCTACTCGGTACTTCCCTATGTTGATTGTATTGTCGGAGGATGTGATAATGATCAGTTTTGCAAATGATTTTCGATTGGTCCCCTATTAGAGCTTTGTATATGCCTAATTACTGGAGCCTCGCTTAGCAGTATGCAAACCATCAAGGGACTTCTTTCTTAGCTGTTTAGTAGGACACTTTCTGCATATCTGTTAGTCTCACGGCATGAAGTCAGGAAATGACGGTTTTTGTCTACAAAAAAATTACGCGTACTCGATATGCGTTCGAAGCGATGCCCAATAGAGTAATGAGAATAAAATGTCTCAAGCTTTTTGACATTTTGACGAGGCCCTTACCTAGCAGAATAAACAGATCAATCAATCGAGATGGTTCAAAGCACGAACTAGGGACGGTGTCAACAACACCACGGCATTTTGAGGGGTTGAGCAGGTTTTATATACGCGAAAGAATTTGAAAGATTTTTTGTACAGAATGTAGCGATGCTTACTTTGAAAGAGTGTATTAGGACGGACTATAGCAAAGTGATGTAACAAATTGAAGCATCTGGCATAACTGTGAAATTTATAATTTACCTTTGTGGTAAATTTACAAGTTATCTGCTAGAAACGATTGCAATTAACTGCTTCTTTTTGAAACATCAGTGACCCTGATGTCCTCAAATAATTGAAGAATTCTAATATTGCTCATGCATTACATATATTAGCCCCAGAACAAACAATTAATTATTATCTTTGGTGTCAGGTATCAGCAGAATTCACAATCCAATTTGTTTTATCAAACAATGAGCCTCGTTACGCAATTCTCAGAACATTGAATACATTATTTAAAATATTGCGGATATCCTCTCGACGAATAATTACCCTTATTTCCATTTTATTGTATTTAATAATAATATATCACAGCTCTGCTAAAAGACTGACGCAGTGGCATGCATATTTATCCTGTCTTCTGCAACAGAATGATGGAGCTATATTTCGGAGGCACTGGATTTAAAGTGAAAATTTCTGATTTATTACTAACGAATAATGATTTTTTTGCTCTGAAATATAGGCTGCGAGAAAAAAACATTTCTCGATGTGCTCCAAAAAAATTTCAATTCGTTCCGCTGAAATAATATTAAAGGTCAGCATATAAGATACACGAGGAATAGAAAATGTTTCATGGGTGGAAGTAGGAACAGATATGGTCAGTGTGACGATACGCACACATTCTGAATTTATATTCATAGGCATCATATGTACCGGGTTTGGCCACCTCACAAAAAATATATTGAAAACTGAAAGACTATGTATTTTCAATCTCGTTGTGGCATTAATTTCCCAGAATTTTATATCCACTATTTTACACAATATTTTGCTTATCTTGGCATTGCCATGACAATGAAATCTACTACACGTTTTTTTAAGTATTATTCTGAAACCCGTACCAAGGTAGACGCAGCAGGATGCGCACATTGCCTCTGTATTTTGCCTTCTGCTTGCTGTATCTGTATTTCGGCTCCACCTTACAAAGAAATACGTCGAAACTATTCCGGACAACGCGTCAGTCACGTGAATAATTTTCATGAAATATATACACGCCAGATATTTGCAGTTTATAATAACACCATACATATAAATATCGTACATTCCTTAAACCGATGATCTTAAGAAAGCGTTACATATATGCGGCCATAATTGCCAGCTATGATGACCAATAAACTTACATTTGAAATAAGGAGCTTATCATCTAAAAGAAACGTACCTTCGTATTTAATCAGGCATGGAGCGATGGAACGTTGGACCGGAGTTGGCATTTTTCTAATGCCTATAATCGCTTGACTATTCGGATTTTGGGTAATTCTTACTCTAAAAAACGTGTAGTTATGGCACGCAGCGGGAGCTTATATGTGGTAGTTTTTCTCACAAAATATAGGCGCACTTACGGTTCGTAAAGGTAGCAGATGTTCACTGCAAAGAAGGCGTTCATTTGCGGTTATGATCAGGCGTTTTACCACAGCCTTTGCCAATGCTATTAGGTTAGCTCAATTTTGTAATTTCGAAGCGCACACCGACACCACGTGTCATAGGTGACACGCTGTACATGGCACTATAGCGGCGTCACGTATGTGCACGACGCCATGAGCTTACCCAACCGATAGCCAGAAACGTAAATGCATCAAATCAAGGCGCTTTACTTTTGGACGTTCTCGCCATGTTCGTGTAAATTATGGGCTGAACTGTGCTACTTGGTGGAACTTTGAAAGCGCAAAGGGACCCAGAAAATTGTCGTATCAACTTCTTTAAGACTTAGTCCTGCAATGAACCAGGAGAAAACGTAAAAATAAAATCACATCAAAATGCTGCATTTACATTCTTCTGGATGACAGTTTGTAACAGCGTATGTATACAGCGTTTGTATACACACTACATTGCAACCACGCGAAGTCAGTCGTCGAATCCAATGGAAAAAAAACGAGGCCCATGACGCCAATGCACTTTATATACTTTAAAAATTAAATTGAAACTAACAACAGTGGCAGTTCCGCCATAAAAACATCCCAAATATATTGACCATTGATTGATGCGGCTTTAGCGTGTGGACTGCACGGCTGTAAAAAAAGTACACTAAATGTACTAGGAATAGAGTAACTTTAAAAGACATATTTAAATGCTTTTATTTTAACATGTAGTCACAAAAAAATATAAAACCAAAATTACCGCACAGAATATTCACAGGTCCGTTCTCAGCATAAAGTCTCTGCAGACAGAAACATTTGCCACCCAGTCCACGGGGTCCGTCTATAATGTGAGGCGCCGCATTCATAACACAAGAATCAAGCAATGAGAATGCAGAAATTGAATAAAAAACAGACGAAAACAAACCCAAACTTGACAAGGTATGGCACGAATATTAGCCAGTACGCTTCGGCATTGGAAACTTTCTCACGCATTCCATACAGAAAAGATGACGGCTTTTAGTTTCAAGCGCAAATGCACAAGCGGCATAAGGTAACAAATGTATGAAGTTTCCATTGGGATACAAAGGAGACGCAGACACGCTTAAATAATTACAACCCTTATCAAATTCCGAATCATGTATGGGTACAATTTTCATATCATCACATGAAGACAGTCTGACATCCTTGACAATCTTAACCGGGAAGCCATCTGCATTGTCACTGGTCTGCCGAAACACACACATCCCAAAGAGCTGTACGCGCAAAGCGGTATGAACCTGCTTGCAGAGAATGCTGAATAGGTAAATCTCGCCAAACATGATCGACTAAGCTGTACCTAAGCTGGCCGGTATATCCTAGAGGAACTTCATACAGCGCCAAACAAAGAAGTTCGCCCTTGAAAAAATTATGTCCATCCGTGTCTGGGCCCCGGCAATTTCTCTGACAGATGGCAGACCATTGCAACAAAATATGGCTCCTTGCTGTGATAACTCGGAGCAACGCCAGCGTTTGCTAAAGTGCATAGCCGCAGCGTAGCGAACAAATAAATGGCTACTACCACAATCACATATACTGATAAAGCAGAGACAACACTTCCCCCAAACGATGCCAATAATAGCGAGACTGGTGTTTCCAAGTATATCCGTTAGGTGGCGTGGGCCGATATCACCCATCGCGTGGTGAATACATCTGCAGTGCCCATTTTCGGTGACGTCGACACTATGGGAGTTAGAGCTTGCAGTACCTTATATGTGCGCAGTGGATCCTACACTTTTTTCCTACATATAACTCCAAGCCCAGACTCACGGACTCGTTTCGCGCGTGTGAAGTGTGCAGACGAGTGACCTCGAGTCTGTCAAAGTACATAAAATAGATGGTGATTTATTATCAACATTTGAGGGCCTCAATTTCAAGCATATATTAGAGCAACAATATCCAGAGTGCCTGTGCACGCATGCATTGAAGGCAATCAGCGCGCCAATATCAAAACGCGAGCAGCAGCGCGCAAAATATCTACCGCGACGAACATACTTTCCATCATAGCGGGTACCAAACATGCCTGTTGGAATCCTCCATCTTTAAAAAAATCGCTAAGAAGTGACGGCGCAATTCCCTTGAGCATTGGAAGAGAGACGTGGCGAGGAACAGGCGCGCCCCATATCCCCTATGCCCGAGTAGTTATTGAGGCATACGCAG
Source organism: Amblyomma maculatum (assembly GCF_055883805.1). Classification (NCBI taxonomy): domain Eukaryota; kingdom Metazoa; phylum Arthropoda; class Arachnida; order Ixodida; family Ixodidae; genus Amblyomma; species Amblyomma maculatum. Next base: position 83,311,689 of record NC_139348.1, on the reverse strand, counting down.
ACATTTGTCGACCACCTCGCAACTAACACTTCATTAATCCTACCATTGAGACAAAAATTATTCCACAGAAAACCCGACGAAAGGATGTGCTATTACTGCCATACTCCAGCGACCACTGTCCATATAGTATAGACTGTAAAAACTATTCTGAAATTAGAGTCAGGACTCTCGCCGAAATTCTCATCGCCAACCGCCCAGCCAGCTACATCGACTTGGACCTTCTGCTGCCACTCAACAACAAGGCCATCGCTATGCTCTGCGAAAAGCTCGGAGAGCTTGTTGACTTTGGCCCCAGAGCCGAGCTTTACGGCAGCTGTCGAAGATAAAGGAAACAGCGCCCGCCTCGTTCGCCGTGATTTTGGTGGGGCTTGATGCCCGCACAGAAGCCAGAAGCAAAAGTGCACAGTGACTCTGGCCTTTCGATAAACACGTGTTGCAATCATTGAAGTGCTTCCTAATTCTCGTTCGGTAAGTGTAACAATTCTTTTATAGCTAAATCGCCTTCCTCGAGACTATGAAACTTCAATTTCAGAGCTAAGTTCCAATCCCTAACGCCAAAACATCATGAGTCAATACCGAAAAAACAAACACGAGAACAAATGACAGGGCCATAAGCCTGCAATTTTGTTTGCCAGGAAAGCGAGGCATTGATCATTTTCACACATTATAGTGAAAGGTAATTCCCAAAAACAAGTTACCACAGGAAACAGTGGAGTTCAAACTATGGTGATTGAAAATGTAATTCAATTTCTGACGACCAGCGGAAAGTAACATTTTTACTTGATAGGCACAAGACCATGCTTCAGAAACGTCCAGCACATGGGGTAACACGCACGGTTTCAGTAAGGAAACTTTTCTCCTTGGAACTGTGGTTTTTAATAGAGCGATCAGTTAAAACCAATAAGTTATAGCAAGTGCATGTACCCAGTTATGCGATCAGGCAAACAATTGCGAATGGCTGCATATGCTATATATAGGCACGGAAACAAAGATGAGAATTACTGCTCAAAGTGTTTGACTAAAATACTGAAAATATATCGCTAATATAGACTGCAAACATCAATGCAGACAAAGGGGTAGACTAGCTAGAGCGCGCGAACTCTACTCTGCGTCTTGTATCTCTGAGGTGCCCGCTGTCGAAGTGATCGAGTCGTTGAAACAGGATGTCGAAGTCGGTTCCTGTTTGGACTAGGTAAACTAGCAGGTTGCCTTTTCCATGGCCTCCTTAAATATTTCTTTAAAACCTTTAAAGAATCCTTTTCTATACACATCCTTATTTAGGGCTCTAAAAAACTGTCCAATGAATACGAAGGGGATGGGGCATGGCCCACAATGGTCAGGTAGGTACGTAGGTCGGTGCATTGTGTTTCTACACCCGAAAACCAATGGATACTGCTGATAAGGCATTCCGAAACGAATGTAATGCAAAACAGCTGCCTCAAGTCATTTTAGGAATGTAAGTTGGAGTTCCGTCGATAAGGCGCTGAAAGCAATTGTCAGATGTGTAAGAATGCGATATTTCTATCTCTTAAATTCATCCTAACAGCTGCCCATACAGAGTGGTGAGCATTTAATTCACTTATAACTATCCATGGCCAAGATGTGACTACTACCGTCATATCATCCACCTTTACGGCGTAGAAGCAGCTTGTTGGCCCCGGTACAAAGCCCGAAGGGTAAACGTGGTGTCCCGGCTCTTCACTGACATGCAAACGTATAGATTCTCTTTAAGGCGAACCGAATGTAGCACATATGTAAGTTCACGTTGAATGTAAAATACGACCTTGCTGGTTTTGCTGCTTGTTGACGATGCGAATGCCTCATAACGGGCAATACTCTCAAAATGTTTGTTATATTAAGTTCACAGATAACCGAATTGGGAAAGTGGCATTCGAATCATATTGCCGAATATCTGAAACTCGGGACTGGAGTCCACTGGCATTCCATTGAAAAACAAAACTTGGCTTTACTTTCTTTGAAAAAGCATATTTGACAGAGTCATGATGCCTTCTATTATAGAGCGAAAGGAACTGGATGCAGTGCGTCTATTACTTGCAGTACGTTGGGCGCTGCTGGCGTGCGCAGGCCGGAAGCAGAGCACGCATTCATCAATGACGTGAGCATTGCGATACTTTCAGATCTTGGCCATGGTCCAGAACACGCGTTTTGGCTGGATCAGTGGCAGGCATTGAACACTTGGAGTGGGGCAGCTTTCTCGCCACGATGGGCACACGAGGCTTTGGTAGTAGTGACGACGTTTTTTTCTAGTGCAAGAGGTTCATTATCGTCAGATGCATCGAGTTCCATTGGTATACTACCATTGTTTGAGGAGTCAGAGCAGTTGCAGTGGTTTCGGGAGTTTGTTTTTAAAATCCATTTAACCCCTTCTGCTGTGCAAACGACGTCACCGTACTTAGCCGCAGCTTCTTTGTGCGTAGGATTGACCTGTACCACTTGCTTCAGTACCGGCCAATAGGCCTTCAGACGGAAGTAATCTCTAGAGGAAGAATTGTGAGGACGTACCGCGCCAGTTCACGCATTTCAATGTGTCGCGCGGCAGATGTCACACCGCTGTGTGACAATAAAGCCAGCACACAAGTGGACGATCCTCATACACTTCCTGCACTGTAAAGATTTAGGAACGCAATGTCGAATTTAGAACGAAAGTGCCCAACCTTCACATAAGATGGTAGGCAGTCACACTTGAAAGCCAGCTTGATGCATGTAGGTCTCGTTGGCACTCTGATTATGTTGATGACATTGGTCGTCGGCTTAATTAACATAGACAAAACGGTGTCACAGATGGCGATGTCAGCATTGTATATTTCGCCAGCCGTAGTTTTGCATCTTGAATAGTAAGAGGGCGTACGCTAATATCGCCGCGTTTAGTGATGCTGGCCAAACTGTCTTGTGCGCTTCGTTACATGACATCAATGGCAATGACATTCTAATAGGATTTTACCCTGTCGTTTTCAATCCCTCCCAGTACTGAGCTTTCAAAATACACGGAGGTGGCTCAATGGCCTGTTCAAGACGTTCAATTGTTCATCGGTTTTTATGGCATGACCGAATATAGCGGGATATTCGCGCTGTGATAATCGTTGTGGTGCTTGATGACGACGACTTCGCTTGTCTGCGCATCCTGCTCTTGGCCTTCTTACTAACGACTTCTACGACCGTATAATGAGTTTAGGATTCATCACTTGGATCAGCGTACCAATTAGTTTCCTGGCTGTGTGCGCCACTCACTCTTTACGAGGCAGCTGCCGACACACCAGGTTCCAAACCACACAAGGCAGACACCACTTCCTTCGCCGTGACGAAAAGGGAGCGGCGTCTCCAGGATATGGCAGAAATTATTAAAAAAAACTAGACCCATGAATGCAACGTTCCGATAGAGGATATTTTCTTTCTCCCTTAATAAGTAGAGTTGAAATTACCAAGTAGTCTGTCCTTAAATCAGCAATAACGCCGACTACCTGGTGATGTGAACTCTGCATTATCAAGAGACCACCTTAAGATTAGGAAAGAAGTTGAAAAACGCGTCCGTTCGAAGATCGGTACCCCGCCTTTAAAAGGGCTTTCATGCTTCCACCGTATCAAGTAGGTTTAGAATTATTATGCAGCAAGCAACGTCTTAAATTTCCGCAAGAAATGAAGATATATGGCAACTGAGTCTAAATAATGCAGCCCTCAACAAAATGGGTATTGTCACAAGAACACAATGCTTAGTAAATCAAGAATAGATCTTCAAGCTTTTTTTTATACTTGAAGAAGGTGTGTTAGCCCCACTGAAGGAATACGAAAAGAAAATGACTGCACAGATAGCAAAAGATAAAACATTAAAAAATTTACGCAGTAATGTGGCTACGTCCATAGTCTTGTTGCCTGACTGTTCCGCTGTCACTTCTAAAACGGATACCATAAATGATCCGCGACCGTCACCTTCCGCTAGTATTCTCAGCCTATCTAGTGCTTTTCTCTCTTGCGCCGAAAGGAATCTATTTTCGCGTGGGCTGAATGTATGCCGCGCATCCGCTACAAACAACGAATTTACTGTAGTGGAAGACCTTGAAACGTTTGCCCGCAGCCTGAGACTCAACGCATTTTCATGATCATTCCTTTGCAAATGACAGAAACAATACACTACTGTCGTCTAAACACTGGGCTCCTCCAGTGTAACGTGTACATAATAATCTAGATATGTACATAATTGAGGTGTCGCTGGCATCTCACATGCATATGAAGGTTAAGTGCCCATCCGGCACAATTTCTGGTCTGTTCAATCGCTTGCAATTAAAAGAATTAGTGACATCCACCGAAACTGTTATAATTCCAGCTGACAAGGCAGGCACTATAGTTGTTTTGAACAGGGACGTTATACTAGTGAGGTCCTAAGCTCTCTAGATGAGGAGGACACAATGTATAAATGCCTTGATTCTGATCCGACATCGCAACGCTAATAAAAAGTCGTTAGTCTTCTAGATAGTCTATTGAAAGCAGGCAAAATTGCAGATAAACCACGGAATCGCTGAATCCTCTTTGTCCAATTGCTGAAGATTTTACTTATGGCCTAAAATTCATAAGAACGACCCAGGGTGAGCTAGGGCCTGTATTTTTGGAATGGTCACTGAAAATGTTCTGTGCTATATTGATTCAACATTAGAAACATAGCTACGAAATTATATTTCATAAAGGATAACCCTCGTCTTCTAGGTTATATGAATGACCCTTATTGTGCCACGTTAGTTTAGATCTCCATTCACTGGATACAAATATACCACATAGCGAGAGTATTCAGTCCGCAATGAGCGCTTGTGGAAAATGCTACACTCATAGACCAGCTGGTATTTCTACTTTGGGTAATGATCGAGACGTATTAATAAACTTAAAATTTCAGATTTAATGAGATCCACTACTTCGAAAATCTTCATGGATGACTGCCTTGTCGTGGCGGAGGGGCTTGCGAAACTTGATGAAGTCGTGAGCTCTGCTTTGTAGGGCCACCCAAGATAGACAGGTCACGGCCGAGAGTTCTGACAAAATGTGATTCTCTGGAGAAGGTAATGGCAACCCACTCCAGTATTTCCTGCCAAGAAATCTCTATGGCAAGTCACAATAGCAATTATGATATGGCGCCGGAAGATGAGCCTCCCCGGTTAGAAGGCGTCCCACATGTTACTGGGGATGACCAAAGAGCGATTACTAGTAGCTCCAGGACGAATGAAGCGGCTGGGCTAAAGCCGAAAGGATGCACAGTTTTGGATGTAGTCGGGAAGCGACCGGAAAATCCGATGTTATATATCACATAGGAACATGGAATGTAAGATCTATGACGGAAGGTAAACTGAATGTCGTCAAGCGTGAAATGACAGATTGAACATTGATATCTTGGGTATCAGCGAGCTCAAGTGGACCGGAATGGGAGAATTTAACTCCGGCGACCATTATGTATTTAATTGTGGGCACGAATCCAAGAGAAGGAATGGGGTCGCTCTCATAGTAAACAGAATCGTGGGCAAAGCAGTGCTAGGGTGCAACCCCAAAAACGACCGAATGATTTCACTTCGGATCCAAGGTCACCCTTTCAACATAACAGTTATCTAAGTCTATGCACCAACCAGTACTGCTTAACAAGCTGACGTTGAGAGATTTTATGCGGACCTTCAATGCCTTTTAGACCGAACTCCATCATCAGATGTCCTTTTTCTCATAGGAGACTGGAATGCTTAGGTTTGGAGTGAAGAAATATCCGGAATTACAGACCTGTTTGGTATTGGTGAGCCGAATGAAGCTGGGCAGAGACTAGTAGAGTTTTGTCAAGAAAACAACCTAACCATAGCGAATCCTCATTTTCAACAGCACAAGAGGCGCCTGTACTAATGGACTTCACCGAACAGTCTGTACAGGAATCAGATCGCTTATATTCTTTGCCGGCAGAGATAGAGAGGCGCTATACAAGCAGTACAAACAAGGCCTGGGGTCGATTGGGGCACCGATCATCAGCTTCTTGTTGCCAAAATTAAGCTTCGATTGAGGAAAACGCAGAAACCTAGAAGGCCTTTAAGGTATGATCTGGATCAAATTCCATCCGAATATGCTATGGAAGTTAGGAATCGATTTCAAGAATTAGATCTAGAAGATTCAGAGACTGAAGATATGTGGCCTGATGTTCGTGATATAATACAAGAAGTTGCTATTAAGGTAGTTCCAAAGCGAAATTGAAGAAAGCAAAGTGGTTATCTGAAGAGGCTTCGCAAATAGCTGGGGAAAGGAGGATGGCAAAAGTTATAGGGGAAAGAAAAAGATACAAGGTTCTCAATGCGGATTTTCAGAAAATAGCAACGAGAGATAAGAATGCCTTCCTGAACATACAGTGCCAAGCAGATGAGGACAACTGCCAATTAAGGAACACAAGAGCTCTGTATAACACAATCAAAGATATCAAAGGAAGCTGCTGTGCTAAGCTGGGCGTGATAAAGGAGAAACGAGGCAAGGACCTCACTGAAGCCTCAGAGATAAAGAAGAGGTGGCAGAAATACACAGAAGAACTGTACAAGAAGGACCCGGATGTACAAACCCAACATAAGACGGTTGTGATTACTTTATCTTGTGTGTGTTGTAATAAATTGTTATGTTGATATGCAGATATATAGACCTATAGTTCAAAATAGTTCAAAACCTATATGCCATGCGGGCTAGATCTTTAAATCAGGAATTGGGTTGATAAGGCATATCTTACCAGATATGCCTTATCTGGTACTCGAAATCTGGAACTGGGCAGATCAGGCATATACAACCAGATATGCCTTATCTGGTACTCGAAATCAGGAATTGGGCAGATATGCCTTAACTGGCCTAGATCTGTCCTAATATACCATATCTGCCCAATTCCTGATATACCTGATCTGGATTTTATTATAAGTCCAGATATGGCATTTCCGTAAGGAGCACGAGGCAGCGGAGGTGGCTCAGCTAGAGCCAGTAACAGGCCCGTGCATTTTCTTTTCTGTCTTCATATAGCCACAACAACAACAACATGACATCATCACCATTCACAAGGTGCGAAGCACCAGCGCTTGGTGCTCTTCAAAGCGGCCGTTTTTCGAGTTTAGAATTAGGGCGGCGTTGTGCAGACAGTTAAGACGTGTACTAGATGGTCATTGTGCTTTTAGAAGAACTTCGCAAATATACCGATATCATCCAGATAACAAAGGCAAATGTCCATTTTAAGCCGCGCAGAACTGTGTCGATATATCGTTCAAGTGTCGCCGGCGCATTTCACAGCCGAATGGCATAAACGTTAAACTCACAAATACCACCTGGCGTAACAAAGGTGGTTTTTTACTTATCCACAGGGTCCACTGGAATTTGCCAGTAGACATATCTGAGATAAAGACAGGAAAAATAGGACGTACCAGAGAGGCAGTCGAGGGTGTCATCTATTAGAGTAAGAGGATAGACGTCCTTTTTCGTAACAGAATTTAAACGTCGGTAATCGATACAAAAACCGCCACGAACAGTCTTTCTTGCGTACGAGAGAGAAAGGAGCTGTCAAAGGTCTAGGTGACTCCTGAATCACTTTCTTCCGTACCATGCCATCTACTTGCTCATGAATGACTTTGTGCTCAGATGGGTACAAGCGATATCGCTTTTGATGGATGGGACGTGCCGAACCATGGTTGATTGCATGATAGGTCCGAGGTGCAGGGCGAGAAGCTGGTCCATCTGTTTCGGAAATGTCAAACATAGGCGAGAAAGGTAGAAGAATATGCACAAGATTGCGGCGTTGAGGTAAGCTAAGATCGGCGCTGATCATGTGCAAGAGCGAAGACTCATCAGCGGCCGGAGGTACGGTGGCACTGATAGCATCTGTGACCAAAGCAACGACGCGCCGCGCATCAGGTCCACATGAAGCAAGCTTCAATCCTGTTGGTAGAACTGCAGGCTCGAAGGATGGGTTGACTGTCCATAAACAGGCAGTACCGCGATGCACGGAGATCAAACTATGAAGATACATAACATTTTCCTTCAGGCATGCTGAGTGAACTTGGTGCACCACGGCCAGAAATGAAACCTGATAAGTAAGTGAAGCGGACACAGGGACAAATATAGCAGACATGGTGGAACTATAGTGTGTCTTCGGCAACACTAAAAACTGTTTCTTCGCTACGACCGCTTTCAGAAACGTCGGCAGATGAGAGCCGTCTTAATGATTCTCTTGACTTCAACTGTCTACGGAAGGGCCACAAAACATCAAAAATTCCAGTTTTAAAAAGGTATATTACATAGAGTGGGGTATGAGAACGAATTCGGGTTGAAAATTTGCACTCGTTATAGACATTTGCGTACTAAACACACCCAAAGGCTGCAACGCCTCTCCACTCGCACTACAAAACGTTGCAGCGCAATCGTATTCAAACATCACCTTGCGTCGCAACAAGCACCAAACAGATTACTTATCACCGACACATTCGCACCCGTATCCGCCAAAGCTAATGTACAAGGTCATCAACTTCTAGCAGTAACGCGGTCATGCCTTGCAAAGCAACATTGCGCCCGACGCTGGCGCCTATCGAAGCAAAGCAATAAAAGCACCGAGAGACTCGGACGTGGTGTTTCGCAAGACATGCCAATTAGCTCTACAGGGGGGCTGGGTAGAGCACTGTGGCGCGTTGGAGGAAGAGAGTGTGTTATAGCTAGAAGTGAACGACACTGTACACAGTACATCAATGAACACATGAATTTTGTTTTTGAGAATTATAGTTGAAGGAGCGATATTGGCAAACAGCGCATTTCCAGCGGCCTCGCCCCCATTGGTTGCGCTGGTTAGATTTCCTGACAAAGTGACAGGGAGCACCGCCGTGTTTATGGAGAACGGCGCGCACGGGAAGCGGGTGGAGGAGTAACACTTCGATCAGATGCTGGATAATAGTCGCGGAGGTTCTCGTTCGGGATGTTGCGGTAATACCCGCGCGGGGCATTTGGTTGGAAGTTCTGGGCGGGTATGGCGTCGCGACAGCCTACTGCGGCAGTACCAGGCGATGTGACCTTCAATGTCGCAATGGTAGCAGATCAGTGGATATGGTAGAAAACATTGTGGTCGATAAGAGCCAGGAAGAGCAGTGCGCGTTGTTGGGGTTGCCGAATGCTCTGCTGCTGAGGAATCCTGGTAGATCGAATTGAAAACCTAGGTGCTTTTGATCGTGTTGTATATATATATATATATATATATATTTTTTTTTTCTGCATTCCTTGATGACAGCCGGACTCCACCCAAAGCATCGTATTAAAGTAAATTGTTGTTGCACCAAGTGTAATTTCGTTTATGCTTCAGCTCCAATGCATTCCGTCATCATCATCATCATCACCCTGCTTATACCCACTGCAGCGCGAAGGCCTCTCCCATATTTCTCCACTTAACCCGGTTCTGTGCTAGCTGCACCCACTTGACCCCTGCGAACTTCTTAATCTCATCCGCAAACCTAACTTTCTGCCGCCCCCTGCTACGCTTTCCTTCCCTTGGAATCCAGTTAGTTACCCTCAGCGACCATTGGTTATCCTCTCTTCGCACTACATGTCCTGCCCACGTCCATTTCTTCTCCTTAATTTCTACTAGAATGTCAGTAACTTGAGTTATTTCTCTGACCCACTCTGCACGCTTTCTATCTCTTAATGTTACCCCTACCATCTTGCGTTCCATATCCCTCTGGGTTGTCCTCAACTTAAGTAGAACTCTCTTGGTCAGCCTCCACGTTTCCGCCCCATACGTGAGTACAGGCAAGATGGAAGTGTTGTATAGTTTCCTCTTGAGCGATACCGGTAAGCTGCTAGTCATGATCTGCGAGTGCTTGCCAAATGCGCTCCATCCCAATCGTATTCTTCTTGTGATTTCCTTTTCATGGTCCGGATCTGCGCTTACTACCTGTCCTAAGTAGACATATTCGCCTACTACTTCCAGTATTTCGCTACCTAATGTAAACTGCTGTTCCTTCCCGAGGCTGTTGAACATTACCTTAGTCTTCTGCATATTGATTTTCAAGCCTACCTTTCTACTTTTCCTGTCTAGGTCATCAATCATTATTTGCAGCTCATCCCCCGAGTTGCCTAGCAAGGCAATGTCATCAGCAAATCGCAGATTACTGAGGTATTCTCCATCTACCCTTATCCCTAACCGCTCCCATTCCAAGTCTCTGAATACTTCCTCTAAACAAGCTGTGAATAGTACTGGGGAGATTGTGTCTCCTTGCCTAACACCTTTCTTTATGGGGATTTTGTTACTTTCTTTATGCAGAACTATGGTTGCTGTGCAGCCACTATATATATCTTCCAGCACTTTCACGTACGGCTCGTCTACCCCCTGATTTCGCAATGCCTGCATCACCGCCGAGGTTTCAACTGAGTCAAATGCTTTTTCGTAATCGATGATGCTATGTATAAGGGCTGGTTATATTCCGAGCATTTTTCTATCACCTGATTGATGGTATGGATATGATCGATAGTAGATTACCGTTTCCGAAACCCTGCTTGATCCTTTGCTTGATTGCAGTCTAAGGTTGTCCTGATTCTATTAGCGATTACCTTAGTAAATACCTTATACGTAACAGACAGTAAGCTGATAGGTCTGTAATTTTTAAGGTCCTTAGAGTCCCCTTTCTTGTGAATGAGTATAATGTTTGCATTCTTCCATGGTTCCGGTACCGTCGATGACACCAGGCACTGCGTATACAGGGTGGCCAGTTTTTCTAGCACGATATCCCCCCGTCCTTCAGCAAATCTGTAGTTATCTAATCCTCTCCAGCTGATTTCCCCCTTTTTATAGTTTCTAGTGCTTTCTTGACCTCGTCCTTCGTCACTGGTGGAACGTGTGACTGTTTTTTTCCTACCGCCAAACTCATTACGGTCCTGACTACTTTGGCTACGAAGAGAACTGTATAGAACTCATCGGCTACTTTGACAATCTTTTAAATATTAGTGATGACGTTGCCCGCCCTGTCCCTTATCGCATACATCTGGTTTTTGCCTATGCCCAATTTCTTCTATACCGCTTTAAGGCTTCCCCGTTCTATACAGCATGCTCAATTTTCTCCATGTTATACTGCCTTATATCGGCCACCTTGCGCGTATCGATTAGCTTTGATATCTCGGCCAATTGGATCTGGTCTGTTGGATTGGAAGCTTTCATACGATAGCAAACGATAGAGCGTACGCTACACGCAAAAATGAACAATGGAAGGTCCACACATACAGAACAAACTATGGTCTCCAAACATTACACAACATACTGCCACGAACATTAAAAGACCTGGATAGAAAACACATTAAACTTAAATCAATCACTTATAAAGAGCTTAGAAAACATTTTTTGTCCGTTTAGAGGTGTGCATTATTATTTTCCTATGCTAGAAGTCTGCACTAGTGTTGTATTAGTTATTTTTTTTCTCTCATTCTATCCCCCCCCCCATCCTGTGAAGAATGTGATCTGTTGCAACGTTATGTTAATTTTAGTGTGTGTACTTTGTGATTGTATATTTTCTGCACTGCCGATGTGAAGCTGTCATTGTTATTGTTTTGGGGGCCTGCGGCCTTGTCAAGTTGTCATTACGACAACTTTTTCTGCTGCGCTCCCTCATCCTATGTACACATTGGGTGTAAATAAAACATTATTATTATTATTATTATTATTATTATTATTATTATTATTATTATTATTATTATTATTATTATTATTATTATTATTATTATTATTATTATTATTATTATTATTATTATTATTATTATTATTATTATTATTATTATACTCTGGCGTTTCTTAATCAAATCTTTCGTCTCCTTAGACAGCTTGCCGGTATCCTCTCTAACTATCCTACCGCCTACTTCTACCGCGCACTCAGTAATGATATGTCTGCAATTATTGTTCCTTGCCTCAAGGGTAATGTCGCCATCCTCAGTTAGAGCTGAAAACCTATTCTGAAACGCGAACCTGAACTCTTCTGCCCTCCCCCTCACCGCTAATTCGTTGATGGGTTTCTTTCTTAATAATCTGTTGCGTTCCTTCTTCAGATTTAGGCTAATTCGGGACCTCACCTTCCTGTGGTCACTGCATCGATCTTTCCCGATTACACCTCTACATCTTGCATAATGGCGGGGGTTGAACACATTATGAAGTCGATTTCATTTTTCGTCTCTCCGTTAGGACTTTTCCATGTCCATTTCCGGTTCTTCCGTTTGCTGAAGAAGGTATTCATGATTCGTAAGTTATTGTGCTCTGCAAACTCAATTAGTAACTCCCCCCTGCTATTCCAAGAACCAACGCCATAGTCACCTACTGCCTTGTCTCCTGCCTGTTTTTTCCCTACCTTGGCATTGAAATCGCCCATTAGTACAGTATACTGAGTCTTTACTTTTCGCATTGCCGATTCTACATCTGCATAGAAGCTCTCAACTGCCTGGTCATCATAACTGGCATAGGCCTATAGAACCTTCAGTTTATACCGCTTATTAAGCCTAATTACGATGCCTGCAACCCTCTCATTAATACTATAGAATTCATCTATATTACCCGCTATATACTTATTGACAAGGAAACCTACTCCTAGTCGTCGCCTCTCTGGTAAGCCTCGATAACACAGTACATGCCCATCCTTCAGTACAGTATATGCCTCATTCGGCCTCCTAACCTCACTAAGCCCTATGACATCCCATTTCATGCCCTCTACTTCTTCTAACAGCACTGCTAAGCTAGCTTCACTAGCTAGGGTTCTAGCATTAAACGTTTCCAGGGTCAGTTTCCAATGGCGGCCTGTCCAGCGGAGCCTGGCTTTCTTAGCACCCCCTGCTGCGTCACAGGTCTTATCGCCGCCGTAGTCAGTTGTTCCGCAGCCGCTGGTGACTGAGGGCCGGGGTTTTATGGAGCTTATCATAGGAGGTTGCGGCCAATTACTGCACCAGGGTGGCCAACTCCTGTTCTGGTGAGGGAGTGCGTTGCGGGAAGTGTTCACCGGCATCAGGTCACACCCCAAACCTGTTTATGCAATTCCATCAACACGCGGATTTTTTTTTATTTTTCATCCGGTGGAGAATTGCGCGGCACCGGGATTGGAACCCCGGTCCTCTTGCATGCAAGGTGGATGTTCTACCGCTACGCCACCGCTGCACTATGCATTCCGTATATATATATATTGCCACCTAAAAACATCTGGGACCGAGGTGGGCACCGCCTCTGTTTTATATTCGTTTTCTGTACTGACTTGCATCGCCCACCGCTCGCGCCCAGTCTGTGCTTTCGTTTTTTTAGGAGGGGGAGTAATGCCACCTGGTGTCCCAGATGTTTTTAGGTGGCACCTGGAAGAAAAGGACGCCGAAGTTGTCTCGCGTGCTGTGCGCGGAACTTTGCCTGCTGGTTGAGCTTCGTCCCGTCGTCTTAGTCACATCTAGCCCTGTTGTCCGTGACAACATATATATATATATATATATATATATATATATATATATATATATATATATATATATATATATATATATATATATATATATATATATATATATATATATACAAAGTTGACAGATGAACTTTGCTGCATATCGAAAGAGTTAGTGCATGTACGCTTCGTCTAGATGCTAGCCTTAGGGCGTATCCTAAGGTGCGCTGGCTCTACATATCCTGTTTCACCCTCGCTTTGAGACTACTACGTCTAATATATATTTTGAGCGCGGCGCATGGTCTTTCAGCTCTTCCAGCTCTTTGTACACTTCATCATAATTACTGGCCACTCTTCGGAAGATCACGTGGAGTACGTCAGATTGTCCATAAATAAATTTGTTTCTTGAAGCAGTGGCTAATAACTGGCTACGATGCCATTGGTATCTACTACCTCTCGCATTCGACCGATCTACCGTCCACCCTGGAACTCCGTTCTGCACTTCGCGTGCGTACACAGCACTCTACAATGAACGAGGGCAAAAGAACGTGCTCACCCCCCAGATTCTCTAACTGCTGCTTTGACTCCATCTGCCTGGACCATCACCAGCCGCCAACGCGAAGCTCAGACCTTCGCCATCTTTCTAGGTTAAAATGTCCACGACTTGCTCGAATACTATGAAAACATCAGTACATTTAACCGCTGGGATGACCCACAAAAGCTGATAAACTTTGTTCTTTACATGCCCGACGTCTAAATAAACCTGGTTTCTGAATACTGAGGAGGACGTTGGTGACTAGCTAACATTATAGATAAGATACGGAAAATTTGCATCCTCCTTCCCGTCGCTCAGAACAAGTCATGAAGAAGCTCGTCGCTCCTCTCGAGCAGCCAGACCAGTCATATACGTATTACATCGAGGACGCGCTTGCCCCTTGCTACCTTCTCAGTCATGCTATGCCTCAGTGGGAGCATGTTCACCACATTACTAAGGGCATCAGAGCTGTCACCTTCAGCACCATACTGGCACAGAACCCGTCTTCTTTCTCTTATATTACTACCACCTCTCAAAGGTTGAACAAGCTTCAGAACTTAGGTCTCCTGCAAGACGCTTGGAATGATGGCGTCCTCGTATATGGGAACGTGCGTGCTCTCACACATTCTGTGATACAAGAGGAGATCTACAGGCAGCCCACCAAATTTCCTTATGCGCGAACCTCCAGCTATTTACAGCGCATTGCATAGCACCATTAAATATGAACTGGCTACTTTCACCTGCACAGTGGCACTTGCTACACCTCACACTGTATCTTACTCGCCCACCTCTGCCGAGTTTCTTCGCGTCCAGCCGCCTGACTCGTCAGACTTGGGCAGCATCTATGTGAGGTAATCTCGCTGCCACGGAATAATATCCTCATGTACCCCGTTATTGATCAGTCTAGCGCCTTTCAGGCCTGTGTTTTACAATTGTGGGATACATAGCCACATTTTCCTGTTTGTCATTTCAGCCAGAAAGACAAGTATTTAGGTTGTGCCCTGTTTCAGCCTGCCCACGTGTGCCAGATAGCCAATTCTTCCGTGCCTCAATCAAAGTTTTTTCGACGCTCTTCCCCACCCCCGAAATTGCATGATGTGTGCCGCTTCTTGCGGTCTGCTCACGGCCACTCCCCTTCGCCTTTTTGCCGCACGTCACATCTTCGGCCTACCTCGCAACCCTTTGCCCCTAGTGCAAATTATAAACGAAGCCGTTTTTTTATGGAAACCTGCTTCGAGACTGAACTATGGAATTCCTCAATAAAAATATTTACAGTAATTATCGGAGGACTGTGCGTTGATGTTCTTGTAAAAATATGTAATAATAATTTTGTAATTCATTTTACGCTCGGTTCCTGCCTGAACATGTTACTGCTCCATGCATCGGGCCGCCATCTGGCGAAGCCAATGGCTCTTCCCGGCAATGTACAGCACACATCATCATTGATAGCCAGCGGTATCATATCGAAATTGTTGTGCTCCATAAAAGGTTTCTTCTCCTAATCTTGGAGTGGGACGTTTGTTTTCGGCGCCTGCCCTCATCCTCAACGCGAGCATCTTCCATACTGCAGACCGCAATGTAGTACCCACAACCACGTGGGTTCGCACTATTTGATTTCGTTCGCCCCCTGAATGTAAGCAGCTGATCAATGTGGCCTTGAACTTGCACGTGATGGAGACATTTTGTGATGCGCTCTCCATTGTACTTGCAACGTCGTGGCTTTTGCTTTTTGCCTCATCTGCTTCACTTTGGTTGCGCGCTGGTTGCGGTACTATATACAACTAGCGAGTGATTCCTGATGGCGAAAAGCGCCACTCTTGGCTTTAATTCTGATGGCCACCGTGTCCCTTCAACACTATTTCCTGTGCGCCACCGCCAGCATACACGCCACACTTTCCGCCTTTTTCATCTGCGGTCGCCGCCACCACCAGCACTGACCTCATATCCGAGTAGCCAACGGCTCTGCTAACCCTTCTATTGATACACAGAGAATCTTCATGTGCACGCCTTAGCTTTATGGGAGACACGTTTCGCCTCTCTTTACATATAGATGAACAGCTCTGCTATTTGGCAACGGCTGTTTCGAGGTGCGGCATCAGAAGGCAAAATCATTAAGAGCAAGTTGCCAACTTGCTTGCTCGAAATGTCACCCGGCCATCTACGAACTCTTTATCCACGCCTGTGGTTATCGTTCTTAAAAGGACTGGCTCAGTTCGTTTCAGCATGGATTACCGTGCCCTTAGGATGCTTACCCCCTGCCTCTCATTGACGATCTATTAGACTGGCTTCACGGCACAGACTTTTCCTCCCGTCTTCACCTTCGCAGGGATACTAGGAAATATCTGCGCTATCTCAGCAAGTACAAGACAGCCTTTTCTACACAAGACGACCTATACGAGTTTGACTTTCGGACTGTGCAGCGCTCCGGTCACCTTATAGCGCATGATCGACACTATGCTTCGCGGAACGAAAAGGAAAACGTGTCTGTGTTATCTCCACATCACTGTCTGTTCTACGAATTGCGCCCAGCACTCACATAGTGTCTACGAGCTCCTAACGCCCCTTGCACAGATAGGTCTTATGGCTCAATACCAAGAATTACCTATTTGCCACTAAAGCCACCAAAGTCCTCGGCAGAGTCCTTAATAAGACAAGAATCTAGCGTGATCCCATGAAATATGCCGCAGTTTTTAATTTTGCAAGGCCCCCCGAGGTCAGTAAGAACGTTACAGCTACTTTAGCTTGGCACCGTACTTCCGCTGTTTTATTCAAAAGTTTACCTTCATTGTGGCTCCGGTAAACAAATACTTGACTTCCGAAGCGCGTTATGAGCGGTCCACTAAGTATAAAGTGGCCTTCAATCTCTCATGCAGTCACTTCCACTGTTGTGTTTCGCATCTTTGGCGCGGAAACGGCCAACGCGGATGCCAGTCCGACGCTATCGGCGCCATTTTTTTGAAGCACAATGCCGAATAGAAGGCATGCCGTTGCATACGCCAGTCGCACGCTTACTGCAGCTGAGGGTAGCACTTTTATGGGCAAGAATGAATTACCATTCTTTGGTCGATATTAAATTAGGCATTATTTGTGTAGCCACTGCTCACCATAAAAGCGATCATTACGCGCTGTGTTGGCTGTCGTTGCGGAAGAGCTTATCGGGTCATCTGGTGTGATGGGTGCTACGTCTTCAAGAGTAAATGTTAGCCATCAGTTATAAACCTGGTAAACAGCCCCTCGACGTTGACGTGATATCCCTCTGCCTATTTGTTTCTGCTCCCGTGGTTCCACTTGCGGTCTCCTCTACTTCCTCCCATGATCGTCAGCCTTCTGTTGCCCACGCCAAATGTGCGCACATCGCCGTTAAAAAAACAGGGTAGGCAAATTTTATGAAAAAGAAATTGATTGTCTATTTTTCTGTAATATAAAACCCCTACTTTATTATTTACAGTGTCCAGTCTTTCATTCACGCACCGCGAAATATTTACACACAAATCAACATTTTTCGAAACCTATGCGCCTACAAGCCATGCCCCTCTATCATACCAGCTTGAGATCTATGCCTTTTATAATCTGGAGAAAAGTTTTAAGTGCCTATTTTGTTGACATTTTAGCGGGGTGGTTATCACTCATCACACAACACTGAAAAAATAGCAAGCAAATTTTGTTCTGCCAAATAAATATTCAGAAGCAGCTGGATTACTCGTGACTCGCATAATACGCTCGTGCCTCGGCGTGTTTTCGCGAGCAACCAACATTTGTTTATGTTGAAGCTGTATATTCATCGCTCATGTAATGAAGACTAAGAACTAGTTTAGAAGACAACGCATTCACACGACCCAGCATAAGGCGACTAGCAATGACACCACATATCCGCAACACAATCAGCGGCAGACGCCTCGGTCACCACTCGCGTTTGCATCGAAGCTGTCACAATCTGCGGGAGGCATCGAGACCATAAGTCAAATTTGTGCGACCGTGGCAATGGCCTGAGTGACATTAACCTTCTCTCATGAGCCGTCGTGGAAAGCTGCTTGTCTAAAGAATGCGGTGAGGATTGGCATCTGGCTGAAGACACTGCACGACAAAGATTCTTGCTCGTTCACCCAGCAATGGGTAAAGTAGTTCTCGGCGCACCTGTTCGAGACATTCAAGCGGAAAACATCGAGAAGAATGGCTCGAGTTGATATTTCAGGTCCGCAGAAATTTCTGCAAGGTGGTTCACAGTCCACTAGTTACGCAAAGCTGACTGACGGCGACTGTACTAAATGGAGGGGGCTACATAACAGGTCACTGAAAAGGTCGGTAGTGTAAGGCAGCTAGCGAAGAAAAGAAGTATTGATAATGGAAGTGATTAACAGGCTGGTGGCTAATAAAGATTCATCAAAATGTCCTTCTACAGTGCTATATTATAATAGATCTATTTCTTCAACTTCAAAGGCAAAAAATCTCAAAACATGAATTTTGCTACATGTGGCAAATGTTTCAGAAACTAGCGGAGCAAGAGAGATAAAAATGTAGAGCTGTTGAGTAAATACTGCAGACAGTCTACGGAACCAGAATTATCAACATTGATGGAGAAAAATTTGATTTAAAGGCAATTTTGTGCATATTTTGGTTTTATAATTTGGTTGTCCTAACAAAAAAATCACACAAACATATAACGCTCAGAAAGCAATAATCCTGGTATAGTATCACTACCTCAGATTTCTGATTACAATGATTTCAAGATATATGCTCCAATGCCAGTGGATAGTAAGGAAAAGGGTCACAAACATAGGCTAAAATACATGGGAGGAATAGGCCTTACTCTGTTCCCTTAACCACCGGTGATCAACGCTGACTTCCTGAGCCTGTATCTTGCTGCTCCCTACTGTCGCGCAATCATGACATGCCGCAGAGATGCTTTCGCGCTTCGGCTGCATCGAAACGCAGCCGCCATGGTCACGTTGAAACCCAGATACTTAAGATCAGCCGCCGAATGCGAGACAGCGAGACAGCTCTGCGAGTGCGTTCTCAGAAAGGCGTTGATTAGCGAGTTATACTTCTCAGAAGTCTGGTCGCATCTGTTGTCAACGTGCTATATTTGTTACAAATTCATGCTGATATCTCTTGACTACTACGCAACATGCAGTAATTTTTTACGCCAGCTTATTGGCTACGTTCGAAGGAAATCACAGCGTTTGTTGACTATGTCACTGAAAACTTTTGATCTGTCAGGAAATGTCAAGACGTAGTTATGGCTTGATTGAAGACAAACGATGTGAGATGTAATAGAATATGCCCTCCAGCCTACAGGTTGCGAGCCTGAGTAACATCCCCTATGCCACAGCGGCCCGCCCCGTCCGTTTCGATACGTTGAAATGGAGCTAGCCCCCTCAGCCAGTTCTGAAGAAACCACAATGAATTTTACCTAATTATTCACACTATTGATGCACTTTTTTCAATAAAATAAAAAACTTGACCTCTACCTTCCTGACGTATATTCCCGCATCCCAAAAGTTTTTTATACATTTTTTACATTATTTACCTTTTAATATCATCAATATAAAAGGAGATCAAAGTACCACTTGCTAGAGTTACTGTATTGTTGTGTAGCCCAAGAGTACCTAATAGGTTTGTAAGCATTTAACAAGGCGAAAGACTTTAATGAATAATTACTTCCCAGGGTGTCCGTGCGCTAGCAGCGGGCGTCAGCGGGAAATTTGTCACTTCTTCGCGAGATTACGCGGGATACCGCGGGATTTGACTTGTCAGTCGTCATGATGACGTGATCAGAAAATTAAAAATTATTTGTTCACCGGGTGGTCATCAGAAACTCGTTCAGCAGGTGGTGCAGGTCCCAGTAGCATAAAAGGACCTATATTACCTTGTCTTCGGCATAAGCAATAAAAAGTTAACAAATATGCAATGCACAGCAGCGTACCGAGTCGTGCCGTTCAGTCCAGTCTCGCTTGCCGTTATACATGAAATAGCTACTCCCGAGTTTTTGTAAGTACGCGAAGCCCTTGGGCAACCGCGGGAGCTTCAAACCGCGCGACTGCTCAAAGCTGGGGCAGGGTTCAAACTTGATATCCCTGCCCACTGGAGTCTAGCCCCCAACGCACAGTATGCTCTCTCTCTGTCTAAGAATAATGTTATTCGTATACGGGTTTGTTGTCACGAGACAGAGAGCCGAAACCATCGCCTCTTTCTGTGGGGCATTGCTCTATTCTCTAAGAATTTAGTTTGACAGACTTCCCGAAGGTTCTGTTTTTTGGGAACAAAATTCGCGTACTAAACCTTCAAGTGTTGAATTTCCTTGTTTAATGGTTGGTATTGCAGGGAAAAGGAGTATTACGCCCTAAAAACAAACATTTTTCCAGAGTGGACACTTCATGTTTAGTTGACGAGCTGTCCAAGAATGC
Source organism: Amblyomma maculatum (assembly GCF_055883805.1). NCBI lineage: Eukaryota > Metazoa > Arthropoda > Arachnida > Ixodida > Ixodidae > Amblyomma > Amblyomma maculatum. Next base: position 83,291,329 of record NC_139348.1, on the reverse strand, counting down.
ACATTGCAGCAAGATGCCAGCAATACTAATTGCAACGCCCAACGCCACAAGAGAAGGGAGAAAGCTCTTTTACAAGAAAACTGTCAACGCGGAATAAGGAAATTTTCGGGATGCTGAGAAGCTCAAACACATCGTTTTATTAGCGGTTCACTGGGCAGGAGCTTGGGTGTGTGCAGTAGCACAGAAGCTGGCACGTTTAAAAAATCACTTTTAGAGTTTTAAATCCTAATCTGCCCATATCAAATTTGGAAGCCATCCGAAAATGCGATCTCGACAAACAGTACCGGTAGCCCCCCTTACGAATGTCTACTCAGAACTCGTCCCAGCAAAAAATTGCAGTGAACACATGACATTGTTTTCGCGTCTTCTGGGAATACTGTTATCTTCTATTTGGAAGGACAGTCAATGTTATATTTCTTTCTAATACCTAGTATATCACCTAAAATAATTATCACTTATATGCAAATGATCCTCATGTATGACCTTTGCCACGTCATAGAGTCCGTAGTGTTTGCTCCTAAACCCTGCAGGGGCCTATCAAGCATAGATGGAAGTCATGCATTCTGAGAATAACCTCAAACCTGTGTGTTTCCTCTTTTTTCTTTATTGCCTGACTTCGGCACAATACACAAAACCACTTACAGGGCCAATGATCAGTCATTAATACAACAATCAGCCAGGTGGTTTGTGGCGTCGTCATGCTAAAATTCTCTTAGGGTCAGTAATGGCTCCAATCTTCTCCTGTGTGCTTGTTCTTGTACGCTTGAATTCATTTCAAAATAACCGCAAAAACATCCTAACGTTCAGAATACGTACACCACTGGCAATGCATTCCAAGCCACAAGGTGGGGCTCAGAAGCAAACATCTTAGCCTGAAAACATTTAACAACTGTATTTTCAACCAAGTAGAGTGTTGAGCGGCCGGCAGTGCTGCTGAATACAGAAAACTTGCTCAAAAGCGCGAACAGAGCACACAACATTTACAGTGGAGCGCACACTAGCGTTTCAATGGCGAAGATTGATTAATATTGAATGGATAGATGCGGTGGCATGCGTAAACATTAGAAGGGTTCAACAATGCTGAACAAAATAATGAGCAAGAGCATTAGCTGCGGGTGACCGAGCATTCTCCTTCTTTTCTTTATCTTCTTCCTCAGCTCATATGTAAAGCCCCGCTTTAACCAACCCGTATGAACGTGCCTTAGTGCCCTATAGGGGTACCGTGATTGCCAGGGTCCTAGCCGGCTGATTCGGACATAACCGTCCCATGTGAAATGAAAGACCAAAGTTGGCAGCTCCTGTCAGGCCACATGTAAAGCCCCGATTTAACCAAACCAAGCCGTATAACTGTGCCTGACGTCACGTATCACGTGAGCACAAGCAGCGCCTCCCGCGCGCTAAGCCGACCGCGTTTGTACCACGTGGGGTGTGATGTCACGCGCTGCGCCGTGGGTGCGACCGCGCTACGCCGACCGCTTGAGTTGGTAGCCCAGCTCTCACCCTAGTGTCACGGGTGGTATGATGTCACAGCATCACATGGGTGGGGCCGCGCTACGCCGAACACTTGAGTTGGTAGCCGAGCTCTCACCCTAGTGTCACCTAGGGTGTGACGTCAAAGCGTCACGTGGGTGCGGCCGCGCCACGTTGAAAGTTCGAAATCTAGAGTAATGTTGCTTTCGCAATAAAACAACTATACGGATGTCACGCCCGCCAGTGACGAAACGAAGCCATTACCGCACGAAGGACCGTTGGGAGACAGTGGTCGTGGAGCCAACCCTCGTATTCGTTCGGCACCCGCAGTAAGCTGGAACACGTGCAGTTTATGGCGGTCGCAAAAAACATATCTCCCCACAAAACGGCCCGACTACTTTTTGTTTTGAGTTTTGGAGGTCGTTTGTCGTTTGTCGACTACGCATCCCATCGCGCTATGGCGCTGGCTCTCTTAGTGGTGATTCGAACTTTAACGGTTCATCTCGTCTGGTTGAAAACCGTCAAGTCAATTACTGTCAAAAAACACTTCTTATCTAAACAGCTGCATTGCGCTTGCTAGAAATGTTGACGAAACGTAACAAGACCTGACTCTGATATCAATCGCCCCTGGTGAAGGAACCGAGTTGGCCCTGAAACGTTTCTAAATAGAGCTTTTTGTTGGCGTTAGTGCTCAACACATTTTCGTTCAAACCGCTAGGTGTACTGGGGGCTTAATCCTTGACGAGGTCTGAATAAATTCCAGAAACTGTAGGAATGGCCTCTTCCTTGGGCCAAATTTTAGCTTTATCCATTTTATAAAGTCTTGGAAATTTATCTTGAGGTAACCTCTCCAATAAAGGCTCCATTAACAACTTCTGCAGGTGTTAGGCACAGTGCAAAGATACAACTGCTACTGCCATTTGCAATTTTCAGCATCGTCAGTTTCTCTTCTTATTCACAACCTGCGTGATTATTACTCACGTTGTGCTACCTATAAAACATGATTTGTTCAGTAGATTTTAAACAGCAGTTCGCGAAGATAACCACGAGAGTGCTCACGAATCACTTTAGCAGTACAAAAAAGGCTGATTTGATGCGAGCAGACCACAACTGTGGTTATGAAAAAGCTCATTGTTGAATGGTTTTCAAAAATATTTAGAGAGACTCGCAAGCTCTATATTTAAGGCTACTACGCATTGTTAATTGCTCCAATTGGCTAGTTCTTCTTTTGAATCCTACCTGGCGTGTATGAACTTTATTGGCCACTGCACTAACTATTTATCCCTATTATGTCTCGTTCATAGTCTTATGCGAAAGATCTCTCTAGAAATGCCCATAAACCTAAACCTTCGAACCTACCTGCTTTGTCTAAGAGTAGCATATTTGACTTAAAGTTCAACGGTCGTGGAAGTCTCGTTACCATCCCAACCTGGAATCTGAACGATGAGTCACGAGTTGACAGCTTCCAGAGCCAAACTGGTGATTTGTGTTCATAATGCAGCGTCCCGACATCGACAACGTGGACGCCAGGTTTGCGGCAGAGTGGTGTCTTTCGCTCTTTCGCGTTACAGTCGAAGTGCGCTGGTCCGTAAAACTTCAAAGATTCAGGAACAGAATACTGCTTTAAGAGAAGTCGTTTCGGTGCAAGATAGGTCGGCATAATAAGGCCATTAAAGATTACGCGTTCAAGCTCTGCGAGCAAAACTGGGGTGATCGATGCGAACATATGGAGAGTAAGATGAGCTTGCCTAAGGCCTGAGGTCTTCTTCGTCACCTCCTGGACCTCCCGAGCTCGAAAGCTCAAGCTGGCACTAACCTCATAATAATTAGACACTCCTTCCCAGGAGATGACGAGAAGTTCATTAGACAGTTCCAAGACTTTTACGTTGGCGATACAAGCACGAGATACCTTCCAGATTACTTAGGGGACGCAAATGATCAACTTGATGCCCCTATTAGCGGAACAGAATTCAGAGTAGAGATTCTTCGGCATAGGATTCTCATGGCGGCGGGACAGATTGTGTCACTAATGAAATAATTCGTAACTTAGATAACGATTCGGTAGCCGCTCTAACTCAGCTTATACAGGAGTGCTGAGGGAAAGTAGAAATACCTCAGCAATGAAAAACGACTGACATTATTCTCATACCAAAGCGTGCTAAACCATTTCAGATAGACAATTTACGGCCACTATACCTAACATTATCCTTGGGAAAGCTACTGGAGCATGTCGTTCTAACCAGGCTCACCGCATACATCGACAGACACGACCTTTAAGCGCGTGAAATGATAGGCTACCACTCTCATTTCTCGACACAAGATGTGATGGTCCAATTTGAACATGACATTATCCGGTCCATGAGCACAGATGCTAAGGCTATCCTCGGACCTTATCTAAAGAAGGCATTTGATGATATCTCGCACCAGGAAGTCACGGATGGCCTGTGGGCAATGAATGTAGGGGCAAACGTATATAACTATGTCAAAAACGTTTTGAGTGGATGTAGTGCCCGCTTTAAATACTGCGGTAGCACTTCATCACTCTTCCCTGTGGGCAATAGGGGTACCCCCAGAGATCCGTACTGTCGCCTCTTCTCTTCAATGTAGCAATGACGAAATTACCACCACTACGCTGTTACCTATATTTACATTTTTGTATTTATGCTGACAACATTACACTATGGATCAGCCGGGGAAGCGACGCCGAAATTGAACACAAGCTTCAAAAGGTGGTGGACACGGTCATGCGGTTTGTAGTACAACGTGGGTTACATGCTCGCCTGAAAAATCAACTCTTTGTTTACAATCCACGGTACATGCGGAACGAGCGTAAGTGGATATAGAGATTTTCGGTACAAGGACAAGTTCTCCAGATATCGCAGATCCCTATACTAGATCTCCTTCTCCAAGATAATGGCTATAATGGAGAAACTATTAAGAGGATTGAGTGGCATGTATCTAAAACAGTTAGCTTCCTCCGTCGAGTTTCGAGCAAAGGCAGATGACTAAAGGAAAAGAATCTTCTGCACATAATCAAGGTATTTATCATTAGTCGAACCAGCTATTTTACGCCATAGTTACCCCTTAAAGCAGCAGAACGAGAGAAATTAGATAGCCTAATCCGCACAAGTAATAAAAGAGCCCTTTGTCTCCCGCGCTGCTCTTCCACCGCTAGACTAGGCATCCATATCAATTGGAATGAGGTAGAGGAGGCGGTACACACTTCACAGGTCGAGCGGCGCCGTCTAACAGGTAGATACATACTAGAAAAACTAGAGAGTGACACTTGCGGAGGCGCCCAGCCAAAATCTGAAATTGACCTGGCTTTACGGGACAGGCTATAGATACCTCCGCCGCCAAAAAACATGCATTCCGAACCCCATAGGGAGCGTCGGGAAAAGAGAGCTGAAATGCTGAGTACGAGTGTAACCGCCTGCCGCTGGAGGAAGTAGCCTTTGTAGATGCTGCCGCATGGACAAGTACCTTTATGGTTGCAGCGGTAACGAGCGGGTCGGAGAGACCGATCCCCGCAGTCAGCTTAAAAACTAGATCTCCGGAGGTAGCTGAGGATGTGGCTGTAGCTCTAGCCAGCGCCCAGACGAAGGCGCGTTTTGTGGTGTGCGACAGCAAAACTGCCATGCGAATTTACAGACATGGGTTTATTGCCCCCCAGGCGAATCGAATATTACACCAATATACACTCTCGCGAGCTGCACAACTGATTCGGACTCCGACTCACACTGGCATTCCCGGCAGCGAATCCGCCCATTCAGTAACTCGAGGGCTCTATTTTTGAGCCGGCGGCAGGGAGGGAGGGGCATGGAGCGGGAAGCGTAGAGTGTGCCAACCTTTACACCGAAATTCTACTGAAGTATCGACTGAATAGGCAGGTGGCTGCACCGCCAGCCCCTAATGTGCAGGCAGGCCGTCGCCTGGCATCGCCTTCAGACTGGGAGATTTCCACACCCGCTCCGGATGAGCCATATCCTCCCAGGAGAATGATCAGAATACTGTATAAGCTCTAACTCTTGAGGGACCCTCGAACACATAATCTGGGACTGTCCCTTTTCTCCTGGGAGGGGCCTAAATCTGAAGCCGCTATTCTGGGAGCCCATGCTACGCAGTTCGGACAGTGGGCTCCAGCTAGCCGCCCTCTAGCTGGCCCGGGATGCCGCCGGCCAACAATGTCTACCGGCATGCGTCTGAGGCGGGGCCCCACCATTCATCCCAAGCGACTGAAGGCCTTAGCTCCTTAGTCCGCTGGTATAAATAAAAACTCCAGCTCTCTCTCTCTCTCTCTCTGAACATAAGTTATCATAGGTGTCCGGTTCCACATGCATACCAATTGGTTTACCTGTTCTTCGTGTGAGGGAGCAGTTCCCAGTACCTACCTAGGAAGCCACTGCGACGCTCCTCTTGTTTAGTAACTTGAGCCGGTATTCCGAGTCCGCGTTATTTTTACAAGTGTCGGTATCCCCTGATGTCTATTCATTTATTTGGTGCAAATCTGGAACCAGAATAGTAGCCACTTACGGTTCCGGCGTTTCCACCAATGAGATACCTTGAGGTCAGGATGCTAACGACACTTCTTAAATCCAAGCAAACTCGGAATACGGATACTAGCTCCCTGATGAGGGTTTATCGTGGATAAAGAGAAATATTTTCCAGAGACACAACATCAATTTTGTCTCGTGGCGAAGTGAAACAGCGATAAGATCGCGGGAGGGCTGCCGGTAGATCCGCCGCAGCTTTTATGCTAGGTTTGGAAGTAACATCAAGATTCCGTGTTTTTGTTTTGTAAAGAAGTGAGGCTCCTAAATTTTAGCACATGAACATTATTGGTGTTCCGCTTCCACATGTCTGCCCGTCAGTTCATTGAGAGCTATCCTTTCGGAACGATACACACAGCGCACAAGACTACGAAAACAAAGCACTGATCCCACGCAGGCTTCTCTGCAATAGTGGGGTACATTTGTTCTGCAGAATTACGACTCTACATATGATGGCGAAATTTTGTCTTGGCTCATGGGGTGCGAAAACGTTCGCAAGAACCGAAAATTTCAGGAAAAAAATGTGTTCCACGCAAATCTGGCAACTATATCTCTGATCCACATAGACCGGGAAAACCCCTACACTACACCGCCCTGGTGAGAAACAGATTGTATAGCAGCGCGTCTAGTGTGGATGATAGAGGCGATGACAGTGGTGTTGGACGCAGTGATAATGATTATAATTATAGAAGCGATGATAACTACGCCGCTGTTTGTGATAATGCTGGTGATAGTGGCAAAGATATTGACCTTGCATATAGTTGATGATGTTGATAGTAAAGCTAATGATGATGATAATAGTACGGTTGACAAAGATGATGCCGTCAGTGATTGAATCATTGATTGAAAACTTTTGCGAGCCATATCGGGTGTTCCCCTATTCCTCCACTAGGTACGCAGACCTGAATAGGGGGCTGGGACCCCGCAACAAAAACGCACAAGAATACATTAATTGTTCACAGCCTCAGCCGCCAGGCGAATGACTTCTTCTTGGTCCTAAGGTTTGTGCTTTGTAGGAGATCTCCCGAGCTTCCCTGTCTCGCATATGAACCATTGCCGCAAGCGAAAAAGGGCATTGCCAGATTATGTGTTCTAGTGTACCTATCTGTCCGCAGTGTTTACAGTTTTCATTTTGTCTGTCCTCTAGTTTTAAATAGTGTTGCCATACTGAGTAGGAGTTATTTTCGGCCTGCCATCTGTGAAGAGGTCTGACCTCTTCGTTGTTTCGCTGTTCATGTGCAGTTGATAACGTATTTCTGTTTAGTTTGTGGTATTCAGAGATGTCGTGGTAGGTGTTTAAGCTCTCTTCTGCTTTAGGTTTCCGACCTGCTCGGCATTCGTCCTGAAGGAAGTATCTCTGACGATTGCGTGAGCGACTTGTTTCCTTACACCAATTTGTAGTCTGGGGTTTATTTTAGTGTGATCCTCGCTGAGATCTCCCTAGATTCTAGGAATCTCTTTACCGCGGCGGGTGCTCTTCTTTTTGTCGAGTTCCAAATGGCTCTTTAGCTGTTCTCGATTATCGCCTTAGCTTTTGTGCCGATGCAGGCTAGCGCAATTGCTACTTCTTCGGTGATGACCGTATTTCTTGTTTTTGCTAATATTGTGATTAGAGGGACGCCGATTCCGTCCACGTCCTCACCACCACATCACACGCTTTCTCAAATCGATAGCACGTACTGGCGACAACTCCGGACACAATCGTTCCCATCTCCTCAATTTGCCCACATCTTTCACCCCACGGACTTCCCATCATGCTGCACCCCATGCAACGCCACCCCACCTACCCTCTACCATTACTTATGGTAATGCTCACATCCCATCCGCGTTCCTCCCGTCAAACACCCCGAACCTTCCACCTAGGCGGCTGTGCTTCTAGCCATGCAACCTGCAGATCAGTTGCGGCTGGTCGAGAGTGCTAAGCTAGAAGGAACAGCCATACGGCTCCTGGACTAAGAGGTCCTCCTGGGAGTGTTTACATTTTTGTATTGAAATAAAGTTTTTTCCTCCTCCTCCTCCGTCCACCACTGCCGCGATAGCAGCTCGCTATCTTGTGGTGGCTACTTCAGTGTATGCCACCGAGTTCGGATCTAGCTGGCTCATCTCCTTTTTGATGGCTTTCGCTGGCTTCCCTTCCCTCTTTGTTGTGAATGAGGCTCATGTTTCTTGGCATGTGTGGGATGTATAGGTTTGTCTTTGGGTTTATCCCTCTCTCATGCTGGTGCCCGACCCATTTTAGAATTTGTCTTCGCGTCAGGGATTGACTAAGTCTCCCCATTTGTGGTACTCTTGTGGCTTCTATTTTTCTCCCACGTGTTGTGTACCCCCATTCCAAACAGTCTGCTCGTAGATGCGCCGCTATAAAGACTGTATGCACTTTGATGCTTTTTCTTATAACAAAATCTATTTGCTCCCTTTCCCTACTGTCAGGTTTAGAAAGTCTGTTGAAGGTTCTACTCTACTGATAATATAAGCCTGTACTAGTTTTAGCAGGCTATGTTTATTGGGTCTCCTGTTTTTGAGAGATACTCTTTTGATGAGAATCCTTACTTGTGCAGAGTAGTTCTGTAGTTTAGCTATTAGGGAGCCGTTTCTGTTGTCTGTCTCGATGAGGAGTCAGAAGGTCGAAATTTGATTAACTTTGGGCACTTTTTGACAATCCACCGTGAGTTCGAACCTTGGCTTCTCATATTTGTTCGTGTAAATTGACCCTCCGATTTTTCCGGTTGGCATTTGAGCCCTGAATATTCAGTGTACTCTGTGACCGTTCCAGTCGCGTGCTGGAGCTTCTCCAATATTAATATTTCTGCATCCAAGCCTGTGTTTAACGAAATGATGATATCGCCTGCGTAAAGGTTAAGCTTGATGCATGATATTGTTTTGAGCAGGGGTGAGGGGTTGATCATTGCTATGTTGAAGAGCAATGGGGAGAGCATAGAATCTTGTGGTTTGTTCCTGCCTGTGGCCTTGATGATGGTGGATTCTTACCTTACATTGTCAAAGGCTTTAAGTCCAGGTCTAGGATGGCGTTTGTATCAGTTTTTCCGCTTGTCAATGATGTCATGTTTTAGTCTCTGCAATGCGTCTTGAGTATCGAGGAGCCTTTTGAAGTCGACCATTTTAAGAGGCCATAGTCCTTCTGTATCTGTAGAGTTGGCTAGTCGTGTTTGGGCCACTTCCGCCATGAGCTTCCCCACACACGAGATGTTGGCAATGGGTCTTAGATTTTCTAACTTGTGTGGTTTTGCTGGCTTGGGTATAAATATGACATCCGCTAAACTGAATTGTGCGACGAGCTCCGCATTATCCCAAGTTTCCTGCATGTAAATCGCCAGGCACATAGTGGAGGCGTAGTGACGGCAGAAATAGTAGAACAGCTTCTGCCCTTTTTTGCTTGCCATTTCCGTCACTCTACTCTGCGCAATCTCTAGACAAATGGCCGCGAACCTACAGACTAGACACTGACGTACATGCGTGCAATGTATGTCCACTATTATGAAAAGAACTCGGATGACATACTTTCCTTCATTACATATGCCTATAACGCCTCCAGGCACGGAACTGCTTATAGCCCATTTTTTCTTCAAGGTACCCATCTGCTTCAATGTTCTGTCGACACCACGTAACCGTTCTCTCTCGACATCAAGACTCCTGTAGAAGAAGGAAGGCACACCAGCCGTTCCCATCCGATCTTTATTGAGGTCCCAACACAGCGCTCACACTGCTTCCCGAGCCACACGCACTCGCGCTTCCTCTTCCTTTTCGTCCTTCTCAATCATCAGGCTCAAATTTTCAATACACTCCCAGCCCCGAGGTGACAACCGCTAAGAAATAGGGATGTCAAATAGGCCTAACCATCTCCCATCATTGCTCTAAACAAATTCGGTACAATCAGAATATTCCATCCTTACCTATTATACATTCCACGATAACGCCAGTCGACTCAACAACTTTCGCGCATTGTTCAGAGTGACAGATCTAGGAACATCTCTTCGCTGCGGTTCATCAATTCTAGCGTAGAAAATTGACTAAATCCCAACAAGACATCTGACGAAACCTGGCTCATTACGACTTGGTTACATGTTGGTGATCGTTCTTGGATTAACAGCAGCTTTTGTTTTAGATAGCAATGTTCCCAGCCCAGTGTATCAAAATCGGCTCTTCCAAATGTTTTCCGCAGGCTTATATTTACGACTCTGATGAATATTTCCCCCTCCCCACGAAAAAGGCCTATCGGCAATTAAATTCCACGTTTTACTATCGCTAGCAGTGTAGTCTTTCACATGTTACTCTCTAATAGAAATTTGAAATTTTGCAACGCCCAGAGATGGTCTTTTCACCTCTCAGGAAAACCGACAGCTCTGAATTCGAAAGGTCGAGCGTTCTGGAGCCTTTCGCATGCAAAAGATGCTGTCGGAGCAGCAGCTGCTTTGAGCCGAAAACGCGCACCCACCATATATTTTGCCTGGACACGTTAACCACACTGATAAGCTCGTTTCAACAGGACAGCGCAACAAAGCGTGTTGACCAGTCTTCCACAGGGAGCAGCGCAGGCGCTACTTTAGTGGATGTCACTGCAGCATCCAGAAGCCAGGTGCTAATCCTGGGCACAAAGGCGCCATTGATGAAAGGGTGCATAGGGCTCAATAACAAAAGAACCTTTCTGAACTTGGTTACACCAGAAGACACTCTTCGCCTATCGCAGTTCTTGTGCATCAAGGGGACTGATACGACGAGTGACCGGTGAACTACAGTTAATGATGTAGATTGATATCTGTGATGTCACTCGAACAATTCTGCTCGATATGTTGAACCGATATAGCCGAAAATGTAGCTCCATGGTCGCGGTCACCACAGTCATCACACTGCGCTTTATCTTGAAGCAGAATGGGGTTACCTATTCCAACGGATCTGAAAGGTAGGCTGAAGTCTGTAAAATGTAGTTTCAAGTTTTTTTGTTTTTTTTTTTTCTTGCGTGGTAGCAGTTGTAGCGCTGCGTCGGCAATTAGATGAAGCCAGTAAATGGAGTGTTCCAGAAGAGGCCATGCACCTTAGTGAGTGCAAAAGAGGAATCTGTTGATGTATATTTATTTGTGTGTTCTTGTTGTGCGAGATAATTCGTAGCTAACTTTACTATCCTCATGCAAGCACCGCTGAGAATACTGTGTGCCTCTTCGTATACCTCGAAGGCTTCGTTGGAACTCGGAAAACTAGTGACGAGGTCATCGACGTAACAGCAAGTGGAGAGGAGAGCAACTGTACGTTGTAATTAGGCTTCAAAATAAATGGACTTGCCGTCGCGCCGAAGGGCACACGCATTATTTTGTACTCCTGAATGGCCGGCAAATGACTCTCGAGCAGTGTGCGTGCTGGAGCTATAAGAAACGCAGATTATCTCGGTCATGCCGCTGAAAAGCGAACTGCAAAAAAAAAAAAAGAACGTGTGCATATCAGCGGTGAGGCCTGTCATATTCAGTAGAGAAATCACCAGCATCGTCACCATACCAATCCTGAGGTAAGTGACTTTGCTTGAGCGGTCGTCACTGGTGAGAAACCATTCCGGTGCTACGACGCGTTCAAGACAACGCGCAGCCGCTTTGTTGTAGATGATTGCGGAATTGCAGCTTTTAAGGCATGTATAAATCTTCTCTCTGAGATACTGCTCGCACGGTACTTTTTCTATATACCCATCCACTTCATATTGCCTTACTGCTGCGTCGTGCTGCTGAAGCAATTCGGTACCAACGCCAAGGCGTTGAACCAAGCTGTATAAGTGCGCGCCACCGAATAATTGTCACCAAGGCTAACATCTAAGGTTTTCTCCGGAAGTGTGACTTCATACGGCACGTTTCGCAGCTGGATGTTCTCGGGAAATGTCTCTAAAACTACGCTGTCTAAGCAAGCGCTCGTTGAAGGGTCACATATGCCAATGCTGTCCAGCTTCCAGAAACAGTGGAATGTATTCAAAACTTCTGGTTCTACTGAACTCGTTCGTAGGGCTCAGACTATCCCTACTTGAGATAAAATGCCTCCGTGACATAAAACAGGGCATTTCAACGTCCAACCAAGGCTTGTATTATAGCATGCGAGGTATTTGCCTGGTCATGGGAGCAGACTTTATTTAAAACGAATTAGAAAATTGCTCTGCCCCGATCAGCAAATCCATTCCTTCGCTGTCATTCAGGCCGGAAAAACCCATCGTGTCAGCACGATATGTCTTCGCACCACCCTACTGTTTAACGAACAGGTGTATACTAGGAACTTCAGCCAGTGCGTCACAATAAAAAACGGAACTTCTACGGCTTTTATTTTCTGTTTGATGGTGTTATATTGGCTTTGCAATTGTAGGCGCACCAAATTAAGCTCACGTGGCCGTGATTCCGTAGCTGCCTGGAATTTTATCGTCAAATCGATAGTTCTCACGGGCAGTAGTCCTAACTTCCGTTAGACGTCGGTTTTAATGAAAGTCCATTCACTACCCTTATCAAAAATGCCTCTGATAAGCATGGAGTGGCTCTCTGTGACAAACCATGCTCTAAGCATGACCCACCTCTTGACTCCTCGATAGCCCAATGGATTCAGTTCTCGAGCTTCCACCTCGATACGTTGGTGTTCTAGCCACCGTTTAAGCTCAGTTTCTGCCAGTTGCTGACCGTTGCCGTTTGGTTCGATGTTTCGCCGCTTGTAGTAGGCTATCAAGACTTCACTCGGTATTACTTTTACAAGAACCTCTACCAGCATGGCCGAGTAAGATAACTCAGACACCCCGAGTGCATGCAACCCTCGAATGTTGATGGTTACATAGTCCAGAGTAGTGCGTAGCACAACCATATTGGCACGAAACTTGACGGTCTTGTGTCTGGAGGTTGGCAAGAAGCGCTGAATAATAATCTGTTGAATATCGAAGCGGGACGTTATTATGCTCATGGCGTCACCGTATGGGGTTTCTGACACTTTAATGCCCTCGATTGATTGTGCCAGCATTCCACTGAGCAGGCTTTTGAAGTAATGAAAACGTTCTATGTTGCTCAAGTCTGCGTTAGTAGTACATGTCCCAAAGGCTGACAAGTGGGACACGTTGCCATCAAAGCGAAGCAAGTCGAGCTTTGGCAGGCGAGACCCAACTCGGTTTGGTCGTTCATTAGTACCCATCGCTGTAGGTTGGCTGTCTGCCATCGGGATATAACTAGCAGTGTCGGTAATATGACGAGGAGCATGAACAACAGGAGGTGGCTCTCGACAACACTAGTTGTCGTGACGAAGTAGAGTCAAAATTTCTGCTGCTCAGTCTTCCTACTGTAAAACTAATGCAAATTCGTCTCCTATCTCCTCGTCCGAAAGAAAGTTTTCTAGCGGTTCGCTGAGTGATCGCAGGCCATCGTTACATACTCTGAGACGCTCCTGAAACTGTCCGAAGGCGAGCAGAGTGCCAGCGCCCAATTCGATGAATTGAGCAACCTCATTCACCAGCCGGGTATGTAAAGCACGCTGGGCGGTACGCTTGGCTTTGACGCGCTCCATATGTAGTCATAAAGGCGGCTGGTGTCAGAAGGGCGTTCCTCTTCGCTTGGAGGTTCACTGGCAGTGCTTCTAGTAGCCTTTCTGGAGGGTCTATCTCTCCTGGTAACCTCCAGAAAGGATCGATGGCGGAGCGCACGATAGCCTCCCGGGTTTCAGCTCCATAAATTGTAGAAGAAGGAAGGTCCACCAGTCTTTGCTATATAATCTTTACGGAGGTCCAAACAGGCGCTCATACTGCTCCTCGAGTTCACCGTACTCGCTCTTTCTCTTCCTTTTCACTTTCTCAGCCGTCAGGCTCAAATCTTCAATACCTCCTATTTCCAGCACCCTCTGTCGAGCTGAAGAAGCTCTTCGACTCATCCGGTTGCGCAATCTGGCCTCGCAGGACCATTCGCAGCAATGCTACATTCGTCGCAATTCGAAAGTCTACTGTTTCCGAGACATAGTATGGCTCCGGATGCATCTCCGCAAGCGCGATTTGTCCCAGAAGGTGTTGTAGCACTACGCAGCCTGATCTATTATGCTCACTCAAATAAATGGCTTGAATGATGTGCTATCTCACTAATCTCCCCAACGCCACCCCTCTCGAAAACATAAGTTGCAAATGTAGCAAGGATGAAGATCTGACAATCTCAGGACTCTAATTGACAGCCCAGGGGGTTGGTCTGCGAAGGGTGAAATGTCAGGCAGCGCTGAAGAGAGCAAAGAGAAGTGTGTGTGAGAGAGAAAGAAGCTCACAATCTTTTTCATTAACACACCAGGCTATGATGGGGTCACCCCATATAACAAATTTTAACAATATTATACAAACCGGTTGCATTGGGCAATGAACCTATCTTGCATGGGTTATAGCCCTCATTTTAAAGGTCATTATTCGAAGTTTAATATAGACCCCTTCTTTTACATGCGCATTTAGGACTATTTTATCTATAAAATGAGCTATAATCAGTGTGCCGTAATTGCGCGATTACCAGAGGGATAACAGAAACTACGAGATAATGTTAGTACTATCTTAAACATTTTCAGGGAAGATATACTTTGAGATTTCCCATTTTGAGCCGGGAATTTCTATCTACAAAGCAGACACTTTACGTAAATGCTCCTCTTGGATATCCGAAAATCATCGGGATGCAAAAATGACAACACAAAGTCCACCTGTCTAGATCAGCTGATAATCGCACGGGCCTTGTATCACCCTTTTTCTTTCAGGCTCATCATGCATGTTTTTACTTCGCTGTTGAAAGCTTATTATTCATTGCTATTTACCTATGGTGCGGGTTTCAAGAGAAGCGAAACCAGCATTTTGCCCGTTTTCGGTACGGTGGTGGGATATATAGACTAATATCAGACAGCATGTTGTTTTGTTTTGCATAGTTCGCGGCTCCAAGAAACAGCAAAACTTGTTTTGTTTATTCTCCGACAATATATGCCACTTTCTTGTGTTCGACCGTGGTTACTTCATGACCATGCGGGACTTCTGAGGAGGTTATTTTCTCGGTAAGGTTCTTTGTAATTCAGTATAATGCTCTTTTCGCGACGGATATAGAGAAAGCAGGCTTTATGAGAAGCCACAAACGGGCAATTTGCTTTCCATTCAGTTAAGCTCGCTTTATTTTCTTTGAAGACCCCTCTGCACTAGTATTACATAAGAGTTGTGGCTGCAGATATAAAATACATGGCTTATTACGAAACGGTTGTGCTATATATTGGGAAAACTTTGATGGGCAGGTAATGGATGTGACTTGGTGGAGACGGCCGTACCAGTCGATACTGCTTGGTAAAAACTGAGCTTGAGTAAGCGGTTGTGTGAGAGCGCGGACGGGAAACTTCAAACGAATGAATGGTGCAAATTTGAGATATGCGCGTGCCCTGTCCGAAATAAGTGCCTGAAAAATTTGTGAAAAAAAAAAACAGGGACTAGCAATGCGCCAGCGATGTGATAGACGTGACAAGCTACTTTCTGCTTCAAACGATGACACACGTTCGTCGTATGAATTCAAATAGCGAATTAATCTTGTAGCCTAAGTCCATGTTAGCCAGGCGCTTTATAGGGAGAAAACCAAAATTCTGACCTAGGTTTTCGCTTCCTGTTGGTATTAGAAAAATAGTCTGTTTTCTTTCAAAAGATGGTTGAAGGCCAGTTCACATACTAAATAAACAGGAAGCGAAGTAAGCCTGTTTTAAACATAAAAACAGCACTGCGACATATCGCTCCCGTCCGCTGCTTTATTGTTACGTGCTAAGGTTCGAAACCGATGAGGAGGAAGAGGAGCAAGACAAAAGGAAAATCTAAGCTGGTGAGCATTGAGCTCTAGGTTTCTTCAACGGAGAAAAGACGCCTCGTTACGTATCCAGTGCGTAAGCATTTGGTGGAGGCTCGGAGTACACATGCATTTATAAAAAAGAATGTGTCATCTGCAAAGAGGCGAAGAAGCAATTTGAAAACCGCTCCAGACTACATCGAGCACCCACATGGACTTTATTCTTCGTATATCGAGAAGTATGTACATAGCTCCTCACATACTCCAAGCACCTATTTTCCGCATATTTTCCGTGGTCAAATAGAAAAGGTGTAACCCTAGTAAAAAAATAAATCGTGGTTTTATAAGGCCAGCCTTATTTCTGCAAAAAAAGGCGATTGTACTTCGTGAGAGATTAAGCAGTCGAAAAAAGTTCGGCTTAGTTCGTGTTCCCTTTACCATTCCTTATTTGCATGGCTTATGCAAAGCACTTTGAAAAAAAGTCAGAAACAAAATACGTGATTCAGATCAATGACAATGCTTTTTTACATCTTTAGCGGCTTATTTATTGCGTGGTTTTTCAGCATCTTATTTCAGGGCAGCAATATGGGTACCTTTCTTCTCGGTTGATTGCGATGATACACGGGAGGCTGGCGTCCTTTCGGGGGCACCTGTGGCAGAAATGTTACTTGTATGTTACAGAAATAAAAGAATTAAGCATGTGGTTGTCGGCAGTGTAGGACGACCGCGCTAACATCTATTCCAGAGTAGCCCGAGGAGCAGCGGCGGCAGCGTCTGCCGAGGAGAAATTTCAGAACTTTCTATTTCTCTCGTACCGGCACTGGTTGCTATTTTTCGGCTCATGGAAGGTGCTAACACGCACATTTGAGGAAAAATAAGGGCTATTATTAGCGTTGTAGAGGTGCGTATAAAGCGCAATGAATTGTTTTCCCTCTGCGTGTGAAGAGGCTGCGGGAAAACAATTTATTCTTAAATATTCAGTTCTGCTACGGCATTAAAGGGAAGGCGTATTTGTGTGTTTTGAGGCCATCACATTTTTTCGATCGGTTCAAGTCATTTTGTTGGTAATAAAAAAGTAAGGCTGTTGTTTAGGTTGATTAAGCACAGATATACATGGAAGACGGGTATTTAGCACACATTTAGCTCATTTTTGCTTTGCCGAGGTCTCAATTCACAACGTATACAAGGTGTGATGCGCTCTTCTATAATGGGGAAGGAAACGTATTTATGGCCATTAGGTATACTTTCTGACATTAGCTATAGAATATGACTACTTTCGAAGCGTTTTTTTGTTTCCAGAGGCCAACAACAAGATCGACTGCAGAACGTGCGGAAGCCAAGTACCGAGATCGGAATTACGCTGTGACCAGGAACACGGCTCTCTCGAATTAAGATATTTACTGAAAATATCTAGAACTGGTGAGGAGTTCAATTTTCAGTGGTCGCTTTAAAGAAAGTTCAGAAACATCTGGCAAAAGCTAGAACTGGTATTTGCGATCATTCTGCATTGCAATTACTGATTTGTAGAAATTAGGCGTGAAGGTTGGTGAACATGTTAGCAGCGCGTTTCGTAGAATGCAGTTAAAAAGCGTATACCTGTCCCTCTTATGTTAATATATTCATTTAGAAAGAAAACAGTGCCTAATACTATATTTTATACATCATCATCATAGTGACTACTCTAAAAAATACTGTATAGAGGCGATAGTAAATAACCCTCCGCTAAGTGCGAAGGCTAATCAAGAGGGTTCTACTTAAGTTGAGGGCAACTCAGAGGGCTATGAAGCGAAAAACGGTAGGGGTAACATTAAGAAATAGGAAGGGTGCAGAGTGGGTCAGAGAAATAACTCAAGTTACTGACATTCTGGTGGAAATAAAGAAGAAGAAGTGGGCATGGGCAGGACACGTAGTGCGAAGAGAGGATAACCGATGATCGCTTAGGGTAACAAACTGGATTTCAAAGGAACGAAAGCGTAGCAGGGGGCGGCGGAAGGTTAGGTGGACTGATGAGGTTAAGAAGTTCGCAGGGGTCAAGTGGATGCAGCTACCGGGTTAATTGGAATATGGAAGAGGCCTTCGACCTGCAGTAGGTATAGTCAGGCTGATGATGATAAAGTGTATTTTTGCGTGCGAAAGCTACATGTCATTTTGTAATAAACAGTCTTCGTTTGGGACAAAAAATCATAGCTACGCCAAAATAAGCTAAACTAATTTTGTAAAAGAGTAAATATGACCAGTGTAGGTTAGACAGCAAAAGGATTACCGATGCAATGTGCTCATTAGCAGTAACTAGTTGTCAATAGGTAAATAAGGACATAAGACAGAAATTACATAATTACGTCAATATGTATTCACACACTTTGCCTTCATTTCCTTTCCTTTGATAACTGACCTCTATTCGTATTATATAGTCAGGATTAGCTCTTTCTTTCACTTTGGTCATACCCAATGGCAATCACGGTAGCCGTGTAGTCATGGTATTATAAATACGGCAGAGGTACGCTTCATTGTTGCAATGGAAACATGAGGTTACGCAGACGGGGAGTTAATCCGGCAATCTCTGATATCTCTGATGATAGCCTACAATTGATTCTCGACTAAAATAAACCTCGCAGGGTATATCCTGCAATAGACTCTAGTGTGACGAGCGGTACCTCCTGTCAGTATCGCTAATACAGGGTGAATCTGGTTGTGCTGCAGGCTCGACACGATTAGGCCAACTTTATCTTCAAAGCAGATCACGCAAGTACCTGGATCCTTGCTCACCTAATTCGACGCGTACCAGTTACGCATCTACTCTACGTTCACACCAATCATAGCAGCACTATCTTTCAAACGCTTTAGCAATGCACAGCAAATCGACTCAGTGCATTTCAGGCGCCTAGAGCTTAAGTCCGTCCATTTTCCTTGCTGCGTTACCTTGGCAAAGAGCTATATTTAACGTTGGTGCATTACTGCAATGTGTTCGGCACACATTCCATGAAACGCATATCTTCATCGAAAACTCGCGCAGCTATGCCTGGTTTCTCAAATTCAGCGGGCATAAAACAACGAGTGTTGCTGAAGCTATAGTGTTGCTGAATTCCGATTTGAAGTTTATTATTCTGGTCCTCCCAGCCAAACAACGAAAACTAAAATTTTCCGACATCAAGAGAACCTCCTGAACACGATAGCACATCGACTGAGTGAATTAATGTGTCCTCAACCGTTTTGATTCTTAGCATTTTCTAAGAAGAGCCAGGCACCCACTAAGGAATGGTTGATAAGGTAAAAATGATACAAATATAATGCCGGTGGCGCCATGGTCTATAATTTTGTGGCTGTAACAAGATGCGTAGATCAATACTTGAACCTTGATACTTTCTCTAAGCTGCACCCTACAGGGCCTAAAATAGTATTTGATAGACTAAGCATAGCTGTAGACATCACACTTTGTATCGCAGCGAGAAGAAGATGAATATGTAGTAGAAAATAGTTAGCGACCCTTGCGTATCGCCCATGTAATGAAGCGGTGAAACGCGTAGAAACAGTTCTCAAAATAAAATCAGTTTTAGAGAGAAGAAAAATTGTATCCAGATTTCTCCTTATCTGTTAAGCAGGCATAGCTCTATAGATTATATGGGTCCTAGCAGGCACTTTACATTTATATACGCTCCATGCTGCGATAACATGGGCGTGGTGTGAGATGGCAAAGCTAGGGACCCGATGAGTTGTGTGAAGGCACTTACGTCTCGGTAAGGAGATAGCCGTAGATTCTGCTCTTCTGGATGCAAGTATGGCGCATGCAGCGCTTTTGCTCATAGTATTTTTCACCTGGTCTGTAAGTCTTTCCCCTGTAACGACACTTTCCTGGGAAAAGAAGGTACATTTAGCCGCTCAGCAGTGTTTTTTATTCTTCATAAACCATATACAGGCTAATCACATACGAAGTGCTATCGATCGTGAGTGATTCGATTTCCCTTTCTAAATGATGAGCTCATTTTTTGAACAACTATGACAATGGCACTATATCGTTCGATATTGAAACTTTTCCTCACATGCTGTTAAAAGGGCAACATAGAAGTAATGGTTTCGGCTGCGGCCCAGAAATGAATGACTGTGCTCACTCACACAGTGTTTGTAAGCATATTATCAAAGGCACACCTAAAGCTTACGGTCTTCATTTCTAAGAGTATTTATGGCCCACTGAAGATTACTTGTGCGTTAGGTATCACAGAAAACGAAAATGGGTAGTTGAAGAGAATGTTTCTTCATCTCAGCAATACAAAACCGTTATTGAACTGTATGAAGCAACTCTTATATATTATTTACCTAACATATTGGTGAATGAAAAGTAGGGAATTGGTTCTAGGCCTAGAATAATGCATTTGTTGAGAACATGAATCAGTTTTCTGTCTTGAGGTGTACCCAATAAATTGATTATATTGATCAAAAGTTGATTTTAATTAATACTACCTCATGAAATTGAGATCTTCCATATATCTCCAATTAACCCGGTCCTGCGCCAGCTGCATCCGCTTGACCCCAGTGAACTTCTTAACCTCCTCTGCCCACCTAACTTTCTGCCACCCCCTGCTATGCCTTCCTTCTCTTGGAACCCAGTTTGTTACCCTAAGCGACCATCGGTTATCCTCTCTTCGCAGTACATGTCCTGCCCAGAATCTTATATTCTTCTTGATTTCAACTAGAATGTCAGTACTTGAGTTATTTCTCTGACCCACTCTGCACGCTTTCAATTTCTTAATGTTACCCCTACAACTTTCGTTCCATAGCCCTCTTTGTTGTCCTCAACTTAAGTACAACCCTCTAGGTAAGCCTCCAAGTTGCAGCCCCGTAGGTGAGTATAGGTAAGATGCAACTGATGTATACTTTCCTCTTCAGTGATACCGGTGAACTGCTAGTCATAATCTGCGAGTAGTTGCCGAATGCGCGCCATCCCAATCCTATTTTTCTTGTTATTTTATTTCATGGTTCGGATCTGCGGGTACTACCTGTCATAAGTAGACATATTAGCTTACTACTTCTAGTGCTTTGCTACCTAACGTAAACTGCTGTTCCTTCACGAGGCTGTTGAACATTACCTTAGTCTTCTGCATATTGATTTTCAAGCCTGCCTTTCTACTTATTCTGTCTAGGTCACCAATCAGTGTGACATACTGAAATATGACATTATATTTTTGAGCACACCAAGGTGAAGAACCGACTAGCTGCTTACAATATAAATATGAACCAAACAAGCAATAATTAAGATGTCGTAAGACTAAAGAAATTTACCAATTTTTTTTTTATTGTTTTGAATTTCCATCTCTGATATGTAATTTTGGAATAATGACCGCAGCGATCCAGTCGTGTAAGTCTACAACTTCCATGCTTTACTGTAGCCGAATATTTACAATGTTAGCAAGCTCCATCAGAGGTCCTAGTTTCTTTAGGAACATCCTTCTCGGCGCAAAAGATTTCCGTGCAGCACGTGCTACACAATTACTTTACAACATGAATGCATTTTCATACTTGTTTTGAACTAATAAGAAAAATGAATGTAGAGGTGATTGTTTTTCCCAAGCACGTGTTTTATGGTATAGTAGAAGTTGGGAAAACGAGCAACGGTATGTGTCAGCTGAAGTACAACAGCTAATTCCTTTTGGTATATACGCTCATATTTATTGCAACAATAGTCACGAATGGTTGAAGCTATTCGAGTAGCTTGGTCCGGATAGCTAAAAACACAGCAAGGGCATGTACGAAAAAATCGTTCAGGAACCATGGCGATCACGAGCGTTCCCCAAATCTCGCGGCCAACGTGCAATATGTGGAGATAGGATGTATTTTATGCGGTTCCTTGTTCTTTTTTCCACAGCCTGCTGACAGCTCCGATTTGTTATGAGGATTGGGCAGCCTTTTTGGAATTATTGACGTTTAATTAACGTTAACACTATTGCGCTTAATAGGATTTGCCACCAGCCTAGAGCAACAATTTTTTTGTTCCAGTTGTATATATAAAGAACTCCCAACACAACGGGCATTAAATTGGTAAAAATATTGATCTAAATAGTCTTTGGTCGCTCTTTTCTTTTGACAAACAGATTTTGTTAGCACCGCTGTCGTCGCTATGTATCTCGAACTGAATTTCATCTTCATCGCATGTATTGCAGTACATATAAACTCGATTCATGCTGGTTACTCGCATACCTCTAACTATGCTAATAGGAAGAGCTTTTTTACACCGTTGCGAAGCATCTCGCGGACCACTGCACGCGATGTACACATTGCGTAATAAAAATCGAATGGCTGGAAGCATTTTCCTTTTAATTGATTGATATTGTTTTGTGTAAGGTAAATAATTATATTGCTCATCTTAAGCGATAGCATATGCCGCTTGTTGTAATGGAAAGACTTCACCGTCGCCGTAACCCACAATTGAAGAAACTGTGGGAAAAATACGCATTCGATTATGTATTCAAATTGTGCATCAACCATATTTATGCTGCGTTAGGAGTGGCTGCTTACCATTTCGTTTCTGTTATAGCATTCATCTGCTGGTCAGCTTGGAGGCAATTGTGCACAAATATTTCACCCGATTGATTTCATGAGTACTGCTGATTACATCATTTTATTGTGAGCGCAGCTGCGTACCGAGAGGTGAAACAAATAGTACGTCCTTCCATTTCCTGAAATTCAAGCCGACTGAAAAAATTTCCATTTTTAAAAATCCGTACCTGTTTCTAATTGGAGCACTGCGAAGGAAAAGACAACACGGACTAATGCCAGTGTTTTGCATGTTTTAACCATTTAAGCAGACTTAATGCCGGATAGTTTTGTGTACAGCTTCTGTAGCTGAAAGGGCTCTGCTGCAATAAAACACTAACTCTAACTGCAGTAAAACACGACTCATCGCAACCAAATCGACAAATCTCTTTGCTGCAAGTACATCTTCCAGCAAGCACACTGGTAAATGGAAAAGCAGTAGGAATCATTTCAATGTAAAGTGCACAAAAGTATTCTTCGGACAGTATTCACCTTACATAAGCAAACACAACGCAGTTCTTAAACAAGAGTTGTAATAGGTGATAGGTTTCAAAACAGCACTGTAAAGGTTTCTCAAATGTAAGTAATGCGTGGCTTACCATTTCTATAGGCGCCGCGTTTATAGATCTTTGCTTCATCAGAGGTTTCTAATAACAAAAACGTGATTAAAAGGCTAATCATGATGTATTTATAGATGGTCATAATTTTGCCTTCGCTTTGCGACGGTGAGTGCTTGAAAGAAGTGTCTATAAGGAAGAAAAGAAGCTCTTTCCTCGAATTTGAAGCATATATAGGCAAAGAAAGAATCAATATTCTTCTATCCTAGTATTTTATTCGCGCAAAACTTGTACGCTCCTGCAGAATCCTTCGGGTTCGGCAGGTTCTTCGCCGTCTTGCGGGAAAATTGCGAGATGAAAATGCATTGTCTCTGAGGCGATTGTCACAAGCACCAGAGATGGATTTCATTACCGTGCGGTTTATTCCTGCTTTTTTCAACCTAATTCCGCAATGCCGTCACTGGCGTCTGTGCTTGTCCATTGTAAAATATTGATTGGAGTTCAGTCATCACGAGAGCAAATGACATCGTATTTTGTTCAGCAAAGCGCTTGCGATGTAAGCTAGTTGGTTCATATAAGAGGTGAAACTACAGTGAAAGGGGACGAGCCGGACATTAAGCCTGAACTGTTCTCTCCCGTGTCCGGTTTTCTTTCTTTTGATGTTTTCACATTCAGCTGTAGATTCAGATTTGCCTTATCTTAGCAAAGCAAGCACGCACCATATGATGACACGCTAATCAGGATATTCAAAGTTTATTATAGTTTTACGGCAATAAAAAAATTAACACTAAATAAGGAAAAACAAATCAAGTTCTAGTTCATTATTGTATTTTCTTTCTCCTATGCTGCCACTGCCGTTATATGAAATGAGCAAAAATGGACGGAAAAACCAACAATAATTCGCACAATGCAACTAAGCAAACGGTCTGCTGTGAGACATGAGTCGTTCTTACTAGACCATGCACCTGTCAAAAAGGACGCAGCATTGTTCTGTCGGCATTGTTTTGTCGTTCGGCAGCGCTGCTGAACGGTCTGCATTTTAATGATTTAGCTGCTTGCAATACATCGCAAAAAACACTATCATTAAAGAGAAGGAATTTTCAAATGGACCAATGTGTGATAGATTTTCTCTACAGCAATAGCTGAGAGGCGTGCCATTATTCACCCAGACATTAAAAAAAACAGAAAGATATGTGTCCTAAATACTTTAGTTTGTATCAGTAATAGAAATCTGCCTTTTTTTTATGCCAGGCGGAGTAACTTGCATTTCCTTTCACATATTATTACGTGTTTCTTTGCATTTTGCATGTATGTTTTAATTGTCCCATTAAACAAAACAAAGTTTTGAAACGGCACCCATCAAAAACAAATTTCGATTCATTAAACTGAAACAAAACGACGGCCAACTTTGTTGCGGAAAAATAATTTGTCAATATACCGACCGGTTAAATATTAGAGAAACAAGAAATTAAATTTATATGAGGATGTAGAAAGTTGACAGGTGCTATTCAAAGTGTGAGTTTCATCTATTTAGATTTGGCGAGAACATTTCAGAGCAGTAATCAATAAATGATACCAGTCTGTCATACATAAAAAATTCATACTGAGTATTTCACAATTCGGGAGACTCGTATGAAAAGAACGCGTCTATATGCAGCATGGCAAACCTGAAGACAAGAAAGTTATCAGTGTAGATCCTGCCACAATGTTTCTTGGAGGAACAGAAAGGATGGTTAAATGACAATATGTCACCTAATCAGGGATGCTAATAGCCAAGCCAAGAGTAACTGGAGTTTGCTAGTCAGTGTACCAGTAATTACCATGTTTTTATTAAATAGAAGTTGAAACTCGAGGGTTCGCTCTACCAGTCGTTAAACAGTTAATAAGCCATCCACTGCATCGAGCTCGATATGTTTGACCGATATAGCTGGAGAAATAAAAATCTGTTTTCAAACATGTTTGAAGTTTTGGTATCTAGGGGAAAAATTTAAACCATCCTCTCTTAATTAAAGCTGCAAATTCGCTTTAGCAATCCTACAGTGTACGGAGTATAATTTTAAAGGTGTGGTTGTCCTGAAGCATCCAATCCTTCAATCAGTGCCAAACGTTAGCGGCAAGGTTATTTAGTTTGTATAAGCTAATAAATGGTAAGATGCACCCGGAGACAATATGGTCACAACGCTCTAATCACCGCAAGCTTCATAGGAAGATGCAGTTACAGGATGAACATTCCCATCTGCAATACAATAACACACTCTAGAGTAGCTTTAAAGAAATTCCACCAGAAATATTATGAAGCATGTCAGAACGGTAATAGTCGGGCTATAAGAACATTTTTTTTTGTTGGCTTCAACTTTTTGTACCTCCCAAAATAGCACTGTGTAAAAATCTTTCTTACTTCTTCAGCGGAGAGTAAATTTCACCCTCGGCAATATTCCAGAAAAGCTTTAAGACGACTAAAACAAAAAAAAAAACATTTATTCGGCCGTGATCAATACATGCAAGGTGAAATAGTGAAATGGTCGATGAAAACTACTTTTGGATTCGAGAATATCGGCTACTCAATAAACTTTTTGCCCTTAGCAGCTCAGTCGAGAAATATCTAAATGACCGAAATCCAGCTCCATCAAGAAGCCTTCAAACCTTCTCCCAATTATAGTCATGTAGAATTTGCTGTTTTTTGTTGCCTCTCGGGTGGCTAGGGAACCTTTCTCGCACTATAATGTAGTTTTGGCACAATGACGCAAAACGGTGGTCTACGGCGATGGGGATATGAACCGATGGCTTGATGGCAGAACGTCTTCACTGCAAAGACAGTTTTCGATTTCTTGCGATGGTTCACCGGGGTGGTGATAAGGGGCGTCGATTAGAAACCTGCTGAGGCCGAGTCTTCGGAACAGGAAGCGGCGAAGGACGTGGCCGGCATTACTGTAGTGGAAGAATAGTGGGCAGTTATTCGCTTTTTTGCAGGCATCGCACTTCTTGGGGCTCAAGGGTTGTTCATATAGGTTTGACGGGCAGAGGCCAAGCGGCGGTGTTCAGGAGCAGCCAGCTCATGTCGAGGAGGGATTGGAGGGTCCGTCCAGGTGCAGGACGCCGTAATGCGGAGGAAGATGTTACCCTCGGTGGTTCTTGAGGAGCGCTCGTTGGTGACGTTGTTGCCCCAAGCGCCAGCTGTACTTCGCAGACGATGTCCGAGAGCGTCGCTACTTGGGGATGTTGTGATGATGGCAGCAGGCAACGTCGGATGATCTCACGGATAATGTTTCATAGGCTGTCTCGTTTGCGCGAGAGCTGTTGTGTGGGCTTCCGTACACGCCTTCAAGGGGGTCGATTGTACTGGCGCAAGCGGGAGTACAGAGCTCTTTTGATGGTGGATGGTTGTGTTTCAAATTCTGCCACGATTTTAGGCGTAGTTTTGACGAGGCCTACAGAAACCGACTCCTTAACACGCATCAAACATTTCAGTTTGATCAATTCAGTCATGTTCAGATAGACGCGGCGAAAGAGGAGCTTTATTTCCTCAGCTTATGCCAGGGCAGGCTCAATGGAGAGTTTAATCCTTGATTGGGGAACGGCATGTGCTTTTCTTTTCTTAATACACTGGCGAAAGTCTTCAAGAGCTAATGTTTGAATGTATCCCAATCCGTTACAAGACTCTCTTGTTTTTTAAACCAAGTTTTCACTGGTGCTCGAAGTGTCAAGTAAACTTTCCTGAGCTTTGTTGAGTGTTTCCGAGCGTTCAATCCCGACATGAGGTCCAAGAGGTCATTCCTGTTTTGTGATTCTTCATTAGGAAATCCTTGGAAGATTCTGGCTGCACGAATACATGAAGTAGTTTCCGTTCAAGCAACTTCGGTGGTATTGCCCGTTGATGCAAGTCAGCACCTCCACTAGATGTCACGTTACCCTATTGAAAACACCAGTGCCACTGGGTCCCAGCGCCCCAGCTCCATACCTGATTATGGTCTTAGTATGACGCTGGAAAATGGGCGCACTGAGACGCGGCATACTGGCACGCTCCGCACTGGCGGCACTGTTCGTCCGGAGAGAAAAAAGGCTTGCGATAAAAATTAAAAGGTAAAAAGTAACGAAGCAAGTTAGGGACATTATGAATCCCTAAAAAAGTAAAAAAAAAAGAAAGCAAAATGAGTGGCACCTAGCGCGTTTCGAACTCGATACCTAGGAACCTATTCAATCACTAGCTTTTTTTTTTCTTTATTACCAATTTTTTAAGCACACAGCATACACTCTGAATATTCAACAACAAAGCAAAACAAAAGGAATGCTAAAAGCACTAGGCACGTTCTTCCTAAAGCGCTAGATTTAAAAGGGCTTTACGTAAGCCAGCTGATCCAGTACAGGTAGCCACTCCGGAAAATTATCTTGTGCACGCAGAATTCAATCACAGGCTCTCCACGCTAACCACTCGGCTGCGCCGTTTTTTTTTTTTTTCATTATTGCCTGAATTTTGCAAGACAACATAGACACACAAGACACATAATAAGCCTGCCGGGGGCTGGCTTGGTCGTTCTGAAATTCCTGTAGATCCATCAAAGTTTCTACCTTTGGCAACCACTCAGGATTATCATCGACAAACTTCACAATCACGATAAAGCAACGGACAGCCTCGCGGAAAAAAATTCGTGCAGGACGCGCATCAGGATCACAGCGGTGTCCTGTCATTCGTGAACGCCATTTACTATGCAGGCCCATTAGCATCATTGAATCATATGGAACCCCCTACTCATTTTGCGTGGGTAAGTACCGTATTCCGTAAGAATTAAAAGGTAATTGTTTCGTTATGATTCTTTGAAGAACGTCCCAAAATAGACCCTTTGCCAACAATGGAGAAATACATGAGCTATCGTTTCTGGCTGTTTACAAAATTAGCAATATTCACCACACGGAAGAAATAAACCTTTTTCTTGCAAAAACACTTTTGCCGGCAAAGTTCCAGTGTGTAACTTAAAAAGAAGGTTTTAGCCGCTGCTGGCACTTTATTCTCTTTATCCTCTTCAGTACATTCCTTCCGGGGCTTCCCCTGTATATGGCCCTATAGATGGGCTCCGAAAGAACAACTTCGCAAAAATCTTTGTACAACTTTTTTTTTTCACAGTTGATAAATATTCTTTTGAAAATCTTGCAGAAAGAAATCGCACACTTTGAAAAACTTCTCTAAACTAACCTAAAATACCCCGCGTGCAACTTTCGGTTGCACAACCAAATCTGGCAGTGCAAGTCCAAGCCTAATTTGGCAGACAGTGAATAAAAATGGACCATGAACGTCACGCAGGAACAGAAATCTGCTGAAAGTATGCCGCAAAAAAAGATGTCCTAAGCTAACGCCGCCATCCTTGACACTTCTAAATAAATTCGTGCGGCTGCATCGTTCCATATTTCCTCCCATGCAGCCTCCCATATTTCTCCTCTCTCTCATATTTCTCCACTCCATTTTACGAGTTATCTAGAATTGTGCAGGAAGCGAAATAAAGCTTAGCCGTGCCAATCGTGGAGTGTCAATGGCGATGCGTCTGTAAGGGCAGTGGCGTAGGATGTGGCCGGCCTCACCGCAGTGGAAGCATACTGGTCGCTTATTAGGCGACCTCCAGGCATCGCATTTCCTGAGACTTTTCACATCGTCGGTAGGCTTGGCGAGCGGGGTCCTAGGGGCTCAAGAGCAGCAGTGAGAGTGTAAAAATTATTTTAATGGTTGTATAAAAATTGTAAAATGATTATTGCAGTTTAAAATGTCGGCAAATATAAGCATTGCCAATTAAGGTTAGGAAAGTTTGTTATTCTTTTATTCTAGTTTGACATTGTTTAATAAATTATCTAGATGACTTTAAAATCAAAATGTGTCTACTTGCTCAGTACTATATTTGCTCAACTAATGGCTTTTCCTTTTTTGCTCCTGGCAGTGCTATCCATATGGGATTGCACCGCAATGCCGACCCCGTTGTGCCTGCTATCCAGAATTTGGTAGACCCCATGTAGGAATGTGCTTTGACCCTTCGGTACCGCGACCTCAGGGCTACAGTCCATCTGTAGGAACAAGTTCAATTGGCCAAGTTGGGCATGGTGCTTACACAGCCCATCAACATTGAATAAATGAGTTCAATAAAACGTGTCTTCAGTGCATGCTTATTGAGCTGAGAAGTTTAATAAAAAAGTAAACTCACACTGGGCTATTCTGCGTGTCTCTCCTTTTAGCTGATATTTAAGCCAACTAATTTTGACAATGAGCTAAAATTGCTTGCGCCGAACACACATACTTACTCCGAATCGCCATGTGAGGGGTGTCGGTCGCAGCCACATCAACGATGGCGTATTTCATGACCTCTAAATAAGCCGACTAAAGCGTTCCTGATGACGTTGCTCATATATTATGAACTAAGGATGAGCCGTACGCTTGCCTCGGAACAGAGGATTGATCTATTTGACACGTTCTGAAAGAAACCTAATGCAGAAACAAGCTGGAAGGAAGAAAAAGAAGGGCTTCCCATTTTGTGTCGGCCCTGTGTTCTGCCTTGTTCCTTGTTTTTTGCCTCATATCATGAAACTGAGGAGATTGTCTGGTCGCGTCAGCATTATGTTTTTTGTTGTTCCAAACAGTTATTCTCGGTTTAGGACTCGTCCTCAGTCAACGTGACCGAATATCTAATGCATGTTCCAGGCTTTACGGCAAGAGCAGAAACAGGTTTCTGTTGCTGTTTTTTGTGGCGCTTGCGCAGACCCCTTTACTACTTTTCTACTATCTATACTTTTCTATACTTTTCTACTATCGGTTATCCTCCCTTCTCACTGCATCCCCTGCCCGTGCTCATTTTCTGTTCTTGATTTAGACTAGAGTGTCATGATTTCTAATAATTTTTAACCCACTATACACGCTCCATATCTCTTAAAGGATCCTAGAGCCTTATTTAAACACATTGTTCCATCTTTTCGTTGCATAGATTGAGTTTTTCGGACGCCATTGGCGGTGGACGTACAGTGCATATTGTGTTCATGCTAAAGGAGCGCGAAAAGACGAACACTGCAGCGAAGACAACACGACCCAAGCACTCACTAGCAGAAGAACGGTTTATTTGGGGAAAAACAGCTTAAGAACACAAGAAAGGGGAACAAAAATTGGGCATTGTATTTTGTTTGTATTTTTTTTTCTTCTTCTGATCTTAGGCTGTTTTTCCCTAAGTAAACCACTCAGTTGAAAGTGAACGCTTGTGTCGTGTTGTCGTCTTTGCCGTGTCCGGGTTTTATCTCTCGTATATCATGAATACTTACCAAATCACCCAACTCCTCATGTTAAAGCGTGTATTGTGGTATTTAATACTTTAAGTGCTCTAGAAAACTAGTTGATGGTACTGATGATGTCATTACGCAGTGGCCCTTTCGGCACCGGATGCGACTACATTGGTTGGGAGCTTGATGATTGGATCAACGATAAAATTATAGCTAAAGGGGGTCAAAAGTAAATATATGTTCCATCACGTATGAGAGCACCCCCCCCCCCCCCCCTCGCCCTGGTCGACTGTTCTCTCATATACTTGCGTTCTCTATTAAACCTGCAAAACGAGCATGTATGCTTCTTCATCAAAGCCCTTCAAAATATTACAAAATTGCACAGCTAGAGGATGCGGCTGTTGCTCCGCCTCGGAGAATTTAGCCCCTCTCAAGCACGGATGGCTTTGACACGTATAGCTAGCCTCTACAATGTGTAACATCCTGCCTGCGCCGTGGGTTTCTCTCTTGTGATATCTCGCGGATGTTTGTGCTGCCATGAGCACGAAAACTACGCGATACCATGCTACTCGAGCACGGCAAAGCGCTAGACTATTGTCCTTTCATATATTTCCCTCTCGGTATGAACGAAAAAGAATGTGGGTGGAAGTCCTGGATGTTCACGAGTAACACAAACTGGGGTTGTGAAACATGTCCTTTCATATTGCCGCCTGCATGCATATGACGCTGCGATACCTATTATCTTGCGACATCGAGGAAGCATTTCAAATGGCGGTCACTCTCGATGGGAAGAATTGCCCAATTCTGACTTCTATCGCATTTGTTTGTAATATGCGCCGCGGCTTAGGTACTAAAATTGTGTGAATGGCATCATATACATGCGTATTATTCACAGATGCATAAAACGACATTACATATAAGCAGCCTGTCATCGCCCCTTTAAGCAATTAGATTGAGAACATGTTGATAAATGCTTCCTAAATTCATTTCTAGATGCATTAAACTGATATGCAATTTTGCCGTAGTAAGATTTGTAACGTCATCGTTAAAGGCACGCAGAGGTAGAGGAGTGGGCATAGGAAATAAGTCATGTTTATATAGCAAGAATAAAAGGGGTCGAAGCATGGTGCCCTGTAGAACAGCGGAAATGATCACCTCGGTGGCTAATGTAGTATTTTACCAGTGAAACTCTTAATAACCTCCCTTAACCACCGGATACGATCATCCTCAAGTGTATCCTATAAAGTTCGACCCGAAAGGGTGTTTCTAATATCGTTGATAAACTAAAGGATCCATCCTGGGCGGGAACCGATTACATCATTGCTAAGGTGCTCAGAAACACTAAACATGTCTGCAGCTTAGTTTTATCGCTCATATTTCAGCAGTCGAAGCATCAATACCATTCTCTTGGACTAGACAATCGAGAATGTCACTCCTATCTTCAAAAAAGATAATTCCTCTTTCCCGAGCAACTACAGACCGATAACTCTCACAAGTGTTTGTTGAAAAAATATAAAGCGTCTTATTACCACTTTGCAACTTTCCTATCATATGTTGACTATTTCCATCCTTATCAGCACGACTTCCACCAATGATACAATTGTGAATACCACGAAACCTTTCGATACATATCCGCATCGCCACCTGCTGCGCAAATTGTCTAATTTAACCTTCATATAACCACGTGGATCACAAATTTCCTAACAAATCCCTGTTGTCACCTACTCCTATTCATTTACAACTTTCCACGTCCGATCATGTCTTCGCCAAGGTACTTCACTAGGCTACCTAATTTTCCTAATTTATATTCATGATTATTAAATTACATAACATCTAACATACGACTGTTTTATAAATAACCATTCTGACAATACTTTACTACAGGATGATGAACCAAAAGTGCAAGAATGGTGATATCTGGTTCATAAAAGTAAAGGTCAATAAACCTTTGATGCCTCCTTCGTAGATGTAACTGCTCACCTCCGAGCTACCACCTTTATGGTCCTCCAAAATCGACACTATTCAATACCTAACAAGGGAGGCCAAATTGCCATCATGTTAATCCTACACATCGTTTGTCAGCCCTAAGCAACGCTACGCCCATTCTGTATTAGATGCTTACCGAACTCATTTGACCAATTTAGTGGAACCTATTCAAATTGATCTTCACGACCGGATCTCTCAGATTACTTATATCGCTCCAGTATAGCCCCAAACTGGAAATTCTCATTCTAGATGTGCGCCGGAAACTGGCTCGCCTTTCGTTTAATCGCAAGGTTTACAACAGCTTTCCAACTGACAAACTTTTTCTAGCCCTTCCGTCATTTCACCGTCTACACACCAAAGCTGTCTACCTCCAGCGAGCAGATACCGCAACATTCCTCAAATCATTTTTCTCCCCACTGCCCTCGATTAGAAGGACCTTAACGGAGACATCGCCTCACAACCGACATTCAACGTTTCAAAACTGCCATCGATGGCCATTTTGTGAAATGTGCCGCACCTCAAGTCCACCCCTTATGTATAGCCCTCAAATAAGGCCGTTGAGGGATTCGGTAAATAATTCAATCTTCGATCGCTATGAGCCTGCGTTTATGGACGATTCGATGGTAATTCAAAATCTCTCTTAGAAAGTTCTGAAAAGCAAATTGAGTACGAAAATTCCTGAAACTGCGTTCTCTCAAGCCCTTAGAACATCAGGGGGACACCTCGGCTCCGCAGTTAAGAGTGTTGCGCGTGAGCGTTTCATGCGTTAGCATTTAACGCGTTAGCGTTAGCCAGGCGATATCCTGTAAACATGAAAAACGCTAAATAGCAAATTTTAGTTATTTTGGACACCCGCTAATGCTGCCGTCCCTGGTAAATCAGGCGGCTCACGAGCTAGCCCGAGCTCTCTACTTCCGGGTAGCCGTCGAGCCCCCCAAACACTGTGTATACGACGCGCGTCTGCAAAATTACGGGTAAATCATCAACGAATATAAATTGGCACGTAGACTGGTACCCCCGTCAGATGCTAGCCTAAATAATAGAGAAGCAGTCGTGTGAACCTACTGCCGTTCCCATAAAACTGCAGCAACGGAAGGGCCGGGTGCGTCACTCAAAACTAAAACACAAGCTTACGTGTTGAAAGACCATGAAGCGCAGTACGGAAACTGAAATGAAATATTAATAAACTAGTTTTTTGCAATAAAATTAGTAGCTATAAAGAGCGTAATACATTCGTGGTGTCCGTCGCGCCATCTTTGCGACATTAAATACATTAACTTGAAAAATCGGAGACGCGTAAATCCGTTTAAAAAGAGTTTAAAGCACGTTAAAAGGCGATTGCGGCTGACAGCTGTCTCTTTACGCAGCATAAAGGTAACATACACTCACTTAAGACTAAAATTGACTACCGTTAACGTAATTGTATAGTGTAACCGTTGTCAAACCGCCACATCCTTGCTGCTTTTGCGGCTGGTTGCTGCAGTTAAAAACAAAAAACATGGTATTATACAACCTAAAGGGTACGTACCCCAGAACATATGGTCGTAAATTATTTTATTGTTTTGAATTTCAAAAATAAAACCTTGTACCTACAAGATTCGAACACATGTCTTACAATTAGATACGTGGTGCGAATCTATTTCGCCCAGAACTCTTTTTTTCTTTATTTCTTGTTACCGATATTATTTACATTAGGGCAAAATCAGAGTCCAATACCGCAAAGAGCGCTATTAAAAGTAAGGGTTCACAAACAATACCGCAAAGAGCGCTATTAAAAGTAAGGGTTCACAAAGTTTCAAAAACGCTTTAGGTTAGTCAGTGCGATCTTTAAATGCGCTCTTATTGGTTCTGTGTCAATGTACTAAAGATGGTTCGACGGACGCAACTGGAATGTCTAGAGAATTACTGCAAGCAATTTCAATCCAGAAAACTATTTTATTGCGTATGCATTTTAGTTTATGCACTTCAAGTATACTAAAAAGCATAGAGCTTTATGAACTTCCTTTTTGTTGTGTTTTATTTTTAGTGGCACCCCCCGGTACCTCCGTTGCTGCAGTTTTCAGGGAATGGCAATACGCATCGCGTGGAGGTGGCTACGATCTAATACCTTTATGAATCCGGTTTGAATGTTTCACCCGCTACCATAACTTAGGGACAATAATCTGTGCAAACACAGGGGGGGGGGGGGGGGGGGACAGGGACCTGCGACCACATATTTTCGGAGTGCCCACAACCACACCCAGTCGAAAAAAAACTACAGAAAATTTCTGATGTTACGACAGAATTTCTGTGCGGTTTTTGACGGGAAACCTGTTGTGACAACAGAACATTCTGTCGTAACATCAGAAATTTCTGTAGTTACAACAGAAAAGTGCTACAGAACTACAGACAACAAAGATATACTACAGAAAAACTACAGAACTACAGAAAAGTACTACAGAACTACAGAAAAGTCTGATGGTTACGACAGAGCTACAGGACTTTTTGTCGTATTTTTGACACAGTTCTGTAGTTTTTTTCGACTGGGCAGGGATAGGACCAAATATACCATGTAGAGAAGCCTGGGATACCCCGCCGCGGAGCGCGGACCCTGCGATCCAGCACCACACCGTCCATCTGGCGGAAGAGGCAGCGACAAGCCAAAGGCTACCTGCCAGCCTCTAATCCGCGGGCGCACGACTCCCCGTCTTCCCCGGCACGCGTGCCGGGGGTGGGGACGAAGATACCATTTTTCGATGGAAATACAAATTCTGCAACCAACCAACCATATGTAAAGGCGACCGCATGGCGGCGTCTACAGGCGTCTACACGCATGGTCTGGGCCTGTCATGTCTAGAAAAATGAGAAACAGGACAGAAACAATGTGGCCACGAAGTGACCCTCAATCGCGTAATTTGGGAATGCGCTAGCTCCCCGAGGGCTAAGACAAAATAGATATTAAATAAGCCTGGAAAACCCTTCTGTGGAGCGAGGACCCAAATGTACAAAAGCATGCCACCCGCCTGTGGAAGAGGCCACGAGCAGGAAAAACCTCTTTGCCTGCCTCCAATCACGGAGGTCCCGGCCCCCGTCCCATAGGCCTGCGCGCGGGGCGAGGAGTATGGGCCTCCATTCTGGGGGAAATAAATTTGTTGTCAAACACACACACACACACACACACACACACGCACACACACACACACACACGCACGCACACACACACACACACACACACACACACACACACACACACACACACACACACACACACACACACACACACACACACACACACACACACAAACATGCATATACGAAGCTGGCTCCGCCCGGCGTACGATGCAGGCATCCGTGCGGCGCCTTTCATTTGCCGCTTCTTCGAAGACCGTACTACACACTAAACAGAAGTAGACCCGGATGTCTAGGAGGCGTTAGTACAGCAGACATCATCGGCGTTTCAAATTGATTTACACGATAGAAAAGGCGCAGTATCTGTCACAATTATCCGCGGATACAGGTACCACCTTAACCCCACTCGGGAGGACTGCGATGCGACCCTGCTCGGCTGCTGTGACCTACAGGCCCAAAGGGCCTTGGGCGAGGGCACCAGGGCAATGACCGATGCCACTGGGGTTCCTTACTATGGACCCCACCTAGTATTTAAAAGGGCCGGATCTAAAAAGATCCGGATCGTGCATACCTCAACCACTTTTGACTCGTCAAACGTGTTTAACCACTACCATGCTGTAAAAGAAGGGAGGAAAGATAGTGTGAAAGAAGAGAGGGAGATGGAGGTGCCGTATTAGAGGTTTTCGGTCTACGCGCCTTCTGCCAAGCAACCACTGTAGGATCAGACGAGCTAAGCTTTTCGGCTCTCCTACAACGTTCAGCAGTCGCTTTACTATCCTTCTTCATGGCTGACTGCTCACTGGCTGCTGCGCGCCGCTAGCCATATATATACACCACAAACCACGCAGATAGCGATGTTTTCTCTAGACAGCTCAACTGCGCCGTAAGGGAAGGGGGAAGGTGAGAGTGAAAGTGGAAAGAGAGAAAGAGGAGCCGTAGTGGAGGGCTATGGAATAATTTCGACCACCTGGGGATCTTTAACGTGCGCTGACATCGCAGATAGCGATTAGTAGTAGCCAATACACAATACCGATGTGTAATCGCTACTGCGCATCAGAGATGCGAGAAGAGAGCGAGGGAGACTGTCGGCGAAACGATGGAGAGCGCGAAGAGACGGCTCCAGCGCGCCAGCTGTGCGCCATGTGACGTCGCCTGTTCCTCGCGTATGCGCTGATTGGCCTTTCCAGAGCTTTGAGAAATGGCTCAGCAACTAGCGTAGTGTTGATTTCGCAAAAA
This sequence comes from Amblyomma maculatum, assembly GCF_055883805.1. Classification (NCBI taxonomy): domain Eukaryota; kingdom Metazoa; phylum Arthropoda; class Arachnida; order Ixodida; family Ixodidae; genus Amblyomma; species Amblyomma maculatum. Next base: position 83,254,873 of record NC_139348.1, on the reverse strand, counting down.
AAATAACCAAAAAATGGCACTATCACAGGCACTAGAACCACAAAAGGTATTTTGCGTTAGTATAGGATATTTATCTACTCAGAAAAGTTGCAGTTTACCTTACGGAAATCCCATATCTGCTCCAGATATGGAACATGTGCTGCCAGATACAAATATATAGGCAGCAAATAAGACCTTATCTGGACCAGATAAGGTCATCATCATCATCATCATCAGCCTGACTATACCTACTGCAGGGCGAAGGCCTCTCCATATTTCTCCACTTAACCCGGTTCTGTGCTAGCTGCATCCACTTGACCCCTGCGAACTTCTTAATCTCATCCGCCCACCTAACTTTCTGCCGCCCCCTGCAACGCTTTCCTTCCCTTGGAATCCAGTTTGTTACCCTCAGTGACCATCGGTTATCCTCTATTCGCACTACATGTCCTGCCCATGTCCATTTCTTCTTAATTTCCACTAGAATGTCGGTAACTTGAGTTATTTCTCTGACCCACTGCACGCTTCCTATCTCTTAATGTTACCCCTGCCACTTTTCGTTCCATAGCCCTCTGGGTTGTCCTCAACTTAAGTAGAACTCTCTTGGTTAGCCTCCACGTTTCAGCGCCATAGGTGAGTACAGGTAAGATGGAACTGTTATATACTTTCCTCTTTAGCGTACCGGTAAGCTGCTAGACATAATCTGCGATTGCTTGCCAAATGCGCTCCATCCCAAGCTTATTTTTCTTGTTGTTTCCTTTTCATGATCCTGATCTGCGGTTACTACCTGTCTTAAGTAGGCGTATTCGCCTACTACTTCCAGTACTTCGCTACCTATTGTACACTGCTGTTCCTTCCCGAGGCTGTTAAACATTACCTTAGTCTTCTGCATATTGATTTTCAAGCCTACCTTTCTACTTTTCCTGTCTAGGTCATCAATCATTATTTGTAGTTCATCTCCCGAGTTGCTTAGCAAGGCAATGTCATCAGCAAATCGCAGATTACTGAGGTATTCTCCATCATCATCAGCCTGATTATACCCACTGCAGGGCGAAGGCCTCTCCCATATTTCTCCACTTAACCCGGTTCTGTGCTAGCTGCATCCACTTGACCCCTGCGAACTTCTTAATCTCATCCGCCCACCTAACTTTCTGCCGCCCCCTGCAACGCTTTCCTTCCCTTGGAATCCAGTTTGTTACCCTCAGTGACCATCGGTTATCCTCACTTCGCACTACATGTCCTGCCCATGTCCATTTCTTCTTCTTAATTTCCACTAGAATGTCGGTAACTTGAGTTATTTCTCTGACCCACTCTGCACGCTTTCTATCTCTTAATGTTACCCCTACCATTTTTCGTTCCATAGCCCTCTGGGTTGTCCTCAACTTAAGTAGAACTCTCTTGGTTAGCCTCCACGTTTCAGCCCCATAGGTGAATACAGGCAAGATGCAACTCTTGTATACTTTCCTTTTGAGCGATACCGGTAAGCTGCTAGTCATAATCTGCGAGTGCTTGCCAAATGCGCTCCATCCCAATCTTATTCTTCTTGTTATTTCCTTTTCATGGTCAGGATCTGCGGTTACTACCTGTCCTAAGTATACATATTCGCCTACTGCTTCCAGTATTTCGCTACCTAATGTAAACTGCTGTTCCTTCCCGAGGCTGTTGAACATTACCTTAGTCTACTGCATATTGATTTTCAAGCCTACATTTCTACTTTTACTGTCTAGGTCATCAATCATTATTTGCAGTTCATCCCCCGAGTTGCTTAGCAAGGCAATGTCATCAGCAAACCGCAGATTACTGAGGTATTCTCCATCTACCCTTATCCCTAACTGCTCCCATTCCAAGTCTCTGAATACTTCCTCTAAACAAGCTGTGAATAGTACTGGGGAGATTGTGTCTCCTTGCCTAACACCTCTCTTTATGGGAACTTTGTTACTTTCTTTATGCAGAACTATGGTTGCTGTGCAGCCACTATATATATCTTCCAGCACTTTCACGTACGGCTCGTCTACCCCCTGATTTCGCAATGCCTGCATCACCGCAGAGGTTTCAACTGAGTCAAATGCTTTTTCGTAATCAATGAATGCTATGTATAAGGGCTGGTTATATTCCGAGCATTTTTCTATCACCTGATTGATGGTATGGATATGATCGATAGTAGAGTACCGTTTCCGAAACCCTGCTTGATCCTTCGCTTGATTGCAGTCTAAGGTTGTCCTGATTCTATTAGCGATTACATTAGTAAATACTTTATACGTAACAGACAGTAAGCTGATTGGTCTGTAATTTTTAAGGTCTTTAGAGTCCCCTTTCTTGTGAATGAGGATAATGTTCGCATTCTTCCATGGTTCCGGTACCGTCGATGACACCAGGCACTGTGTATGCAGGGTGGCCAGTTTTTCTAGCACGATATCCCCCCGTCCTTTAGCAAATCTGTAGTTATCTGATCCTCTCCAGCTGATTTCCCCCTTTTCATAGTTTCTAGTGCTTTCTTGACCTCGTCCTTCGTCACTGGTGGAACGTCGGACTGTTTTTCCCTACCGCCAATCTCATTACGGTCCTGACCCTTATCCCTAACTGCTCCCATTCCAAGTCTCTGATTACTTCCTTTAAGCAAGCTGTGAATAGTACTGGGGAGATTGTGTCTCCTTGCCTAACACCTTTCTTTATGGGAATTTTGTAACTTTCTTTATGCAGAACTATGGTTGCTGTGCAGCCACTGTATATATCTTCCAACACTTTCACGTGCGGCTCGGCTACCCCCTGATTTCGCAATGCCTGCATCACCGCCGAGGTTTCAACTGAGTCAAATGCTTTTTCGTAATCAATGATTGCTATGTATAAGGGCTGGTTATATTCCGAGCATTTTTCTATCACCTGATTGATGGTACGGATATGATCGATAGTAGAGTACCGTTTCCGAAACCCTACTTGATCCTCTGCTTGATTGAAGTCTAAGGTTGTCCTGATTCTATTAGCGATTACCTCAGTAAATACTTTATACGTAACAGATAGTAAGCTGATTGGTCTGTAATTTTTAAGGTCCTTAGAGTCCTCTTTCTTATGAATGAGGATAATGTTTGCATTCTTCCATGGTTCCGGTACCGTCGATGACACCAAGCACTGCGTATAAAGGGTAACCAGATTTCTAACACGATATCCCCCCGTCCTTCTGCAAATACGTAGTTATCTGATCCTCTCCAGCTATGGATATGGATAAGGTCATATATGCGCAAAATGTTGCCCTTATATGGCTCAGATTTGGCCATATCGTGCAACATATAATCCATATCTGAACGGGTGATGGGACCATATAAGGCTTGATCAGGGGCATATATGGTATCCTCGCGACCTTATGTGGCCTGATAAAGGGCATATATGGCATCGTCATGACCTTATATAGACAGACCAGGGGCATCAACAGGACTCTATATGCCTGGCATCAACAGGACTTTATATAACCTCATCGGGGCCTTAATTATATACGCACCATAGTGATTGTACATTAGCAATATATGGCTTTCATCTACCTTTTGCAAATATTGGCATCATGTGGTCGAGCTTCAATGTTTCTACACTCAGCATGGCCTGCATGCATAGTGTTAATTGTATCCAATTTAGAAAATAGCTACGACTCCTAATATTTCAAATATTCTGCAGATTTCGCTGCACTATAATTATTACAGCATGTGTTCCTTAATCGAGGAGGGCGCTGGGTTATGGCTACATGCTCCTCTTTCCGTCTACTAACTCGCATTTTCATTTAAAATGCGGCGGCAGTCCGGTGCACAAATGCATGGTCGGTTAAGTTGAGCAATTCAAAATATCAAGAAAATGATGGCAGTTTAGTATACGGCCCCCTCCGAGCTGTCTAGATGGTGACACCCTCAGAGACAGCTGGCGGTTGCTACGTGGAGGGCCGCACTAGCTAGACAGCGACTCCTCTCCCGCGCTCCCCCCTCTTCCCTCTGAAACCGCGGCGGCCCCTGCGTCGCGGGCTCACATTTCTTCTCTCCTCCTCGCTGCCACGCTCTATACCGCGTAGGCCGCGAGCTCCCCGCCGTTTTGTGTGCGCTTGCTTCTCTTCCCTCCCCTTTCAACTCCATGCGCCTAAGCACTTGTCTCGTTCCTTTCGCGGTGGCAGGCATCCGAGTTCGGTGCGACTGGCGGGCGTGCTGCATGTTGTGTATGCTGGTGTGTGTGTGTGTGCCAGCGCCTGTGCGTTATTAGCTGTGTGCATGTAACAAAAATGTGACAGAACACCTACAAGAGCTTCAGTCTGACTGTCGGCACAGAGGAAATTAATTTGTCCCACTGTGGGTGGAAGCTGCCTCCCCAGCCTTGGCAGCGAACCTGATGGTCGATTGAGCTTTTCGAAGCTTCTGCACTGGGTGTCCCGGCCAAATCTTCACCATTGCGTCGGATCGCGCCCTCATCGTGCCGCCTCATCTTCACGCCCGATCACCAAAACCGTGAGCGTGAGACTTCTTGTCGGGAACTAGCACTTTCCAGCCTCAGGATATTGTTCACTTTATTATTTTGATGGAAAAATTTTTTCCAATGAGTAAATTGAATGGTAATTGCCAGTATGTGATATTTTTTCGTACATTTCGTTGCTAATTTTCTTTCGCTCCAGCAATTTTAACAAATTTCAGTGGGTGGATAGGGTCCTTTGTTTATTATTATTATTATTATTATTATTATTATTATTATTATTTGCAATTCCTAAGTAGCTTCATGTTTGATTTGGTTTAGAGGCAGAGCTGTTGCTGTCATGACAAATGCCATCGGACATGCTTTTTTCTTTGTTTTCTCTCTTAATTTCAAAAGCAACCACGAGTTATGCCCGTTTGCTCATTATTCACTGCAGTCTCTGCTTAAGGTAACATCACTGCTTCCTGACAGCCTATATGTACTTTGCTAAGGTTTAGGTATTATCAGCAGTCCCAGCAGTGTGTGTTTTATCGCCCTGCGGTTTAGCGGTATCTTTTCCGGGTATCGACAAACCTTTAAATTCCTTTTCAATAGGCTAGTTCGATTACTAGCCATTTTATTTATATTCGCAAGTAAACCAGCTCAAACTAAAAGCATTTACTGGTTAAAGCTCTGTGTGTAAAAGAGTAGAAAAATGTAGTATCTAATTTAATAGGTTAATGTCTTTCACTTTAGCTTCTCGTGTAGACATTACCCAGTCAAAATGCACTACAGGAATTTACGACAGATATTTTCTGTAGTGTGTCGTATTTTTGGCATGTCGTATTTGTGTTGTCTACCTTCTGTTGCAATTCTGTAGTCTGTCTTGTGTAGTGTGTCGCAGTTCTGTAGTCTGTCTTGTGTAGTGTGTCGCGATTCTGTAATCTGTCTTCTGCTGTGTCGCGATTCTGTAGTCTGTCTTGTTCCGCGTCGTATTTCTGTAGTCTGTCTTGTGTCGCGTCGTATTTCTGTAGTCTGTCTCCTGTAGTGTCGTATTTCTGTAGTCTATCCTGTGCTGTACTCGTTAGTCCTACCGTCCCTGTCAAGGACGCTGTTGTCAATTAACATGCAGCTGTAGAGCAGCAGTCTGGCTCCGAGCATTCCATTCACTCTCACGTACGGTCAGGGAAAAAACAACTTACTTGGAGCATTAATCGACTAGATTTATTTTCCCATATATACAACCAGGTTCCCTCCTTGCAGGTCCCTCTTCAATTCATCAGGTCCTTCTTGTACTGGGACTCCTTGTGCAGACAGTCCTAGCTGAAGAAAAAGTGACACTGTAAGCCCACAATAACCACATGTAAACTTTACAGAAGTCGCTAATTAGAGAAATATATACTTGTTAACTGTGGTTCATTGCATTGTTTAAGATGGACAACCATGAGGGTTAGCTATCAATGGATGCTTGGCAGTGCAACCCCCCTTGCCATAACGAAACTGAAACACTTGACACAGGAAATGTGACAATAGCTAATGAGTAAGGAACGGCTAGGTGTCACCTGACACCGCCCCGATGCAATATTGTACAGCCGAACGTCGTTATATCGAACCCGGATATATGGAATTTTGGTTATATCGAACTCACGAAATATCCCCTTGAAAATCCCATGTAAAAGTATAGGAAATCCGCGTCATATATCGAACTCAATTTCACCGATCGTTCTATATATTGAACCTTGCACCACACACCACACACCTTCCCCAAAGATGATCGCATCACCCTTGGCCTTTTGCTGCGTGACGTTTTCAAGCCACGCGCGGAAGGAATGAGAGGGGACAGTTCGGCGACGGCTGGTCTGGGCAGCGCCGCGCATCTGCAGTTGTCGTTTCCCGCGCACCAACACATGACGTTTGAAAGCCATGTGCGTGGGTGCGCCCATTCTTTTGCCGAGCTATCTCTATCCTTCAGCACGCGCAACGCATGCGCCAAGCCAGCTCAGCCCGTTTTCAGACAGACGTCAGATGCTTTCTCCAGCGTGTTGCGAACCCTCTGCGTGCAGCGGCGCGGCGGCAGATGCAGACGTGGCTATGACGCCTGCGGATGTTAAGCAGCAGCAGCTATCTGTTTTTTTTTCTTTCTTTTTTTCTTTTTCGACAGTCATCCTTTCTTATTGTTGTGCTGTACGCGCGGCGTAGCGTAAGATATGGCGGCTGCAGACGTTAAGAAGCGACAGGGGTTTTTTTTTGCGGGGATGTTTTATTTTATTTCTTACAGTTTATCCTTGCATGTATGAATCAGCGAAAGCAGGCGGTCAGCTGCTGCGATCATGATGCCTGCCCCAAGCGCAGCGTGATAAATCGAACCAGGCTTGTGCAATCAAGCCATCACGGGCACTCTGCCAAGTTCGCTCCCCGCCACCGCAGGAGCTATCAAAAGATAAACGCACCCTGACTTTATCGCTGCGCAGAATCTTGGCGCGCTGCCAATGAGCTGTGGATGAGACGACCGAAACGGACTGCCGCCGCGGCGACACAGAAACCTTGTTTTGAGCTGCCGCGGTGGCTGGAGTGGCGAGAGGGACGCAGTTTCAACAAGTTCGAAAATTTTCGCTCTGTCGCTGCCGCTTGTCGCTGAGATCGCTCAGTCGCTTGCATGTGGCCGAGCTGGCCTTTACGTTTTTTTTTTCTTCAACTTCTCGGGTGCAAAAGTGGAGGGTGGGTTCATTATGCAAGTGGATCGATTACGCGACAAATACTGTACGGGTTTTCGCATCGTAAGTGCTGTCACAAGCGATTTCTGTATATCGAACTATTTCGCCGATATATCTGGGTTCGACTGTATAAACGCATGTAAGGGCCACACCCGTGTGTGGGCCTCACCCCATATTTCCCGAAGCAAATATGGGTGAGTTGTCTCAGGCAGCATCTCTGGCGCTGTAGTAATTTCAAATGACAGAGTCCGTGAATAAAGGAAAGATAAAGCATTGCATGCTGTGATGCGCTGATCGAGATATGTTAAAGCCCTACCGTGCGTGGGGAAAAACAAATATCCGCTCTAACCAAGAGTGCCAATGACGCTAGTCAATGTGCAAGAATTCACTGCGTGGAAAGCACGTCTTCACACCTGCTAAAAAATTAATCCATGCCATCTCAACAGTCAAACTTGTTTGCTCTACTACGTTAAAGGAAGCTGGTGAACAGTGCCGCTTCCGCCGGCGCTATGCGAAAGACACTCAACATCTGCCAGGCTCCTGACAGTCATCGGCTCTTGCACAGGAATCCCATTACCCGTGCACTGGCTGCTTACATCTGACTGGTTGTGTGGTAGCTTCAGTATTTTTTTCCATAACAGCAGAAATGCTGCAACCGGTGTGCATCCTTATAGCAGTAAAGCAGCTCGCCAACTTCAATAACTCTGACTTGATGAAGTGCTTTATTGCCGAATGAGTGGGTCTCAAACCTTGCAGGAAGCTTATGCAGGCCCAGACTGAGGTGTATATTAAATAAATAAATGAACGCAATGCTAACGCGCGACTGAACTGCCTAGGAAAGCATAATATGGCAGCATTTCAATGTACGTCATCCTACTTACTTCGTCATATGGGCGCTTCGGAGAGGCAGCGCCACGGTATGTGCTCGCGCCCAATATCACTATACTAGGCAAAAGAAAAGAAATGACAGCGAAAACGTGCAGTGTATTCCAGGGCATGAGTATTCCATACAGATTGTAAGGAAATTTCATTTTAAACCAGCCAAAGGACGAGACACAGGGAAGAAGAGAACAGACAAGGCTGACTACCAACTGAATGTTCCAACTCGCCCACTCATCAACCTTAATTTGTTGCAAGGAAATGTAGCCACGCTTACAAGGTATGCGAGCACATGAGCTTACCCAATCTTTTCATGCACATAAGAATATTGCCTTGAATAGACACTTACCGGCGCAAGTCGCAGCACTTTTGTGCCAGATACCGGGTCACCTTCTTGTGCCGCTTCTCAAGCTCTTCACCCGAGCAGCCCCTCTTTTTTAAATAGTGCCAGAAGGAATCTGCAGACAGGACAATAAGTAACGTATGTCAGTGTGGCTGAGTATAAAAATTATTACTCTGGGCTAATAGCTCTTGAAACGAAGCCTCACACATTTGTGTATAACACTATATTTACAATACACCCAACAAAACAAGAGAGAAAGAGAAGCCCTGCAGCATTTAAAACCCACTGACTTGCTACTCTGCATAGGTTTGGGAATTTTGGAAAAATGGAAGGTGAAGTACAGCCAATTGTACATCATACAAAAAATTCAGCCCCCGAATTTGAGGTAACAGGCATCAAAGTCTTACGTGACAAATGGGATAAAAATTTTATCACAAGGACAGAGTGCAGTGATGAAGAATGATGAACAAGGTTGAGTGCTTTTCTAGAACACAACACCATATAAATAGTCTTAGTCAAATATTTAGGGGAATCCCCCAAGGTGGAGTAGATTTGTAATAAGGAAGTAATTACTGATTGCATCCACCCAAGTGCAGCCATACAGCTACAAAGGAAAGCTATACAGCTTTCTCAGAAACTTCGTAGTTAAAGAAAAATTCGTCCTGATGCGGAATCGAACCCAGCACCACCGTCTTTCCGGGGCAGTCGCTCTACCGACTGAGCTAACCAGGACAGTCAGCAGAGCAGACGGTAGGGCAAGAGCGAATTGATCTATAACTCGAAGTGGGAATAGTGTTGGTCAAAAATTTAGGGGTGGATGCAATGATTAATTACTTCCTTATTACACATAGTCAAATGAGCACACTGTGCGTCTATGCTGCCTTTAACAAGATAACTGCCAAATTCACCAACGTGCCTCGACTCGCCGCACTGCCTACACCCTGTGAAGTGGAGAAAACCGCTCCTACACTCAACTGAAATTCAAGAACGCGACTAAGCATTTCTTTTGGCAAGGAGCTCGTCAGGAACCTTTCTCCAAACATCACTTGAGGAAGTGTGAATGGTATATAAAGATTAGATTAGGGCAAAAAGTTAGGTGTGAAATAGCATGCCACTCTATTTAAATGTAAATTTTGTCAGGCTGTAACATTTCAAGAACCTCCACAAAGAACCACAGTGTTTGCAGTTTAGTAAAACATCTTTTACATGCTGCATGACAAAAGCAGCAGTGAAATACTGCAAGAAATGCTTACACATCTGGCCAGCTTTTCTGCCAGTGATGTAGTGTCTGTGTAGGTGTTGAGAATAGTATGAAAAACCACCATTCAGATTTCTTGCGAAATTTCTTGCTTGCAGAGGCCAGAGACAAAGCTGAAGATTGAAATTGCTGTCGGTTTATAGGGCCTGTAAGGTCGTCAACAGTGCATGGTTGCTTGGGTTTTTTTTTGTGTGTATTTGTTTCCTCCCGTTTCGGGGAGCCGGCCCATGCGTTGCGCGAGTGAAGCAGCACCCGTACCCACAGAGGGGGGACCTTTTTCTTATTTTTTGGTTACTGTGTGAAATGTCACTGCGTGTGCGCGTTGTCTGTTTTATGTCTTTCTTGAGGGGCAGGGGGTTCCACGCATTGAAAAGCGTTTGGCCGTTCTGTGTTCGGCCTGTTGGTGGACCTCATCGAGTGCCTATTGGGTGTTCGTACATTTTTTTCTTTGGTATGTGTAAGAGGCAGCCGTAAATCTCGTGTATGTCCTCGAGAGTGGCATGCCAGTGGTGGAAAGGCCAGGGTTGAGACACTTAGGCGAACTGTATCTCGGCTACGGATTCCATGAAACTGTGAACGGCGGCAGTGGGACGCCAAGGACGTTTTCGCAGAAAAGTGAGACTGCACGAGAACGGCGAGTTGCGGGGGTAGCCTGGGAGTTGCAGCCTGAGCGAGGGAGAAGACGGACGATCTCCCGTACGCTCACTTGGGACAATGGACTGTCCTAAGCCGGAGGGCGACCCAACTCTTTTGTCTCTTCTGCTCTTTTTCGATTGTGTTGTATGTGTTCATCTGGCCAACCTTTACATGTTAACTAAAGAAGTTTGTTCATTTAGTTCGGCCCATTGGAAAAACTGTCTCGGCAAAGCAAGGAGACGGCACTATCAGCAACGAGAAGAAAAAAACGGAACTTCAAGAAACAACTAAAGAAGTTTACTGGGCCTAAGGTTCCAAAGCAATTCAAGCTACAAGGAATGCTATATTGAAGGGTACAGGACAGTTTTCGACCATCTGGTGTTTTGTAGGTTATGCCGCTTCTAGCATTTTGCTTCCATTGAAACGCGACTGCTACGGCTGGGATCGATCCAGCTTCTTTCAGGTCAGCAGGCAAGTACCGTACCACTGAGACACTGCAGCAGCAATAGTGAAATAGACTGCCCAAAAGCAAACAGCCCACTATGGTTGGACATCAGCTGGGAGCTCTAACTTAAAATGCACTTGAAAAGCCCGCTTCTCTAAGGGGGGATGAGGGTCTTAAACCTAACTTTTTTAGTTATGGCTAGAATCTCACAAAACTCTGCACTCTGCAAACAGATGTGGTTCGCTCCACTGAGTTCAAAAATGCAATCATAACTGAGCTGGTTGCCGTAGATACAAAGTTCTCTAAACAAAACCCAGAGCATATTTACTGAATTTCAGCTTTATTGAACTTTCTCATTGCATTTTGTTGTTTTTAATTATATGGATTGATAGCTAAACGCCTCCCATACCCAATGACATCCTTCATTTTCCTCAAAGGCACGTCGTCCTCACATACCATACTAGCGTAATGAACCCACCTTTTTCAAGAAAAATTGGTGACAGTTTTGGGGGTAAGGTTCATTATGTGGGCATATTTTTTTTGCGAGTCGTCCACTCTCCAATTAATCGGTCATCAATAAAAGCATGCGGTCAGCTGCGATTATGACACCTCGATTTTTTGCTTCAAAAGGTGTTTGCTGCTTCATGCGTTCCAATGATTTGTGGCAGTGGACAGCGCCCACCGAGCCCGATCATGGCATGTACTGATACGGCCGGACTGAATGCAGCGGAGAGTGCAATTGCATTCAGTCCGGCCATACTCATGAAAACCAGCAGCTTGTGCAACCGCGAGTAGCTGCTAGCTTACCAGTCAAGGGCCCTGACACTGCCAAGCACCCCTCCCCCCCCCCCCTTTAGTACTAGAGCTTACTTCAAATGATATGCACTTAGATGATATCGCTGTGAAGCATCTTGGTACGTTGCCATGAAATGCTCTATGGGCTACGACGGCAGAAAACGAAGAGATGCGCACTATAACTTTTTTTTAAATTCCCAGCGGCAAAAGTCGGTGGTGGATTCATGATGCGAGTGGGTTCATTATGAGAGTATTTACGGTAAATATATTTGTGGGAGGGGAGGGTGGAGGCTGTTCGAGGAAAATCTGCCCCTTGTACAAGTGAGCCATGAGCACAAAAGAGCAAAGGAAATAAGGAAACGATGGTTTGGTAATAATAATAAAGAGGTCGGGAGGAGGGGGGGGGGGAGCATGTGTTAAGCTACGCTACCACACCGGTTGCCCTCTACACCCCGGGACACCACTGATAGCAATACAGCAGAGTGGTCAGTGAAAATATATGGATTGCGAGATCCAAGCAACACTTCACACTGCAGGTGTCGAAACTACATCAACCGTCTCGTTTTCAGAGTTCACAGATGTGGACCACAAGTTGGAACTGTGCGCTGGCCTCACAGATGCAGAAATTATTCACCAAGTGCTTGTGGAGTCTGAGAGAGATGACGACTCCCCTACAGCAGCGCAGCCGACACAAGCTGAGCTGATGCAAGCGGTCGCATCCGTTTCGTCGGCTTACGGTGACACTACGACTCTCGCCGAAATTCAGGCGGACTCGTTAGCACGGAAACGGAGCGTCGTGCGGAAAAGCATTTATGACTTTTTCAGGCCTCAAAGTCAATAATAGGCAAATAATTGAGCTTTTTTGGTGCACACTTGTTTTTTCGGACATTTTCGCGGTTTGTTGAGAGTCCGGAAAATCAGTCATCGACTATATAGCCCACAGGAAAGTTTTAAAAAATTAGTTTTTAAAAATAGAGTGAAAGTTACAAGCATTTTTTTTTCTGGAGGGGGGGGGGGGGGGGGAGGAGGAACAAGCGGTGGTCAACAATAACCCACATCCCAGAGCATAGTCTCTTTATTCTCCACGCCATTGGTCACGCTTTGCTTAGCCAGCGGCTGTTGCGCATTTGACAGGTGCTGTCTTACACTAGTCAACTCAGTTGCACAGTTGGCCTGCTTTGTGTTGGCACCATGAGTGCGATTCGGCAGCAGTCTTTCACATTGAAAGAGAAGCTAGAGATTATAGCCACTGCGGAAGAATCGGCAACAGAGCTGAAAAACAACATCGCCCATTTTTTAGCAGTTTAAGAACCGCGTCTCCCCTTAATAGCGTCATATAAAGCGCAGTGTGATGAACTAGAAAAAAAAAACTAGAATTAAGGCATCGATCAGCTACAACTAAGCTCAGCGGCAGTGGAAGGTGCGCACATCAGAGGCTATCCACAGTCATGCTCGCAGAACAATATCTTGCTATAAATTCCGTGCCGAATGAACTGAGGCCGTCACTTAGCCGTCGGCACACATTTCCCTGTATCCATAATGTTTACGGATTTATTTAATAGTTTTGTTTACAGATTGAACAAAATCCACACTGCTATGTCCAACAAATCTACAGGCAAACTGGTGGTCTAGATAGTGTTGCTGCAACTTCGAGGTTCTCAATGAAAACCTGACACTTTTCCTTAACTTGAGGAGTAACTCGAGTGGAGGCTGGCTTCTGAAGTACAAAACAGACCTCGAGAGCTACTCGGAGTAGAAGTTAGAGTACAGGTGTGTTTATATCAGCAGCATAGGACCTAATATACAAAGCAATGAATCGCATTGTAAACAAAACAAAAACTATAGGATACTTGGTACGAACTGATAATAAAATGCATGCAGTTGAAAGTAGATTTACTAGAATACACGGTGCACTATAGGCTAGACCAACTGTTTTTGGCTTACCTGACACTGAAGCCACCTTCATGGGGGAGAGTGGTGGGTACTTCTTCGTCGCCGCCTTAGAAATAGCGTTGTTGGACAGTGTGCCTGTGAGACTTCTCTCTGCCAGCACCTCACTGCCCCACAGGCAGACTGCCAACTGCTTACAGAAGGTGGAGTCCATGGGCGAATTTTGTAGTCGCTCCCATGTGCCACTGCTGAGGTAATTCCCATGACCCACATGGACCTGAAGAACAGATAAGAGCATAGTACAAATGGTTTGTAACATTGTCTTAAATGCCAGAACTCATCTGACCTACAACTCCTGTATAACGAGCATATCTGTGTTTGTGTCCTATAAGGTAAAGCGAAACAAGTGTAGAAATGTATGAAGATAGAAATTACAATTTTTATTGCGAAAGCAATACTACTCTAGGTTTCGAGCCTTCAGCGTAACACGCCGGTAGCCACGTCACACCCCACATGACACACGGGCTGGCAGGAGCTGCCAACTTGGGTCTCTCATTTCACATGGGACGGTTATGTCAGAATCAGCCTGCTAGGACCCTGGCATTCACGTTACCCCTATAGGCCACTAAGGCACGTTCATACGGCTTGGTTAGAGCGGGGCTTGAGGAAGAAGAAAAAGAGAACTCTCAGTCACCTGTAACTAATGCTTTCACTCAATATTTGATTCAGCAGCGTTGAATCCTTGTAATTTTTTATTCGATTTCTGAGTAACAGCAGAGTCCTTCAATGCTCACTGTCATGAAATTCGTCTGTAACGCTATGGGAGGGCTTGTCTCATGGCTGCTGCACCGCAATGCTGCTGGGCAGTGAAGGGCACCAGTAGAGCTGAACACTGTTGCAACCAAGGAGCAAGCCCATTAGCTGTTCATTTGACAACCAATTTGCTGTTTACTATACTTTCCATTCAGGTAATGTAACTGATGTACACATGAGACCACATCAAGCACATTTTTACGTATCTACATGCATAAGAGGAGCGACCGATGAAACTTTTGCTGGTCCCCTGCCCTCATGCAATGAAATGAAGCTGGTGAGGGAGACGAAGCGGGCATTAGTGGGGCATTAACAGGTGGGTTCCCCTTTGCCTTGAAATATGTGTGCATTTTTGGAGAACATTTAATATTATCAGACCCAAATAACCAGCACCAGCCCGCTTCCTTGATGCATAGACAAAAATAGTAGTACTATTTGCAAGTGATTTCAATGATTACGGGGATGGATTCAGAATTTCACACCTGGCGTTGGCTGCGGTAAGGTATAGCATATAACATAGTACTTGTGTACTATAGCCCACACGAAAGTTGAAAAAGTTAGTTCTTAAAAATGGAGTGCAGGTTATATGCAAATCTTTTTTTTTTGGGGGGGGGGGGGTGAAGAAGGCGATGGTCGACTATAACCCACATGGCGAAAGCAATGAACTACACTCTTTGCCTTGACATTAAAAATTTGAATGCTTCTGAAGGCTGACTTTATAGTATGCCCTAAGAAAGAATCTCTTTCTTCCCCTTCACAGACAACAAAGTAGAAGATGAAGAAACTGGCAATACTGCTTACCTCTCCTACATCAATCAGGTCCCCAACAGTTGTGTCGATTTCCCGTGCTGCAGGCCCAAGAGCTGCACAAAAATAGGAAAAATCATAAAAAATATTCTTTTATGGGCTGAAAAGACTGCATCATTAAGTGCTACATCATTTGATCCAGTATATAGCAGGCACTCATTTGCATCGGTTTATGCTTACATTCACATGGTGGTAATAGCGTCTGGAAGACAGTGAAAGGCTTTCAACAGAATTCTCTAGCAGGCTGAGTGTGCGCACAGTTAAAACGCACTAAAGAGCATTCTGGAAAACTTTGTTCTCGCTTTGATTTTTTGGGCTACCATGCATAAAAAACTTTCGTGACTGACAACAGCTAATTGAGCCCACGGAAATTAAAACACCTGAGGACTCTGCTTTCCATAAAGCTCTGGCCACAGGGGGATGTGCTCCACTGCCTGCTCCAGTGGAAGAGCAGGCTTCCCTTCTTTACTTGTGATGCATCACTCATCATGCTTCCCCTTTCTCAAAGTCCTATGTCTGCCCCACTTCCCAGTTTTGCAATTCCACCACATCCATGGATCGAGATTTTTTTGTGTGACCTGTGGGACACCATCGTGCTTTGTTGAAATGTTGTTTGGATTGCGAGAGCATATATTCCACATATTTTCACCGATCACTCAGCTGTATTGCTATCAGTGGTTTCCTGGGGTGTAAAGGGCGACCGGTGTGGTAGCGTAGCTTAACACAAGCCCCCCCCCCCCCCCCCCCCCCCCCTTCTTGACCCTCTTTATTATTATTATTACCAAACCATCGTTTCCTTATTTCCTTTGCTTCATTTGCTCTTTTGTGCTCATCGCTCACTTCTATCAGGGGGAGATTTTTCTCGGACAGCCTTCACCCTCCTCTCCCACAAATATATTTACCCTAAATACTCGCGTAATGAACCCACTCACATCAGGAACCCACGACCGACTTTTGCCGCTGAGAATTAAAAAAGAGGCTGTAGTGCGCATCTCTACTTTTCCCCACTCGCGGTTGCACAAGCTGCTGGTTTTCATGACCATGGCCGGTGCTGCGAACTGCTAAATGCTTCGCCAGCGCCACGTGTGCCCGCCTCCGCTCTGCTCGTCATCACTAAGCGTCACGGCAGCCTCTGCTTGCAGCTTTCCTTTCGTTCTTCTTTCTTCTTTGGCTTGGTATAAAAACCGAAGCCACGCAATAAACCGAGTTCTTTCTGCCCCAGCCATTAGTCTCGTTGGGCTCTAACGGGTTCGCCGCCGCCGACCCGTTGGCAGGCGAACGCCGGCCGCTGGCGTTTGCAACAGTGGCGACGAGGATTCCCATAACACAAGGGTCTGTCGATAGTATCCAGGCCTCGGACCTTCCTGCAGCCATGGGCCACCACGTGCCCGAGTTCGACGACGTGAAAGATAAGTGGCAATCGTACCTCGTCAAAGTTGAAGCCTATTTCGAAGCTAACCAAGTAACTGACGATGCCAAGAAAAGAGCCTTGCTAGTCGCCGCGCTTGGGTCAAGAACCATTGATATTCTTTGCGGACAAGTCGCCCCACAGAAGCCAAACTTTGAGCTATCAGTCAGTAGTAGACGAGTTAAGCAAGTACTACGACCCTACGCCGAACGAGATTTCCGAAAGCTTCAAGTTCTTTCACCGGCAACAGCACGAAGGGGAGTCAGTACAAGATTTTATTGTCGAAATACGACGAATTGCTCAGAACTGCAACTTTGCAACAATGCTCGACAGGATGTTGAGAGACCGCATCGTATGTGGCGTCCGTTCGAAGAACTTGCAAGAACAATTGCTAGCAAAAAAAAAGATCTTACCTTAGCTGAAGCGACAGCACTTGCGATAGCATACGAGCATGCAGAGCTTGATTCGCAGAAGATAAGCCACGAAGAAGCCTCCTCTGACTTGCTAGCATTAAAGATGCCGCGGCGTTGGCGCGCGAAGCGGAACGCGAGTGACAAGCAGTGCGAGCGTTGTGGAAACAGCGGTCATGATAATGCCGCCTGCTCGATGCGTCACCGACGCTGTTACAGTTGTGGCACACAAGGCCACTTGGCTCGAATGTGCCGAAAGGAAAGAAACCATTCGGTGAACGTCACAGCGCATACAGAGAGCGATAGCGAAACTAGTGCAGCCCAGCTATGGTCAGTGACTACAAACGAACTGTTGGTGCCACCAATTAGAAAAACTTTCAGCTGGAATGGCATCAAGCTGTTAATGGATATAGATACCGGATCGCCAGTGTGTGTCATTACTAGGACAACCTACGAAGCACACAGTAATCAATGGCCAGAGTTGCAGAAACCGACGATTAAATTGTCTTGCTATCTGGGGAGACTGCCGGTACTCTGAGTGTTGCCTATGCGGGTGCGCTATAAGACTGCAGCTGTCGATTGCAACCTCATCGTCTTAGATTGCGAAGGACCCCTACTTTGTGGCCGGGATTTGCTGCAGAAACTCGAAACCAAAGAAGCAGCTGTGCTGCATGTTCTGCGTTCGCCACAGGACCGCAACTTGACCCCTGCTGTACAGACTGCCGTTCTGGAGGACTACGCAGACTTATTCACGGAGGCCCTGGGAAGCATGACAGGTCCACCAGTGCACCTGCAGGTCAAGCCACAAGCACAGCCGAAGTTCTGCAAGGCAAGAAAAGTACCTTACGCTCTACGCGATAAAGTTTCAGAGGAATTGGACAGGCTTGTGGCAGCTGGCATAATATCACCGGTCACTTACGCAGAATGGGCCACACCTATTGTACCAGTTCTCAAGAAAGATGGGCGAGTGCGCATATGTGGAGATTTTAAGGTTACGCTGAACTTAGTGTGCTAAATGGAACAGTACCCGCTGCCAGTTATAGATGATATTTTTGCTCAGTTGGGAGGAGGGCAGCGATTCAGCGTATTGGACTTGAGGGATGCCTACAATCAGATTGAGCTAGACGAAGAATCCCGCCAGTTGGCCGTAATCAACACCCACAAAGGGTTGTTTTGTTTCAATCGCTTGCCTTTTGGAATTGCTTCTGCACCGGCCATATTCCAGAGGCGTATCGAAACTGTTCTGCAAGGCTTGCCCGGGGTACAAGCATACCTCGATGACGTTCTGATTGCGGAAAACCACGATGGCGAAAGCAATCACCTCAAGGCGGTTCTTCAGCGCTTTCGTGAGCATCGCATCAAGCTGCGTGCTGACAAGTGTCGATTTCACGAGACGTCTGTCACTTATCTCAGTCACCGTATTGATGCGGACGGACTGCATCCGACTGAAAAAGCTGTTGATGCCATCAAATCAGCCCCCTCCCCCCAAAATGTGAGCGAGCTGCGCTCGTTTCTGGGCATGGTAACGTTCTACAACAAGTTTTTGCCTGACATGGCTACGTTGCTAGCCCCCCTGTACCGGTTGCTCGAAAAGGGTGTTAAGTGGGTGTGGAGTTCTAAGGAAGATGCATTTTCCTTAGCGAAGGAGGCGCTGTCCACGGCCCCGGTGCTCACGCACTTCGACCCGAAACAAGAGCTATTTTTAGAATGCGATGCATCACCCTATGGTGTTGGGGCCACGCTTTCCCATTGCATAGATGGCGAACATCGTCCGATTGGATTTCGCTCGCGCTCGTTAAACGCCGCTGAAAGGAATTATTCTCACATTGAGCGGGAGGCCCTGGCTTTAGCTTTCGGTGTGCAGCGTTTTCGAGACTATCTACTCGGGCGGGAGTTCACGCTCATTACAGACCATAAGCCCTTGTTGGGTCTCCTAAAGCATGACAGGCAAACGTCCATCATGGCAGCTGCTCGAATACAGAGATGGGCCATTCTGCTTGGCGCATACAAGTATAAGTTACAGTACAAACCTGGTAAGCACATGTTCGTCGCGGATGCCTTAAGCCGCCTACCGCTACCATCTCAGCAGGTTCCCGAGGATTCGGAGGACGAGGCAGAGTACGTGTTGACCTTGGACGCCTGGGACCAGCCTGCCGTGCCCCTAAAGGAGTTGCAAGTGCTCACGCAAGCAGACGCAGTGCTCTCGAAGGTCTGTAGGTGTGTCTTGGAGGGTTGGCCGAGGCACTTGGTTATGGAAGGGAGGGAGATGGCGGACTACTCGAAAAGGCGACACGAGCTGTCCGTTAGTCAGAACCTGCTCTACTGGGGCCCCCGTGTTGTGATTCCGGTAGCAGCCAGAGGAAGATTTTTGAAGTTATTACACGCAGCACACCAAGGGGCATGAAGACCGTTGCGCGGTCTACTTTCTGGTGGCCCAGTCTCAACACAGATATTAAACGGGTGGCTGCTGGGTGTCAAACCTGCGTTCAAGCGCTTCCAATGCCGCCTACCCACACACCTGTTAGCTGGCCAGAGACGCAGGAAAGATGGTCGCGGTTGCACATTGATTTTACGGGGCCTATTCAAAACAAGATGATCCTGGTCATCGTAGACTCGCATAGCAAGTGGATTGAGGCCATACCCCTATCCAACGCCATTTCCTGCACCACAGTCAAGGCCCTCCGGGCAATTTTCAGTCAGTTTGGTCTACCCCGCACAGTTGTCTCTGACAATGGGACGCCTTTTATCGGTTGGGAATTTGCCCAATTTATGGAGCGGAACGGCATCACACACATTCGAACACCGCCGTATCACCCACAAAGCAATGGTTTGGCTGAACGCGCTGTACGAACCATTAAAGATGGACTTAAAAGGTGCTCAGAAGGGGATATAACGAAGGCCCTGGCAAGATTATTGTGCAGCTATAGAAGCACGCCGCTACCCTCAGGGTGCTCGCCATCCGAAATGTTGCTCGGGTACAGATTGCGCACGAGACTAGATATGTGCTTCCCGCCCAGGTGCAAGACAGTCGACCAGGCCCAGTCACGGGAAGACGCCGGCTGGAGCTTTGCCCCAGGAGATCCTGTATACATCCGCAACTATAGCAGCGGCGAGAAATGGACGCCGGGCAAGGTCAAGGAAACCACGGGCTCGCGTGTCGTGAAAGTGGAGACAGACAACGGGGTTGTTCACCGTCACATGGACCAGCTCCGCAGAAGAAGCACCGATGCACCCATTGCTGCTTCAACTCCCCCTGCTTGCCCTGGAGTACCTGCGGATCACTCAGA
Source organism: Amblyomma maculatum (assembly GCF_055883805.1). NCBI lineage: Eukaryota > Metazoa > Arthropoda > Arachnida > Ixodida > Ixodidae > Amblyomma > Amblyomma maculatum. The sequence goes on along the minus strand of NC_139348.1, from coordinate 83,234,796 downwards.
CGTGGAGCTGGAGAGAACGGAGGCTCCCACAGCCAGCGACATCGAGGGTCCGGTGCTGCGGCGGTCAACACGTGTCAGGAGGCCCGTAGTAAGATATGGATTCCAAGAAAAGGGGGATGCTGCGAACTGCTAAATGCTTCGCCAGCGCCACGTGTGCCCGCCTCCGCTCTGCTCGTCATCACCAAGCGTCACGGCAGTCTCTGCTTGCAGCTTTCCTTTCGTTCTTCTTTTTTCTTTGGCTTGGTATAAAAACCCAAGCAACACAATAAACCGAGTTCTTTCTGCCCCAGCCATCAGTCTCGTTGGGCTCTAACGGGTTCGCCGCCGCCGACCCGTTGGCAGGCGAACGCCGGCCGCTGGCGTTTGCAACAGCCGGACTGAATGCAATGGCACTCTCCGCTGCATTCAGTCCGGCCGTGTCAGTACACGCCATGATCGGGCTCGGTGGGCGCTGTCCACTGCCATAAATCATTGGAACGCATGAAGCAGCAAACACCTTTTGAAGCGAAAAATCAATAATAATAATAAATCAAGGTGTTGTAATTGCAGCTGACTGCGTGCTTTCATTGATGACTGATAAAAGAGCGGACGACTCTCAAAAAAAAAAAAAATCCCACATAATGAACTCTACCCCCCAAATCTGTCATGAATTTTTCTTGACAAAGGTGGGTTGATTACGCTAGTAAATACGGTATATCTTGCACAAGCTGAAAAGGAGAGGGTATGATGCATATATTTTTGAAAGAGGCGCACTTGTGAAGAAATAAACTAAGCGGTTTTTGACGGACATGATGTTCTGGATTGCTGCGCTAAAATTAAAGGGGCGTATAAAAACCACAAAAAATGCAGATTTGAGTCTAGAAACACTTGGACAGATAGTCGCACAAATAGCTGAAATGTGCATTGAGCCGCCGCCAATGAGTACTCCTTCAGGCGAGCATAAATCGTTTGTGTCTGAATCATTTATCAGAAAGATGAATTGTGCCTTTTTTGAAACCTCCATGACACACGAAAGTTTTCGAATTTGACGAGCATTTTTGCACCGTGTATGAGAGCACATCAATAAGACAACCACAAATGATGCAGCGAAGACGTCCCTTGAATGCCCAAGAGGTCACCTTTCAAGTCGGAACATGTTCTGAAGGTTACCCACAAGACCACACATCCAATCAGAAGTAAACCTGCTTGCAGTCATTGATCTTGGTATTCAGAGAAACCACACTTCAAATTATATATTTGATTTCTATTTTCAAGGCATTAATACTGGTTTGGAAAGCATGGAATAAATTCACCCAAAAACAGCTGTTTAACATATTTCTAAGCTCTATTTCAAGTTTCCTTCAGCACATTATGAGCAGAAACATACCTTTCGACCGTCTTGCTCCCTGCTGTGGGCTGGACTTGGCAGCAAAAGGAGCTTCGCACCCCGGAATGTTAACTGTTCATGGAGCAAAAATGACACATTAGCCTGAGCACTGAAATATCTTGCACACAAAAGGACTTTTCAAATGAGGAGCAGTAGCACAGCATTCCTACACTTTGACAGAGTAATACGATAATCTTAAAAGTGACAGAACACTTCAAATGGCCTCAATTAACCCGCCAGTGTGGCAAGAATTATTCATGGCCTGTCAAGCCAACAAATGTTTTCACTATGAAAACAAGCCATCAATGTATATTGTGCACCTGACGCCCCTTAATAAAGACGCAGTGATGTGATTGGCTCAGATCACTTTGACGCAGCCAAAGGAGCCTTCTGGCACAGATATACAAAAACATTTTCCAGTGCATAAGTTGCATTTTTTAGACTTTTTGTCATGCGCAACTAATATAAAATGAAAAATGGCATGACACCATAAATCATATTTTGTTCCAAGTAGAGTGAGAATTGATTGATTGATAAACTTTATTGGGGGAAATTGGGGTTAGGGGCAGTGAGCTCATTATTTTGAACCTCATAAATTGAAATTTCTAGATAATCCGAACTGCATGACATGGTCTGTGCAAGCTTCAAAGGAGTCAATGCAAAGCATAGACCATTCATGTGAGCCTGAATGAATGAATTTGAAATGACCTATACACCCCTGAATCTGGGCTGCCTGCACATGAGGAAACCAAGGAATTTTGGCAATATGTGGGTGCAAACATAACGAGGCAAAAAGAAAAAGAAGACACTGGATGTGCACCATTCTTATAACTCGTTTACTGGAAAAGAGCACATTGGCTTAAATCTAGTGACGCAATCAAAGACAAAAATGATTTTATTATATTTAAACAAATGTGCTCTTTGTCAATAAACCAGCTGTGAGAACAGTGTATGTCCTGTGTTTTCTTTTCCTTTGCGCCTTGTTATGTTTGCACTCATATATTTCCATTATGAACAACTTCCACTAGCTCCACCTACCTTACTAAACCAAGAAATGCTCTCGCGAGGCTGTACTGTTACTTTGGAGGTATGGAGAGGGCAAATATGCCAGGGGGAGCTCGGAGCGAAAGACGAAGTGAATCGGCTCCTCACTCGCAGGACGTACCTGGAACTCGGACCGTGGAATTTCACCTCTACCGGCTCAGTTAAGCTAGCCCCAGTCACCAACATCCTGACAGATCTGGTGGAGGTGAGGTCCGATATCCCATACCCCTCCGCTAAGCAGGAGTGCTAGTCATATATTCGAGGAAATGCCTGCTCACCGCACCAGCCGCAAGCAACGAGTCCTACCACCCAAGCTTTCCCCATCGGCCATGACTACCGGCAGCCACGACATCGTTGCAATACAGACCGTTTACAGAGAGTAGTTCCACTCTCCCTAACAGGTGGAGCCACTGGGACAGCTGTCATTGCTGGCCTTCGGAACGCATCAGCGTGCAGTGCAAAGTGCTGCTGCGCATCTTGTGTAAGAATGCCGGCTGACTGTTAAACACCACTGCTTTGATGCAGGTGTCATCTGTATTGTCGAAGTATTCTGCGAGGAAGTAGAGATAATGACCCTGTTGTTTATTGGCGGAAGAACAGACTATACTTTCTACATAAGGTGCACATCATGGCCTAGACCACCGTTTTTCTCGGAGGTCTATCACGAGTTCATATTCCTTTCTGGGACAAGAAAGTGCCTGTGAATTGTAGAGAAAGACTATACCTGACGCACCAGCTCATTTTAGCACCAGCAGTACCCATAAGAATGCAAGACCGACCCTGAAGTTTTCTGAGTAGTTGTACATTGCGTCTTTGCACTGCTGCCACGATATTTTCGCAGGGCATTAAGAAGTACCTTGACGTGGCTACTAACATCTATGCATTTATAAGAATTGATTGTGCAGAGAAGGAAACTCAGTGTGGGCATATCAGTGAATCTGCTTACTTTAATTAAGTACTGTTCCCAGAGATTTGCGGGATCGAATCCCGGCCTCGGCAGCTGCTTTTCCCTGGAGCCAAAAACTCAGGAGCCCGTGTGCTGTGCAATATCAGTGCACATTAAAGAACCGCAGGGGATGAGAATTTCCGCAGTCCTCCACTCATAACCTGAGTCACTTTGGGTTATTAATGAAGAAAAAAAGCTAACAGTTGGCGAGGCCAAGGAAAGCATTGGGGATTCTACTTTACATCCTTTTTTTTTTACTTCGGTAATCGCATAAATTAGTAATGTAATCGGTTTAGGCGAAAAATAAACACAAAGTAGAAGGAAAAACAACATACCGATGGTGGGAACCGAGCCCACGACCTCCGAATATAGCGTCCGGTGCTCTTCCAACTGAGCTACATCGGCCGCTGTCCTACCTGCTACTTTCTTGGGTATTAATGTTGCCTGTATACGAACCTTGATAGTGTTCACCAGCGCCACCCTCAACCACAGCGGTGGACGTGGAACGTCCTGTGTTACCGCCAGCGTCACGTAGAACGTGATCTAGAGCGAGGGCGGAAGCTGTGCTAGAACCCTCTTACGCTACCTATGGCTTCAAGACTGCCAGAGCCGAGACCCCCCTAAGCTACAAGCAGATAAATGAAGGGGAAAGAAGGGTGCTCGTCATAATACATGAAGGAAAAAAACTAATAGTCGGCGAGGCCAAGGAAAGCATTGGGGATTGTACTTTACATCCTTTTTTTTTTTACTTCGGTAATCGCATAAATTAGTAATGTAATCGGTTTAGGCGAAAAATAAACACAAAGTAGAAGGAAAAACAACATACCGATGGTGGGAACCGAGTCCACGACCTCCGAATATAGCGTCCGGTGCTCTTCCAACTGAGCTACATCGGCCGCTGTCCCACCCGCTACTTTCTTGGGTATTAATGTTGCCTGTATACGAACCTTGAGAGTGTTCACCAGCGCCAGTCCTGTGTTACCGCCAGCGTCACGTATAACGTGATCTAGAGCGAGGGCGGAAACTGTGCTAGAACCCTCTTACGCTACCTATGGCTTCAAGACTGCCAGAGCCGAGACCCCCCTAAGCTACAATCAGATAAATGAAGGGGAAAGAAGGGTGCTCGTCATAATACATGAAGGAAAAAAAACTAATAGTCGGCGAGGCCAAGGAAAGCATTGGGGATTGTACTTTACATCCTTTTTTTTTTTTACTTCGGTAATCGCATAAATTAGTAATGTAATCGGTTTAGGCGAAAAATAAACACAAAGTAGAAGGAAAAACAACATACCGATGGTGGGAACCGAGCCCACGACCTCCAAATATAGCGTCCGGTGCTCTTCCAACTGAGCTACATCGGCCGCTGTCCCACCTGCTACTTTCTTGGGTATTAATGTTGCCTGTATACGAACCTTGAGAGCGTTCACCAGCGCCACCCTCAACCACAGCGGTGGACGTGGAACGTCCTGTGTTACCGCCAGCGTCACGTAGAACGTGATCTAGAGCGAGGGCGGAAGCTGTGCTAGAACCCTCTTACGCTACCTATGGCTTCAAGACTGCCAGAGCCGAGACCCCCCTAAGCTACAAGCAGATAAATGAAAGGGAAAGAAGGGTGCTCGTCATAATACATGAAGGAAAAAAACTAATAGTCGGCGAGGCCAAGGAAAGCATTGGGGATTGTACTTTACATCCTTTTTTTTTTTTACTTCGGTAATCGCATAAATTAGTAATGTAATCGGTTTAGGCGAAAAATAAACACAAAGTAGAAGGAAAAACAACATACCGATGATGGGAACCGAGCCCACGACCTCCGAATATAGCGTCCGGTTCTCTTCCAACTGAGCTACATCGGCCGCTGTCCCACCCGCTACTTTCTTGGGTATTAATGTTGCCTGTATACGAACCTTGAGAGTGTTCACCAGCGCCACCCTTAACCATAGCGGTGGACGTAGAACGTGATCTAGAGCGAGGGCGGAAGCTGTGCTAGAACCCTCTTACACTACCTATGGCTTCAAGACTGCCAGAGCCTCACAAACCAAACCAAGCTTAGACAAGCACTGCTGCAATACATGCAATAACTGCTGCTTGTATAAAACTAATGCATGGGTTAATGATAAATTTACCATAATAAGATTTTTTATATCCCCGCTTGCTTGGGCTGCCTACTGTGGGTTCTGAATTCCTGTGCAGTTTCCAGTCACTTTTGCCCGAGCACAGGTGAACACCACTGAGTGCAAAGCAGACGGCCGACGGGTTTGTCGAAACGTTCTAACCAATGCAGACAGTTAGGAGGACGCAGAAAGTGAACTACGTGGTTAAATTAAACATTTCTTAGCACCTACACATACTATTGGCATTCACATGAAATTTTTTGGCTGTCTACAAGCTCACTGCCCCCAGAGATAGCGGGTACGTCGCACCGTGCCGCTGAGTACCAGTGCTCCGGAAGCCATCAAACCAAAATGCCGGTGATGGCGAAAGGGTCACGTGATCAAATATGGCAGCGCCCATGCACTCGTACTGTAAAGGGTCTATACAAGCACAGTGATGTTTGAGGGTGGAAATCACATGCGTCGTAGCATCTTGCTGTGCCACAATGTAGATTTCCCCCGCATCTGTCCACGTAGCATTTTCATTCTTACAGCGTACCGAAACTTTCTGTATGTCACGCGCTGCTCCTTGTTTCTGCGGTAAAGCCTCCTCACATGCAATGCCACATGCGAGGAAGCACAAGTGGAACCATTTTGGACTATGAAAGAAGCCGTAGATAACTGCCATTGTGGAGGAGTTCTGTTTCCACCACTTCCAGTGGCTAGCACGAAATGAAACATTAAATAGAACTGTGAGAGACTGTTGTTGTGAAGTAGTGTTTGCCTTGAAAAGAGACAACAGTTGCCTAGGTCTCACAAAACAAATTGCTAATGTGTAAACAAATTTCAGCCGTCTTGTGGAGCCATTCAATAACTCAACATTCAGATGATTCAGATTTTTTTCCACTCGCTTGAAGACCTAATAAACAACATTTTACTCTGATTGCCTCTTCATTGCCCACCACTTTGATCAGAAGCGGATATACCAATCCTGAACAGCATTTTTTCCCCTGAATACTGCTTTCTGTTTCATGAATTGCTATTACGGATGACCTGCTTGATGGGTAATTTCGCCTGGGAACCAAGGTGTACAACAAACGAGGTACGATTGTATGAACAAATGCAGTAATTTCAATGAGAATATCTACCTGACAATAGTCAGTGACAAAACCATTCATTTCAAGAAAAATCAATCTGGCTTGGCTGCACTCCACTTAGTACAATAGCAGCGGCTGGATGGCAGTGAAGTGATGAAGTTATGTACATTTCACACTGCTTCAAAAGGACAATAAAGCATTAACATTAAAAATTAAATAGCAGCAAGGCTGCAGTTAAAAATTCTGCACTAAGGTGAACAGCACAATGTCTGACATGCAAAAAGCACAAAACGTTGATACCTGTTGGCTGTGGCAGTATCGCAGTTGGTCCAGCTTGCATGGGACTGCTGATTGTGGTCCCAGATGGATGGCTGGGAACTGAAAATTTGTTGAGTTCATAAAACATTTCATTTTTAGTGAAAGTAAAAACTTCATTCTATTCCTAAAAGCTTCGTTCAGTTTATGGAAAAACAATTTGGCTAGGCTGGACCCTGTTCAGAACAGCAGCAGTAATGTAGTCTTTGTCAAAAGGGTAGATAGAGCCCAAGAGGTCTGCTTCTGGGTCACTTCGTGCACCTTGTATGTACTTCAAGTGTTCTGAATCTCTAACGGTAAGAAGAGCTTTTGTCTTACTCTCTCTGATGAAGACCTCTACTAAAGCTATTTCAGTGCCACTATAAGCCTCAAAAGCCAAGCCCTTGGGCTCCACACTTTTGACAAAGGCTGTACATTTCAAGCTACTTAGTGTGGACAAGTTAGAGCTGTAACATAAAATTCTTAAAATTGCAGCAAGGCTACAGTTAATATCAATTCTGCACTAAGGTGAACAAAACAAGAGAATCTGAAATGCATACAAAGTTGATACCTGATGGTTCCAGCTCGAGTGCAGCAGATGGAGCATTAACATTAAAGCATTAACATTAAAAATAAAATAGCAGCAAGGCTTCAGTTAAAAATTCTGCACTAAGGTGAACAGCACAATGTCTGACATGCAAAAAGCACAAAAAGTTGATACCTGTTGGCTGTGGCAGTATCACAGTTGGTCCAGCTTGCATGGGACTGCTGATTGTGGTCCCAGATGGATGGCTGGGAACTGAAAATTTGTTGAGTTCATAAAACATTTCATTTTTAGTGAAAGTAAAAACTTCATTCTGTTCCTAAAAGCTTCGTTCAGTTTATGGAAAAACAATTTGGCTAGGCTGGACCCTGTTCAGAACAGCAGCAGTAATGTAGTCTTTGTCAAAAGGGTAGATAGAGCCCAAGAGGTCTGCTTCTGGGTCACTTCGTGCACCTTGTATGTACTTCAAGTGTTCTGAATCTCTAACGGTAAGAAGAGCTTTTGTCTTACTCTCTCTGATGAAGACCTCTACTAAAGCTATTTCAGTGCCACTATAAGCCTCAAAAGCCAAGCCCTTGGGCTCCACACTTTTGACAAAGGCTGTACATTTCAAGCTACTTAGTGTGGACAAGATAGAGCTGTAACATAAAATTCTTAAAATTGCAGCAAGGCTACAGTTAATATCAATTCTGCACTAAGGTGAACAAAAGAAGAGAATATGAAATGCATACAAAGTTGATACCTGATGGTTCCAGCTCGAGTGCAGCAGATGGAGCCTGCGGAAGATTGTCGCTGCTAGTGGTGCTTTCAGTTGTCCCAGAAGCATACCCGGGCACTGAAAATTTGATGCGCACATAAAGATTATTTCATTTCTAGTGAATATAACATCTTTTAAATGCTATTTATTTTAAAATAATTTTATGCAACTAGACTTCGTTTACTTCATGTTCTGCCTGGTTTAGCACTATCTGTATCTAAACTGTGCCTTCCATCCAACAGTGTTATTTAGCCCCCCCCCCTTCCTCCCTCCCTTTTCTGTATCAGTAAATTAAAATGGAACTGACAAATGTATTTTAAGTACCCAATTTTTCCAGTGGAATGGAAGACTTACACCTCTATTACAAGGTTCCTTGAACACCACTTTAGTTCACTGTCACTACTTCAACTGAATAGCAGTTAGTGGCATTAAACAGCAATGCCAACAGCCATTGCGATCTGAACTGCACACCAGTTTGAAGTCAATGGCCTGAGATAAACAGGTCAATTGATATTATTGAGGCCAATGAAGCCATCACACTGGCCACTGTTTTTTTTTAATTTAAAGGTGCAAAATCACAAGCTCACACGCAAGAAAAGAACCGGATAGAGCACCTTGTGTGTGTGCATGTGGTTTTGGTGCCTTTAAATTTAAAATGAACAGGCACCAACTAGCCCAACAGGAAGTTCTCTTTACTCTAACCAAATCAAGTGATAGGTCGCGACCATAACTAGTACAAATCCTAATCTACATCTTTCACTAATCGAATGAGCGCAAACACTCAATCTGGCACCTAAAGAATGGCAGCTGAGCAGTGTAGTTAAACATGCTTCTACTGGATCAACTTCACATTGTGTGATGTTCAGCCATGGCATACACCGAGCACAAAATTTAAGCATAAATCTCAATTGAATGAAATAAAGCATGGAATGAATATTTAAAGTAAACAATACCAGAGTTCGAGCATTTTTTCATAAATTGCCTGCACACAGCATAATCATGTGACCCAGAGGTTGAACAGTTTTGCTGACTGTGTAGAGCAACTGCAGAAAAATGATGTCCAGCCCAACAATTGGAAAGCAACTGCCAGTCAATTGCATGGTACCTAAAACTGCTTTCGTAACAGAGGTATCAATTGCATGGTACCTAAAACTGCTTTCGTAACAGAGGTATTAATTTTTAAGGCTCTAAATAATACAAAGAAGCACTGCAAAAGATTTAGCGATAAACTGTTCTTATGCATTGCAATTCTAGGAACCGCTCTCAGAAAGTGCAACTACAGCTTATCAGATTATAACTTCATTATAGCTATTATCAGATTATAGCTTCATCTCAGCTAATGCAGATTTTTCGTGCGCACTCCAACAACTTCAAGAGGATGCCACCAAGCTGTATGATTGGTTTCAATGTAACTTGATTGAAATAAATCCCCAAAAAACTCAACTAGTGTGCTTTCACAATGCACACAAACCAATCCCTAAAACGCAGCGGTTGTTTTGCACAGCTCCAGGTGCACTGCATGTTCTTGCTGCCCCATTACATGTGTTTCGACCGTGAAATATCTTGGCATTTACATGGACAGTGATTTATCCTGGAACACACATATGGCGCACCTCAGTAGGACGCTTAGAGGCGTCGCATGCTTGCTCTATGCTCTAAGGGCCTACCTGCCGTTTGCCATAAGACGTTTAATTGCACAGTCCTTGGGATATTCTTTGCTGAGATATGGCATGTGCTGTTTCTTTAACTGTTCTGAAACATGGAAAAATAGGATAAACCGTATTCTTAAGAATATGGCTAAGAGTGTAATCTATTCAACACCCCATAAACTGCAAAGTGTATTCCTTTCTTCAGGTCTGCCATCCTTTGACACTGTTTTCAAACAAATCACTGTACTTAGATATTTCTGGAACACCGAATTTAGGTTGCCTAATGTTAAACCTATTCCACTACGGAACATTCCTAGATATTTCGTGCCTACAGTGCGAACTCATTTTGGTATGTCTGTGAGGTCATTTTATATCCCATGTATATTCAATGAGCTGCCTGATGACGTTTTCAACTTGAACACTCGCAGGCAGTTACGGGGTGCTATTGCCGAGCTTGAGCAGCTCTAGTTCATGCTGTTTTCGTCCACAAAAAAAAATAATAATTCTGTGATTTGGTAACAGAGGTTGTTGCTGCTGCCGGACGGCGCCCTACAAGCCCAATTGCGGCTTTGGCGCGTCCGCGTCCTGTATTGTTTTTTTGAAGTGAATAAAGTATTATTATTATTATTATTAACTACACGCCAGCAAAATTTATGTGCTAAATTTAATGTGACCTGTCAGATAGTAATTAGATGGCTTTAGTAAAGAGCAACGTCCATTTGGGTACCCATGCTTGAAATTGTTATGGTACAGTGACGTATGCCTTAGTGGATCATGGGCACTGCTTTATCCAAATCACATAAAGAACTGCAATGCCACCTAGCCCAAAATCCTCAATTCATTGTTTTGACAATGTGAATAGACCACAGCTTTGCATTGAAATGTGCACTGGAGAAGCGGTAAACTATGACACAAGAAAATATTGAGTCTGCGGTGCACAAATCAGCAATATCTCGCAGAGCTGCGGCCACATGGCCCGGCACATCAATAATGCTAAGCATCCAGGTAGAACGAAAGGAAGAAGATGGTTTGCACGGTACGAAGAACTGAACAAGGGTAAATAGGGTACGCCTCAGTTCGCAGATGAGCCAATGTTTCGACAAGTGGACTTGTCTTCCTCTGGGCAAAGCGATCAACTGGCAGGCGTTTAAATACACTTTTGCTTCCGAAGAAGAAAAGCTGGGGAGGGGAAAGTGGGTGCGAAGAAAATGGGTCATGAAGTGAAAGAAAAAAGAAAAAAAAATCTTCAGTATGTATTTATCAGCCTGGAACCAGGGATTCTGTGGTCTGCAAAACAAGTACAAGCGGCAGTAACAGAAAACACTACAATACCAGGTAGATTATTAGTCACCACTTAAGCAGGTTTGGCGCAGATACACCTTACAAAGGGACAGGCTATGCAAAGGGCCCTGATAAGGCATATATCTAGGGGGACAATTCTTAAAAAGTAGGGGGGAAGGGGGGAGTACGAAGTCGCAGGGTAATAACCGCACAGTGAACCACAACTGACCAAAAAAAATCATCTTAATAATCATCACACTAGCATTAAATTCACTTGGCGCACGTCGCAATTAAAAGTCTACTTTCTCGACACCACGGTGTCAGTGGAAAATGAAAAACTTGAAACTTCTTTGTACAGAAAGCCAACGGATAAGTAACAATACCTAGAGTTCACGAGTGATCATTCGAGACATTGTAAGCAAGGAATATTTGTAGGACAGGTGACACGGCTTAGAAGACTATGTAGCGATGATAGTGACTACCTAAACGAACTACATTCATTGAAAGTAACACTAATCTAGATACTATCCCTGTAACTCTCTTAATATGGCCTTCGAGAAAGCAAGCACATTAAACCGCAGCAATGTGGTCACGAAACGACCAAAGGCCAACACTGAATGCCAGCCTTCTTTTGTAACTAAATGCTCCAATGCCCTCCCAAACATAAACAATATTCTGCGGAAATACCATTTCATGCTAACCTGTAATGAACGCCTCAAGAAAATATTTCCGGAAGCACCAAAGGTAACATACAAGCGTAACGCAAACCTCAGAGATATTCTAGTACATTCTAAACTCGACAACAAGCATCAAACACAACCACACCCTTGCTCTCGACCTAGATATAAGATGTGTAGTCATATACAAAAAGACACCACGGTTAAAAGTATTGCAAGCGATTTTACTTTTCACATAAAATCTGGCTGTAACTGCACATCTTCAAATGCTATCTACCTTTTAGACTGCTCCTTCTGTCATAAACAGTACATCGGAGAGACAGGGCAACCAATGAACATACGGCTTAATGGACACCGGGAGGTAGGCAAATACCTCCCGAAAGCAGTTTTCCAGCATTTCAATCAGAAAGATCATAAGTTCGAAGAAATTAAATTATTTATTCTCCAGTCAGGCCTTAAATCTGCAAGACCGAAAATACAGAGAGGCATATCTAATTCATAAATTTAGAACACTGGAACCAGCAGGAATAAATATATCTAAGGGAGCGTTAGAATCCCTTAGGTATATTCCCTCTGCATCATAACTATTCGGGAAAACAATCCCACATAGCGTTAATTGTACAGTTTATTCACAACGCATGCACACTCTATTCCCTTCCGCAATAGCATAACCTTACATATTCCTCTAAACACATTTCCCTCTTATTTGCTGCTTGCATTCGTCCTCAAACATTTTTTTTTCATGTCAGTTGCGGTTCTCTGTGCGGTTATTATCCTGTGACTTTGTACTCCCCGCCCCCTTTGCAGAAAGTTTTAAGAATTGTCCCCCTTAGATATATGCCTTATCAGGGCCCTTTGCATAGCCTGTCTCTTTGTAAGGTGTATCTGCACCAAACCTGGTTAAGTGGTGACTAATAATCTACCTGGTATTGTAGTGTTTCCTGTTACTGCCGCTTGTACTTGTTTTGCAGACCACAGAATCCCTGGTTCCAGGCTGATAAATATATACTGAAGATTTTTTTTTCTTTCACTTCATGACCCATTTTCTTCGCACCCACTTTCTCCTACCCAGCTTTTCTTCGGAAGAAAAAGCATATTTAAACCCCTGCCAGTGATGATCGCTTTGCCCAGACGAAGACAAGTCCACTTGTCGAAACGTTGGCTCATCTGCAAACTGAGGCGTACCCCATTTACCCTTGTTCAGTTCTTCATACAATAATGCTAAGGTTTCATGAATGCATAGCACCTCTGTTTATTTTATACTTTCTTTAGCAAATTAAAATTATACATCTTTGTTTTCCTGACACTGTAGTGTTAATTTTTGCAGCATGAGAAAATATTTTCATTACTGCCAGGATTTTTTTTAAACGCTTTTGGTCAATGTGGGTGCCTTGCATTGAAATTAAAACAGCCTGATCGAATTACAGTGAACATAATCAACAACTGGCCACTTTCATCCTAAACATGCACTATATGACACCACTGTTGCACAGTTTTGGCAGTATAGCATTGGCCTCACCCGGCCAATGACAATAATGTGCAACCAAGCTCAGCTCAAGTAACAAACCAATGCCTTGTAAACAAGTAACAGTTATTCCATATTTGTATTACCAACAATTGCTCAGATGCATCTGCTCACTTACTCGCTCTGTTGGCTCCATGCATGTTAGCTGGTGGCGCACCCTTAGGCAGCAGATGGGTGCTGACAACGCTTTCTCGGCAACATTCTGATATGAAAGCATTCAACGAGAAGTTAAAATGGAGGAAAAAAGAATGGAGGTTTTCAGAAAATGAAAGGTGCAGCAAATGTTTTACTCTTGGGCCAATACATTGATCTTGCTATTGAGGAGGAATGAGGGAGCTAGCAAAAGAAGGAAGATTAAAATGCACGAACATCACAGACACAGGTAACTGAAAGAGAAGCACGTTTACAGAACGTACTAGGCCCAACAAGCAAGAGATGCTATCTGTTGACCTCAAAAACTATGAAACAATTCTTGCTTTTCTCAGTTTTGCAGTAATGAACAGAATAAATGGCTATGATAGCACAATCTGATGTTGCACAGCAAATTTTCATGCGACCTAGATACATCTTGCAAGCAGCTTTTGAATGCAGTTCTTGCATAGTGCAGATCCTAGCAATGATAAGCAGTTGAGGCAGAAAATCAATTCCATTTCCGTTTTAGTTTCTCCAATACAAAAAAAAAACTTTTGCTTCTACAGAGCACTTAGTGACCCTAATGATAGCACACGTGAAGCAGCAGACAGAAACTAGAGGAAAAGTAATCAAAGACTTTTATAGGACGTTACCACACGCAAGCATTTGCAGCCTAAGTTATTGGTATACCTTTGTCAAAAATTTTTGAGCATAAAGCCCTTTGCAGGGCTTCATTCAGGCTTGACAGACGCTTGTTTTCCTGCTGAAGCGATTCAACTTCAGTCTGAAGTTTCTGCATCTCTATTTGATGCCTGGTGACCGTGCTGGTCTCCCCGCCATCCACACTTCTCTCCGACATTGCTCCTTTGAGTACTTCATCCTCGGCTGCTCTTTTTGCAGAAACTTTATGTTTGGAATTTAGTTTCGGCTGAAATAGAAAGAAGCTTGCAAATCAGATGTCAGTGGTCCCCTGAAATGGGGTCTGTTGGATTTGTCCCGCTGTTTCAGGAGTATGCTTCTCGAAACAGTTATTCTCAAGGCGATGCAAAATGAGAAGGGTAGGTGGCTGCCTGTCTGTTGGCTAAGCAATGATGTTCTTTAGCCATTAAATAAGATACCTATCTCACCTGCTTTTGACATTGCACAGTGATCGACAGAAGTTTGTGAGATGGCGCGTTAAGAAGAAGTTATAGCGGTGCTGTCAGGCACAGCATATGAATGAGATGAACAGACATGCATTTTACGTCTGCTTGAGTAATGCGATCTGACCGGCTGGTGAAGCAACATAGAAGCGAATTTTGTTTCTGTAAATCTGCATCCCGTAAATTTTCGTCCATGACTGCATATGCATGCAAAGTGATTGCTGCCTCTTTCTGCACTCTGCTTTGCCACATAGTGCTGTATCGCCAGTTGCTCGACATCCACATGATACTGTTATGAAATTTTAATGGCAACAGTGTGAAAGACAGAGGGAAGAAGAAGCACAGGATGAGCACTTATCCTGTGATTTCTCTTTTTCTGTTCACTTCTCTTATGCTGTTGCCTTTAAAATGTATCACCAACTCACCTGTTTAGTTTAACCAGTGTGAGTGAAGGTACCCAGAGGAGAAAAAGTGAAATAATGGGAAGACGACAACACTAAGTAATTGCTATAGATCGAGCTTACTGCAATTTAAAATGCTTGGCTGTATGGGAGCAAAACTAGTAGTTTTTCCACCTCACGTCTTCATGTGGCAGTCCCACTGCTGCTCTATAAGTTTATTCATAGTCAAAATATGACCATAATTTCCTTCCCTCACTTCCATACTTAACAGCATGATGTTGTACTCGCTAGTGAGGTACAACTCTCGTACTGGTTCACTTAATCGGCTTGACAAGCTTAATATGTTCCTCCTAACATTTGTTTTGTCATGTGCTACAGTCGAAAATACAAGACTGTGCCTTACTTCAATGCTAAGAACAAAACGAGTTTCACAATTATTCAGCTGCACACTCTGCATTGAACTGCGCTGCTTGAATTTTCTTATTGCATGAATTTTCATAGCAAGGGTGTTACCGTGTTTTCAAAGGATGGTTAACCCGTGCTTTTTGCCCGGTTCGATATATGTTTGTTAGTAGAACAGAATTATAACCTCACTACGGCCAATATCACACGTAAAGTATCAACGGACAAGGCGTGGACTACGTGCAGGCATATTTCCTTGCAATAGGATGCACACCTCAAAAGTTAATTATGACCTGTGAAATATGACCCCACTGTAACTGTTAAAAACTCCACAGGTTCGGCGATAATTGATTTACTGACTCCTGCAAGCTAAATGCATGAAGCTCCGTAAGAAATTAAAAAAAAATCAGACCTTCTTTTGTGGTGGGCCCGCGCTTCCCGAACTCTTGCGCGCTGCCATACGGCGGTTAGCGCGCCAGGTTTTCATTTCTTCTTCTGTCTCTGCGATTTTCAACATACAATAATAACTAAGGGGTGTTAAGACAATGTTCAGGAATGCTTCAAAGCATCGTACACTTACCCGTCATGTGAATTAGCCGCGCCTTGTAATATCCTCCTCGAGTGTGTTCGTCTCCTTCCCAGAACACATCGTACAGCTTCCCACGCTCGAAATCCTCAATATCATTCGGTTTAAAACCTCTGACATCGTCGTCTGTGACGACGTACTTTTTATCCTCTCCGTCGTATTGAATGAGAATGAGCATTTCCTTGACAAAAATTACCTCGCACGACAATAAAACAACAGCAAACTATGGCGGTGCCAGAAGTGCCCGAGGCGGTAAAAACATAAAACACGAAGACGGATTCAGGTACGGATATGTCTGTGGCTAGTTAGGGCTTGGTTATGGCAGAAAGCCAAAACAAGGAAAACCTCCCTACCTAGAGGGAAAACAAAACACTATGGAGACAAACTTATTCCATGCTTCTCAACCCACGAAACACATAACGTCTAATAAACTTCTTTAAACAGCTCTGGAAGGCTATAAACATCTTGTTCTAGAACAAAACCTCTCGCAGACGTCGACGGAAAGAAGTTTCCTGGAAAACTTCGTTAGCACGTTTATAATAAGACGCCTTTTCAAAGACGTCTCAGATATGTTTTTTTGGAGACATCAATTAGATATTTTTCCAAAGACCTCTCAGCGATGTTTATTCAGAAACGTTTCACAAATACTATAGCAGAAAGGGTTTACTAACTTCTAAAAGCCCACAAAAAATACTCCATGTTACCCCTGTTCAGAATGTTGAATCCCTATTCAAAGAATGTTCACGAATCACAGTGAACATTTTCTATGCATGGTTTATTGCAGCCGCGGAATTAAGCAATAATTACGGCCCAAATTGTTAGACAGCCTTGAATTACTCCAATGTCTCAACTTGATTATTTGATAATCAGGAACAGAAGGTAAGAGGCCGCTTTAAAATAACCTCGAACTTTGAAACTGCGGTTCGTTCTAGCGGGAACCAAAGCCCGTCATTTACGGTCCAGCTAACCTACCGCTCGTAAGGCTGCATTGGGTTGCACACCGGTCCTGAAAGACGGGGGGAGGCACGCGAATGACAACACTTTTTTATGCTACGAATGCCTCTTCATTCTAGCTTGCCTGGCCAACACCAGAAAACCACCGTATTGCCGCTCGTAAGGCCGCACTGGGGTAGCATACGGGTCCTGAAAGAAGACGGGAGGCACGCGAATGACATGCTTCTACCCTCGTACTCCGGCTTGCTTGGGAGCACGAGAAAACGAAAACCACCGCACTGCCGGAAATTTGTTGCTTGGGCAAGAGAACAATCAGCAGGAGAGCCGATCGTACGCTCAAACATCGTTCCGCACGCTGAAGCCTGCTGCGTGGTGGCGCTCTGCTCGATGCCGATGCAATTTGCAATTTTCAAGAATGCTTTATTAATTCAAGTTTTTTGTTTCTTTGCAAAGCATAAGGTTAAATTGAAAAACAAAATAAAATTAAACTCATAATTGTTCTTGTAATAGTTGGGTTTTAAAGCATTTATTGCTTTATTAGCATTTTGGCATTGCAGTCGCTAGCGACTGCTTGCTACCCGCGCGCACCGATCGTTCAACTCATCTTTTCTCGTCTTTCGACATGCTCAACGGTTGCTCAACGTGCTCTCAATGGTGTGTGTTCGGTGTGCTGTCTTTGTTTCCCGCGCTTGGACATTTACGCTGATTTTGCAGCTTTCCCGCGCTGTATTTTACAACCACTGCTGCGCTGTGATATGGAGCTCATATTTCTCAACAGTAAGTAACTTTCCACTTCTCTTGTATGGTGAATGCAGCGCGCCGAAATTGAACCGCAGATGCGCCTGACTAGCGCGCTAGAAACACGGGTAGATAGCAATGCGTGTTTGTCTTTCTATCTGTCCATGTTTCTAGCGCTGTTTTAACGTACTGTCCAACCAACTCGCCCAACAAGCAACTTAGCTGTATTGTATTGGCTTTGTTAACTTCACCGATGCGTGCTAAGTATGTGCGGTAGCAAACGTAGAACTGAAGTAATATATCTTGAGGAGTTATTTTGTTGCTAATGATCGTGTTGAAGTTGTGGAATTATATGAGTCTGAAAAAATTCCGGCACTTCACTGACATCAGATGTAGAATATTCGTGTTTTCTTCCAATAAATAGTTGGTTGTTGTGCGCATATGGTGCCCTATTCGTTTCTGTTGTCATCTTTGCACCGTAGCGTTTTCAAATCAGTAACCTCAGCTCACTTTAAGGTTTTCTGTGTATGTACAAGGTGAATAAAACTTTCTTCTCTTAAATCACACCAGAAAAAACTGTTCAGTTCACGGTAGGTCAATGCCCGAAGCATAAGGCCTCTGCCTCGACCTCGTTTTGTGGTGCGAGCCATGAGGGATTTTTTTTTCATGCATGGGGGGGGGGGGGGGGGGGGGGGCTACTGGGTGAATGATTTCAGTGGCGTTCATGGTAGATCCGGGCATTTTGCATAGATGCTAGTGGTATCGCCGTATTTTGGTGTTTCCTTTCTCCGTGCATATTTTCCTTTAAAAACCCCACAGAACTCAGGCACGCAGCTCAACTGCCACTGCCTTTGGCTCGTTTGATTATTTTGAGTTTTTTTTTGTCATTGCAGGTTGCTGGAATCTTGTCTGTCTTAAAGACCCCTGGAAAAGGCAGAACCTGGAGCTTACGATAAGCCATTGAATTTAGCTCATCGGCCAATGCCTTGAGTGTGCATTATGATTTTATATATCTATGCAAGTTATAAAAAAATATTTTTATGCAGAACCTTCTGGGCGGATGGTTCCCGTGAGTTTACACAAGTGCATTTGCATGCATGCCTGTAACTTAACTATTTTTTGCCAGTGCAGGTTGTTTGGAATTTACTTTTGCAGAAGAACCTTCAAAAAAAGGTTTCTCAAATCCATATTGTCAACAAGTTTATTTGCTGAGTGCTTTTACTTTTGTAGATGGAGTGCAATAAAAATTCGGACTGGAGAAGCATGTGTTCTTCATACATTCAGCATGTGCATTCACTATTGAGTGTAGCGATTTGTAGTTTGTGCTCATTGTTCTCAATTCAGCATGTGAGATCACACAATAGTCTGCTTTGAGAGCATTTTTTTCTCAATTTTAAATTACAGTTAACTGGGGAGAGGGTGAATTGTTGAAGGCTTGCATTTTCTACAGCACTATAAGAAACAGCTAGAGATGGCACATAATCGGTGGGGTGTTAAAGGAGTAAAATTGAAAATTCTATAAAAACATTTTGAATTCTCTTCAGCCCAACTGATTTTTCGCCATCTCTAGCTGTGTCTTATTGCGTTGTACAAAGTGCAAGCCTTCATCAATTCGCCTTCTTCCCAGTTAACTGTGTCATTTCATCAAATTTAGAAAAAAAATGCTCTCAAAGCAGAGCACTGTGACCTCACATGCAGAACTGATGACAATGAGCCCAAATTGCAAATCGTTACACATCTAAAACAAGAATAGAAACGTTCTAGCCAAGGGGGTTTAAAGATGTCTACTAGCACAGCTATAGCAGAGCTACAGCTGGAAGCAATGTCTAGAACAAGTATAAAAATTTTCTAGGCGAGAAGTTTTCAAGACTTCTACTGGCGTAGCGTTAGCAGAGCTAAATCGGAGCTACAGGAAGGCTTGTAGCTCTTGGGTCTACAGAACGTCTCAAATGAGTCTTCTTTTAGAAGTGCCCATTTCTTGGCCTTGACATATTCTAGATGTCAATTAGCTCTTTTTGTGTTTCGTGGGAAGCACTCTCAAGTAATGCGTTGGACATTTGACATGACTTTTTTCTTGTTTGGGCATTTTAGTTTGCTGCCTTGGAAACAGTACAAAAAACACGCAGCAGATAATCAGCAGTGTGCACTCAAGCAGTTCGCGAAATGCCCCAAATATCCGAACAGTTTAAACACTGAAAATGTTCTTCTATTCCAGCAAAAAAAAAGAAAAAACAAATAAATAAAAAGTCCAAAATATGTGGTTCCCACCTAGCAAGTTAAAGCTATTTGCGTAAAATGCTTTTGGCTCCTTTTACCCGCAATGCATAACGAACGGACACGGGGAACACAGGAAACAAGTTGGCTCACAGTATAGCTCGAGGTTATGTCAGCCGAGCAGTGAGCCAGGTTGATTCCCCCAATTTCTCGAGAGATGCACTAATCTTATTTTATGACTGCACTAATCACTTTAAACTAGAAAGGCGGATATATCCTCCACCAGACAAGAAACTAGACAAAAGGCAGGAAGTAATCTGGCGTCGGCTCCAGACGCGTGCCTTCTTCAGCCCTTCTAAATTAGCGCACATGTACCCAGCACAACACAATCCAAATTGTAAACACTGCGGTGAAATAGCAGGATACGATCATTATGGAGCTGCAAAAAAGCGCCGCCACCAGCAGACCTACTACCAGTCCCTTCTTTTGAGCGGTGGTAGGCTTATACTGGCCAGCTCAGACCCGTTAACGCAAGTTCGGGCTACTGAGGGGGCTCAAAAGGTCGCTGAAAGCAACGGACTTTTTTTTTTTTTTGAAAAGTTTGCCACAAGGCATAAGTTGAGAAAGGGGGAATGGGATGCAGGAGATAGAAAGTTAAAAGGAGTGAAGTCCAGTTGCGATTATGTATTCGAGAAGGTTGGCAGTGTAGCGATTGTCCATTGTCCATTTCTCATAATCACAATCGCGATTCCACCGCAGGCCCACCTTCATGATTATCCGTTGCCTAATGTGAGTCGTTGATGGACACGTCCAAAAGTGACGCACATCGCAGACGTCAGGTGGAGTGTCATTATGAGGGCACTTGTCAGTCACTCGTAGATCGTTTTCCCGCCCTCGATGTCGAACAGTTGGGGTCAGAGCCGCCCCTGCCCGGATCCGGCGCACTGTTACCTCCTTCTGCCGAGTAAGACTACGGGGGAGAGGGTGCGAACACGGAGGAATGAGAGCGCGTGTTCGCTGGCGCAGAACTTGCGAATCGGAAACGTGGGACAGGAACGGATCTGGGGGAAGAGGGGAAGGTGGTAGATCGCCTGATGTGTTTATGTGCGTCATAGCATCCGCTTGAATATTATGTGGATCGCGAGCATGGCCGCGAATCCAGTGTATGCACACAGGACATGGGCACTTCCCAGGTGGAAATTTTCTGCTGGTTTCTTGCTGGAAGCTGCTGGTTTGTGCTGGAACCAGCAGGTTGCCTGCTGGATTCTTGCTGGTTGTACTGGTTCCAGCAGGGTGCTTGCTGGTTTTCCACTGGTCCCAGCAGGCGACCTGCTGGTTTTTCACTGGTCCCAGTAGGCGACCTGCTGGCTGTGCTGGTTCCAGCAGTGTACGTCTACTGGTCTCAGCAGGCAACCTGCTGGCTTTGCTGGTTCCAGCAGGGTGCTTGCTGGTTTTCTTTGCTGGTTTTAGAATTTTGCTGGTTCCCTCCTGGAATGCTACTGGAACCAGCAAGTAACCCACCCAAGTTTACAAACGCATGTAATGAAGTTCATTTACGCACGTGAGAACTTGTTGCATTCCCCTATCGCGAGCTCATTCATTCTACAAAAACGCAGTACGGAAAGTATATGCCCGTTTTTACACCATGTTTCTGCTCCGTGATCAAAATATCACCGTAGCTGCGAAAGACACCTTTTTAAAGAGGCTAAGCTTTTTGTTTTTTTTCGGCCGTTAGCCGAAGCGGTATGCCGCTATGAGCTATTGCAAACATCAAAGATGCAAAAAATGTTATTTGATTTTTACAATTTTGTTTATCACGCCGTAATGCATGAGGCTGTTACCGCTGTCACCTTCATCATCTGCTAGCGTAGCAGACGACGCGCCTTCGAACGATCTGGTGCAACGATCAGAGCAGAGCAAATGCAATTACGTGTAAGAGGGTATACAAATAGTAATATTAGCACAATTTGAAATATTTCAGCAGTATTTGTTCGTAACGTTTGACAAACGCGCATTTTGAGCGCTTACGACACTGTCGTAACCAGTCTCCGGTTGACGCTCAACAAGCCAAAAGAAGCCGTTCCGAAGTTCAGACATTTACGTAGTGAGCTGTTTTGTGCTGGCTCGTGTTTGCGAATGGAGGAGTATTTTGTGCTTTTTACAATATTTAAACGTCGTCGTCAGTATGAATTATTTAAGACGTTTTATCTGAAACATCTACGTAAGTTTGAACCGGTCAAGGTGGTGTGACAACTTCTGTCAAGACTGAGAAGTGTGATGCGACATCTGCAAGGCCTAGGACCTGCGTGTGTTTGGTAAGTAAAAAAGTGCATCTCATTTCATTTTTTTTTTGGTAGTCCTCGCGTTGTGTAACGTCTAGTGGATTTGCGAGAGCTTATTATAGGCACGGAGGAAAAGAACAGTGACTCAAGCGCGCACCGCTGCCAGCGCAGTTCGGCAGTGAAGAGAGCCGCTTACTAGTCGAGTGACTATCGAAGTGAGCTGGCAATTTTGTCGTCCCTAGTTTAAAATAGGCCATATCATTTTGCCGAAGTATCATTGGTGCTATTTTCGGCAAGTAAAATGTCTTTGTCACCCGATTGTTTTTCGCTTTGTACGAAAAATGGTGAACAGCCATGGATTCAAAGAACGTCTAATCGCAAGTTAACACACTGTGCAAGCTAACACATATTCGATACGGTTCGTTGCAAATAGACTAACTAGACTATCTTTCCTTGTCAATCCATTTGCAGGGTATGGGTGTATGACTTGAGTGGCATACCAAACAAGATTAAAAGAATATGCCGCTAAACAGTCATGTCTGGCTAGCAATGGGTATACTTCTAACCTCTCTGATTTAATTTAAAGGAGCGAACAGTCTACGAGTCCAATGTAAACTTTGGGGATAATTTTTCTTTTTTTAGGTTTGTTGTTGATATTGACAAGAATGAGTCTTATGATGATATAGGGAGAAATAATATTAAATGAAAAGCGGCATTGTTTTTCCTTCCACTTTTCATTTAATATTCTTTCTCCCTAAATCATCTTAACACTCATTCTTGTCAACATCGACAACAAACCTAAAAAGACAAATTATCCCCAATATTTACCTTGGACTTCGCTTCTTTAAATTGTATCATAACGAGCCCCTCATTTCATCTAACCTTTCTGGTAATACCGCACCAGTTGTTACGTGGCATCTGCCTAAAGCAATGCAGACACTTTCCTAGGAGTGGCATTCTCATGGTTGAATGAATGAAACACCATGGGGGCGTGCGGGCATTGGTGCAGTCTGCACAGGCACATGCAAAAGCTAGCCACCCACACATTAGTAGAAGCGCTGTTCATTGAAAGTTTTCTCTAAACGTGGTTTGCATCACACTTGAACAGTTCTCTTGTGGATTTGCACCAAATATGTGGTTCTTAAGTAGATGCTTTCAATTTCCATTATTCATCTTTTATGTGCAGTAGCATGGTTTTGGTAGCATATTTTTCTGGTCTTTTTTTTTCATGCAGCTACCTTCATATGGCACCATCTGAGTTGGAGCTGGAGCACACCTGCTGCAGTACCACAGTCTCGAAGGGTAAATGGGTCCATGCAGATTGCAGAATGTATATGGGCATGGAAAATAAAATTAAACTATGAGTCATGACTGAAACCTTTGCTGTTGCCTTTATTTTCTTTGTGCAGTCCAAGGCAGTCACTGCACCAAATTCTCGTAGGCTGACAAGCCCCCGGAGAACCAATCCACCAAATTCTGACTATATGCAGCCCTCGGTTGAAACCTAGCAGCCAATGGTTCCAATACCCGCTGGTCCCAGCAGCTACTGGTCCCAGCAGCTGCTGGTTCCAGCAGCTGCTGGGAATGTGCTAATAAACCAGCACTGCTGGAACCAGCAGGATCCCAGCAGGAAACCAGCAGAATATTTTCACCTGGGTTTGAACAGAGCAAGTGTATATGGACTGTGTTATTGGAATGTGCGTCGAACGCCCTTAAGCTGTTTAAGGGCAGTGAGAGAGTCTGTGTAAAGATGAACTGCATTGAATGTAGGAACTGGCGGAAGGGAATGTATGGCATTGTAAATGGCTTGAAGTTCCAGTGCCAGACGAGTGCACGTATCCGCGGTATATGTCACGTGAGTGGTGAGATGCGGATGAGAGGGACTGTACACAGAAGTAACTCCTCGCTCTGCAGTATGTGATGCATCGGTATATAATATGCACCCTTCAGGCAGATGTGCGGATGATACCGACGGGAGCAGTGGGGCGATTGTCTGTGAGCTCGCAGTACGACCATGGATCGAGGTAGTGTCTTTAAATGGTGTAGCTGTAAAGACTGTTTGCGAGCTCTGTTTGCCATCCGCTGATCAACGAGTTCAGTGAGCGTATTTAGCTGGGCGTACTCCTGAAGTACTGGTATGGGTATAGTGCCTCTATAGTATGGGTGTTAGGCGGGGAAGATATGTTATTGCACGCATAGCCTCACGATTGATGGCCTCAAGGGAGTCCCACTGTCTGCGGGTGAGACGTTAAAACTGTGCCTGGTAGATTATACGCGGCTGGAGGACAGAGCGAACAAGCTGGCGGGCCGTGTGAGCACGCGCGCCGCCAGATCGCATAGCTATGCGACGAATCAGACCTAGAGTAGCGTGAGCGGTCTTACGGATATGACTCTCAGCCACGGGGTGCCAGTCCCAGAGGAATGAAGAAGACCAAGAATGCGAACGGTTTGTGCCCGAGGAATCGGGGTATTATCTATCATAAAATTTATAGTGGGAGCTTTCCGTAAGCCAGCTTTATTTCCAATGCGAATAAAACAGGATTTTGTATGCGAAAGAGTTACCTAAAGGACGGACTTGAAGCCGGACTTGAAGCGCCCACAAATCGCTCATTGCTGACAATAAATGTTTTTCAATCCAATCCAATCCAATACCTTCCTTTCTCTGCTCGCGCCTCTACTGATTTCTACTTCCCAGCTTTTTCCTCTTTGTTCCGAGCGGAGCCTGAGGTGCTGGGAATCTCGTGCACAATATATTTTAACGTTGCGTTTTCTGAAGTCATCGGGTTCATTGATGGAGTAGGTACTGTGATGAGTCCTCCTCGAGCTAAACGTTACCGCCGCTACCTGGAGCCTGGGCAGCTGGAAGATGTACCCAGGCAGACGCTGCGGTACCAAGAGCTAAAGCGAGCTGAAGCTAGCGATCTGAGTGGTAGTGTGTCAGGAGACGACGAGCCGGACGTTGCTCACTCTAGCAGAAGTTCGAACAGCCCTGCAAACGTTCACGAGTTAACCTCGCTGAGTGAGGGTGGCGAACACGGTCCTCCGAGCGGAGACGAGTCTGCGCCACACGGCGAGGATGGCGATGACGGCCCTTCGAGCGGAGACGAGTCGGCACCACATGGCGAGGATGGCGACGACGGCCCTTCGAGCGGAGACGAGTCTGCGCCACACGGCGAGGATGGCGACGACGGCCTTTCGAGCGGAGACGAGTCTGCGCCAGACGGCGAGGATGGCGACGACGGCCCTCCGAACGGCGGCGAGTCAGCATCTTTCAGTGAGCACGACGAAGATTATTTCGACTGCCAAGGCGAGGCGAACGAACATGAGACGAGGACGTTTTCTGAGGTAGGCGAAGACAGCGAAGACGGGCATCCCGGATACGAATCGTCATTCGTTAAGCATGACACGGGAAACAAAGACAGCCGTCCGTGCGAAGACGCGTCAGCATCATTCAGCAAGCGTGATGAGGAATTGAAAGAATACTTCGAAAAATGTTCAAGTGAATCCTTGCCGAACCTCTCCATCAATAAAGCACAGGCCATTCTTCTTGTTTTGACCTACATCGTGCATGCGGGTCTCTCCTGGGCACAGGTCGAAGGGCTCTTGAAGCTGATCAACACTCTTTGTGGGTGTGATGTTGTGCCCGACTCCACGCACATGTTTCGGAAGCTGTGGGATTGCTTCGAGTACTTTGGCAGAAAAAGTAGAAAAGAACGAACTGACACATTCACATGCAAGCGCTGCAGTGTTACGAGAACGGTGCGGTGGCTGACAGCGAAAGGCAGTTTCTTTCTTATTTTCGACCTGAAGGAACAAACCTACAATGCTGTGTCAAACTGCTTCATGGCACTATTCGAACGCTTGAAAGGGATGGCCTCAACTGCACCTGGAATGTTTGCAGACATTACAGACGGGCGGCTTTACCGGAGCATAAGAAACAGAGTAAAAGCGAAGTGGAGTGACATGACAGTCACCATAAATACCGATGGATCACCAGTGTTCAAATCAAGTAAAGCAAGCGTGTGGCCAGTTCAGCTACTTATTAATGAACTGCCATTTAATGCTCGCTTCCAGAATGTAATTGTAGGAGCACTGTGGTTTGCCAAAACTCATCCTCCTCAATATTTATTTATGAAAGCATTTGTGAAGGCATTCAACGAAATTGGCACCATAGTGTGGAGGCATGGCAACGAAACTGTGCAGTCTAGGGTGGCTGTGGCATGCTGCTGCGTCGACTCGCCTGCCAGAGCAACGCTGCTGAATATGAAGCAATTTAATGGATAATTCGGGTGCTCCTGGTGCCTTCACAAAGGAACAGCTGTTGATGGTAAGCCATTTTGCATGATGTTCACTTTGCATTGTAATTTATTTGCAAAATCCTGTGAAAGTAGACAACCTGCTGACTTCATTATTTTGTCCGATGCACATATGGACAAGATTTTTTTATTAGTACAGTGTATAAATGTGACAGGTATAATGCATGGAAGTTGGACACCTGCAATAAATTCATTGGCAGTCATTTCTGTTACTACGGACACACTGTTTGACACCATGGCACCTGGTTTTGTACTGTTCTCTTCACCACCTATATTGGTAGTGTTATGAGCCTGCATTTGGTTGTATGGCATGCGTCATCTGATAAACTTTCTTAGTAGCCTGGAAGTGTGAATGGATGCTCTAATAAACACACCATCATTCATGTCATGGCTTTTGGATGTCCTACCTTATTTCGTCATGCAAAGAAATGCTGGCACTGACCAGCATGGCAATCCAGGAATGGGATGAAGTAGATAGGCCTTTGTCAACAGTAACTACATTTATCCCATACTGGTACCTAATGTTCACTGTTGACATTTAATTGTATAAGTATAGCATTTTGAACCCCGATACGGTGCTGTATGACATTGCTGTTACTGCAATATCAGTTTTGCCCATAGTGTTTTTATTTTCATGTCCAAGGTTACTGAAAAGTCGCATGTGCTACATATGGTACAGCTTCATCAAATTAAACCCTCACAGACACTGGCTGCTCACAGTTCCTGTTCTGATATCCCACTGTGTGTACTTTACAAAACACCTCTAGGGCACTACATGACTTAAAGGAATTTGTTCCCCCATTGATTCTTAGCAGTTGCTTCATATAGGAAATCATCTATTAATTGCTGTTAGTGCATTTATTTGGATGTTTGAATGTGCATATTTCAATTTAGCAACTTTTACCGAAATATAACCTGGCTAAGGCTGGAAATCGGACTGGTTGCTGTGCATTTAAGTGTAGCACGGACATATAAAAATGAAAGCTAATTTGCCTTTATTTCTTTGTGGTTATTTTCACTATTTTTTCATCATAATATAACTATTGTAAAATACTCATGCTTTATCTTTCGCAGGAACTATTCGGTACCTTCCAGGCAGCCAGTCGGCATTGCCACGCACCCACACCAACATGGTTCAAGACATGCAGGATGCCCACAGTAAGCGCCAGCCTGTGCATGGGGTTAAAGGGCCTTCTCCTCTCATGGGCCTCCAATGATTTAACCTTGTGTGGAGTTTGCCACCCGACTATATGCATTGTGTGCTAGAGTGAGTTGCACAGCAGCTGACTGAGGTGTGGCTAACTGCTGTTGGTAAACCTTTTTACATTGGTAGACATATTCAGGAGCTTGAGAGCCGAATTCAGCAACTTAAGCCTCCAATTATATTCTGCCGCTTGCCTAGGCCAATTGGTGAGCGCAAGAATTGGAAGGCGACCGAATGGCTGTACTGGATGCTATATTATGCTCTTCCTTGTTTAAAGGATTTGATTCCTGACAAGTATCTGCATCATTTTTCTTTATTGTGCCAAGGCATTTTCCTTCTGATCCAGACATGTGTCAGTGATGTAGATTTAATTGAAGCAGACCAGCTTCTTTCATTGTTTGTTAATAGAGTAGTGGTACTGTATGGACAAAGCAGTGCAACATTCAATGTGCATCAGCTGTTACATCTTTCAAAAAGTGTTGAAATGTTGGGGCCTTTATGGGGGAACTCCACATTTTTATTTGAGAATGGAAATGGGCAGCTATTGAAGCATGTGACTGCTGCACAAGGTGTGCCTCTGCAGGTCGCAGAACGTTGTATAATGAAGACTTGGCTGAGGAATACAAACAGATTTGTGGAGCTCTCATTACATCTTTTAGAAAGAAAAAATAGAATGATAAAGACCCGTGCCATAAGAGGGACCGGTACCCATGTGCTCGGAGCTTCATTGAGGTCAGTTCCTCTAGAAGAGACTGTGGCTGAGATGTTTGTCTCTGAATATGGGCAAGTACCTGCTATGATGCATTATGCACGAGTGGAAATTAATGGCATTACAATTCACAGCACTCAATACACTCGAGCACAGAAAACTTCCTCTCATTGTCTGAAGATGCAGAGTGGTGTTTATTGCCTTGTAATAGACATATGTTCCTTCACTGTAGATGTCCGAAAGGTTGCACTTGTTTGCCAAGAATTGGTGATCTGTGAGCCAGTGTTCCAAAATGTCAAGTACATGCACCTTTGTAAGCGTCCTCCTCCAAATCGAAATCTTCAGCTATTCTCACCTGATGATGTCGTCACCCAGTGTGTGTTCCTTCAGATAGAGAATGTTTCATATGTTTGTGATATTGCAAATAATTATAAAATAGATTGAATGCCAGATGGATTTCAGTGCCGTGGTAATTATGGCAGCCTGAAGGGGCAAGTAGAGCTTAAAAATTCCTAGAGTAAAAGGAATTGCAGTCACTGACCAAGCCAACATGAAAAAAGATGTTTCGGAACCTCTACGGGTTCCTTGATCTCAATGAGGCGGAAAGGTGAGGGAATGGAAATTTTTTTTTTCATTCCCTCGCCTTGTCCGCCTCACTGTGATTAAGGAACCCGTAGGGGCTCCGAAACGTCTTCTCTATATTTTATGTCTCTTGCAGGTTTAAAGCCTGACTGGAGATCATATAATTTAATTTCTTCGAACTGATGGTCTTTCCGATTGAAATGCTTGGAAACTGCTTTCGGGAGGTTTTTGCCTGTATCTGCTCGATGTCCATTAAGCCTTATGTTCATTGGTTGCCCTGTCTCTCCGATGTACTGTTTATGACAGAAGGAGCATTCTAGAAGGTAGATAACGTTTGAAGATGTGCAGTTAAAGCCTGATTTTATGTGAAAAGTGAAATCACTTGCATTACTTTTAACCATGTGTCTTTTTGTATGTGACTGCATGTCTTACATCTAGGTCGAGAGCAAGGGTGTGCCTTTATTGAATGCTTGTTGTCGAGTTTAGAATGTACTAGAATATCTCTGAGGTTTGCGTTATGTTTGTATGTTACCCTTGGTGCCTCTGGAAATATTTTCTTCAGGTGTTCATTACACATTAGTATATGGGATGGTATTTCCGCAGAATATTGTTTATGTCTGGAAGGGCATTGAAGTATTTAGTTACAAAATAAGGCTGGCATTCAGTGTTGGTCTTTGGTCGTTTCAATAGCACATCGTTGTGGTTTAAAGTGCTTGCTTTTTCGAGGGCCATATTAAGAGAGTTGACGGGATTAGTGTTGCTTTGCTACCTAATGCAAACGGCTGTTCAACATTACCTTAGGTTAAAGATTAATCATTCGGGTTAAAGTACTTGTTTACTGATGTATATTTAACTTTTTTTAGAGCTCTTTATATTTTCTGCTGCATATATGAAACTATATTCCAGTTTACAGATGAACTGCTTCGTGCAAATGTGCTGCTGTTTTGTCCTGTTTGCTGTTTAGCAATGGATTATCGACTCTCCGATGTTCGGTGTTGCTGAAGATTCTGAAAGCAGCATTTGTGGAATTTGACATAGGCCATCTAATGATCAAGTGTGTTGCAGACCAACGAGGCCGTAATGATGAAACCACACCCATTTCAGCATATTATATTATTACTCCAATAATTGTGACTTAAACATACATTTTACTGTTTATAAGAAGTACATAACACTGCCATTGAGACAGTTTTTTTTCTTTCTTTTGTGAATGTGAGGTAACATACCTGCTGGAGAATTTCTCTCAAATCGTGCATACTTTTCTCTGAACTTGGAAGCATGCAGAGAGGTATGAGCAGCTCACCTGTTCATTTATGTCCAGCAGTACCAATGAAGTGTCCATGTTAAAGGACCTATTTCTCTTTTGTTTCCTTGTCTATTTTCTGTTGACGTCCTAGCTTTTCTCCAGACTTGCAAATTGTTGACTGCAGTAAATTCTTATCATTCCCTTCTCTCATTTATCTTCATATGTAATTGACATTTTGTACTGTTTCTTTATTAGTTTGTTATTTTGAAATATAAGTGCTTTTTATAATTTTTACTTATTGCTAATTTCTTGTGCTTTTTGCTACATGTATATATTGTTGAGTATGTATCACTTTGGTTTTGCAGTTTTATGTGAACTGTCATTTGTTGTTAACTAGAGTCATCTACTGATCAACAATCTGTCTACAAAGATGTGATCTAGCAGTGTACCCCAGTACAGGAATCTGTCCATGCCTTACTGTACACGTTACTTCAATTGCCTCGAAATATGATCACCCAGCGCTCTTATTATATGCTCAACACTATTTTCTTTTTTTTGCAATTGGGCTGTAGTTTGTATTACTGTACTACTCAATTTTTGTACTCCTCAATTTGGCTGCAGTGCATGCTTTCATTTTAGCGTGTTACTGAATAACCCCAATAAATAATTTCTGTGCCTACTTCTATGCTTCTCATTACTTCATAGTTAAGCTTCTCATTTTAAAAAGCATAGATTGCCATGGTGACATGGGTCTCTGATAATGGGAAGGCTATAGTTCATGCAAACTGACCTGTTTTCTCTTTTACTGTGTAATCTAGGATGTACAGCCATGAGCAAAAGTGGTATACAACACCTAACCAGTGGTGGAGCTCTGGAAACCTCCATCGAAAAGCCATCTAGCAACACCGACAGGCACAGAGAAAATGACACATGCATGTCGATGAAATGGGGCAGTGCCACAATTGTCCCTATCCCAGATAGCTATTGTAATATGTCATTGCAAGGTAGATTTATCGAGCTTCCCCACCAACTGAGTGTATACCACTTTTGCTCATTACTGCACATACATAAAGCATGTAGGCTGCTTTAATTTTCTTTAGCTAGCTATCTAGAAGCTCGCAAATTAAGCATGCAAGCAAAAAGAAATCTTTGACAGCAATATATATATGCCAAGGTACAACCTTTGTTATTGCATATATGTTATCCTGAATATGGTTACTTTAGGACAAAGACCTCCCATATTTGTCCAGGTAATGCCATCAGGTGCCAAGCAAATGCCACCTTGACCCTGCACACTTCTTAATCACAGCTGGCCCTTGATATTTCTTCTGCACCCTGTAGAACTTGCCTTAATTCTCTTATTGTAACAATCCATTATACTTATGGCATCTGTTATCTTGCTTTTGCATTACAATTAAGCCACATACAGGCCTGATTATTCATCAGTTTGACTATTAATTGTGTAAAATATTGTGCCAGTAATCAGCATTTGTTCTCAAAAGTTCCCTGCTCCCTTCCTATGGAATAATGTTGCGCTTAATGATTTCCTATCTATACAGCTTACTACATGGTCCCAGTAACTCTCTTTATTACCCACTTCCATGGGTTCCTGCCCCACAGCGGAACACCTGGTCTTGAGGGGTATATATTGTCATTCATATATGATCTCAGAAAACCTGTCAAATGCCGCCTTCTCATTCTATATAGTTATGACCCAGATCTTCAGTCATTACCTCCTGCCTTCCCTTACCACTTCACTGATCTCACTACCAATTGTAAACAGTATGTCATCGATTGGCTCTTAACTGTTGATTGTTAATCGCACAAATTTTAGGACCATTTGTTTTTAATATATAGTTTTTAAACTGAGACAATTTATTGATGAATTTGAGCTATATCGCGCAGTCCCGTTGAGGTGAAAGGAATCTGCCGCACCGCGGCAGAACGCACACGAAAAATCTGTCGCATGACTGCACCCATGAAAAACTTCTGTCGCGCGCAGGCGCGTGACTGCAATTCGCGACAGGCAGCTGAGCGGCACGACTCTGTCGCAGGATGGTATACCGTCCTGCGACAAAACGACGACAGGCACCTCTGTCGCGCGACTGAACCCACGACAGACAATTTGTCGAGGCATGCGCCTCTCTGTCGCGCGGCCCGACTCTCTCTGTCGCACGACAGTACTTGCGACAAAAGTCGGTCGTGCGACAAAGCCTGCGACAGGCGCCTTTGTCGCACGACAAAGGACATGGTATATGTATGTCGTGCGACACAACCCCCCAGACGTGTCTTTGTCGCGCGACTGAACTCGCGATAGAACCTTCTGTCGCGCGACTCAATGCACTACAAGAACTTTTGTCGCACGACAAAAAAATGTGTCGCGCGACATAAATACGACAGACAATTCTATCGTGCGTCTATCGTGCGTTTCGATCGGGGTTTCACTACAGACAATCGAAATACAGCAGATTGTTGTACGCGCTGGAGATGATAGCCACATCTCTATCCTGCTAATCCTTTCCATGTCCAAGTTGGTGACCCCTTAGCATTTTTGACAGTGTAGCGATCGTCTTGGCTTTACGGTAACCATGTGTTGTATGGACTGGCACAGTAAGGCTAAGAAAACAATGAAGAGCGAAGAAAAGCCCTATGAACGTCCTTATGTGGCCTAGGGTTAATGTGAATGCAAAGGTTCTGGCCGACAGAGTCTGACATCACTATCCCATGTGAAAGAAGAGACTGAACTTCGCAGCCCCTGTACAGCCTAATTTCAGACAAAGCTACGTCCTGTAGATGCTCGCCTAGGTTAGCTGCCAGCTACCGCCTAACATCTCCGAGTGAGAGCGTGCACCCAGGAGTCGCAGTTCGATTCAAGGGGCGCGAGGCTTTGACTACGGCTCTGCATTAGACTGTACTGGGCTGATTGGTTCGTTCGAAGACTTCTAAGGGTCAGCTGTACCATTGGAGAGCCCCTGTAGACAGTAGGGACGTACTTAGTGTTGCGTTAGAAAAAAACGTTAAGAGCCAACCACAGCATGGAATCTCAGCAGACCTTTCAGCAAGCTTGACAACACGTGCTATCCCCGAGAAAGTTCACCTCGGCCAAGGCCCGGCAACTTGCACTTTACAGTGGGATTTAGCCGCTCTTGACTGTTGGGAGACCGTTTAGTTTCTTCTCAATCCAGTTGATGTGCATATTCTTTCGTCCTAGTGCACTGGTCATCATTGACTTTCATAACATCTCCAGTTGTCCTTCTTTGGTACATTAAGCTTCCCATCTCTGAGCCTCGCTACTGATAAGGTGATCTAATGCAGCGCTGACTTCCTGGGATCCTATTCAAAATTGTAATGCAGCGTTTTGCTGTGTGAAGTAGAGAACTGAAAAATAAAATTCAGTTTATCGCGTATTGAAGGCTCGAATTCGAAGTGTGTATCAACTGCGGTGGCTAAGTGGTTAAAACTCTTGGCTACTGAACGGCAACTTCGCGGCTTGAACCCGACTGCGGCCGCTTCGTCTCGATAGAGGAGGAGCGCAAAGGCGTGCCTGTGCTGTGCAATGTCAGCACTAGTTAAAAGTCCCCAGGAAGCCAAATTATTGCGCAGCCATCCACTGCGGCAGCCCTTTCTTTTTTTAATCAAGGCATTCCACCCTTCACACACTGCGTGGTCCAGCTACTCAGCTGTCCACTCAAAAGTTTGTTACTGTGCCTGTATTTTCATGCAAATGGAACATATATTTCTCATTCAATAGCCTTTGCACTGGTACAGCACATTAGGCCTGAGCATTTTTCTTTTACCTAAAAAAGCGTTGCCTCGCCTACATCAGTGTGTTTGTTTACCTTTGTGATGCACGCAAATGTGGTAAAAAGCAATAATTGATCTACTCGGAAGGTTGATTTTAAGCAACACCTCTACAGCTCGTTCTGTATGAAACGCCGCTTTCGGAGTCGGCAAACCGTCGAAGAAAAAATCACGTGCTGCGTAGAAAATTGCAGCGTAGAAGTTTATTGCTGCATTAATTGAAGATTGGTTGGTGTTGTATTGGCAATAAAGAGGCAGTCAAATCATTGTAATTATTTTTTTATTTATATTGAATAAAATAATATAACGAGAAATTGTAGAAGGATATAGGAATTGTAAGAATACTCAGTATGAAAAGGTCATGATGTAAGATGGTGATACAAAATGTAGGGCGTGCACTTGATAAAATTTTAAGTGCAAGAATTGAATAAATGAAAAATTGGAAAAAAAGGTGGAATAAAGCGTAAAAAGACCCACGATAAAATGTCATTGCGTATGACGCCAAATAAGATCTAGAAGTTGCTGTCGAATCAGTTACTTAATGCAAATAATGAAAAAAATGATTCCTTCAACTGTTCCAAACTACTCTTACTCGACATGTAATGTTTTCTGGTGCTAAGCCTCGCTGTATAAAAAGGACAGCAATGAATAGAATAAACACTATAATGTAAAAACACCGTCCACGTGCATGTGAGACGTTCTCCTGTCAGAACCTTCACGGAGGAACCTAAATGTATCGCAATTTTTATTTTTTTTGTATTTCCCCCCAAAACAGTTCTCATTTTATGTCGTATTTCAGTTGCCATATTTCGTTTCGTGCTGATGATCGTAGTTGTCAAATGTATTGCACATGTGGGGCATATTACGTTCATTATTTGTAAGTGGTGTAATCCTAGCTATGCACGCAGAATTCTGAACACCATCATTTGCCTAGATGTTTGTAACTGGAGAAATGTGGTTCGTGAAGTGGCAAAACTATCCTCATGAGCTCGATGCCAAATGCCTCGCTTTGAAGAGGATAGAACAAATATCCAAGAAAGCCTTCAATGTGAGAATGTGGTCCACAAACCCGTACAGACAAAATCAGCTGTGAGTACCTGAAATTAAATAAGCCTCCGTGTATTTTATTTGTGAAACAACTTTATAAGCTGTTTTTCTCTTTATTTCGGTTTAACACAGGATGCACCATGACACGGTCTTCACTGCAAAAAAGACGGGAAGTCATAGAGTGGAAAATGCCGTCATGTATGCTCCAAAAGGTAGGCTGAAATATAAAGCGCACATGGAAAATAAAAGAAGATAGGAAATATTGGGAGTCTGCTCCTACTGGCATGGCGTCCGATGGCGCGAACATGACATTTAATCATCATCAATGTGAGCACCTAACCAGACCATGTTTTTGAACCAGAGCGCGCTTTGGAGTGCGTTGCAATAAATTCAACAACCCCGGCTGACATCGTTGTCACGAAATCGGCGCCCATTTTCATCAAGCCGGTACGGCGCGAGGCCCGCACGGCGTCGCGTGGAAGGCATGGAGAGAAAAGCCCCCTTCCCCGCGCGGGAGAGTGCGTAGCTTTGTACGCGTTGCCGTGACCCTCTTTCCCGTTGCCCGGGGAGGACGGTGGTTCATCGGCCTGGAATGTGCCAGGCCTTTCGAGAAAGTTCTATGGGACCTGGCCAATGACGACGCGCGGCTCGACGGGAGAAGAAGAGGGAGCTATAACCAGCGAAGCTATGTGTGTGTGCGCGCTAGCTTTGGCTCATGTTAACAAACAGACGCGGCGCGCCCTATTTAAAGCGACCGCGTCGCTTGTTGAGTCAGTCAGTCATTCAGTTCGTCAGCGTTTCGGCTGGACTCCCGGGGATCACCCGCTGCTGGCAAGCCCACGGACTTTCAAGGGAGCGGCGCTCGTCTCGTATGGCGGCCACATCGTGACTCTTGAGGCGTCGGACTGCAACAGTGCCCGGTGAACAATTTGGTGTTTGTTTATGTAACTCTCTCGTGTTTGATCTGTTGTGAAGCCTGTGTTATTGAATCATACTGTAGTTGCATGCTTAGCGTTTGTATTCTGTGAACCTCTCGTCTATGTATTTCAAGTGATATTGTGTATTCCTTTGTATCGTCTCTTGCTGTGCATAAATTGTGTTTTGTTTGTTACTTCTGACTCCGATCCTTTCTCTGGTTTGAACCGGCGACCGCTGAGCACCAAACGACCACCCTCTTCTGTCACCACAAGGTAGTTGAATTCCGGCTGAGCTTGCCACGCAGGTCGAGGGCATCTCCTTTGCGACCGGAACAGCTACCCCCACTCACTCAAAGGGTGTCTGGGAGTGTGCGCACCGTTAAGGGCGCATCGTTAATAATACCCCCCTAATTATTAACGGGTGACAATCATCTAAGGTACACCTAAGAAAATGTGGAACATTTACAAAATCTTGCTATGTCTATTACAGCGCTAGATAAGAAAGTTCACATTCCCTTGACTAATTTTTTTTTTACCACAGCGCTCCTCCTCACTCACCAACCAGTTCTCTTTGAATTTCGTTCTCGCACTAGAGTTCTGCATTTCTCTGCCTTCGCCATAACTTTCTTTCTCATATGTAACGAAGTTTAGCAGAGGTTATCGCCCTTCGTTTTTTTCTTCTACCATCTTCCTCATTTTGCAAATCATCCTGCTCACAAAGAGCATCTAATAGGGCTACGAGCCGCACTCTTGCAACGTACAAAACTGAAATATATCAGTTTAGTTAAAGACAGAGTGAATGTGAATGTATTTTGCGAGGCTGAAACATGTATGCATTTCTTTTTTGCACCATTTCACTCCTTAATCCTAAACTACGTCCTTCTTCTCTCGCCTTCATCCTCACCTCCTGCGGAACATTTTGCTGCTCGAAAGGCAGTCAAATTTGGCTTCTTGCAAAATGAATGTGAGGTTCCGCATTTTTCAAAGCTGCTAGTAAGCTCATTTCTGTTGTAGACCCTCACAAGATTATTATCGTGGTCGCGATTTTCCTGCTGTGCATTCATCAAAAAGAGCCACTCGTCTTGTCTGAGACTACTCTTTTCGTTATCTCTTATATATTCGAAGAGAATCGCTATGCTTGCACGCAGTCACGGACGAGCCAGCAAATATACTCCTTAATTCGGCAAGCAACAAAGGCAGCACTTAAATTACCGAAGACCACTAGCAACGAGAGAATACTTGAACTAGAAGTACATAACACAATGTATGAACTTCGAGAGGCCCACTTACAAGCACAATATTTCTGATTGGCCGCTACAACTACCGAACGACCCATACTCAATAAGCTAAGCATCACTATTCCCGTAAACAATGCATCCCTAATAACATTCCCTACCCACATTTACACTTCAGTCTATGCTAAACCATTACCACGGAACATACACCCCCACCATGACCAAGGCCACAGGAAGGCGCGTGCGGCCGAGCTCCACAAATGGCACGGGAACGAGACCGATGAAGTTAGTGTGGATGCCACCTGCAATGAGAACGGAGCCACAGCGGTTGTTCACAACCGCCGCATTTCCCCCCTAGCTTGCGAGCTTCTTCAGGCCCCCCCCCCCCCCCCCCCTGAGGAAGCCGAGGAAACCGCTATAGCTATTGCTCTGGCATACACAGATGCCAGTTATTTACTTAGTGATTCAAAAACTGCCATTCTAAATTCTGCCAGGGGCCGGGTTCATTTCCGGCGCACTGCCTAAGGCACATGTCCACCCCCCACTTCCCCCGAAGGGTTGAGATCATCCGGGTGCCTACGCACTCGGGAAATCCCGGTGACGAGGCTGCCGACTCCTTAGCCCGATGGTCTAGAAACCCGGCACACGCGGACCTCGTGGAGGATTTCTCGAATGAGTGCATGCACTCGTTTGCTTATTTCGCTGCAAACTCCCGCGCTGAGCGCCTCATCTATCCGTTACCCCACCTATCCCTCACAACCAGAGAACAGTCAATCTGGCGTCGCCTTCAGACACCAACACTGCAGACTCCAGCTCTACTTTCTAACTTTCAGCCGGTAGCCTTCATATGCACTTTGTGTACTCCACCCCAAGGTCACCCTTACCCATGTTCTTTCATCCTGCCCGGCGTGTCCTCCCCCGCCGGGCCGGTGCCTCTCCGATCCTGGGAGGACTGGGAGACCTCACTGAGATCAGCTAACCCGGCCAGGCAGAAGATCGTCGTCAGTCGGGCCGCATACGTCGTGGATCAACATCGCATGAAGTTTAGATCGCGAGTGGGGTCGTGCGGAGACCCACAAGGCCTGCGTGCCTTGAATTCATCATTAAAGTTTTTCTCCTCCTCCCGCTGGAATGTGGCCATTTAAATAAACAGCGCCGATACACTATTCTGACCACTATACATGCCAGAAAATCTAGGACAGGTGACAAAGTGCTTTATCAAACCTTTTACTGACAGAGAAAATATTAATTTTAACCGTTCGGACCATGGTTTAAGTCCAAGTGATGTGACCTCTCTGTCTCTAATCACTTTCTTGGTTTCCCGATTTTTTGTGGTGAGGTGATTGTAAATTAATAACGAGAAACCTCTATGCGAAGCATGACCTGCTATAAAGCCCCAGAACTTCATAACATAAAAAACACAGAAGCAGCATTTCTTGATTACCTCATTTACCAGCAGTAGTTAAGATGCCGGACTACTATCAAGGAGTGCCCGATTCGGACACGAACATTGGCGGCTGCGTTTTGATGGATGCGAAACGGGGAGGCGTTCGTATGCTTTGCGATGTAAGTCCCGTTAAAGATTTACAAGTGGTCTAAATTATTGCTCAGCCCCACTACGGCTCCCCTTTCGCTCTTTCCACTTTCACTCCCGCATTCCTCCCTTCCCTTACCTAATGGTTCATGTGTGTTGCAGAAAACGTGGCAGACACGGTGCATTTTCTTTTCTGCAAAGGAATTTATTTATTTATTTTTATTTTCTGATCGAAAAAGTATGTTATATCTGTTATGTAACGGCCTTGCAGATTCTGGTCCAATCCTCCAGAAGATAATGTACATCGACCAAGAAAGAACTTGCCTTGTTCTTCACTATGTCCTGCCGACCGGCTACAAAGGTGAGCAACTAATATCGGAACGATGGGCGATAATTTATTCTGCTTAGTTTACATGTATGTACATAAGTACACAGATTCTGGTCTGGGCCCAGATACTCATTGCCATACAGTCGTAAGCATAAATGTTATATGAAAGACCTCTCTATAGAGAGGTCTTTCATATAACTGATATAAATCTGTGCTCTAGGCAGCTATTAGAATCTGGCTTTCATGGCCTAGAATAAGTTTGTGAGATGTGACCCAACGAAGGATATGCTAAACTGCTTGGGGGACTGGAAACACCGAAGCTGCGGCTTTCGATCGCCGCCTTTTTTAGCCGAGCTGTTCGTCGCCTAGATTTTCGCCACCAGTGCCGCCAATTCCATGCGTTTTTGATAAAGAGGAAGCTGTCAAATATTTGGCTATAGTAATTTTAGCCCACACAAGTAATCAGCCCCAGCATAGCTTGCACTGCTCATCTTTCCCCAATGGTTGGTGCATTGGTCCTTTGGGGTAATTTAATGATCGTCAGTATATGATTTATGCTCTCCTTTGCTTCGCTTGATGTTTTGAGCCTAATTCTCTTTTGGACATTCGCTACAATGGGCGCATTTAGGCACCTATTAACAATTAGTTCAACATAATCACCAAAATATTTCTAGCTTGAAAAACATTTAATTTCTAATGCAGGAAGCAATTGTATTACACTGCGTGCGGGCATTTGGCACTAGAAATACCTGCGCTACTGCTAAAGCTCATTCACGCCGGCGAGAGTAGCCGCACTCACTGTAGGAGAATTTTCAACCCTGGCAGAGCTGCGTATTACTAAAAGAGGTTTAGCTACAACGTGCGATGCGTATCCGCTTTCTGACGTGGCTCCTGTGAAGCACTACAAGCCTCCTCAATTGGGTTTTGGAGTTCCAGTTTTGTTTTTTGTATTTCATAGCTGTGGTAATGCGGCGACATCCCGCAACAATAAAAAGTATCCTTGGCAGCCTGCAATAGATGTAGGCGCTTTGGCTGGCATAACTTACACGTGCCATAAATTACTGTGTAGATCACAGCAGATTGTGGCAAGCTCTCCAAGAGATGGGAGTTCTAGTTCACCTCACTGTCTCCTCAGAAACCTGTATGAAGGGCACGAGGCCACAGTCAGAACTGGACAGGGTCTTACTGATTGGTTTCCGATTGAGAAAGGAGTGAGGCAAGGCTACATACTGTCGCCCTGCCTATTTAACCTATATACATAGTGCATCATGAGAAAGGCTGGTCTGGACGAGTCTTCAGCTGGAGTGAAGATTGCTGGTAAACGTATCAACAACCTTAGATAAGTGGACGATACCACTTTAATTGCAGAAAGTGAAGCGGAACTCAAAAGACTTGTGATGCGCGTACAAGAAGAGAGTGAGAAGTTTGGGCTTAAACTCAACATTAAAAAGACAAAGATCATGGCGTCTTGCCCTATGAAGTCCTGGAGCATCAAGGGACAAGAAGTGGAAGCTGTGACAGATTTTCTCTTCTTGGGCTCCAAGATTACCCCGGAAGGAGACTGCAGCCATAAAATTAGGAGCCGCCTGCTTCTGGGCAAGAGAGCCATGGTTAGCCTTGACCGCCTAGTAAAGAGCAAAGACGTTAGTCTGCCAACCAAGATGCTTATAACTCGTGCTATGGTCTTTCCAGTTGTGATGTATGGATGCGAGAGTTGGACTGCGAAGAAGGCTGACCACCGAAGAATTGACGCGTTTGAATTGTGGGGCTGGTGGAGACACTTGAAAGTTCCTTGGACTGCCAGAAGATCAAATCAGTCAATATTGTCGACCATAAACCCCGACTGCTCATTGGAGGGTCAAATTCTAAAGTTAAAGCTCAGCTACTTTGGTCATCTGATCAGAAGAGAGGAGTCGCTAGAGAAAGATCTGATGTTGGTAAAGGTTGAGGATCGCCGGAGAATGGGTAGGCAGCGAATGCGATGATTAGATGGCATCATCGAGGCGCTGCAGATGAAGTTATGTGATGTTAGGAAGATAGTGAGAGACCGAAACGCGTGGCGTGACATGGTTTATAGGGTCACGAAGAGTCGGACACGACTGAACGACTGAACTTAACTGTGAATTTCCCAATGATATGTTGACATTCTCCAAATACTTTTGTCGCCACAGAAGTGAAACCGATTTCTGGTCATCACACACAAAGCCACCCGAAAACTGTGGAGCAGCGCGCGAATTCAATTTCACTGAACAAGTTCGTCGGGTAACATTATAACATGAGGTGTCATTTTTGGCAGTTTTTTTTTATAAAGAACTTGCGTTATATGCAAGAAAATACATTTATTACCTTGCCACTAAAGTAGCTGGATGGCATCCTTCAAATATTTTGTGGCTACAATAGTTCACATAAAAGGGGCCCCTCTGGGGTGGCGCAGTGGTTACGGTGCTCGACTACTGTTCCCAATTATGCGGGATCGAATCACGGCCTCGGCGGCTGCTGTTCGATGGGGCGAGAAGTGGGGTGCCCTTGTGTTGTGCGATATCAGTACACGTTAAAGAACTCCAGGTGGTGGAAATTTCCGGAGTCCTCCACTACGGCGTCTCTCATAACCCCACAAACCAGACCAAACCAGACCAGACAGTTCACATAAATGGAGTGACTGTGCCGCTCGCGTAAAGGTAATAGCATTGTATGACTTGAAGCATTTTCGAACTATTGGAACATTTCAAACACGTATCTCTAGTGAGATAAAAAGGTAAAATAACGCACTGCACATATGCTAAAAAAACATGGGGTGCGCAAAGCGCCCGCAGAAGCCTCGCAAAAAAGTTAACGTCGGAACCAAAGTTTTTGTACATCCGTTTATTAAATGACAAGTACGCACTTTATGTGCAAGCTATATTGTGACAATTACACATCTGAGGCGGACAGCATCCAGCACTTTGTGAGAACGCCTAGACTGGAGCTAATCTGAGCGCTTCAAATGATTTCTTTAGCTCGAACGCATTGAGTGCTTGCGGCCTCGATATTCAAGGCAATGGTAGTTCTTTTTTTTTTCCGCTGAATCACAAGATTGAGCATCAGTGGAGCATACTGGTAGAAATGTGCCGTTCAGTACATATTTAAATTCGATAGAGCTAATATTATCTGCAGGAGAGTTAAGAAAAACACAAAAATTGGCTTTCTTGCTCATAGATAACAGATTATAACGAGACTAAGCCGTACTGTCATTTTAACGTGTGTCGTCTGCAAAGCCTTGAAGAAAATCAGCTGAGCTATAAACAGAGTATCAGCGTTAGGGTTCTAGATTTACTTTATGGAATTAAACAATAAAAATAATCTAGGGAATTATACCTGTTCCCAACGTGCCTTATAGCATTCTGACTGAGGGGAAATCAAACCAGAAATTTTGACACGCGTTTCAATACCACGCAAAACACCGTCGAATCTTCTAACGCTTTCAGAGATTGTTTTTTACGACAAAGCCAGCAAATCAGGCATAACTTGTTGTCAGAGCAGTTCATGTCGGCTGAACTTGGCAGCTGCTGCAGGTCTGCAATGTAATGTGTTGTCTTGGTGAAACACGAATAGCTGACACGTGCGCAAGCATCTGGCAAGAGCGTCAGCCAGGAGGCTTCATTCCAGCCAAAGATGAACCACGGTAGTCAGCGATCTTTTGGTAACGAAATTAAAACTTTTGCATGATGACAAAATAAAGTTTTAGCCGGAACATTCACCATCTACACCCAAACAGTTTGCCTTGGTAAAGGGATTGATGTTTTTATATATCACGCTGTTTTGAGAAGTTATACTGTCTTCACAGCGCTATTACAAGTGTTATCGGGCTGGCCGTTGAGCAGGCCAGCTAAAACTTACGCTTGACCTCTACAGGACTTTGATCAAGATGGTATTAAACAACTTCATTCCTGAAGATTAACTTCATACCGCGCACACAAAATGA
This sequence comes from Amblyomma maculatum, assembly GCF_055883805.1. NCBI lineage: Eukaryota > Metazoa > Arthropoda > Arachnida > Ixodida > Ixodidae > Amblyomma > Amblyomma maculatum. Next base: position 83,191,795 of record NC_139348.1, on the reverse strand, counting down.
AACATTGTTTAGAAAGGCAACGCAAAACGCTATACGTTCTTGCCCACCATAAGGGAATGATGCGGCAGGTTTATATTGTTTATATATTAGGCTACAAATGTTGGAGGATTTCTTTTACTTCTGCTGCCAAATGACTTTGGAAGACAGGCCCCTGAAACACCGTACAACTGTTGTGGGTTTCTATCTGTATTCCTTAGTGTAAGCGCAAAGTATGGTTCAAGCACCGAACTTTTTATGTCAGAGAAACAGCATAATTTAAACGCAGCGATTGCTCTTATAGGCTTTCTTTTGTTTGGAATGAGTGTCGCACCTTTTTTGCTGCGACAGTAAGCAACGATGACAAAATATCACATCAACCAAGTCAAACATTACAAAATCGTGACAAGTGGTAGAAAATATTTTATAGATTGAGAGTTTTTGCGTAACAGCAGGTGTTTTTGTAATTATGTAGCGCTGTATTAAGCTCTCTAATATTTCTCAAGTACCCGTCCGTAGGACTATTTTGTCGTAACTGCTCAAAATTACTATATTTCAACTGAACTTTCTAGAGTCACCCCAGGCTTTAGGTCTCAGTTCATAAGCCTATTTTGTAAGGAAAAATATTTTGTACTTTTCTGAACAGCTGTTTGAAGTACCAATATTACTCATTGAAGCACTTAGCACCTTTGCATGTTCCTGTTCTTCTAAAACAGTTGGATTTGACATCAAACAACAAATACTGCGAACTAATGTATAAATTGAAGTCCACAGAAAACGAAGCTTTCACGTGCCACATTACTTGTTACAGGTTGTCAGCTTCTCCAGACTGAAGGCACGGTTGACAAACACGGTCCTTATGAATGTTTAACGGTCTACAGCAAGAACTGCCCTGGACCCCGGATCCAAATGTACGAGCCGAAATGTAAGGAGCTGTTTAGGACATGGTCACAAAGGCAACCAGAAGTGGATTCCCCTCCAGCAAAGAAAAAACGCTGCATGCCGCAATGGCTATGCAAATAAAAAGATATATTTCAAAACTAAACGTCTCTATTAGTAAGGCACAGCACGGCAGCTTGAAACTTCCAGTCTAGTTTTGCACTCGAAATAATGTCAACAATTTCTAATACCCCCGTGCTCAAGTTTCACTGTTTAATGTACAATAACAATGAGATGGCAAGTGTGGCAAAGATATACCGCTATGCTTAGCGTTATCTGCATTTTATGTTTTTTGAATTATTGGGCTCACTGTTAGTGATCGCATTGTGTAGCGGTGCGGAGTAAGGCGCCATCAATAAGCTAGATCTAATCCGCTGAGTAAACAATTGGAGACAATTCAGCTCTGGCTTTTTGATGTCATTCTTGGAGGTATCACCCACATATCTAGGTGCAATATTCTGTGTCTGTGTTAGGATCTTAAAATGATTGCTTTTCTTAATGAAAACCATTTTAAGCGAGGATGAGCATCTTCTCGAGCAGCACGTTTCTTGAAACTTCCGCAGGGCATTCTTCTCTGTATGTGAAAAAGCACATTTATATAGTTTGCCTCCTCTATAGAATCAGCTTTCAAAGTGCGCGGTATAGTTAGGTCCTCATCCATCTGCAAATTAAAGGATATACCATCTACATTTATGACAATTCCGCAAAGACATTTAAGTGCTATGTTTCCGCAGCAGGTCGTTTGTAGCGTTTTTCAGCCTTTTAGACATAAATTGTCTTTAACTATATCGTAAGGGGAATGACTTTGTCTAGTTGTCATAGCTCATCTAATTTTATTTCAAAAGTTAGCGCAGAGCCATATACGGCCGCAAGATGGGCTTATGATCGCGGGACCGAAATGTCGGTGATAATTGCACTGCTGAAGCCTGCATCTGCTATAGCGGTAAAAGTAGGTCGGTTTAATAAGACAGCTATGGAAACGACATATATTTTGCTACGACTTTATACAGAGAACAGATGAAGCTACAGAAGGTAGCATTTGGCACTCGGGACAAGAAATATCTCTTCGAGAGCGTTAGAAGTGCCACTTTAAAGATATCACAGCGTGTTTACATTGTTGAACCAGTAACAGGACCGATACAAAGTAAGTTTAGTCAATCTATTAGTCACGTACTGGATAGTGGGCACGCTCTTTTTTATGTCAACGGGTCAGCTTTATTTTTCACCATCAATCGCATTCAGGATGATTATATTGGGTATCAACTTTCGTCGAAAGATTATCCAGTCGGAAAAAAGTACAGAAAATTTTCTGATGTTACGACAGAATTTCTGTGCGGTTTTTGACGGGAAACCTGTTGTGACAACAGAAAATTCTGTCGTAACATCAGAAATTTCTCTAGTTACAACAGAAAAGTGCTACAGAACTAGAGACAACAAAAATATACTACAGAAACACTACAGAACTACAGAAAAATACTACAGAACTACAGAAAAGTCTGATGGTTACGACAGAACTACAGGATATTTTGTCGTATTTTTGACACAGTTCTGTAGTTTTGTTTCGGTTGGGTAGTGGTATTTTCTAGATCACGTAAGCAAATATACATGCTTGGGCCAGATCAATCCAAGTTTAGCCATTCCGTACGGCACTGTCCGTTATCCTTCAAAAAATTCTAGAGGGCACTTTCGACAACAAGATTGCGAAGAGGTGAAAGCCATTATAGCGCTATGGATTGTATCCCTGCACTACGGCACCTCTATCTCCTTCTCTTCTTTCACTCCCACCTTCCTCCCTTCCTTTACGGTGTGGTACAGCCTTTGTCAAAAGTTTAGAGCCTAGGGGGTGTACTTCTGAGCCGTACTATGTGGCTCGTAATGCATTATTAGGTTTCCAAACTTGCTGAAGGCAAGAAGATTTCTTGTCCTGCCCTCTCCAATCGATAAGACTTCCACGATTGCTAAAAAAGTCATATTATATGGCTTAAAAGCAACCCCTCTGGGTTCGAAACATTTCAGAAAACCTATACACCAGTTTCAGTTTAAAACTCAGGAGCTCCGCGCGGCGCCGCCGCTGCCTTACGCTGCGAATGACGCCACAGTTGAGCCAGGCTTCATTGCGCCGGCGCGTTTGCCGGCGGCTGCAGGCGTTTCCGTGGCGCCCGCGCGAGATCAAAGCACTGCTTTGATGCCGTATACACCTAGCGTCTCCAGAAATACTGAATTTTGTATTTTCAATTCCGTGATTTTTTATACTTCTCAGAGTCAGCAGATGCCATTAATGTGGGCGGCCTGGTGCGCAAAGTTGCCACAGCACCGGATAACGGTTGCGGGAACAACAGTAAACGAACCACTTTATTATCCCTGCCTGTGAGCTATTTTGAATGCGTGCGGGTGTCCGTATGTATGAGGAGTCCTTCATATGCTTGAATGTTCCTCCCTCTCTATGTTACTATGCACACTCAGTCAAAGAAGGTCTAAATGGCGCACTCAAAGACCCTTTCCGCGCGGACCGGGCCCTTTACTTTCCGAAAATTCTAAAAACAAAGGCAGTACGCGGTGTGAAGACCTTGCAAAAACAAAACGTACACAGCGCGCTCGTCTACATTTGACCATGGTTCCATCCCTTTCCAAGTTGCCACGCCTTCTGTTTACAGCGCAATGAAACATCAACTTGCCTGGAAGCATGTGTAGGGCAATAAGTGCAGTGAAATTTATTGCAGGGCAATCGTACCAACAACAAGTTGTCCAAACATATATGACTTGATGTTGTAGCATGGCGTTCGCATTTATTCGCGGGTAATCAATTAGGACAATCAATTGAGAGGTGCAGTTACGGTTGTCAGAAGCTTTTCAAGGACAGGATTTCATGCTGCAGCATGAAGTGAAAATTTTAATGACAGATAACTAACTAATGACAGCCAAATAATTTCTGTAGTGAGTCTGGCGCAAGTACACTTTACATTAGCAATTGAACAATACATGACTTATTAATGTAGCGTAAAGTATCCATGAATAAAAATGAATGCAATAAATTTAGAACAAAATCAGCGCAAAATATTGTTACGGACGAAGGAGTAAGAAGAGGTCAGTGATGCGGGCAGGAGCGCACGCGCTAGGCCCGCTCACAGATTCATTAAACGTCATCTCACGACCATCTAGCATCTTCTCTCTGTCCTCTGTTGTCCTGCTTTCGTCGGCTTGCCGTCACGTAACATTTAGATGGAGGTGCGGCGAACGTCATCCCCATCCTCGCCTTGGAGCATCGACGCCATCTGTAAGCCGGGACCATTGACCGCGAGCCCAGAAACATCGCCGAGCAGCTTTGCCCCAGCCCTTCAAACCCACACCTGACCAATTACCACCGCCCAGCCCCAAGCCCGGACCTGAAGACAAGGAGAACAGCCAGACTAATCAGAACCGAGACGACAGACCCGAAAGACCCGAATGACCCGAAGGAACCGATGGACACTAACACGCCACCCCCGCCCAAGCTGCCCGACGTGTCCACGAGCCATCGGTCCCATGGTCTCTGGAACGGGTGGTTGACAACTCCAGGGGAGGCGGATCACCCACGCATCAGACATCGTACCGGCAAGCCGTTCTATTCGTACTTCTTTTTCTTCTTCAAGCATCCAGACACGCCCATCATCATGCCATGAAATCATTGGTAAACTTCCTCGTCTACGATCGGGACGATCGCTCGGTGGGCCCAGGTCATGTTACGGAAGAATGAGGAAGAAGAGGGCAGTGGCGCGGGCAGGAGCGCGCGCGCTAAGCCCGCTCACAGATTTGTTAAACGTCATCTCACGACCATCGAGCACCTTCTCTCTGTCCTCTGTTCGGCTGTTTTTATTGGCTTGCCGCCTCCTACCAATATAATCACAATTATACAAATTAGCAGGTCACAAGTGAGAACTACAATTATTCCAGCGCAATTATATCGGCATAAGCTCTAACACACATTCCGTACACGACGGGTAAGAAACAAGTAATGATCGACATCAAAATCGCCTATTGATTATATGGATGCACGCTCATTTTATTTCCGATTACTTGACCAACAACTGGGAACAGCCCCTAGTGAGTCTGTCAGATTTCACGACCGGCAGCTTTTGATGCCGCTGTTTTCATACTTCACTATTGCAATTGCCAACTGTGGCGGGGAAAACGCGGGCGAGCTTGAAAGTCTGCTGTAGATGCTTTTGAACATATAGGCAATTTGTCCTAACTAAAATGTGCAGAAATATACAGTTGCCCAAAAGCAGGCCTTCTGGTGATTGATTGTTACCCCAAATCATGCAACATGTACCAGGAATGTATCCATTTCCCGGTTGGTGAAAATAAGCCAAACATCTCGCGTGCGCTGCTTGACCTTAAAGACTTGAGCTATACATGTGAGTTGAAAAGAGAGTGATGCGACAAGGCGGCGCGGCGAAAGCGATCATCGTTCGCTCTGTCGCCTACTTGGGAAGATATACATGTACGCGACTGAGCGAAAGGGCGACGACGCTCTGTGTTACTGGCACAGTACGCATCCTTCTATGATGTAGTAAAGCCCATAATGTATTGCCAATGCAGCAACAGTAACGCATCTGCAAGAGTTGAATCATCTTGCGACAAAATGCAAGACAAAATGCATAAAGTGCACACTGCATTGAGTTTCAGGCGCTTACATGTGTTAACATGCGCTGTAGAAGTGGTGACGTAAGCAAGTTTTCATTTTGGTTGAAAAGTTGAGAGAAGCAAACCCCGGCCTGCGCCCTCCTTCAACTCTTTTCTTTCAAGCGACTGAGAAGTAAACTACATGACACTAAAATGCCTAATTGGAATTAAATATTTTCGATTCATAAAGTTTAAGTAATAGTGTAAATTACAAATAATTACACGAACGCCTGCGCTTTATATAGTGTGTAGATATTTTGGTTCATTTGAATTCTTTCCATTCATCGTTATGCGCTGTCAGAAGACTCATGAAAGCCTACATCTTGGAATCTGAAAACACAACCATGCGTCATAAATATACGGGACATTCTAGATATCCTACAGCTTACACAATGATACCATGCAAGGAATTGATTTCAAGAATTAGATCTAGAAGACAAAGAGTCCGAAGACATGTGGACTGATGTTCGTGACATGTGGACTGATATCCCTCCGCAATTTGCTCGGAACCTGTCTGCTTTCTGTGTCAGGAATGCCGTTCTATACAAACAGAACTCCAGCACTGTTGACCGAGCGTTCCTCCTCGTAGTGCCAGCCGACCTCCGTGCCGATATCCTTTTTCTTTGCCTTGATGAACCCACCTCTGGCCACTTGGGCTTTGCACGCACACTCGCCCGAGCGTCAAGCTTATTATTAGCCTAAACTTGCTGACGCCGTTCATCGCTACGTCAGACGATGTCGTGAGTGCCAACGTCGAAAGGCGCCACCTCTCAAGCCAGCGAGTTTGCTCCAACCTATTGCGCCTCCCCGAGCACCGCTTGACCAAATCGGCATAGACCTTCTGGGCCCATTTCCGCTGACATCGGTCGGTAACAAATGGATTATAGTCGCGACCGACTATCTCACACGGTATGCTGAAACCAAGGCGGTGAGGCGTGGCACGTCATCTGAGATCGCCCAGTTTTTTATGCAGCAAATAGTGTTGCGCCATGGCGCACCGTCCCAAGTAATCACCGATCGAGGCACGGCGTTTACGGCACAACTTATGCACGACGTATTTGAGCTGAGTCACGCGAGCCATCGCAAAACCACTGCTTATCACCCACAGACGAATGGCCTCACGGAGAGACTCAATAAAACGATCGCTGACATGATTGCAATGTACATAGACTCCCAGCACAAGACCTGGGACGAGATTCTCCCGTACGTCACATATGCCTACAAGACTGCCATCCAAGAGACTACGCGTTTTTCGCCATTTCGCCTGCTCTATAGACGCGACGTTCAGACGATGTTAGATGCCATGCTTCCGTGCTGCACGGATAATCCTCTCATCCCAGAAGCTGAGCAGTTTGCTCAGCGCGCCGAGGAAGCACGTAAACTTGCCCGCATCCACATTCAGCAACAGCAGGGAAAGGATACGCGTCGCTACAACTTCCGTCATCGACACGTCGCATACCAGCCAGGAGAGCAAGTTTGGGTGTGGACACCGGTGTGCCGGCCCGCCTTGTCTGAAAAACTGATGTCGCGATACTTTGGATCTTACAAGGTTCTGCGCCGTGTCACAGCACTGACATACGAAGTCCTTCCAGCGGATACTGTGCAAACCTCGCGTCGGCAACCACGCTCCGAGGTGGTGCACGTTGTCCGCATGAAACCGTATTTCACGTAGTAATGTGCAGTGTACTATGCACTCGTTTAGTTGTGTAGGGCACCGCCTCCGTTTTATATTCGTTTTCTGTACTGACTTGCATCGCCTATCGCTCGCGCCCAGTCTGTGCTTTCATTTTTTTAGGAGGGGGAGTAATGCCACCTGGTGTCCCTGATGTTCTTAGGTGGCACCTGGAAGAAAAAGACGCCGAAGTTGACTCGCGTGCTGTGCGCCGACCTTTGCCTGCTGGTACAGCTTCGTCCCGTCGTCTTAGTCACGGCTAGGCCTGTTGTCCGTGACAATATAATACAAAAAGTTGCTACTAAGGTAGTTCCAAAGCAAAAGAAATGCAAGAAAGCAAACTGGTTATCAGAAGAGGCTTTGCAAATTGCTGAGGAAAGGAGGATGGCAAAAGTTATGGGGGAAAGAGAAAGATACAAGGTTCTCAATGCGGAGTTTCAGAAAATAGCAAGGAGAGATAAGAATGCCTTCCTGAACATACAGTGCCAAGCAGTTGAGGACAACAGCTAATTAAGAAACACAAGAGCTCTGTATAAGACAATCAAAGATATCAAAGGAAGCTTCTGTGCTAAGCTGGGCGTGATAGAGGACAAACAAGGCAAGGATTTTACTGAAGCTTCAGAGATAAAGAAGAGGCGGCAGGAATAAACAGAAGAACTGTACAAGAAAGACCCGAATGTGCAAACCCAACATAAGACGGTTGTGATTACTGATCTCGAGCCGGGCATCCTGAAGAGTGAAGTTGAATGGGCCTTAGCCAGCCTTGCTAAGAACAAAGCTAGCGGAATTGATGGCATTCCAGCTGAGTTGCTTAAAAACCTCAACCTGTTAGCATTCTGCATACATTATGTCAGAAGATTTGGACAACTCTGCAGTGGCCACAGGATTGGAGGAGGTCAGTTTACATCCCCATTCCAAAGAAAGGCAATGTCAAAGATATTTCACCTACCGCACGATCGCGCTTACTTCGCATGCTAGCAAGGTGATGTTGAAAATCCTCCAAGGTAGGCCGCAGCAGTATGTGGATCGGGAGCACCGGAAGTGCAAGCTGGGTTTCGCAAGGGCAGAAGAACTAGAGACCAAATTTCCAACCTTCGCTGGAACACGGAAAAAGCAAGAGAGTTCCAGAAACCCATCTACTTCTATTTTATGGATTATGCGAAAGCGTTTGACTGCGTAGATCGCAGCAGATTGTTGCAAGCTCTCCAAGAGATGGGAGTTCCAATTCACCTCACCTGTCTCCTCAGTAACCTGTATGAAGGGCAGGAGGCCACAGTCAGAACTGGGCATGGTGTTACTGATTGGTTTCTGATTACGAAAGGAGTGAGGCAAAGCTGCATACTGTCGCCTTGCCTATTTAACCTATATGCAGAGTGCATCATGAGGAAGAGCGGTCTGGACGAGTCTTCAGCTGGAGCGAAGATTGCTGGAAAACGTATCAACAACCTTAGATATACGGATGATACCACTTTAATGGCAGAAAGTGAAGTGGAACTCAAGAGACTTCTGATGCGCGTACAAGAAAAGAGTGAGAAGTTTGGGCTTAAACTGAACATTAAAAAGACAAAGATCATGGCTTCTTGCCCTATCAAGTCCTGGAGCATCAAGAGACAAGAAGTGGAAGCGGTGACAGATTTTCTCTTCTTGGGCTCCAAGATTACCTCGGAAGGAGACTGCAGCCATGAAATTAGGAGACGCTTGCTTCTGGGAAAGAGAGCAATGGTTAGCCTTGACCGTCTAGTAAAGAGCAGAGACATTAGTCTGCCAACCAAGATCCGTATAACTCGAGCTATGGTATTTCCAGTTGTGATGTATGAATGCGAGAGTTGGACTGTGAAAAAGGCTGACCGCCGAAGAATTGACGCGTTTGAATTGTGGTGCTGGCGAAGACTCTTGAGATTTCCTTGGACTGCCAGAAGATCAAATCAGTCGATATTGTCGACCACATACCCTGACCGCCCTTTGGAGGGTCAAACTCTAAAGTTAAAGCTCAGCTACTTTGGTCATCTGATGAGAAGAGAGGAGTCGCTGGAGAAAGACGATGTTTGGAAAGGTTGAGGGTCGCCGGAGATGGGGTAGGCAGTGAACGCGATGGTTAGATGGCATCTTCGAAGCACTGCAGATGAAGTTATGTGATGTTAGGAAGATAGTGAGAGACCAGAAAGCGTGGCGTGACATGGTCCATAGTGTCACGAAGAGTCGGACACGACTGAACGACTGAACTGATGCAAGACACACACATCATCTTAACATGCACAGCGTCACTACAATCCGCAGTCCGAAATTTTTACCCGCGAAATATCGTGCCACGGACGTCATGCATATAAGTCCGCGGAAACTGCCGACACCTGGTTAGTTCTCAGCAATATGAAATACAAAATACTACCTGCAGGAGCAACCTCGCAAGGACGATCAAAACGTGGGCTGCCAAAGTGGGAAGGAGGGATATAGATAAAAATTTCCCCTTCAACCAAGGTGCATAAACATGCGTACATAGCTTGGGAGTAGTTTAAATGACTATACTGATACGGATGATACCGATTGGTTCCAACCACATTTCTAGTAATATGCTCAAGCAGAAAGCTGCTAAAAACTAGGTAGCATGTAGCCTCATGACATTACAGTAACAGCGGAATAATAGATAGTTTACCAGGTCACCTCCCAAGCCCTGGTTATGCTTCTGAGTAGCAGTAGACAGGCTCCTACTTCCGTACATGCAGTTAAAAAAAACTCAAGCTGCCAGAGACAAGCGCTACAGTTTCTGCCCTATTCTGCATAGGCCGCCATTTTTTCTCCTAATGGTACTAGTTGCGCTTTCGCAATATAAAAATTGAGTATTTAGTTTGTGTGTTCTAATATTTTAATGCGAACATTGTCTTGATGCTTTGTAATCCAAGTTTTAAAACTTGTAACACCCTCCCCCCCTTGCATGCATGGTTTATGCTCCACTTCTCCTACAAGACTCTAACAGAAGCTAAATTACATTGTAGGTGGAAATATGAAGAAAATACTATAAACTATGAACAGGGAGAAATCAGCTGGAGAGGATCAGTTAAGTACAGATTTGCTGAAGGACGGGGGGAATATCGTGCTAGAAAAACTGGCCACCCTGTATACGCAGTGCCTAGTGTCATTGACGGTACTGGAACCATGGAAGAATACAAACATCATCCTCATAAGAAAGGGGACTCTAAGGACCTTAAAATTTTCAGACCAATCAGCTTACTGTCTGTTACGTATAAGATATTTACTAAGGTAATCGCTAATAGAATCAGGAGAACCTTAGACTGCAATCAAGCAAAGGATCAAGGAGGGTTTCGGAAGCGGTTCTCTACTATCGATCATATCCATACCATCAATCAGGTGATAGAAAAATGCTCGGAATAAAACCAGCCCTTATACATAGCATTCAGTGATTACGAAAAAGCATTTGACTCTGTTGAAACTTCGGCGGTGATGCAGGCATTGCGTAATCGGGGCGTAGATGAGCCATACGCGAAAGTGCTGGAAGATATATGTAGTGGCTGCACAGCAACCATAGCTCTGCATAAAGAAAGTAACAAAATTCCGATAAATAAAGGTGTTAGGCAAGGAGACAATCTCTCCAGTACTATTCCCAGCTTGCTTAGAGGAAGTATTCAGATACTTGGAATGGGAGCAGTTAGGGATAAGGGTAGATGGAGAATACCTCAGTAATCTGCGATTTGCTGATGACATTGCCTTGCTAAGCAACTCGGGGGATTAACTTGAAATAATGATTGATAACATAGACAGGAAAAGTAGAAAGGTAGGCTTGAAAATCAATATGCAGAAGACTAAGGTAATGTTCAACAGCTTCGGGAAGGAACAGCAGTTTACATTAGGTAGCGAAATACTGGACGTAGTAGGCGAATATGTCTACTTAGGACAGGTAGTAACCCCAGATGCGGACCATGAAAAGGAAATAACCAGAAAAATAAGATTGGGATGGAGGGAATTTGGCAAGCACTCGCAGATTAGGACTAGCAGCTTACCGGTATCGCTCAAGAGAAAAGTATACAACAGTTGCATCTTACCTGTACTCACCTATGGTGCTGAAACGTGGAGGCTAACCAAGAGAGTTCTACTTAAGTTGAGGACAACCCAGAGGGCTATGGAACGAAAAATGGTAGGAGCAACATTAAGAGATGGGAGGCGTGCACAGTGGGTCAAAGAAATAACTCAAGTTACCGACATTATAGTGGAAATTAAGAACAAATGGACATGGGCAGGACATGTAGTGCGAAGAGAGGATAACCGATGGTCGCTGAGGGTAACAAACTGGATTCCAAGGAAAAGAAAGCATAGCAGGTGGCGGCAGAAAGTTAGGTGGGCGGATGAGATTAAGAAGTTCGCAGGGGTCAAGTGGATGCAACTAGCACAGAAGTGGGTTAAGTGGAGAAATATGGGAGAGGCCTTCGCCCTGCAGTGGGTATGGTCAGGCTGATGATGATGATGTAGAGTTGGAAATGTATTCGTCGCACGGCACTACCAACCACGGCATTTTCAGTTCAGCCATTCGGTATATATCCGCGTAATCCATATTCCGCATGCTAGAGTGAAAAGCAAAAAATTGACAAGTTATCGGATAACCATTGTGTACCGCCCTTTAACTATATTTTGGGCATTTTTGCGTCTAGTTCTTACCTACGATAGCAGGCTAGGCCTAAAACATATACACTCTACATTACAACATTATATTTCCACATATATGGGGCACCAGATTTTAGCAATTTGCTCGAAGATAAGAGACCATTCACGTTTTCCTCAGAACCAAAAAAACCTCATGCCAATTCTTGCTTTCCATCCTTCACCTTCAACTGCAAGCGTACGTGTGCGTTAAATGCCAGCCAAAAAGGTTTTTTTCTCGTCCGATTTTTTAGTAGACATTTACCTTAGTCTGCAGAGTATGCAGCGACAAGAAGCCACATAAAAAGTGTCGGTTATTGAAGAATATAGACATGGATTTTAGCGAAAATGAAACACATCACTGATCAATGAAATAAGCACTGCTATATTCATTTATCGAAAAACGTGCAGCACGAAACAGCCATCAGAAATGCAGTATCATCTTGCAAAGGAAAAATAGCACGGAGATAATAGCAACAGAGCATAAATTGCACTTTTTCTGCAGTTTATGTTCTTGTTTTGAAACCAATCGAGCTGTTGCTGGACCAAGGTTCCTTCATCGCTTAAATGTGCGAAACGCTTGCACGAATATTACCTATAGTCATGTATGCGTCGCTTGTAGATGAACACGCTAAGATTCATACTGCATGCATTATTCGGCCAGGAATTCTGGATAAAACCAAAATTACAAGTATTCTAAGACTTTAATATTGTGCCAAAACTGACAAATAAGGATATTCTAGCCGAAACGAGGTTTCGTAACTTAGGGATCCGTGAGAGAGATCTCGTTGAAGCGTCAGTCCGAGGCTTCTTCTTCAACAACATGATCCCGCGCCGTGCGCTCGCGGTGCGTATGCCTCCGAAATCCATCTTCCTCTTTAAAATTACCCCCCGGCGAAAAGACGAGCCATCCTGACGCCTCCCGGCGAGGACAACACAGACGGGTCATAGTATGGTTTCAGGCGGCCCGCATGGACAGTTTCGCGGTTACGTCGGCGGAGATCAAAGGGTGGCTTCACGAGTGTCCACGATATAGTTGACTGGGGAAGTGCGGTCAAGGATCCGATAGGGTCAATGATATTTGTGCTGAAGTTTGGAGTAGAGACCGGGAGTCGTAAATGGCATGCGAAGCAAGACGATAAAAGCCGGGTTGGAAGATATCAGGAGTGTGAGCGGAGTCGAAACGCGACTTTTGGCATCCCTGCTCTCCTGATGCCAGAGACCGAGCGAGCCGACGGCATTCTTCAGCGTGTTTGGAAGCTGCAAAGACAGTGGTATATTCAGATTCCTCTGGCCGATAAGGCGGAATCGTGTCCAACAGAGAGGAAGGTTCACGTCCGTAGAGGAGAAAAAACGGTTAGAAGCCAGTAGTGGCCTGTGTGGTGGTGTTATAAACATACGTTACGAAGGGTATATATATCGGTCCCAGTCGGAATGGTCTGGTGGGACGTACACGGAGAGCATATCGCTTAAGGTGCGATTAAACCTTTTGTCAAACCATTTGTTTGTGGCTGGGATGTCGTAGTAGTCCGGTGAGTGATGTTGCATTTATGCAATAAGGATTCCACTACCACCGAAAGGAATACATGTCCTCTGTCACTCAAGTGTTCGCGGGGTGTACCATGACGCATAATGAAATGGTTCAAGATGAAGGATGCAACAAGGGATGGCGTAGCCTCAGGGAAAGCCGCGGTTTCAGCGTAATGAGTTAGGTGGTCGACAGCTACTATAACTCAGCGGTTGCAGGCAGCAGCGTATGGAAGCAATCCATAAAGGTCAATCTCCATGCGGTCGAAAGGGCGCGAGGAGAAAGGAAGAGTCTGCATGGGGCGCACTGAGGTGTGAGGGCCAGACTTGCGACATTGGCAATGGGCGCACGAGCGGACGTACTTGCGGCCCTAAGTAAACATACCACGCCAGTAATAACGAAGACGAAGCCGTGAGTATGTTTTTAAGGCGCCAGCATGAGCGTACTGTGGGTCATCGTGAAAGAGTGCGCAGATTTCCGACCTCAAGTGAGCAGGGATGCCAAGTAGCCACTTCCTGCCGTCAGATGTGTAGTCGCGGCGGTACAGGAGGCCGTCGCGAATAGCAAATTAAGCAGCCTTACGGCGGATAGCCCGAGGTAGTGGTGAAGCCAATGAACCCGATAGGGAACTGATAAGGCAGCTATCCAAGGACCCTGGTTTTGCTCACATGCCATGTTGCGCAAGGAATGCGTCGACAAAGAGCACTCGACGCGTGAACGGCAGGCGCTGGGAGGTGGTAGGGGAGAGCGGGACAAGGCGTCGGCGTCATTGTGCTTCCAGCCGAAGCAATAGATGACACGGACATCGTACTCTTGGAGACGGAGGGCCCATCGGGCTAGCCGGCCTGTAGGGTCTTTCAAGGAGGGCAGCCAACACAAGGAATGGTTGTCCGTGACGATCTCAAAAGGGCGGCCATACACGTAGGGGCGAAACTTGGAGAGCGCCCAAATGATGTCTAGACATTCTTTTTCTGTGACGGAGCAATTAGGTTCTCTTTTCGTCAACTAACGGCTCGCGTAGGCAACGAGGTATTCTTCAAAACCGGGTGTTTGTTGCGCAAGAACAGCGCCGAAGCCAACGCCACTGGTATCTGTATGAATTTCAGTGGGACCAGTTGGATCAAAGTGCCGTAAAATGGGAGGTGAGACGAGGAGACGGCGCAGTGTTGTGAAAGCGGTGTCACAGGCGTTTGACCAACCGGTCAGGTCCTTGTCGTGGCGCAGGAGGTTCGTCAGAGGGGCGATAATAGCGGCGAAATTTCGGACAAAACGTCGGAAATAAGAGCATAGGCCGACAAAGCTGCAGAGCACCTTCATAGTGGACGGCTTCGGGAAGTCAGCAACGTTGCGAAGCTTGGCAGGATCTGGAAGTACGCCGTCATTGAAAACTACGCGGCCTAACATCGTGAGTTCATGAGCGTCAAAGCGCCACTTTTTCAGGCTAAGTTAGAGCCCAGCTCAGGTCAGAAGTTCAACAGGCACTCCAAACGGAGAAGGTGGCTCCTGAAATCAGAAGAGAAGACTGCAATGTCGTCTAAATAGCAGAGACAAGTTTTCCACTTTAGGGCATGAAGTATCGAATCTATCATGCGCTCAAAACTGGCTGGCGCGTTACAAAGGCCGAAGGGCATCACGTTGAATTCATATAGGCCATCAGGTGTTACAAAAGCAGTGTTGGCGCGTGCGGCATCCGCTAGAGGTACTTGCTAATATCCTGATCGCAGGTCTAATGACGAAAAGAATCCAGCTCCTGGTAAACAGTCTATGGCGTTATCAATTCGAGGCAGCGGATGGACATCTTTGTGTGTGAGGTTAAGGGACCGATAATCGACGCAAAACCGTATAGTGGCATCCGTTTTCTTGAAAAGGATGACAGGCGAGGCCCACGGACTACTGGATGGCTGAATGGCTGAATGACACCCCGCTAAAGCATGTCGCCCACTTGGTCTTCATTAAACTGTCGTTCAGCTGCCCAGACGCGGTATGGGCGCTGACGCAGCGGCTTGTAGGGACCGGTATCAACCTCGTGGGTGACGGCAGCCATGCGGCCAAGGTGGCTTACTGAAATATCGAACGAAGAGCAATGCTTCTTCAGTAAGTGAAGAAGTTCGGAGCGCTGTTGTGGGTCGAGGCTGGCGTCGACAGCATCAACAAATACTTTGGCTGCATCGGAAGAAGTAGGCTCAAGCAAAGTAAGTGAAAGGACAGGAAGAGAGGAATCAGTGCAACTCTCCGGGATGATCACGCAATCGATGAGCTGTACAATACCAAGGCATTCACCACGGGAGAAAATGCAGGGGTTCTGCAAAGGGTTGGAAACCTGAGTTAGGCTGCAGCCATCTTGAACTGTGAGCACAGCGAAGGGTAGAAGCAGGGCGTGGCGAGATGCGGAGCTCTCGGACGGGATGAAAAGGACCGCGCCGTCAGGTGCGGAGAGGCCGAAAACAGGAATGGTAATAGATGAGCGCGGAGGGACCTCGGTGTCAGCAGTCACAGTCAGCTTGCTGGGCGCAGGAAACAAATCGATATCCGAAGGCTGTTGCACGGGAGAAGTTCGATTTCGGCGCGAGCGCAGCTGACAATGGCGTGATGGTCACGGAGAAAGTCCCACCCTAAAATAAGGTCATGTGAACGCGACGTCAGAACGACAAATTCTATGGTATATAGGAAGCTTTGAAAATCCTGGCTGTGCAAGCCGCCAAAGGCAAGACACGCTGCGCATTAGAGGTGTGAAGCGAAAGGTCAGGTAAGTGTGTCGTCACTTTGCGTAGCCTGCGGTACATTTTTCGGCTCATCACAGACACAGCAGTGCCAGTATCCATTAGGGCTAAGTTAGTCACACCTTCCACAACAACTTCAATCACATTCGCTGGGACGAAACGAAGACTTATATTGTTTGACGCACTCGCAGTTCTTGCCTCGGGAACTGTGCTAGTTAGTTTTCCCGAGGTTCGTTGGTGTAGCGACGCATCGATGAAATCGAGTGCCTCGGTGATGGAGAGCGGCGACGAGCAGAGGGTCGATCGGCAGCGGAATCAAGGTTGGCAGAAGAGGGATGTTGCGTCTATTCAGCAGCCCCGTAAGCGTAGGATCGTGAGTAATCTGTAGGCGTCACGACGCGGCGACGACAGTTACGCATAGTGTGTCCAGCAGCACCACACGCTTAACAAATTGGTAGGCTGTCCCGAGTACGCTAAGGGTTTGAACGAATAGAAGTCAGCCGAGAAGGATTGAAAGGGGCTGCGACGGTGGTGGGTGGGCGAGAGGGGGAGGGCGGAATGAGTTCAGAGCATGAAGGCTGGCGGCTAGGTTAGAAGGAGGGCCCCGACCGCTTTGAAGGAGGGATAATTGTCGGGCGACCTCCTCGCGCACAAAGTCCTTGATCTGGTCGAGCAGCGCGCTGCTGGTCGGGGACATAGCCAAGCTTGACATTGAATCAGGCTGTATGGATAGTGGTGGGCTGGGATTCACTGTTTGCGGAGCTCATCGTATGTGTGACAAAGCGTGATGACTTCAGCAACGGTGTTGGGGTTGCGAGCGACACGCATATGAAAGGCGTCTGCTTCGGTGCAGTTTAAAATATGTCCAATACGATCATTTTCGGCATGGACGCGTCTATAGGTCTGCACAGACTCACAGCATCTTCTATATAGCTGGTGAAGGATTCACCATGTTGCTGGCTTCTAGGTTTCAGGCGCTGTTCGGCGCGCAGCTTTCGGACAGCAGGGCGGCCAAAGATATCGGACAAGGCCCGTTTAAAGATGACCAGGTGGTAAACTCTGCTTCGTGGTTATGGTACCAGAGACTGGCAACGTACGTCAGGTGAAATACGACATTGTTGAGCTTTAGGGCTTCGTTCCAACGGTTGTGGCCGCTTACCCGCTCGTAAGAGACAAGCCAATCCCCCACATTGTGATCATCAGTCCCGCTGATATGGCCGGCACCCGCTTTCGAAGCGCTCCTGAGCAAACGACGGGGGTTGGCGAAGAAGTAGACGTCTGGCTCATATCGGTTGTCATTGTAGGTGCGATACTGCGGCTGCGTAGCTCCAGCATGGCAGATGAAGGGTCGAATCAACACGCTCTACTAAGTTGTAACGAGCTTTCTTAACCTGGGGATCTGCGAGAGGGAGATCTCGCTGAAGCGTCAGTCCGAGGCTTCTTCTTCAACAACACGATCTCGCGCCGTGTGGCCGCAGTGCGCATGCCTCCGATACTAATCTTCGTCTTTACATAGCAAACATATCTGGTAAAAAGAGACGGGGCATTAGTGACACCTCCTCAAAGTCAGGAACCAGTAAAATGTTTCGACATGCCTAAATAGCGAAAAGCTAAGAGCGCCCTGATTATTGGCTTATGAAAATACAAATTGGTAATTAGCGGCGTTACGCAAGAAAAACAGGAAAATGGGTTTGTTTTAAAACGTTTGTGTTTATATTTCATCTACAGCCGTGAGCAAAAGTGGTATATAACACTCAGCCAGTGATACAGCTCGCGAAAATTGTATCGGAATGCCATCTAGCGAAAGCGCAAGGGTCAGCGACAGTGACACATGCATGTGGATAAAATGTGGCATTGCCACTTTTCTCTCAATCATAGATAGCTTTTCCTAGATAAAACTTCCCCGTTATTTCCTCGAGCTCCATCACCAGCTGACTTGTATACCACGTTTTCTCACGACTGCACATATAACTTTATTTCTGCACACTATAAAACGCAAAATAAATTATTGCCACACTGCTATAGCGTCTCAATCCCATGCAGGCAAAAACATTTGTTTTCAAACTATGCTTACGTTTAATGGTAACCAAGGGATTTCGTGACAGTGAATCTTTAACGATCCTGGGTGAGCATTTCTGTGGATAGAACAGGGCCGACGACTCATGCAGGGTGGTCCTCTAAAACAGCTTCTCCCGGTTTCGATACCAGTCCCTCCTTCACAATAAACGCGATTCTGTATCTTGTGTAGATTCAGATTAGGAGCTGTATTAAGAATCCGTGAGCTTTGACAATCTTAGTTTTACGTGTTATGAAAACAGCTGCATACCCGATTTTCAATGAAAAAATTGAGATGCAAACTCAATAAGCTTGTTTCGACGAGACGACATGCATTAAAAACATTGTTGTTTTATCGAAATTGTAATTACGCATACACTTATATGTATGTTACTTTATCTCATAAATTATTTATGATGCCTCTGCAAATAACATTCGTAAAAACCTAGTCCACTAAGGTATCGGAAACACTTAGCTGCACGCTAAACGTTGAAAGAACAGTGCGAGCTGTAAGTATGAGCACCAATATTTTTTACATGATTCATATTAATTGCCACATACCATTCAAATATATTTGTTACAGCCGTTGGAATGGGGCCTTATCATTGAGATTGTAGTTCACAAATGAATTATGTAGTCATTGTTTTTTCGTGGTCGTTGTCGCGAGGCGGTCATCTATCAGTTTTTTTTTTGTCGCGAAAGACGGGCCGTGATGTGTCTCGAAAATTACGGCCACTCGCGTGTGTTTCTGCAAAGTTCATGGTTGCGCTAGGCACAGCTTGCGGCTTTATCTAGATGTTTCTGCGCCACCTTTAATTTGAGCTTTGACGGGTGCGACAGGCATTATTTGTTCGACGGCCAGCAGCGAGCATGTTGGCTGCGATTGCCGCCGCCGAATCGTTTAGTTCATTTGCAGATGGAAGTCAGCCCAATAAACAGTTAATTCCACTGAACTTCAAGCCTCATCATTTTTTTACAAAGCATTGTCATCATTATGTATCATCCGGCGGAAGCGCTGAATTCCATCAAATAAGCCGGAAAACCAGAAACCACCTCTGGTCTTTGAGTAGCCCTGAGAGCTCCCATCTTCCAAGGACTGTCCATTAAAGATGCTGAATTCTGGATAGACCTTCTCTACCTCGTGGGAGGGTTCAATAGCTGGAGCGACGCTGTGAAACAAAGGAAAGTCCACTTTGAGCTTCATGAATCTGCCAGAATATGGCTCGAAAATCGTGCAGCTTTTTGAAGGATTGGGATACATTCAAGACGGCGTTTTTGACGGCCTTCGCAAGTGCCGTCCAGAAGGAAAGAGCGCTACTTCATTCAAGTATTCAGCTCTCCAAATGAGCCTGTCCTGGTTTAAATTGAGGAGAAGAACTTCTTGCTCCCTGCTGACCCTAAATACCGAAGGAGAGAGGGTGAGATCTTTTATGAGAGGCGTTAAGGAGTCGCTTTTAGCAGACCTTATCAGAAGTCCGCCAAAAGCCATGGCCGAATTTGAAAGCAAAGCGTCCACCATGGAGAAGACAATGGACACCCAGATGCGCAACTATGATCGACCATTAGAGCCGGCCTGCGCAAGCCAATACAGCAGGGCATTCGTGAGTGGAGACAGCCTTCACAATCTTATGCGAGATATCGTCCATGATGAGCTTCATCGGCTGCTATCACCACCTCAACAGCCTCAAGTAGAGACTCTTGCAGACATCGTCCGTGAAGAGGTTCACAGACCCTTGATACAACGCCAATCCAGACGTCCGCTCCTGAGCAACCACGAGCCGTGAGCGGTGCCGGCACGCTCCGTAGCTCACCTCCACGACGTGCGACGCCAAGCACGTGTCGCTTCCATCCTATTTGCGAACGCCATCCTTTGGTCCCCAACCTTTAAGCCTACGAACAACGCCAAAGCACCGCAAATGCTACGCCTGGAGGATTTCGAAATACCGCCAGCTATGCTTTCATTGCGGTGAGGCTGGCCATATCCTTCAGCATTTCCCATACAGACGGACTAGGATGTGCGGTTTTGCCATTGACGCCCCACGACCAAGTCCAGGTAAACAAGAACAGTAAATTCACAGCTACGTGTGGCGCGGAGAGTCAGCAAACTGTTGGTACCGCTCCTTATTGCCGTTCAGCGTCACCGGGCCGCCTCTACAACCACAATGTGCGATGAAGGTACCCATCCCCGTCGGGGAAGCTGAAGACAGCAACCTTTGGCTGCGTGGTGCCTCAAGTACGAAAAAACGAAAATCCTCCACCACCGACGACGAGTAACGACGACGCAGCTATTACGCCAACGCTCCTTATGAAGATGCCCTCGACGATCACGCGCCAGACTTCATAGTGAATCCGCCCTACCCAGGACGGCAACATCGAAGCACAACACGGACAGACTCCAAGTGAACGCCGCCGCCCAGCGAAGTGACAAAGGCGTGCCGAGAAGGCGACTACCGCACACAAAAAATGAGATCTCGAACACCGAAGCCAGCATGCTATACGAAGACACGAACAATTGAGCTCGAAGTTGCTGGCAATTTTCGTATTATAACCACCTTAGTGGACACCGGAGCCGACAAATTTGTCGTCAGTGGAGCGTTCGTCGCCCAGCTCAAAAAAGTGAATCGCACTTGGGGAGCCCCGCTAGTCCGCACCGCTGGTGATAACCTTATTACGCCGTCCGAGCATTTCATATTAAGAGTGACAGTGAATGGATGCACTTATCCTACGAGCTTCGTGGTCCGACAGAACGGCTCACGAGACATCCTCCTGGGTATGGATATTCACACTGAGAATCAGGAGATCATCGACCTTCAATCAAAGCTCAACAAGCACTCTATGGACAGCGTTCTATCTGTCGCTGTCGCTCTAAACGTCATCGAAAAATTATTACAGTACAGATGCGATCAAGGGTGGTAGTCTGCTTGGGCAGCGCAGACATTGAATCAGCCGAAGGATTTGTCGAATAAAACACCCCGCTGCCTCTGGAATGAGCTCTCGGAATCGCAAGAGGTATCGTCAAATTCCGGGATTGATAAGCTCGAGTACTGGTGACACACTTCACCACAAAATGCGGGCACCTTAACAGAGGTACGATGATCGCTCTCCTCGAAGCGCTAGCAGACACTCTAGATGTCTTCTTACCCGACCTGCCAGCAGACAATACACCCGCACGAAGAAATCTGCCCACTTTCGACGTTAGCCCAGCACTACCCCAGAGCAGAAAAGACCAAATTCGCTCTCGTCTTAAAAGCTACAGCGAGTGCTTTTTGTCAGCGTCGGAGGTGCAACAAACTCCATTGGCAAAGCATCTCATTATCACGAGCGAACAGTTCCGACTTCTTCTCTTGTGCCCGTACCGCGTATCGCCGTAAATACGCCATACCGTTTGGGAGCAAGCCGATGAAATGATTGGTGATAATGTCATGCCGCCATCAAAGAGCCCCTAGGGAGTAACAGTCGTTCTAATGAGACGACGGGACACTGTATTCCTGCGTCTATTATCGCAAATTCAATTGCATAAAGAAGGATGTTTACCCTCTATCTCGCATCGACTATACACGGGACCGGTCCTAAAGCGCAAGTCACTTCTCATTGATGGAGTTAAAGAGCGGCAACTGGCGAATTGAGGTCAACGAAAGATACCCTGAGAAGACCGCGTTCAACACACTAGACTTCCTCTTGCTGTTAAAAGTAATGCTATTAAGACTGCTGCGCACTCGCGACTTTCCAGCGTTTAATGGATACCATACTGCATGGCTTCAAGTGAAATATTTCTCTAGTGTACTTAGACGAATTCGTTGTCTTCTCTTCGACCCTTGAAGAAAACCTGAAAAAGGCTTCTCGCAGTGCTCAACACAATCAAGTTGTCAGGTCTAACACTGAAAGAAGAAAAGTGCCACTTCGCTTACGAGGAGCTGTTCCTTGGCAACATCGTAAGCAAGGATGGTGTTCGTCCACACCTAAACAAAACAGCTGCGATAGCGAAGTTTCACCAGCCAAGTGATAATAAAGCTGTACGGCGATTTCTCAGATTGTGCGCGTATTACTAACGATTCGTCAATAACTTTTCGCGCATCAACGAGCCTTTGATGCTGCTTACAAAGGCAGGAGTACCGCTTGAGTGGAAAGCACAACAGGCAGAATAATTAGACAAACTCAAGGGCCGCTTAGAGGCCCCACCTGTCCTATGTCATTTTTATGAAATCGCTCAGATTGGAATTCATGCTGACGCAAGCAGCGTGGGTATAGGCGCCGTACTTGTTCAGAGGAATGCCTGAGTAGAAAGGTTATCGCGTACGCTAGCAGACCTCCCTCAATAGCCGAAACCATTTATTCAACGACAATGAAAGAATGCCTCGCGATTATCTGAACCACGTCGGAGTTCCGTCCATATGTATACGGTGACCGTACCGTTCAGTTAGTAAGGGATCACCATGTGCTCTAGTAGCTTGCCAGTGTGATAGAACCCTTGGCTGCCTTTCAATATGCCTTGTCGCAAGCATTCTGACACAGACTTTTTGTCGCAGGCCCCTCTTGACGCACCTTTGAAGGAAGACGACGACGACGCCTTCTTGGGAATTGCGAGCCCCACCAGTTTTATACAGCAGCAACACTCAAAACCTCTGTTGAGAGACCTGGGGCAAGACGGCTTCTGCACGTACGGTCTTCAAGTGTCAGCTGTCGTCCTTCGCGTTGCTCAACGAGGTCCTTATAATGAAGAATTTCGCGCCGATTAACCCAATTGTCAAGACTAAGGAACTCCGAAAGAAAATTTTGTAGGCTTTCCACGATAACCCGACCGCAGGGAATTTCGAAATGGCGCGAACGTGTCATTGGATCGAAGACAGGTTTTGCTAGACACGGTTACCTGCCAAGGTTGCCCATTGCGTGAACACGTGCCGTGAGTCAGACCAGAAGGGCTACTGAACCCCATACTACACCTGACTAAACCCATTCTGCAGACTGAGATGGATTTGCTCGGTCCTTTTCCGACTTCATCTGCGGGTAACAAATAGATTGTCGTTGCCACAGATTACATAACTCGCCATGCCAAAGCAAAAGCCCTGTCAAATGAAACGGCGGCAAAATTCTCCAAGTTATTCGTCGAGTGCGTTCTCCTGCGACACAGCGCCCCGAAATGCTCATCACGGACTGGGAAACAGAATTTACAGCCAAGCTCGCTCAAGCCATCCTGGAGTACAGCCAGACACACCACCGGCGGACGAATTCCCCACCACCCGCTAACGGACTTACAGAGTGACTGAATAAAACTATCGCGCACATGCTGGCCATGTACGTCGACGCCGAGCAGAAGACCTGGGATGTCATCTTGCCGTACGTTCGCGTATTACACGGCCGTCCAGGTTACAACCAGAGCAAACCCGTTCAAGCATGTGTACGACAGTGAGTCCACGACAGCGCACGATGCGATGCTGCCGCCCGTGACAGAAGACAACCTCTACGTCGCCGACTACCTGCAGCACGTAAAGGAAGCCCGACAACTCGCCCGGCTGCGCTATAAATACCAACAAAGCACCGACGCCCGACGATGCAACTTGCGACGACGCGACGCAGAGTACAAGCCAGCAGACCATGTCTGGGTATAGACGCCGATTCACCGTCACCGACTAGGTGAGTAGTTGTTACGTCGATACTTCGGTTTAAACAAAATGTTTTGTCGCGTCGGACAACTGGACTATAAATTCATTCGTGACGGTACGACAGCCTCACAACGACGACGTACGCACCCAGAAGTCATAGATGTTGCACGCCTGAAGCCGTATTAGATGGGTTAAATAATCCATAATATCTAAATTTTTGAATGTTAATGTTTACCTCTGTTCATTTTTTTGGAACATCAAGTCGATCTTTATAAAGGGGGTAAAGCCGCATACCATTCAAACCTGTATTTGTTACAGCCGCCTGCCTGCGTCCTTTTAAGTGTGATTGTAGCACACGGATCAATACTGTATTCTTTGTTTGTTCTCGTTGTTGCGAGACGCAGCTTTATCAGTTTCTTTGTCGCGAAAGAATCGCCGAAATGGCCCTCGAAGATTCCGTCATATGCGCATGATTCTGCAATATTATAGGTTGCGCTGGTCTGTTTGCGGCTTTACCTAGATGTTGCTGCGCCTCCTCTCAAATAGGCGTTGACAGGTGCGACGGGCATTCTTTGTTCGACGACCAGTGAGCACGTTGGCTGTTGTCGCCGCCGCCGAATTGACATTTTTTTGCGGCCGCAATTCAGCCCAATAAAAAGTTTATTCCAGTGACATTCAAACCTCCTCATTTGCCTCCAACGGCATTGTCACCACTACGTGACAATGTTACGTATACACAAACCCAAAATCGAACATGTACCTACTGCTCCAAGTTTAGACGCCTCCTCTAACTCGCATATAAATCGCAGAGTTGCCCGACTCTGCTGGTTATTGCTGCGATGAGGCGTGCATGAAGGCTCAAGTTGATATGATTATGTTTATTACTTTTACACTTTTACTTTTACAATTATTTCTTTGCACTCACTTTGTTCGGAAAGGCTTTTTTGCTACGCTTGATACTCTTGCATTGGATAGGTTGCGGTGCACTTTGCTTCTAAATATTTGTAGTGTTGTATCCTGTCGACCCTTATATGAGCTGCTAGAGGTGTTTGGTGGCTCACGAGGAACCTGAGCATTCCATATGGAAGGCATAAAAAATAGGTAGATATTAGGTACCAGCAAAAGGTAGACAAATTCAGTCTAAATAAAGTTCCTTAAATTATAGTTTCCTGGTTTTAGAATTTGAGGAGCACTTGAGTGGTAATATTATAATCCATTTAATGAAGCAGACCTGTTTCAATGATGTCATCTGCAAGCAAAAGCTTAAGAGCCGATAATGCTAGATGTGTTATAAGCAGTCAACAACGTTTTGGAATTATCCAAAGGCCGATCACTTGTTATCAGTTCACCAACTACCCCTCTGCTGTAGCTGCCAGCATTAACTTACAGGCAAGATTGTACATTATATCAGCATAATGGTTTCCAGTTTCTCAGGGTAAGCTAAGATCAACTATTGTGATGCAAAAGTTCACTTTTCTGGAAATTCCATTCTCCATGAACACAGCAGCTGCTGTGACCTGTAGGTAACTGAAGTTTCAGCGTATGTAATTTTCTTTTGGCACATGTGCGTTAATTTGGTCCTCCTTTTTAGAGAAATAGTTTCTGGATACAACAGATGAAAAATGTTTTTTTTTTCTATAAGCATATCCAAAAGTTTGCCTAACCTTTTGTCTCGAAACCGTTCCTTGTATCTAACCCGGAGGCTGTTGTAAAGCCCCTCCATAAATAGTACACCGGCCAGCATCTGCCCTTGCAACAGTTTTAACGAAGATATGACAGTAGTTTCCCCAGCGACCTAATGTTTGTTTTCTGTCCTGTCAGAGCTAAGCGATAGTGAGTACACACGAGGGCTGCCTATGGAGCCGCCACAACTCTTCCGTGCAGTTGGTGAGAGCAGCGAGCAAACACTGTAATTCGTAAAAGCAGCGTATTTCTGATTTTTCTGCATTTTAGTGCATTAATGAAGAGGTTAGCCATACTTTCATGTTTCAATTTGTGCAAGCCTGCAGAACTGTTCTTCCGTGCATACTTCATCAATTTTTTCGTCCTTTCATCCATCCATCGACGCATTCTTCCATTTATACATTTACTTATCCGTCCGTCCGTCCGTCCGTCCGTCCGTCCGTCCGTCCGTCCGTCCGTCCGTCCGTCCGTCCGTCCGTCCGTCCGTCCGTCCGTCCGTCCGTCCGTCCGTCCGTCCGCCCGTCCGTCCGTCCGTCCGTCCGTCCGTCCGTCCGTCCATCCATCCATCCATCCATCCATCCATCCATCCATCCATCCATCCATCCATCCATCCATCCATCCATCCATCCATCCATCCATCCTTCCATCCACCAATAGAGTTTTTTTTTTGCAAAGTGTATTGCCTCAGGGCATAAAAATCTTCCGCAAGCAGTGCTTCTAAAAGCGCGCAATGTAATGGTACAAAACTCGCGAACAGATCACCCTGCTTGCATCACTTCAGTGGAATATTCTAAGCGCAGTTAGGGTTACTCTGCTGCTTATTTGAGGTCCTCGCCTTATAAAAAACGCTACATGGGGGCTTCTTTTGTGCGCTGATATTATATGTCTCGCGAGTGAGAAAGCTTCGATGTCTAGGACAGAGGCTCAGAGAAAGAAAAGTTCCCCCCCCCCCCTAAACGAGGGGGGAAATCGAAGAGACATCTTGGTACCTTTCATGAGATTGGAATCAAAATTACTACGGTCCTTGGGTTCAGATTCAAAAAAGATTGAACACCTTTTTTGTTCCCAATGTTCTTACTGGCGCATTTTACCATTCTCGCTAAAACAATCCCTCAGAAAAAGAGACGTCCACAGGCTGTCACGGAATCGCTGCGTCAAGAACATTTATGAATGTGGCACATTTGAAACCCTGACATGATGCTCAATTCTTTTATACTCCCTGTGTTGTGTGGATGATATTTATATTTCGAGCAGCAGTCGGGTTATCTTCCTTCAGTTTGAAGTGTCAGTGAACACAGTGGCGACACCGCAACATTACCGTACCTGTAACAAATATTTGAAGTATAACTGGTATACGATTTAAAAATTGAAGCACTCAGAAAATATAAAAAGAGCGGAAATCTGAATGACCTGTCTTGCGAGTTCGATAGCGAAGATTTATCGGCAGGGTTGAAATTCATTAATTAAATTGTGGTATGTATACCTATATACCCAAAGGGCTTCTAATTCCGTTAGATAAGATCATAGTTTCCAGGATAATTTTGTGTCTGCCTATACGAAAAAATGTATTACATTGCAATGACAGCATGAGCCTAAAGGTCATAAAATTACCACTGAAAATTTTGGTTGCTCGCTGCTCCTGTAATTTCTGTGATTTTCAAGCAATTTTCTTGATTGATAGTTTATTTTTCTCGACAATATTGTTTTTCGAGAACCCGATAGCAGATAAAGTACAATCATTGTGGTAGTTAACTTGGTGGCACCGACCAGAAACCGATGCTCAAATGCTTCGTTTTAGTTGTAAAGGTTTGTGGCAAAAACTCTGTATCCTCAGTTGCATATGATGATTTAACTCTGATGGTGCTAACCAGTCTACAATTTTTCCTCAGCATAATTTGTTAATGTTATAGTGTTAGGCTATTACTGCTTACATCCGGTCACATTGAACTCAGTCATGGACCTAGCTCAGAGTCAGAGCCTCAGGATTCCCCTAGCCATGATCTATTGAAAAATATTGTGGAAGAACAAACAAAAACCAACAAAATATTTAAAGAACCTGTTAGAAACCTAACGCACGTCTAGAAAGCAGTTGATAGTATGACTTAAGAAATGAAACTATCGAAAACGATTTGGGTAACCTAAAAAGTTGTCATGAAAGAGTTTATGAAAGTGAAAGATTATGCAGAACTACGTACAAGCCCATTCAATATATAACAGCAAAAATATGAATTTGAAAACCTTTGTTGGCGCAATAATTTATGGATTTACGGTTTAATAAAAAATCCATAAGAAAATAATAGGCTCTAATCTTTCCATATCTGAAGATTCGTGAAAAAGGGTACGAGACTTACGCAATAAGCTACGGCGCTCATTAAAACGAGAAAGGGAAAATGGGGCAAAGGTGTCGCTTTCCTTTTACAAACTGAAGGTTAATGTTAGGGTTTTCGTTTGGACAAACGACAACAGTCGTGAAACCAAAATAGTTTGCAGTGGCTTAGCTCAGCGCCTGTGTACACGAGTGATGCCGTCAGATGTACAGCGAACTCTACGCTGCAGCGCAAAGCTTCCTTTCCGGGGAAACAAGCAAATAACTAAAAGAAAGGCAAACCCGAGCAACCATAGGATTGCGCCTAATCAGGTTCAGTGATGCTACCGCAATACAGCTCCTAAGAAAGAGCTCTGCTGATTAGATGAAAAGGTGAGACCCTAAGAGGAAACCCCTACTAAGTACGCAGGGCTGCATTTGTTTGGTTTGTTCCCATTATTGCCGTATTTCTCTCAGTGCATTCTGTAACAATGTGAATACATATCTTGGTGATTTTACTTGATCTCTCCTGTCTCCTCGTCCTGTCTCCCGCGAAGAATCTACCACTGAGCCCTGCATAAACTGAATAGCAGCGCTCTGACAGAACTCCGCTCATCACAGCTCCGTGCTCCTGTTCTGCACGGTGCTTCACGGACTCACCCACACAAAGGTATTAATCATCATAGCGTGTAGCAACGAATGGCAGCTGCAAGGACTACCCCGCCGGAGGACGCCATGCTCTCAGCTATGTGAGTGTCCGACCCTTTTCTCCAGTGATTTGCAAGGTTTTGACATTTAAGTCAATGCTATCAAGTTTGTATGTAATGATTATGGTACGCATTATTAGAGAGGTGGCGGGAAAATGGTCGACTGTCTGAACGCATCATAGACCTCAACTCTTTGCAGAAGCCAGATCTAGTTCTGATCTGCCAAGATTTAGTAATCGCCATTCGCAAGGTTAAGCGGAAACCACGCAAAATTCAGGCTTACAATCTAGCGTAGTGGGCGAGGAGGAACTGAGCGAATGCCGGCTGCTGAAAAAAAGAAATAAAATTGGCTAAGAATTAAAAACGGCTGATTGGGCGAGTTAGTGAACCATGACGGACAGTATTATAAGTGCGCAACAAAACCATGACAAAGAGTCGAATTGGACAATGATAATTAGCGGACGCTATTGGGAGACTCAGCGAACTAGAATGTGATGACTACGATGCCGTGAAGGCAAGTATTATGGTGTTTGCGTTCTTAAATATTGCCGTTATATATGGTTTATTATGTGGAAGGGGATTTATTTTACCTATGTATTTTATTCTCCTATTGAAAGTGCTTCTGCAAATGAGGTACGCAGTAGGCGTTTGGTTCATAAAAAATTACAATAAAACGTTTTACACATTCTACATTGCACATCAAAATGCTTGCCAAAACTTGGTGGATGCCTCTCAGCTTCTGGTGACATTCCAAGCGATAATCGTTCAGTCAGCCTGTGCATAGAAACTTTCCATGGCAAGTCAAGTTAAATCTCATATTCCGGTCCTTAAAACTCAATTTTGGATGGCGAGTGATCTTCATATGAAGTTGTGATTAATAACTTTTTTTATTGCTCGGGTAGTATAAGGCACTACGGACATTTATCTCTTGGGCAACAGTCTGGATATATTCCTTCTGTTTGAGATGTAATAAAGCAGGGTGGGTCGGCCCTCATCATGCTGCACCTGCGAGAGATAATTGAGCAAGTTTGTAAATGAGGTAATGAAATTCACAAACAAATAAGTACAGTAATAAT
Organism: Amblyomma maculatum; assembly: GCF_055883805.1. Classification (NCBI taxonomy): domain Eukaryota; kingdom Metazoa; phylum Arthropoda; class Arachnida; order Ixodida; family Ixodidae; genus Amblyomma; species Amblyomma maculatum. Next base: position 83,162,225 of record NC_139348.1, on the reverse strand, counting down.
AGCCATAAAAAATTAGCAAACCTATTTAAAAGTGCCACGCGCGGTCTGTGTAAAAGTGACCGAAAATGATTCACTCGAAATTTGTGTCAACAATCCAGACGTTGATGCAGAAGCAATCACTGTAGATGACGCCCTATGGTATACAGGTAAGTATTGACATGTGAAGGAGCCAGGGTTGGAGTCAGCAAAAAGAGATTTGAAGGTGGGCAAAAAGAACGCCGGTAAAATTAGTATGAACTGAAGGAATCAAATTGTACTGAAAGAAAAGAAATTAGTTAGAGATATGTCACACATTTTATCAAGTATAATAAAAATATTCTAGCAAAATTACAGCTACTGCCACCATTTTTCCTAGATACCGCTGTTATCTTCCTTTCATCCCTCTTGCGGAACAACCTTCATTCTCAAAACCTTACCGCAAGAGAGGAGCAAAGCACAGCAAAGCTATTCAATTTCCTTCGCCAGAGTGGAATAGTTGTTCAAAACTAAGGCGCGCAAGATGCTTTCAAGATGAGGGAGGATTGGGCTCCTATGGACGTCATGCAGTGTCAATTCACAGAGGGCGCGACAAGGGAAACATATCGGGAACTTCCTCATAGCGGTTCCTGCGCTCTGGCACCGCGCTAGAAATATGAGCAGGATTTAATGATGCGCCCCTGAAGCAATGACAACATCGAGATTGTGAAGCTTAGCGAGAGTATATATCGAAACCTGTGGTACGCGATGTGTGCCAGAAGCGCCATTTATGATGGCACAGCAGTCTAATAAGCCAAGTGTACATCTGAATGCTTGAGACTCCAAAATATATGTGTGAGACGCAAAATTGAATTGTCTCTTGCTTAATAATGCCTCAGCATAGCTCTACAGGTAGTTTTATATTCTGTCATCAGGTATGAGAACCGGGAAATAATGAGACTTCGATTTAGCGGCTATAATGGCGCATGCACAGCAAATGAGACACGACTAAACAGTTTCATTGATTAACATAACTTTTGCGGGACCTACGCTGAAGTCTGTTCGGGAACTGTGCCATCAGTGTGTTCTTTAGTCTAAATGTCTACACAACAAGCTTTCTCTGTTTGAGAGCTAGTGGTTGGCGCCGAGCAGGAACCTGCAGTCATCTGGAAAACGTGAAAAACCTGTCCGCAAATTCTGCCATCAAAATGTGTTCCTGCATGCATCGTCATCACCCGGTGATATCCTATCGAGTAACAGGTAATCATAACAAGCATATAATAATAATAAAATTAATATCGATAATGATTGCAGGGAACATACTTAATATTGAGACCATCAGTGATAAGTAGTTAGTGAAGGATAAGTGATAGGAAATGAGTGGTTATAAAACCTTTAATGAATTATTAGTGAGACGCAGTTGGCGATGGGTAAAAGAGAAAATGTCGAAGCAGAGCTAATGCTTTCGCATTCTCCCAATACCGCTTCTGTATTGACCGGTTATCTATTTTGTGTATATATATATATTGTGTCGGAAGCATATCACTTCCCGCTTGTACTTCCTTATACTGGCGATCAAAAACAGTGCAATTGCATAACTTTGCGAAATATATTTTAGGTGAAATTTTTTGTGGGCTTTTACTCGTTAACGAAAATAGCTCGAAAATAGCGATAGAGACAAACACGCTTAACAGCATACACCCTCGGCAGCGCTAATGTAATTTTCAACGACTGAAATCAAGCGCAGAAATTGCGAAGATCACGAAACCTATTCACGTATGGCAACAATGCGAAGTACTTCAAAATAAACACGCTCAACACCCACCGGGAGTCCTAGCTCAATGCAACCAAGGTTCTCAGATATGATACGTCATAGCCTTGTAAAGCAAGCTAATGCTGTTGACTGTCGCCTCGCGCAGAATGCAATATATGCTTTCTTTCCCTTTTTATTTAGACCTTGAAGGAAGGACTGTCAATGCAAATATTGCAGCCCGGATAGAAAAATGGCGGACGTCGTTGTTTGCTCTCATGACAAGCCACAAGCTGGCAGGTTAAGTTACTCGCCCAGGGCACACACAGAACTTCCCGAGAAAGAGCGCTGTAGTAAAGCGACGTTTGCGAACTGAGACTAGTATCCTTATTTTGAAGTGGTGGCGCGTTCACACGGAAGCTTATTTATTCTCGACATGAAAGATGCTTTAGTAAATATCACTTTGAAGAAACCAAGCAACTAGCTGATGCAAAATTGAGAAGACCTAAAACGTTTACGTTGAGAATTTGTTTTCAGGCCAAAAAAATACAACTGTAGCTAAAATATTGGATTACCTTCCAGAAAAACTTAGTGTTGCTTACACTAGGTGACGAATACGTATATATATATATATATATATATATAAGGTGAAAGAAGGCTACGCCGAGACGGCAAGGTTGTGACGGCAAGGGACAGCGATCCTTGTCTAACGTTTTAATCCTATCACGAACCCAGGCGCGTGCCGGAGCCGTCGCCGCGGGACTATGATGATGGTAGGTACAAATGAAAGAAGACCCACGGTAGGCTCACAATATATATATATATATATATATATATATATATATATATATATATATATATATATATATATATATATATATATATATATATATATATATATATATATATATATATATATATACGCCAAAGAGGTACGAGGGAACTAGGAGGGTAATGGACGTCACGGTGATGAAGGTCATAATTGGATGCTCTTGAGAGCGCTAAGACGTTTCTAGCCGCTCTCGAGCAATTTGGTGGGCGAAATCAGTGCGGGCGAAGGCATCCGAAGCGTAACTGCTGGAAGGTCGTCAAGAGGCAGCAAGGTGTCGAAGGGGAATAAAGGTTCACGGCCGAAGAGTAGATGAAATGGAGAGTATCCGGCGGTATCATGGAGTGAGGAGTTGTAGGCGAACGGGGCGAAAGGTAAAGAGACGTCCCAGTCACGATGGTGATCGGACACATACAAAAGCAGCATGTCGGTCAGTGTGCGATTATTGCGCTCAGTAAGACCGTTCCTTTGGGGATGGTAGGATGTGGTGAATTGGTGACGAGTAGCGCATGAGTGGAGAAGGTCATGAACCACTTGAGAAAGGAAGCAGCGGTCACGATCTGTGACCAGTTGACGTGGAGCACCATAAATCATGATGACGTCATGCAGAAGAACGTCGGCAACATCGGAAGCGCAGCTGGTGGGGATAACCCTAGTTACAGCATATCGGGTGGAATAATCAGTCGCCACAGCAATCCATCTCTTTGAGAAGTCGGCGTCGGAAAAGGTCCAAGAAGATCGAGGCCCACACGAGAAAACGGCTCAGTCGGCACTGGGGTTTGTTGCAGTGGCCCACTAGGTTGAAGCGAGGGTGTTTTACCGCGCTCACACAGCTAACTAGCGGCGACGTAGCGACGTAGCGACGGACAGAGCGGTACAGACCAGGCCAGAAAAATCTGCGTCGTACACTGTCACACTTGCGTGATACATAACAATTGTCCTGCTGTAGGGTCGTCGTAAAGTTGGACGAGGACACTCGAGCGCAGGTGAGCCGGAACGACCAGTAAAAGTTCCGCGCCATCTGGACGCATATTGCGCCTGTATAATGTCTCGTTGTGGAGCAAAAACATGCTGGCGGAAGGATACGGTTGTTGCACAACTGGTCAATAATTTGTTGCAGGGCAGGATCACGACGCTGTTTGGAGCTGATGTTGATAAAATTCGAGGTGGGCAAAACGTAGTCGTAAGCAGTATGGTACGACAAATCAGGAGGATCTGCGGGATGGCGGGACAAGCAGTCAACGTCTTGGCGTAAGTAGCCGGACTTGTATACCACAGTAAATGCGTACTCTATTCGCAAGGCCCAGCGACCTAAGCCGCCAGTGGTGTTCTTAACTGAGGACAGCCAACACAAAGTATGATGGTCTGTCACTACGCAGAAGGACCCCCCAAAGGAATAAGGGGGAATTTGTCAGCGCCCAAACAAGTGCAAGGCATTCCCGTTCTGTAATTGAATAATTGCGCTCAGATGACGAAAGCAGGCGGACGGCATAAGCAATGATGCGGGAGGGACCATGCTGATACTGGGCAAGGATGGCACCATTACCATTGCCGCTAGCGTCGGGGCGCAGTTCGGTAGGTGCCTAAGGATTAAATTGCGCCAGAACAGGTGGTGTGGTGAGGGCGGAAATAAGCGCTGTGAAGGTATAGGCTTGGTCACTCCCCATGTGAAAGCTACGCTTTTCTGCAGAAGAGAGGTCAGCGGACGAGCGATATCTGCGAAGTTCCGAATGAATGTGTGTGTGTGTGTGTGTGTGTGTGTGTGTGTGTGTGTGTGTGTGTGTGTGTGTGTGTGTGTGTGTGTGTGTGTGTGTGTGTGTGTGTGTGTGTGTGTGTGTGTGTGTGTGTGTGTGTGTGTGTGTGTGTGTGTGTGTGTGTGTGTGTGTGTGTGTGTGTGTGTGTGTGTGTGTGTGTGTGTGTGTGTGTGCGCGCGCGCGCGCGCGCCGCAATAGGACGGGTTCCGTTGCCCTCCTGTCTAAAGGAGGGCAGTGAGGGTAATTGAAGGCCGGAACGGAACACCAAGGATATATATAGTATATTGCCGCGAAACCTTCAAAACTGTATTTGTTGTTTTTTAACAACCGCCGCCATACGGCGTTATCGCTCTGATTCTGGATCGCGTATCAGTTCTAATTCTTTGTTTCCTAATGCCCGATGTAGGGAGTCGCACCTTTATCAGCTCCGTTGTAGCGCAAGATGCACCGAGATCTGTCTCGAAGATTCCGGCCACTCGTGTGTCTTTCTACTATGTTCCAGCTCGGGCTGGTAGCAGTTTGCGACGTTATCTATATTGTTCTGAGCAGCCTTTAAATTGAGCGTTGACGAGTGTGACGAGCCTTCTTTGTTCGATGATAGACGGGGAGTGCTTCTCGTCATCATCGAAGGTACGACAAACACCACTGGCCAAGTACCGAATTATAACGGACGAACACGCCAAACCTCTCTGCCAAAGCCTCTATCGTGCATCGCCGCGGACGTACTCCAGCCATTGAAGAGTTCCTGGGCGGCACCAGTCGTTTTGGTGAAGAAGAAAGACGGCACACTTCGCTTCTGTGTTGTTTAGAACCGCCTGAAGAGCATATCTAAGAAGGATGTCTACCCGCTTCCCCGCATCGACGACACTCTCGACCGGCTCTAAAATGCCAGGTACTTCTCATAGATGGACCTGAAGAGCGGATATTGGCAAATTGAGGTCAAAGAAAAAGATCGCGAGAAGACCGCATTCATCACACCGGACGGTCTTATTGAGTTCAATATGATGCCATTTGGCCTCTGCTCCGCACCAGCCACATTTCAACGAGTAACGGACACAGTCCTGACACGCTTGAAATGGCAAATTTGTTTGGTATGTTTGGATGATGGTGTTGTCTTCACGTCAAACTTTGAAGACCACCTAAAACGACTGCAGACAGTGCTGGAAGCCATCAAGTCATCGGTACTAACACTAAAAGCAGAGAAGTGTCACTTCGCCTACGAAGACCTGCGGTTCCTAGCTCACATCGTTAGCAAAGATGCTATTCGCCCAGACCCGGAGAAAACAGCTGCAATCGCACAATTCCCACCGCCTGCCGAGAAGAAAGCGGTGCGCTGATTCCATGGGCTGTGCGCTTATTATCGATGATTTGTCAAACCTTTCGCGCAACGCCGAACCGTTAAAGCAGCTTACAAAGGCTGACGTATCTTTTAAAGGGGAAGCGCCGCAAGAAGAAGCCTTCGATGAACTCAAGCGCGCCTGCAGTGCCCGCCTGTACTTGGCCACTTTGATGAAAACGCCGAGACCGAAATTCACATCGACGCGAGCAGGGTGGGGCTAGGAGCTGTTCTCGTCCAGAGGAGTTGCGGACAGGAGAAAGTAATCGCCTACACTAGCAGATACCCCTCACAAAAGCAAAAGTCAATTACTCGACGACCGAAAAGGAGTGCCTCGCGATCATCTGGGCCACTTATAAGTTTCGTCCATACCTATACGACCGACCATCCAAGGTGGTAAGCGACCTTCAAGCGCTCTGCTGGCTGCCTAATTTGAAAGATCCCTCCGGCCGCCTTGCCAGATGGAGCCTACGACTTCAATAGTTCGACTTGACTATAGTCTATAAGTCGGGCCGGAAGCATTCTGACGCAAACTGCTTATCACGCACTTCCGTCGACGCTCCCCTGAAGGACGATGACGACGACGTCTTTTTGGGAGCGGTAAGCGCCAGCAGTTTCGCAGAACAACAGCGATCCGACCCTGAGCTGAAAGCGCTAGCCGATTACTTAGAAGAAAAGACCGCTTCCTCTTCTGGTGTGTTCAGGCGACATTTATCTTTGCGTTAAGCAATGGCCTCCTCTTGAAGAAGAAATTCGCACCCTACAGGACTGCGCAACTTCTTGTAGTGCCTAAAAACCTCCGGCAGTAAATTCTACAGGCGTTGCTTGATGAGCCCACAGCATGCCATCTCGGATTTGCACGCACGTTGCGTCGAATCCAGGAAAAGTACTACTGGCCGCGACTGCCTGCCGAAGTTACCCACGGCGTGAAGCCATGTCGTGAGTGCCAACGAGACAAGACGCCGCCTATCAGACCAGCAGGACTACTAAACCCGATTCCTCCCCCAGACCTGCCCTTTCAACAAATTGGGATGGATCTCATCGGCCCTTTTCCAGCTTCGTCTATGGGCAACAAGTGGATCATCGTGGCCACTGACTACCTTACCCGTTACGCGGAAGCAAAAGCACTACCAAATGGTACTGCGGCAGAAGTCGCCAAATGTTTTGTCCAACATATTCTATTGCGACACGGCGCCCCAAAAGTGCTCATCATGGACAGGGGAACGGCGTTTAAGGCAGAGTTGACGCAAGCCATCCTGGAATACAGTCATACAAGCCATCGACGTACAACTACGTACCATCCCCAGACCAATGGCCTTACGGAGCGCCTGAATAAAACGATCGCGGAGATGGTCGCCATGTACGTCGACGCTCAACACAAGACCTGGGACGCCATCTTGCCGTACGTGAACTTCGCGTATAACACGGCAGTCCAGGAGACGACCAGAGCAACCCCGTTCAAGGTTGTGTACGGCAGGGAACCCACGACGACGCTTGACGCAATGTTGCCGCAGGTAACCAACGAGGCCAACCTTGACGTCGCCGCCTACCTGCAGCGACGACTCGCACGGCTGCGTATTAAAGACCAACAGCGCACCGACAGCAGACGATACAACTTACAATGACGACACGCAGACTACAATCCTGGAGACCAAGTGTGGGTTTGGACACCAATTCGCCATCGCGGACTAAGTGAAAAGTTGTTGCGTCAATACTTTGGGCCGTACAAAATCATTCGCCGCATCGGACCGCTGGACTATTAAGTCATTCCCGAAGGAAGGTCCGCATCACAACGGCGACGCGAACGCCCAGAAATTGTACATGTTGTATGACTGAAGCATATTACGCGCGTTAAAGAATCTGTGGTGTTTAAACTTTGTATTGTTTATGTTTAATTTGTTTTGGAAAATCGAGGCGATGTTTTTTTAAGCGGGGAGTAATGCCGCGAAACCTTCAAAACTGCATTTGTTGCTTTTTAACAGCCACCGGCATACGGCCTTATCACTCTGATTCTGGATCGCGTCTCAGTTCTTATTCTTTGTTTGTTATTGCCCGATGTCGCGAGTCGCACCTTAATCAGCTCCGTTGTAGCGCAAGACGCACCGAGATTTGTCTCGAAGATTCCGGCCACTCGTGTGTCTTTCTACTATGTTCCAGCTCGGGCGGGTAGCAGTTTGCGACGTTACCGATATTGTTCTGAGCAGCCTTTAAATTGAGCGTTGACGAGTGTGACGAGCCTTCTTTGTTCGATGATAGACGAGCACTTTGTTGCTATCGGCGCCGCCGAGTTGCTTAGTTCTTTTGCGGGTGCAAGTCAGTTAAATATACAGTTTTTTCAGGGCAATCAATGACTATTCATTTGTGTCATCGACCTTGTCACCACCACCTGACAGTATATATATATATATATATATATATATATATATATATATATATATATATATATATATATTTTAGCCTTCTGTGGACCTTCTTTCATTTGTACATACCATCATCATCGTCCCGCAGCGCCGGCTCCGGTGCGCGCTTGGGTTCGTGATCGGATTAAAACGCTAAACAAGGCTTCGCTGTCCTTGCCGTCACGACATCGCCGTCTCGACCTAGCCTTTTTTTACAAGTGGTGGAGGTGAAATTTGGTCCCCTTGCTGCCTTGGGCCCTGTCTCTCGCTGGAGCTACGTTCCAGTCGCCGTTTAGCAACTGCCACCATCGCTATGTCTACCAACAGTACCCACGAACAGGCCGGACCCTCTACCTCGGCTACACCACCCCCTCCTGCTGTGCCCACACGACAGCGCGACCCGCCGCTGTTCGCTGGTCGTCGCGATGAAGACGTCGATGACTGGCTTGACACCTACGAACGCTGCAGTGCCTAAAACCGGTGAGACGATGCTCTGAAATATCTCAACGTCTCGTTCTATCTTACTGAGGTCGCCAGGAATTGGTTCATCAACCGCGAGCCCCATACGACTAACTGGTCCACCTTCAAACAGCAGTTCCGACAGTACTTCGCCGACCCGGCAGTTTGGACTGAGATCGCGAAGACCAAGCTCGCTTCACGCCTTCAAGGTCCTGATGAGTCATATGCGTCTTACGTAGAGGCCATACTTGCACTCTGCCGGCGTATTAGTCCCACCATGGCGGAACCTGAACGAGTTTACCACGGCTTGAAAGGAATCAATTCTATAGCGTATAACATCCTAGTTGCTCATAATCCCTCAACTATTGATTCCATTATTACGACCTGCCAACGCATCGACCAGCTGCAGTCCTCCCGATTGCAGCCCGCCAACGCTACTGGCCCGACCTATGCTGATCTCGATCTGCGGGAACGTATTAGAGCCATCATCCGCGAGGAGCTCCAGGCCCTCAAGCCTGTCTGTCGACACGGGTGCGACCACTCTTCCACAACATCTAATGACGCCGGTCTCTGCAGCATCATGAAAGAAGAGCTGGCAGCAATCACCCAACCTATGGCATCTGACCCTCCGGCACCCCGCCCAGTACCGACTTACGCGCACGTCGCAGCATCCCCTCCAACTTTGATTCCCCCGCCCCGACCGGCACCAACCTACAATCAGGTCAGTGCAATAGCGACGGCTCAACCTGCGCCACCCTATTACGCACCTTGGCGCCCCTCCCGACCAGTTTGCTATTATTGTGGCATTAGAGGACATATATCCCGCTTCTGTCGCCGCCTCCAGAACGAGCGCCGTGGTTCCGATACCTTCGAAAGTGACATGCCTTCGACGTCATATTATCAACGCCGGTTTATTCCAAGCCCACCTCGAAGATCATCCCCGCCTCCAGAATTCTCGTCTGAGCCTCGTGGAACCCGTGCATCCCGACGCCGGTCCCTATCCCTATACCGCCGCTGAGTTTCCCCTCTCCGACCCGCAGCAACTCTCCCTGTCCGCCATCCGGAAAACTAAGCGTTACAGTTTCCGGAGGTCAAACTTCACTCTGCGAACCTACCAAAAGTCCTGCAGATCGCCCGTATAATGTTATTTCTTTTTTCGCTGAAGGATGACCGGTCGAAGCATTGATTGATACAGGAGCTGCAAGTTCTGTCATTCACGCTGATTTGTGCTACCGTTTGTGAAAAGTGACGACACCACATGATGGGCCTGAACTCCGTGCAGCCAATGACGTCCCTTTGCGCCCTTTAGCAAAGTGCACCGTACGAGTGGTTATTGACGGCGTCCGCCATCATGTGCAGTTTGCTGTGCTCTCTCCATGTGCGCATCTGATGATTTTTGGATGGGATATTTGTCAACCGCTTCGGCGTTATTTCTTGTGGCGACCGTGTTATCATATGACAGACAGCGATTTTTCCTCTGAAGTTTCTGAACGACACCATCCCCTCGTTGCCACCGCTGATACTGTTTTGCCTCCTCAGTACGAAAAACTGCTTACCGTTGTTTCTGACCACATCACTGACGGGGACGTACTCATCGCACCATCTTATCGTCATCTTGCACGCGGTATCACCTTCCCGTCTAGTCTTGCGAGGTCCTCCAACGGCTCAGTGACAGTAGTGGCCACTAACACTTCACGTGAATCCCTCGTGCTCCCAAAAGGAACTTCTCTCCCCTGTATGCTGGATGTTCAACCTTTGTCCTTGATGGTGCTTATCGCCCCTCTACCTCAGCACCGTGTTTCGCCAGACGTCTCTCTTTCTGTTCTCACAAAGACTATTAATCCTAACCTCACGCCGAACCAACGCCAAGAACTGCTGACATTGCTTCGACACCAACAAGCCATTTTTGATGCCACTTCCCCACCACTGGGACGGACTAGTGTTGCGCACCATCGCATCATTACTGAAGGTAAATCTATCGTTCGCCGACGGCCTTATCGGGTTTCCCTCCCTGAACGAAAAGTAATTGAAGAAAATGCAAATGACATGCTCCATCGAATATTATTCGTCCCTCGACAACCCTATGGTCCTCCCCAGTAGAGTTAGTTAAAAAAAGGACGGCTCGGTACGCTTTTGTGTTGATTACCGCGCACTCAACAAAATCACCCGCAAAGATGTGTACCCAATGCTAAGAATTGATGACGCCCTTGACTCTCACCAAGGCGCCGAATATTTCTCGACTTTGGACCTCCGCTCAGGTTATTGGCAAAAACCTATGCACGAGGACGATAAAGAAAAAACCGCTTTCGCAACTCCCGATAGCCTTTACGAATTTAATGTTATGCTTTTCGGACTTTGTAACGCACCAGCGACATTTGAAAGAATGATCGATAGTGTTCTTTGTGGCCTAAAATGGAGAACCTGTTTATATTACTTGGATGACATTGTCATATTTTCGTCAACTTTTAACTACCATCTCACGCACCTGAATGAGGTCCTCACGTGTCTCGCTTCAGCGGGGCTTCAGCTCAAAACCAAGAAGTGACAATTCGCACAGAAGGAAATTAAAATATTGGGACATTTAGTCAGCCATGACGGCATTCGTCCAGACCCTGAAAAAATTATCGCGGTCTTGAACTTTGCTCGTCCACAACGGATTGCAGAATTGCGCAGTTTTCTCGGCCTTGCGTCTTATTTCCGGCGTTTTATAAGGCATTTTGCAAGTATTGCTGCTCCACTTCATGAACTACTTAAAGCCCGCAGCCCTTTCGTGTGGACTGGACAGTGCGAAGCCGCTTTTAATAACCTGAATCACGCCCTCACATCAGACCCTGTTCTTGGCTACTTCAGTGACAGCACTCCAACCATCCTGCACACTGATGCTAGTGGTCTCGGTCTTGGCGCTGTACTTCTGCAGCGCGATGCAACTTCGCGTGAGAAAGTGATTGCCTTCGCCTGTCGGACTATGACTCCAGCTGAGAAAAACTACACCATTACCGAGCAGGGGTGCCTTGCCGTCGTCTGGGCTGTCCAAAAGTTTCGCCCTTACCTATACGGTCGGCAATTCACAGTTGTGACCGATCACCATGCTCTTTGCTGGTTGTCTTCGCTCAAAAATTTGGCAGGCCGACTTGGCCGTTGGATTCTACGCCTGCAAGAATACAATTTCGACGTCACTTATAAATCGGGCCGCCAACACCAAGACGCCGACGCTCCTTCTCGCTGTCCACTTTCGGAATCGGCTTGCTGTTTTTCTTCCCAATGCATTTCCACCTATGACCACAGCCGACCATCTCTTTCCCCGACGTATATCACAAGAGTTTCCTTTGACGACTATGAGAACAAACACGCTCTCCGCTCACAGCAATTAGCCGATGCCTACTGCCGTCCCATCATCGACCACCTTATTGGCGCTTTGAACCCACCCAATGCTCGGCTTCGCCGACAACTTCGCAATTTTAAGCTCGAAGATGGCATCCCACTCCGCTTCGTGTACTGCCCTGATGGAACTCGCTGGATCCCAGTCGAGCCGCGTGGTCTTCGCCCACGTATACTGGCGGCTCTCCACGATGACGCTACTGCAGGTCACCTTGGTGTTGTCAAAACCTACGACCGCGTGAAAAAACGATTCGTTTGGCCTGGCCTATCTTCCAGCGTTGCCAAATACGTCGCATCCTGCCCTCTGTGCCAACGTCGCAAACGGCCGACACCTTCGCCCACTGGCCTTCTACAACCTGTTCCCTGTCCCGCCACGCCATTCGACGTAGTCGGCATAGACTTATATGGTCCCCCACCTCTCTCCGATGGGGGCAACCTTTGGATTATAACAGCTGTCGACCACCTTACACGCTACGCTGAGACAGCATTTGTACCGGCCAGTTCCGCTCAAGAAGTAGCAAATTTCTTTTTGCAATCAATTGTATTGCGTCATGGCGCTCCTCAGGTGCTCCTAAGTGACCGCGGGATGGCCTTCTAATCGACAGTTGTTGCCGAAGTTCTTTACACGTCATCCACCCTTCATAAGACAACCTCAAGCTACCATCCCCAGACTAACGGGCTGACTGACCAATTTCACCGCACCTTATCGGTTATGATCTCCATGTACATCACACCGAATCATCTAATTTGGGACACTATTCTACCATTCGTCACATTTGCCTATAACACAGCAGTACAACGGACTACCGGTTATTCTCCATTTTTCCTCTTTTATGGCCGTCCTCCCACTACAATTCTCGACGCTTCCTTCTTCTCTACGCCTGACTACTCCACATCAGTGCCTAGCCAGTTCTTATATTGTGTGGCCAGAGGCCGTCATCTTGTCCGCTTCAACACAGCAGCGTGCCAGGAAGACCGCAAGAGTCGCTACGATTCTAAGCATCGCGTGGTCTCTTATCGTCCCGGTGACGAAGTTCTGCTTTATACACCACTGCGCACCCCTGGCCTTAGTGACAAATTCCACCACCGCTACATTGGTCCCTACGAGATCATCAGCGAAACTTCTCCAGTTAACTACAAAGTCACGCCTATTGATCCCCCTGCCGATCGACGCGACCGTGGAACTGAAATTGTTCATGTTTCTCGCTTGAAACCGTTTGTGCGCCGCGGTACATCGGTTAGTTAGGAGCGGCCAGGCTGGCCGCTTCTGACCCCGCGGGCAGATTGTGTGAGCCTTCTGTGGACCTTCTTTCATTTGTAATTCCATGATCTTCTTTCATTTGTATAACCCATCATCATCGTCCCGCGGCGCCGGCTCCAGCGCGCGCCTGAGTTCGTGATCGGATTAAAACGCTAGACAAGGCTTCGCTGTCCTTGCCGTCACGACCTCGCCGTCTCGACCTAGCCTTATTTTACAATATATATATATATATATATATATATATATATATATATATATATATATATATAAAGCTACGCTTTTCTGCAGAAGAGGGGTAAGCGGACGAGCGATGTCTGCGAAGTTCCGAATGAATATGTGTGTGTCTGTGTGTGTGTGTGCCGGGAGCGGACGGGTGTCATTGCCCTCCTGCCTAAAGGAGGGCTGTGAGGGTAATTGAAGGCCGGAAGGGAGCACCAAGGGAGCATATATATATATATACGCTTGCGAAAAAGACGTTCTTGGCTACAAAGGAAATAAAGAGCGAAGATGCTTAATCATTTATTTTTCGTCGACGTTTCGACTGGGGTCCGGTCTGTCTCAAGACTGTGGTTACATTTACATATATATATATATATATATATATATATATATATATATATATATATATATATATATATATATATATATATATATATATATATATATATATATATATATATATATATTACATTTATATTACATTTTATTTTAAATTTACATTTATATAAATATATTGTTGTAGAAGACTTTTAACAGGGCGATACGTCGTCAACAGTCAATACTACGCTCTGCGATCAGTCGTGAGACGTGTCAGCACACGTACGGGCGTGGAAGCGAGCTTCGTTGTCGTTTTTCTTTCCTGCCCGTCACGCGCGTTGAACATGCTTGTCCTCGTTCTCTTCAGCAATAGGCGCTGAACATATCAGAGCCCGATACCTGTTTTACAACTTCCCCCCGGGCGAAAAGACGCCATCTTGGCGGCTCATGGCGATGTGACGATGGCCGGATCGTAGTAAGGTTTCAGGCCGTTACTGTGTAGTATTTCACGATTTCGGCGACGGTGGTCAGTGGATGGCGTAAGGGGTTCGATGAGGTAGTTGACGGGGGATGTTTGCTTGACAATACGGTTGGGGCCCTGATACTTGCTCAACAGTTTCGATGAAAGGCCGTGACTGGAGGAAGGCACCCATAGCCAGACCGAAGAGTCTGCACGGTAAGTAGAAAGAAGTGCAGATTGATGTCGGGTGGTTTTCTGCTGTTGCTTGGCGTGAGAGGTGAAGGACCGGGCAAGCTGGAGGGATTTTTCGGCATAAGTTGCAGCTTGTGAAACAGAAGAATCCGGTCCGTAAGGGAGAATGGTGTCCATGGTACAAGAGGGCTCATGACCGTACAGGAGGAAGTTTGGCGAGAAACCGGTGGTTGCTTTTGTGGCAGAGTTATCAGCGAATGTGACGAATGGAAGAACGCGGTCCCAGTTGAAGTGGTCGGAAGCGGCATACATTGCTAGCATTTTGCCCATGGTGCGGTTAAAACGCTCAACCATTCCATTTGTTTGCGAACGGTACGCGGAGGTGGCGCGGTGAACGATTTTGCATTCTCTAAGAACAGCTTCGACATCTTCAGAAAGGAAAGCAGGACCTCTGTCACTCAGCAATTCTTTGGGCGAACCGTTGCGAAGAATTATGTGATGGAGGATGAAGGAGGCAATGTCTTAGGATGTAGCAGATGTCAAAGGCGCCGTTTCGGCATAGCGTGTGAGATGATCAATTGCAACGATGATCCAGCGATTGCCTGTTGGTGTGCTAGAAAGCGGGACATAAAGGTCTATTCCAACACGCTCAAAGGGCTGAGCTGGGCAGGTCAGCGGCTGCTGAGGAGCGGCGGGTTGGCGAAGTGGGTGTTTTCGGGGCTGACACTCTTGGCAGGACTGGACGAACTGACGAACATAACGGTACATCCCACGCCAGTAGTACCGCTGTCGCAGGCGAGTGAAGGTTTTCAATAAGCCGGCGTGGGCACACTGGATATCATCGTGGTAATGGGAGCAAATCACGGAGCGTAGATGGGGCGGAATTACAAGCAGCCACTTTCTACCATCCGGAAGTTAATTCCTACGGTAGAGGAGCCCATCTCTGGTACCGAAATGGTGAGACTGGCGACGGAGGGCGCGGCAAGGAGGTCGTGAAGCGCGGCCAGATAAAGAATCTAGGAGTAAAGCGATCCATGCGTCTTTGCGTTGCTCGGAAGTCATATCGGTGGCCATTTCAGTGGGATGTAGAACGGATATAGCAGGAGTGGCTTCAGACGGCAAGGGAGAACGTGAGAGAGCATCAGCATCGGCATGTTTACGGCCAGAGCGATAGATGACGTTAATGTCGTATTCTTGGAGCCTCAGAGCCCAACGGGCCAGTCGACCAAAGGATCTTTTAAAGAAGACAACTAGCAGAGGGAGTGATGATCGGTGACGACCTAAAAAGAACGGCCATACAAGTAGTGGCGAAATTTTGCTATTGCCCAGAGAAAAGCGAGACACTCTTTCTCGGTGACGGAATAGTTTGCTTCAGCTTTTGTTAGGGTCCGACTTGCGTAAGCTACAGCGTACTCATCAAAGCCAGACTTCCGCTGAACGAGTACTGCGCCGAGGCCGACGCCGCTGGCATCAGTGTGGATTTCCGTGGGAGAAGAAGAGTCGAAATTACGCAGGATTGGCGGAGTCGTCAGAAGGTGGCGGAGTGTCGTGAAGGCATCATCACAGTGCGGAGACCAGGCTGAAAGATCGTGGCTGGACAGAAGATCGGTGAGAGGGTTGATGATTGTGGCGAAATTGCGAATGAAGCGGCGGAAGTACGAGCAGCGGCCGACGAAGCTGCGGAGTTCTTTCACTTTAGTTAGCTTGGGAAATTCTGCCACAGCGCGTAATTTTGCCGGATCGGGAAGAACGTCATCCTTGGAGACGACATGTCTGAGTATGGTTAGCTGCCGCGCTCCGAAACGGCACTTCTTTAAATAAAATCGGAGGCCAGCGTCGGTCCGGCATCGCAGAACTGTCTCAAGGCGCTGGAGGTGAGATGGAAAATCTGGGGAAAAGATGACAACGTCGTCAAGGTAACAAAGGCAAGTGTGCCATTTGAGTCCTCTGAGTAGGTTGTCCATCATGCGTGCGAATGTGGCAGGGGCATTGCACAGTCCGAATGGCATGACATTAAACTCATAGAGCCCATCGGGTGTGACGAAAGCGGTTTTTGGGCGATCGGAATCTGCAATCGGCACCTGCCAGTAGCCGGAACGCAGGTCTATTGACGAAAAGAACTCAGCTCCCTGCAGGCAGTCAAGGGCGTCGTCGATACGAGGGAGAGGATAAACGTCCTTGGGCGTGATCTTGTTCAGTCGGCGGTCAACTATACAAAATCGGATGGAACCGTCTTTTTTCTCGACCAGGACGACCGAAGATGCCCAAGGGCTGTGCGACGGTTGGATCACGTTGCACTGGAGCATGTCCGTCACCTGTTCGTCAATAATGCGGCGCTGGGCGGCTGAAACACGGTACGGACGCTGGCGCAAAGGGGAATGGGTGCCGGTATCAATACGGTGAGTAACGGTAGTTGTGCGTCCCAACGAATGTTGCTGGGAGTCGAACGAAGCCGCGAAATATTGTAGGATGGCGAAAAGCTGGGCTCGTTGTAAGGGCGCCAGGCCAGCGTCGATGGACCGGTGGAAAACTTCGAGGAATGATGGAGTGGCGACAGGAATAGGTGTTATGGCGCTGATGTGAAGGCCGGCGATGGTATCGCCGAAGTTATAGGTGGGCATGGAATCGTGCAAAGCAACACTACCCAGTGACTGGCCACGAAGTAAACTGACAGGGCAGGGGCACGGGTTACAAACAAAAATAGCACTTGAGTTGCGAAAAATTGTCAGCACAGCATGGGGCAGCAACACGGATTTTTGGTCAGCGCATCGTAACGAAGGTGTGTAGATAACAGTGCCGTCGGAAAGAGCAGCACAATAAAGAGGCACAAGCACTGAGGAAAAAGGCGGAACGTCGGTGTCCTCTGCAACGTGCACGGTAGAGAGAGCAGCAGCGGGTGTGTCGAAAAAGTGTCACTGAGGGGTGATAACTCAAGTTGAGCCCGGGCGCAGTCTATTATGGCGTTATGATTGGAGAGGAAGTCCCAACCAAGGATAACATCGTGTGATGAGCGGGCGAGGACGAGGAATTCTATTGTGTATTGAACGTCGTCGATGACAAGGCGGGCGGTGCAGGCCCCTAATGGTCGCATGTCCTGAGCGCTGGATGTGCAAAGAGAAATTGTAGGAAGCGGCGTCATCACCTTTTCGAGTTTGCGACAGAGGGCGTAATTAAGAACAGAAACGGCTGCGCCAGTGTCTACAATTGCTTCGACAGGAACTCCCTCGATGAATATGGTAATAATGTTGGCTCGTACGTGAACAGGCCTTGAGTTGGTCCCTGATGGCGCAGTTCTTGCCTCCGGAACTGCGGCAGTTAGTTTTCCGTGCTAACGGCTGATTGGCGGCGGAGCATCGGAGAACGGCAACGACGGCCAGGAGAAGGCGAGCGGTGGTAGCGGCGATCGTAACTTGAAGAGGACTGCGGAGGAGGCTCAGGTAACACAGGCGAGGGGGACGAAGGAAGATTGTACATCGGCTCACGTGTATAGTCGTAGGTACGAGGTCCACGATTGCGGCACAAACGAGCCACATGGCCGGCGACTCCACAGGCGTAGCAGATAGGTCGGTTGTCTTGTGTGCGCCAGGGGTTGGAAGGGTGTGGCTGTGGTCGACGGCGGAGAACCGGACGATAAGGGGGGATTGTAGGTTGCTCATTTTGCTGGCGTCCCTGAGGCTCGTATAGGAGGCGAGGCCGGCTGTACACAGGGGCGACAGGGGGTGGTGGCCGCACCAAAACATCAGCGTACGTGAGAGGAGCCGCCACCAACGGCTGCTGAGGAGGTGAAGGCAGAACCTCAGCGTCCTTCTCTTGTATGACACGCTGATCAGTGGGAGTGAGCGGCAGCGCAGTCGCAGGTGCTTTCGGGCAAGTGAAGGTGGAGAAGGAAAGCTGGCGTGCGACTTCCTCACGAACAAACTGTTGAATGTGCTGAATTAGCGACTGCTGGTCCTGGGCACCGTCCTCGGAGGGAACCAAGCTGGAAAGAGCGGCCTTCTGAAGGCCAGCACGTCATGTGGAAAGCCGCCTCTTGCGCAGCTCATCGAAGCTTTGGCAGAAGCTGATAACGTCGGACAAAGTTTGGGGGTTTTTGGCGACGAGCATATGGAAGGCGTCATCGTCAATGCCTTGCATAATATGTCCGATCTTCTCGGCTTAGCTCATGGTAGGGTTTACGCGCTTACAGAGGTCTACGACATCTTCTATGAAACTGGTGAAGTTTTCGCCGGTTTGTTGTGCCCGACTTTGCAAGCGTTGCTCGGCGCGAAGCTTACGTATCGCGGGACGGCCAAAAACTTCGGTCAGGCTGGTCTTGAGAGCCGTCCAGGTAGAGATATCACTCTCATGGTTGCGGAACCATACAATGGCAACGTCGCTCAAATAGAAGATGGCGTTTGTGAGCTTCACGGTGTCGTTCCACTTGTTGTACGTACTTACGCGTTCATACGACGACAACCAGTCTTCTACACATGTCATTGGTGCCGCTGAAGATGGCTGGGTTGCGCTGACGCGCTGCACCGGGACAGATGACAGGCGATGGGGTTGACGGTTGTCTGGTGGTCTCAGGCTTCGCGGAAGTGGTAGGCAAAGCTCGGCTGCGAAGCTCCAGACTGAGGGGATTGCTGGCACCTCCACCACTTATTGTAGAAGACCTTGCCTTGTCAGATGGAAGGAAGGATGCACTAGGTGCGATCCTCCTGTGAGGGTACAGACCTCAACCTGCGACCATCATCATCCTACGGCTACCCCAGGCAAGGCCTCCCGCACCATAAGGTTTGGGGGTTTTTTTGTTTCGGGGAGCGGGCTTTTCCCAGCCAAGGGGCTCATGCAATCCGGCCTGTTCCCACCGGGGCGGGGTCGCAGTGCATATGCACCACGTCCGCACCACCCCGGTGGGTCGAAGCCTGACGCGAGCAAGTCTTCTAATATCTCACTTCGAGTTTTCCGTTTTCTTCTTTGAAGATCACCATGGGGTGTCCCCATTCTTCAAAAAACTTCTTTCTCCCTAAGTGGCGTCTCTCTCTCTCTAGGTGGAACCATAGTTCTTTTCTGATTTTGGCCTTCACTTCATGTAGGCTCGGAGTCTTGTTCGAGTAGGCCGCTTTGCAGCGGGCCAACCACACCTGATAGTTGACCTCTGCCAGTGTCAAGACAAACTGTTTGCGCCCTTCCTTTGGAAGCGGGTTGAAGTAGCGCACGGTGGGGTATGAGATCCCGGGGAGGCCGAACATATCTCTCAGACGCTCTAGGAGTGCTGCGGGAATTAGGCAGTCAAGAAAGATGTGCTCCGCTGTCTCTCGGGCCAAACAGAAGGGACACAGGTCAATCATTCCTGACGTCGCAGGGACGAAGGCACGCCTTCTGATAGGTAAGATGCCTCTTGCGAACCTCCACATCAGGGAGGCTCGGCGTGCATCGAGGAAGTGGGCTGTAATGTACTGCCAACTGGGTCTTTCTGCACATAACATGTATCTTGATAGGCGGGCAGGGAGCGGAGGGATGATCATATTGATAATATCTTTCAGGTGCATGGTTCGTGGGTCAACGTCAGACGAGTTTTCTTTCAGGTACTCTAAGTCTGTGGCTGCGGTTCGGTAAAATGATAGGGGCGAACCTGCATGCGGGGTGGTGTGGTGTAGGGCCTTCTCAGTGAATGTTCGCAGCCGTGTCGACAGATAGTACGAAGCCATAGCTTTTGTTAGCGGCATGTCGCATTCGACGGCTCTGAATGTACATTTGATGTGCAGAGCCCTTGCGAGAATATCCAGATCGGGCAGCCCCAGGCCACCTTTGAATCTGGGCAGGCAGACAATGGCTCGTTTTACCTTATCGGGGGCTCCCTGCCACAAAAAGCGGTATATGTGTTTCTGGAGCTGTTTTTTCTTGTCTGGGGGGATGTCAAGAATGCTGGCCACAAAGCTGAGGGTAGAAATCAGCATTGTCTTGATGATGGTGGCCTGCGCAGTCAGGGGACATTTTAGAGCACCAAGGTTGTGGGTTTTGATGCTTAGTTGCTCTTCAGCCCTATTCCAATTTCTAGGCGCTGGCCCAGCCGAATCGAAGAAATATCCGAGGATTCGTGTCTCGCGAGTAACAGAGATCGATTGGATAGTGGTAGGGGAGGGGGTCGCGTTCAAGGCCATAACAGTGGATTTTTTGTGATTGAGGCGAGCCCCACTCGCTTGGCAGTACTCCGTAGTTAATTCAAGTAGTCTCTCCAGTGATGTTGTGTCTGGCACCACCACAGAAACGTCATCCGCGTAGGCGAACACTGGAGTGCAGGGAGGGCCAGCTGGCAAAGGTGTTTTGTGGATGCCGCCATCTCTAACAATCTTTTGCAGGAGGGGTTCAATCGCTATGACATAGAGCAACGGGGAGAGGGGGCAACCTTGACGGACACCCCTTTCCACGGGGAATGGCATTGAGATGCGCCCCTGTACAATGACTGCTGCTTGTGGTGCGGCATAAAGCGCCTTGCACATATTTATGTACTGTACGGGAATGCGCGCGAGCTCAAGTGTCCTAAACAGGTACTCGTGACTCAGGCGGTCGAATGCCTTCTCTTGGTCCAGGGAGCAAAGAAAGCCATTGATGCTGCGTGATTCCATCCATGTCAAAAGGTCTCTCAGAGCCATGCCGTGGAGTTGTACCGAACGGCCTGGGACACAGCAAGCCTGTTGCGGGCCTACTATTGACGATAGAGCAGGCGTCAGGCGTAAAGAGAAACATTTGGCAATTGCCTTGTAGTCCGTATTTAGAAGCGTTATTGGCCTCCAAGCTTTAAGGTCACTGCTCCTGGAAGTGTCCTTGCACAGGAGTGTGATGAGGCCTTCGTTCATACTTGGAGTTAGTTCCCCTCGCTCTAGGGCGTCGTTTGCTAAGTTGGTGAAAGCGGTCTTTAGCGACGGCCAAAACTTTATGTAAAAAGCTGGCGGGAGTCCATCCATACCCGGGCTTCTGTTTGGCTTCATCTGTTTTAGGGCTGTGTGTAGTTCTTCAGACGACAGCCATGTGTCGTCTAGGTTAGGTGCGTCAGTTGCTACCTCCAGCTGGAACGATGTGGGGGTGCAGGGCTCAGCAGCATAAAGTTCGATGTAGAAATCGCGTGCTAAACTCAATACCTGCTCAGGGTTTGTAACAATATGGCCGGTGAGTGGATCTTCGACTGCAGAGAGGGTTTCGTTCTTTCTGGCAAGGCGACGGCGTAGCAGATGACGCGAACACCATGCCTCGGTTTCCCATCGTTCAGCGCGTGCTGTTGCGCGAAGTCTGTCCCAGCGCCGATTTAGAAGACGATGGAACTCCTTACGCAGGGTGGCCAACGCCGCGGGGATGCTTGGTCCCTGAGAAAATTGGGTCGATAGCGCGATGATGGCATCCGAAACTATTCGGATTTCTTCTCTCTCTTCCCGCGCCATCTTCTTCCCCCACTCTTGGAGGCAAATCTTGATGGAGGTTTTCATATTATCCCAGCTTTGTGCATCCATGTTAGGGGAGACGTAACGCTTTATAACTTTGACGACTTCCTGCTGGATACGCTCGTCATCCAGAAGTCGCGTGTTTAATTTCCAGCAACCCTTTTCTCGTGGAGAAATATCAGCCGCACACAAGCGCGTGATAAGCATCTTGTGATCACTTAGGGCATTGGGGAATACCCACACAGAGTGCAGGGAATCAGCTACGCTAGCAGAGACATAGACGCGGTCAATACGGCTTTCGAGACCACGACCAGACCAGGTCATGCCGGCGCGACCAGGTTGTAGTGCGCGCCAAGCATCGGTTAAGTCTAACTCCTCCACCAGATCACGCAAGGCCTGTGCGCCATTGTAGTCTCGTCTAAGCCGCCGCGGTGTACCCCGAAGAGAGCGGCGGTCTTCTTTGAAGAGGACACAGTTAAAATCGCCCAATAACACTATTTTGGCTGGGCCAATAAATCTCTCTTCTAGCCCCTCAAAAAATTCTCGCTGTCCAAAACGGCATGGGGCATATACATTAATGATGCGCATGCCATTGTTAAGGTCAATCGAGACAAAGCGTCCTGCGTTGTCCCTATCTTGGCGTAGGACTGACAGGCCGGCATCTCTTAGGAAGATGAGCGCAACTCCCCCTGAACCCTTCCTTCCGAAACTCCAATAGGATTTTGTGCTGAAACGGAGGTCAAAATTTTCAATTTGTTCTTGCCGCTGAATATAAGTTTCTTGAAGTGCGAGGATGTCGATCTTTTTGGCGCGGGCTATGTCTATTGTTTCAGCTTGTTTCGCTGCTTTAGTAAAGCCGCGAATGTTTAGCGTTGCGAGAATGAAGGAAAAGGCCAGGATGTAGCTAAAGGAAGGAAAGGGGGGAAAGCGCGACCACCTCATGAGGAGGGAGTGGTGTCATGCACAGTGGGAGAAGCGGAAGGTGACTCCGCTGTGGAATCGGCGTCGTAGATGTCCGAGATGTCCGAGTAGCAATCACAATTCGTTGTGTTGCAAATGTGACAGCGATGTTGGCTCGGCATTTCTGTTTCAGTGTCAGAGCTGCTCTCGCTTATTGGTGGAGGGTTTTTCAGAAACGCACGCTTCGTCAACGGCGCGTCGGCGGAAGATTCCGATGATGTTGATGGCGCTGATTTTTTGGTTTCCTTCTTTTTGGGACTCCGCTTGCGTTTGGGGCGCACTGTGGTCGTATCCATGTCCTTCTCTTCATCTTCTTCAGTTTCAACCGATCGGTCTTTTTTTGCGGCAGCGACGCCGGCTGCACACTCTTGTTCCTCTAGCGTAGCGGCCACTGAGGGCACCTGGCAGTGTCCAGTTTCAGTTTTCTTTTCGGGGTTCTGTTCGGGCGCTGTAGAAGGTGCGGCAATGTCCGTAAGCGCTTTCCCGGCAGCGGACGTTGGGGGCACCTCGTGGTCTTCATAGACAACTTCTGCTTGTTTTTCTTCTAAATCTTCAGATGGCGCGGCCGCAGCCATCGCCTCCTTGCTATCTTCCTCGGTGACGGCGTTTGTAGACGCATCACCCTGCGTCTCGGTTTCTTTCGGGTTCTCAGGAGTTGCCAGCACGAGTGCTGGTGCGGGCTGCTCCCAATAATCGGCTGGCTGTTCATTCACGTCTTCATTCCCTAACACAGACGCAAATGTCCTCCTCTTACATGCCTTTACAGCGTGGTCCTCACCACACTTAGGGCACACGGCATCGCACACTTCATGCCCATACGCGCCGCAACGCTCGCACTGTGGCGTGTTGCAACTCGCGCCCATGTGGCCTTCATATCCGCACTTGCGACATACCCTCTTGACTCCTTCATACTCGCACTGGATGGTTGTATCAATCACATCCAGGAAGTTCGGAATCTCAGACTTCATCTCTATCTTTATCCGTCGGATCCCCGTGCTGACGAACGGGAAACCGGGGACGGTCTCGCGGGCAACGCTGACAATTTTTCCATAGGGCTGAAGTGCATTTGCCAACTCTACGTCATGGTGCTCCGATGAGTAGCCAAAGACGCGCACCAGCTTCGCGCGCGTGCCCCGATACTCAAAAGTCACCGCAGTTCCCTTAACATCTACGACGGGATCCTTCAGGAATCTCTCAACAGCAGCCCTAGTCTTCAGGAAAATCTCGAACTTCCCGCCTGTGAAATCTTGAACGCCACCAAGTTCCGTTTTCGAAAAACGTTTCACTAGGATTTTCGTCAGTTCTAGTGTTGTGGTGCCTTGCGGCACACGGCCGAAAAACGTAAAAGGCTTCAGCCGCTTGGCTCCTGGCATTGCAAGAACGCGCCGGCGAGTGCCGGACGCGCAAGTGTCCTCTCAGCGACGCGAGGCAAGAATGGCGGCGTGGACGCACAATAATCAAATCACAGGGCCAGCTGGTCGTGAGACGTGTCAGCACACGTACGAGCGTCGAAGCGAGCTTCGTTGTCGTTTTTCTTTCCTGCCCGTCATGCGCGTTGAACATGCTTGTCGTCGTTCTCTTCAGCAATAGGCGCTGAACATATCAGAGCCGAATACCTGTTTTACAATATATATATATATATATATATATATATATATATATATATATATATATATATATATATATATATATCCCTGCCGTATTACTTTCCATAGCCCTCGGCGTTGTCCTCAACGTAAGTAGGGCCCTCTTTTTAGGCTCCGCGTTTCAGCCCCATAGGCAAGTACAGGTAAGCTGCAACTGTTGTATACTTTCCTCTTGAGCGATACCGATAAGCTGCCAATCATACTCTGGGAGTGCTTGCAAACGTTAAGAGATAGGAAACGTGCAGAGTGGGTCAGAGAAATAACTCGTCACTGATATTCTAGTTGAAATCAAGAAGAAGAAATGGACATGGGCAGGGAATGCAGCCCGAAGAAAGGATAACCGATGGTCGCTGAGGGCAACAAACTGGATTCCAAGGGAAGGAAAGCGTAGCATATACAGGGTCTTTAATATTTCAGGCCCGGGTTTCAAAATAGTTCTATGCTCAATATACAGGACTATTCGAGCTTAAAACTCATTCACAAAGTAGCAAAATATGGTCTACGTTATTTGATAAGTGATTCAACATTCGTAGTTGCCTAGATTTTCCGGAATCGACGAAAAACTGCTCTCGGCGGCGTTCACTGTTTTCGCACAATAGAGTCGAGGAGCTGCTCTGACATGGTGCGCCATCCCTCAGCCGGGATGGCGCCATCCTGGCCCGGGGGGAAAATGTAGTGTTGTAATCTTCCTTCTAGCCACAGCTAATTTTGTTCGCTCAAACTGCGACTGAGAGCTCCACAATCGCGGCGCACAAATGCGCCAGTCACGTGGTCTTATTTGTATTGCGCGGGCTTTTCTTTGAGCCAGGCAAGAAAGATACACGTGACACTTTCTTTATCGCAATTAATAGAAAGGGGGTTTCTGAAGGTGCTCTACAACTTTCCATTTCACATTTTTGGCCCAAGATGAATATTTATTAAATTTGAAAAATTGACGTAATTAGTACTTAAGTTATTGCAAAACAAAACATTGCCTGTAGTGCGCAAGGAAGCTGGCCGTTGTATGCAACTGATTTGAGTGTTTTGTAATCCTTGGTTCAAGTTAGCTGGGACACCCGGTATATATAAATACCTATATATGAGTGTGTTCAGTTAACGACGGTAATCAAGGCCCCGTGGCCATTTTCTTTGCAATGAAATTTTTATATGTGGTGGCTAAATCTCTCGGCGCAAATCAATGAGCTTAGTTTTGCATGATACGTCAAGGTATTTTCGAAAAAAGTATATCACCCGAGGCTAAAGACGCCTTTGTTGCCATTTCAAAAAGTCGCAAGTTTGGAGATCTGCAACTTCGATGCTAAGATTTTATCATCTATTACTGTTTACTCACGAAATCTATGCAACGTTTACTCTTACAAAAACTTTGAGATATCCGTTTTATTGTGGTCGTTGATTTCAAAAATATCGGGAACTTTGCTTCAATAGCGGCGCGTTACAAAAATGATAATTTTCAATCTTACACACAGGCATGATGACTTAGGATGTTTGCACTAAACCTTTTTCGTTTTATTTTGCGACGTTCTTTCTTGATTTCAGGCAAACATTGGAGCTCTGGACTGCTGTGTGTATTCCGTTAATACACTACAATCACCCGATATTCGAAAACGTAAGTTCTGGGGCAACTTTGACTCCAGTTTAAAAGCAAGCACCATCTTATAGTTTTATTTATATCCTTCTTAAGAATTCTGAGTACCTCAGAAATACTTTGGACTAGAAGGTGTTGTATTATAGTCCATGTATTATACAAATAATAAAAAAACTAAGCAGTTGCCCTGCAAATCCACCCCTACATGCATTCCGGGTAAATTCACGAATCAATAAAGCTTTGCCACTGAAATGTTTTCTGCGATTTACAGGTCTTGCTATTTATTTCTGAAAACATGTGAAGGTCTAAAATTGTCCGTTGTTTCTATATTTTGTTTTGAAATTGGCCAATATTCAAAAATATAACAAAATGAAGAACACTGATTCGAATTAAAAAAAAATGGGCGAGCTTCAGTATTTATCGAAATCAAATACCGATCATAAGTACTTCATAAATATCAGGCACTGAAAGGTTTTGTTTCTTAAAATAAATTTGGATTAGTATACAATTTATAAGGTGCATATATGGCAAGATTTTTATTCCACAGAAGTGCTTATGGCGTCCCCATCCCGAACCCACCAAACTCTATATATGCTTAAAGTGTCCGAGAATATTTTCCTTCATATGATTGTGTGGCACCCTCCTTAATCAAGGAAATGGGTCATCGTCATGTTAGTTTTCTTTGTTAATAGGCATTTTAAAATTCTGCCTTATAAGAGCGCTGAAATAATACACATTCTTACGTGCGTTGCTAGACGCGAAAAAAACAACAACTTAGGGGTGTACGAATATTCAAAATTTTCGAATATCGAATGGAATATCATAATATTCGATTCGTTAATCGAATCAAATAGTGGAAATTGAAAACTATTCCAAACTGTTCGATATCTTCGCAAATTTTCGAATACTTTTCGAATAACTGGCACGAATTAACGTCTCGGTTACCTCCGACAATTCTCGCGAAGGCAGCGTCAGCTTCGTGCAGGCACAGCTTGCTGCCGCAATAAGCCTACGCGAGAAGCAGAGATCACCGTTTTAGGGAGCCTACATGCTTCAGCGTGGCCGCAACACGGTCCATTCGCATGGAAACATTCTTAAAGATTGGACATATCACGAATCGCGGAGGCAACTTCTCGTAGTCGTGTCATAGTTCACACGTCTCTAATCTGCCGAGAAATGCGCTTTGTGAAATGCGCTTTGTTTCACTGCATCTGCACTACTTCTAATGTTCCACCTTTTGGGATATCAAATTTTTTCTTTGTGAATGGTCGTTTCTCATAACTGTTGCAACAAGTTTCAGTCCTAGTCATTAAAGGCTCAAATAAAAACTGCAGATTAATCTAGACATGATCTGCATTTTCTGTGTGATTTCCCCGCAGTGTTAGAGCCTTAATCTAGTCAAGCATTTTTAAACTTTTTGATGACTAGTCTGAGAAAGTCTTGTCTTAGTTGATGTGATGTTGTTTGACTGATGCCATGTTGACAGTACTCAATTTCTAGTTGTGCTTTCTAGTAGTGCCAGGCTGTACTTCTAGTCAAGTTGCATCTAGTAATTTTATTAACTCCTGCCAACTTCACTTGACTTTACTGAGTGCTATTTTCGTTTGCTTATGGCTGTGTGCAATTTTTTGCTTTTAAAAATTTAGACCTTATCTCACCTGTAGTCAAGGTTGACGCAGCTGTACATTATTGTGAACTATATATCAAACAGCATTGTGAATAAAATTGAATTTCAGACACTTTTTAATGTTTTGTAATCAACATGCAAATTATATGAACATAACTTGCAGAGTGTTCGATTCGTATTCGATTCGCTGCTTTCACTATTCGATTCGTATTCGATTCGCTTTTTAGCTACATTATTCGTATTTGATTCGATAGCAAGAGTGCACTATTCGTATTCGATTCGGTTTGGAAAAAGTACTATTCGCACACCCCTAAAAACAAGGTTCCGCCAAGATTCAAAAGCTTTAGAAGCACCCAAGTTGTAAAGAATAGATAAACATTGGATTTAAACACAAATGGCTATTTTTCTATTTCTTGGCTGGAGCTAAACTTTTTTGAGTATATTTTGAAAGAAGGCCAAGGATTGAAGTGTGCTGTAATAAAATAACATACGACTCGATGTGGACGTAGCCATTGGTCCGGTTTAGCTCGACGCAGCTATATTTGAGGCAGTTTTTCTTGTCGTAGAAATCATCACCTGGATTATATACTTTGCCTTTGTAGAAGCACTTCCCTAAATAAGGAAGAAAATGGCATGATTAGTTTACACAATTACTATCAGCAGCAAAATGTTGGCCACTAGTGGCAGCTGTAAAGTTTAACTCTCTTGTGCTTTCTAACTCTTGTGCCTCCGAATCATGGTATTGCGTCAGAGAAGGAAACATAATTACCTACTGTGCTATATGCAGCAAAATTCGCAAGGAAAAGCCGACGCTTTTAGCAGTTTATCCTAAGAGAATGATAGGTCTCTCAAATTGCGGAAGAAAGTAATTGTGGGGATTTAAGCATGGTTCGTGCCTAGTGACAGAGCGCAAGCTATAATTGTTGCAGAGAATTTTTGTGCGGCCATCGTCACAGCTTTCGAACGAACCTTTTGTCCAAATAACTCGCTGTTGTCATTAGCCTCTTCCATCGACAGAGTTATATGGCTCCTTATTCGTCCTCTTCTTTCCTTCTCAAATTTCTGGCCCAGCTTTCAATCTATAGTTCCAGTTGCTGGGCACGGGTCATGTGGCACTGTGCCATGGCGCCGCTCCGTCGGCTTGAAAACCTAGCGCAGCGTAGCTTTAGCTACAAAAGAGCATACTTAACGACTCAGTTTACGGGTTTGCACGACAGCAATAATCTCTCCGTCCACAGTCACTTCTGTGGATCCCTGTCAGTTCAAATCTTCAGCAGCTTTGCATTTTTCAGCTTGATTGCTTGGTACTTTTCTGATTTTCTACGTTGGTGCGACGTAGCGCCATACCAACTGTCGAATGTATGTCTTACTCACATTCCTAACGTGCTACATAATACCTAAGAACCCAACACCTGTGTATAAGACACCATTTCCAATCAGGCCGTCCCGAATCAATAATGATCTCTTCGTCAGCAAATGGCCAAGCCACCAATACAGGGAAAATTCTTTTCCCTCGTCCCTCCAGTAACCTGGTCATATGTTAGCTCATTCACTTGATACCAGCAGATTTGCTAGCCTCACGCGAAAACATAAATTTCTGGCGCCTCTTGCTACGCTTGCCTTCCCTTGAAATGTACTCCTCGTGGACTATTGGGTCCTTGCCTTC
Source organism: Amblyomma maculatum (assembly GCF_055883805.1). NCBI lineage: Eukaryota > Metazoa > Arthropoda > Arachnida > Ixodida > Ixodidae > Amblyomma > Amblyomma maculatum. The sequence goes on along the minus strand of NC_139348.1, from coordinate 83,133,013 downwards.
GCTTTGAAAATCCGCCACATGCTCATTACTAAAATTACATATTGCCTCGGCCTAATATTTCCCTTAACGTGTGACTAAGAATCTTTTAGAGCAATTTTATTTTCCCAAACACCCCTCGGGAGTACCTATTACATAAGAGGTGGTATGAGCAGAAAAAGATCAATAACAATGATGTTGCGGAAGGCTCTTCCAAACTATATTTGCGCGTGAGATGATTGAGCCTGAAAAAGGAACAGTTTCCATTCGGAAAAAACTACAGAAGCGTTTTATTGTTACGACAGAACGTTCTGTAGTAACATCAGAAATTTCTGTAGTTACAACGAAAAATTGGTACAGAGCTACAGACAACAGAAATATACTAGAGAAATACTACAGAACTACAGAAAAGTACTACAAAACTACAGAAAAATCTGACGTTTACGACAGAACTACAGAATATTTTGTCGTATTTTTTTACATAAATCTGTAGTTTTTTTCGACTGAGTTTTGCCACATGCACTAAAACTTGAAGCCTGTGACTTAAGATGAGGGACTATCCCAATACTGGGAACCATTGATGCAAGGTTCATGGTTAAGGGATGAATTATAGTAGAAATTGTGGTACAGTCATGGAGCGGATATGCCACGACGATCACAGAAAGGCAACAGCGAAGATTTAGCTTTCAAAGCGGAAAAAATGAGGCTATTAGAATAGGAAGCACAAACACATCTCATAGCGCGAATATGGACTGCTTCCAGATTGTTCATTAGGTTATTATTGGACGTGTTCCAATTCGCTGATGCATATTGTAGTTTAGATAGTACGAGTGATGTGTAGGCGAGCGATTTAACCCATCGCGGGGTGAGCCGAAGCCTGTTTGTAACCACACAGTGGAGCCCGGCGAAGCAGCGTTCATACCTTAGCGGCACATTTGTCAGTGTCGCATTAATAAATACGTCTCAAAGTCTTTATCTTCCGCTTAATAGCTCTCCAACGCTTCCCGCATTGCACGGGTTAAGCTGGAACTCCTCGTCTGTCTGACATCTTCCAACTGCCCCAAAGCTGCAAGAACTTCGTCATTACGCGCTTAAACGATGACATAATGGTCACAACATTTGAAGCGAAACGCTTCACTACAAGGGTCGGAGCCGAGCTTCGCGTATGCCGTGCGCCGTATGCTATCATATGCCGTGACGTCACAGCCAAGGCCAGCTGCGCAGCCCCCTCGCCAACTACTGCCGGCGTTGCCTAGAAACGCTTGAAAGGTGTGCGACTCCTCCTCATTAAAAAGAAATTACTCTCCATCTGGGAACCGAGCCTCCATCCCTTGGATCCCAGCCGAGCGCTTTACATCTGCGCCGTGCTCCGGGTCGTGAAGCGCTCTTCAAAATTCCGCTTGTCTACCGTGGACATGATAGCGGGATTCCGCGAGTGACTGATACTGCGATTGGCGCCCAGTTTGAAAGTTCCAAATACTAAAGTAGTTAAATCAATCAATTAAGGTGACGTCAAGGATGCGACGTCATCCATCTGCCGTCAGCTATGAGGCCCATGCGCGATCGAGTACGCTCCAACGCCACCGGGCGGCGCTTCTTACCTTCCGCGAGTGACAGATGCTGCGCTTTTTTTTATGCAAGCGAATTAGATAAGGCTGGTGAACTTGGATGCACTCGACATGGAAGCCAAGGATATTTTAGCTGCTTGCGAAGGGTGCAGAAGACTGGAGATATTAACTTGTTCTGATTCCGAGGTAATCACTGCTTTTTGATACGTATATCTAGGCATAGAAGAGCTAAGCCATCTTTTATTTTTTTTGCTATTCAACAGCATGAGAAGTTAGTTGCAGCAATGTTTGGGGAAATAATATAAATAGTAATTTGACAGCAGGAAAAGGTTTTGATGGAATCCATAATGAACCTAAAAGTAGTTTTAGTTTCACTGGTGCTACAAAAACTCGCCATTGCTTTTTATGATTCTTTGTTCCCTCTTTATCGTGAATGTAGATTTTGGAAAGACGACAGGTTCAATGCAATAAGATTTAAATTGGCTATCTTGAATGAAAATGTGCTGTACTTCCCCAAGCGTTTTGACGGAAGTAGTGGAATCAAACTTCTTTTCCATTCAGGAATCTCACTGTGACTGTTTTATTCTGTATTTAAAATATGCCCTTGTCAATAAAATAGTTCCTCGCTGAAGCATCATGCTTATATGAACCTGTCTTGCAAATATTCGTGTTTTGAGCACGCTATAGAAGCAGAACAATACATGTTGCATGACTCACAAATTTTACTAGCAGCAGGCATAAACTTAATACATATCACGTAAATACAGTAGTGTGATATTATGAATTCCTCTGCACAATGCCGCTCTAATATACTGCGACCTAAAATTTAAGAAAAATAACGTCAATTTTTCAGTGTTATAGCAAACCAAGCAGACCGAACACGATTGGTGAAAGTTGCTTTTTACCATAAGCTATGGTTTAGAAACATAGCTCACATGTACAGGGCCTTGAATATTTGGGGGCTGGGATTTAAAAAATTCCTATGCAAAATATACTACACCATTGGAGCTGAAATAACGTTCAAAAAGTAGCAAAATAGGGTCTATGTTATCTCATCAGTAATTCAACAAATGTACTTGCCTAGATTTTCCGATATCGAGAAAAACTGCTTACGGCGGCGTGCACAATTTTCGCAGAAGAGAGTCGAAAAGCTGCTTTGACATGGTACGTCATCTGTCGAGCAGTGAGGCAAGCGCCAATGACCGGGATGGCCCTTGCCTCACTGCTATAGACGAATACATTCTTTTCGAGCTAGAGTCATGTTCATGAGGCATCAGAGTCCTGTAACCAAACACTTCCTTCATTTTTTTTTGAAAAATAGCAGCTACCCAGATCAGTATTTCGAGCAGGATAGTGAGGTGCTGTGGAAAGGGATATATACTGCAGAAGTGCAGGACATGCCTCAAGCGTAGATAATCAAGCCTATTACCTCTGAAGGTTATGTCTATGCGCCTACACCTGAACGCTAGAAAAAGTGGCTACAAATATGCATTCTCTTCATTCAAAGCAAAACAAATATGACGCTTTTTACATAATTATTTGTTGTTGTTTTATATAGCTGCAAAACTTACTTCAAACACCTTGGTCTACCTAAGGAATATTTCATGAATCATAGATTAGAGCCACGCCGATAGTGTCATCCTTTTTAGGTCGGACAGGGTTCGGGCCCTTAGTGGCTGCTTCCAGTGGAGGCAAACTCTCGCATGTGTTCCTTGGCACAGAAGGGTCATAAGCATATAGCGCTGCAATCATGCGTTAGTATATGCCGTAATTTTGCGTTGTGTATGACAGCCTCTCCTTCTTTATGATTCGGCTGTAAACGCCCATTGTTCCGACCTGTGAATTCTTTGGTGTGCTTCCCATGCTGTGTACTCGGAAAATATAGGTTTTAAATAATCAGAATAAAGTAGAAGACATCTATCGTGCTGCCAAGTGTCATGCGAATACCCTCATGTATACTTCAGATCATAGCGCTGTACATTTTCGCCTGTGTATAAGCCCATTTTTCAATATTGATCATGTTCTCTGTATATAGTTGTACTGTAATAGTAATAATATTATTAGTGTGGTAATGCAAAATAAAATGTTTTCAATCTTAGCCTTAATGCAAAATTTCATGGTCTTACGACGTGTCATGCGCATCGTCAGCAAGGGGGCATGGATGTGCGGGAACAATGAACAGAGGCCAAAAGCGATTTGTTCTAAAATATGCATGTACAAACCATTGACCGAGGAGTAGAAATTCTAAACCTGAAAAGCACTACAGTATATTTTTTAACAAAAGGAAAACTTGATTAGTTTTCGATGTTCAGTTACTTATAGAGAAACCACTGTTCAAGCTGTCTGCGTTACTGCGACCGTACAGTCCCGTCTAACTAGATATATCCGCGTAGAAGACGACGCCACAGATGAGGACTGAGACCACAAGCGTGAGGCTGGAAGAGAAGGAAGTTTGAGTGCAAGACTCGTCCTAGTCGACCATTAAACTCGTCCTATCTTTGGTTCCTCCTTGGCGTTCTATCGATACGTGACACTGGTGGAGCGCGCTGGGTTATAAATAAGACTCCTTCCAGCAGTCCACGGCGGATCCCAGACATCGACACACCTGTACATCGCGCTAGCTGCCGCCTTCTAGGCATAGTCCCGGCGTACAACGATCTGCAGAGCGACTATTCAAACGCCCGAGTTCCTCAGGTCTCCCAAGCCATGGCAAATCCCAAACTTACGCCATCGACTCTCCAGAACACCAAGGTGCCAGAATGCTTTCGGGGAAAGCGTTTGAAGATGCGGAGGACTGGCTCGACCAGTTTGAGCGAGTGGCCAAGATCAACCAGTGGAGCGCAGACCAGAAGCTTTGCAATGCTTATTTTGCTCATCAGGATAATGCTAGAACGTGGTTTGAAAACCACGAGGCCAGCTTATCCCCATGGAATGACTTCCGTTGTCCGCTGGTAGATACTTTTGCGAGAACCGACCGACGAGACAATGCGCTGCGCCTGCTTGAAGTGCGCGTTCAGAAGCCGAATGAGAGCGTGGCTATGTTTGCTGAAGACATGGCTCACCTTTTTCGCCGTGCCGACCCTGATATGAGTGAAGCAAGGAAGTTACGGCATCTCACGAATGGTGTCAAAGAACAGGTGTTTGTGGGCTTGGTACGCAACCCACCTAAAACTCTGAGTGAGTTCATTAAGGACGCTACGGCTATAGAGCGAGCCCTCCAAGACCGGTGCCGCCAGTACAGCCGACCCGTTAACAGTGCTCCGACAACTGCGGCGGCCCTGAATGCAACCGATAGGACCACTCTTCGAGACCTCATTAGAGAAATTTTCCTTGATGAGCTGCAGCGGATTACGGCTACGAAGGCTCAGGCGTAAGAGGCCCTCGTGGAAGCTGTCAAGAATTAAATTCGGCATGCCTTATCACCGTCTGCACCGTGCAACGAGTCTCATCAAGTCGACAACGCAGCAGCCATTTCCGAACCATACCGCGCTCCACAACCGGTCAGCTTCACGGGCAACATTCCTGCAGCTTACCACGAGCCGCATCCCGAGAGCTATGGCGCCGTCCTTCGTCGCCCACCTCCAGACCACGCCCCACCTAGCTCACCAAGCCATCAGGAGACGCGTTTCTTCCAGGTGCCTCAGTGGGCGCCTTCCAGGCGCTCTCAACCACGCCGAACTGACAGGTGGCGCAGGTATGACAGCCGACCACTCTGTTTTTTCTGCAGGCAACCTGGCCACGTGTATTGGTATTGCCGCTACCGCAAAGAGGGGCAGGCCTTTCCGCCTGCTTCTGCTCGCCGCCGCTTCCCCACATCCCTGGGATTCCGCCGCCGCTTCTCCCCATCACCACGGCGTTATCCTTCGCCGATGAGTCGTAGCAATGCTGACGTTAGCGGGTGGCGGCCCTCGAGCCCTCCTCGGGGAAACTAACAGCCGCAACCTCAAAAGGGTAGGTTGCAACTAGTCGAAAACTGTTAAAACCCTCACCACCGCCGCAACTGCCGACAACCCGTACTTCCAACGCCGCAGTTAACATTGACATTGCCGCACTACCGCCGAAAATGCCGCCTACATTACCGACGAAAATGCCGCATCAGATTAGCAGCCCCGACGAAGAGGCTGACAGCACCGACCTTGCTACACTTTCGCCGCAAATGCAGAAAGAGACGCGTAACCCAGATGCAGTTGTTAGTGCTGACTTCGCCGCTTCTATTGACGGGCTGGAGGTACATGCACTGGTGGATACCGGGCCGAATTTTTCAATTAGCCAGAAACTGGCTGATACGCTGCGCAAAGTAAAAACCGAATGGACTGGGCCAGTAATTAAAAGTGCTGGGGGTCAGCTACTGGCACCGACAGGGAAGTGCACTGCCCGGATAGGAATAGGAAACGAGGTGTTTGTTGGCAGCTTCGTTTGTTCTCTCTGACTGTTGCAAATATATCATCTTGAGATTGGACTTTCTGCGTCTTCATGGGGCTGTAATCAGCATTCGGGACAGCGTCGTTGCCTTTACCAAGAATCATGAGACCTTGGTAATGCGGAAGTACCGCTGATGCCCTTATGCGTCGCCAATGAGACGGTTATATTACCTCCCTGATCATGCTCTCTTGTTCAAGTGAAGTGCGACGTGCCGCATACCGGCGATGGTATTGCCGAAAGGGCAGTCACCCGTGTACTAAGCTTAGGTACTAAGCTTAGGGCTAGTCAACTTGACCAATGGGCAGAGTGAGGTGCTGCTGACGAACTTCAGCGACAAGCGTCAGCAAATTACGAAAGGCACAACTGTGCCTTTTTTCGACAGCCTCCCAAATGCGCAGCACTGCTTCTCACTGCAACAGGAAGGATCAGTGTGCAAGACGCCCGTAACCATCGTCGATGTAAGTCCAAATTTGTCTTCTTCAGAACGGGACCGCCTTTTGGATCTCATAGATCAATTTCGAGACTGCTTTGCTTCCTAATCGCGGATCGGCCAAACCCCTTTAACAAATATCAAATCATCACTGATGACTCGATTCACCTGATTTGGCAAAATCCTTACCGTGTGGCTCCGAAACAACAGGAAGCCATTCAGCGCCAGGTGGCCGTAGTGCTTAGTGACGACGTTATCCAGCCGTCCCAAAGCCCCTGGGTTTCCCCCGTGGTACTTGCTAAAAAGAAGGACGGCAGCTTACGAGTTTGCATAGACTACCGCAAGCTCAACCAAGTGACTAAAAAAGACGTGTACCCTCTTCCCCGCATCGACAATTCCCTTGATCGTCTACGAAATGCACTTTATTTCTCATCAATGGACTTGAAAAGTTGATATTGGCAGATAGACGCAGATGAGAGGGATCGGGAGAAGACCGCATTCGTCACTCCTGACGGATTGTATGAGTTTAAGGTCCTTCCGTTCGTTTCATGCTCGACACCAGCAACATTTAAGAAGCTGATGGACACTGTGCTCTCGGGACTTAAGTGCCAAACATGTCTGGTGTATCTTGACGACGTGATTGTGTTTTCGGCCACATTTGAAGAGCATCTACGCCATTTGTTAGCTGTGTTTTAGGCCATACTATCTGCGGGCCTCACACTAAAACCCTAGAAGTACCACTTCGGTTACGAGGAGCTGGAGTTCTTAGGTCACGTCGTTAGCCAAGAAGGTGTCTGGCCTGACCCTGAAAAGCTCTTCGCAGTCGCCAAGTTCCCAACACCTACGGACAAAAAGACATTGCGGCGCTTCCTGGGTCTTTGCGCCTATTACCGCCGGTTTATTGCTGGCTTTTCACAAATTGCCACGCCGTTAACGTCACTGACACGTGGCAAAGCTGTCTTACGCTGGAGTGAAGGACAGCAATAAGCTTTTAATGAGCTGCGGAGGCGTCTGCAGACACCACCTGTCCTGCCGCACTTTGATGACGACCCCCCCTACACTGCTTCATACGGATGCCAGCAACGTGGGCTTAGGTGCTGTGCTGGTGCAGCGCCAGGATGGCGTGGAAAAAGTAATTGCTTACGCCAGCAGGACCCTATCTAAAGCAGAAGCGAACTACTCGGCAACCGAAAAAGAATGCCTTGCAGTGGTATGGGCGGTCATGAAGTTCCGCCCTTACTGATACGCTCGCCCCTTTGAAGTCGTTAGCGACCATCCCTCTCTCTGTTGGCTGACAAACCTAAAGGACCCTTCAGGGAGACTCGCGCGTTGGAGCCTTCGATTACAAGAATTCGATATGGCAGTTATTTACAAATCTGGAAAAAAGCACACGAATGCTGATTGCCTTTCGCGAGCGCCGGTCGAACCTTCCACTATGACCGATGAAGACGCTGCGTTTTTAAATGTCATAGATGACGCAACACTATCCCAACAGCAGCGAGAAGACCAGGAATTGCTCCCTCTTTTTTATTTCTTGGAAAAGCGAACTACGGTTGTGCCCAAGATTTTCGCCCGAGTAATCTCTTCATTATTTATTCCCAACAACGTACTTTACAAGAACTTCCGCCCTGGGGGAAACGGTCATCTACTCGTCGTTCCATCTGCTCTCCGCAGTGAAGTTTTGCAAGCGTGTCACGACGAGCCAACCGCCGGTCACCTAGGCTACACCCGCACTTTGGCTAGAGTACAGCACGGATACTACTGGCCAAAACTGCCGGCGACAGTGACACACTATGTACGCGCGTGCATAGACTGCCAGCGCCGTAAATCACCCCCTGTAAAACCTGCTGGCCTACTCCACCCTCTTCAAATGATAACCACCCCTTTTAAGCAAATTGGCATGGATCTCCTGGGACCATTTCCGACGTCCACAGCCGAGAATAAATGAATAAATGTCGCCACCGATTATCTAATCCGCTACGCGGAGACGAAGTTTCTGCAAAGTGGTACCGCCACCGAAGCAGCTCGGTTCTTCGTTGAGAACATTGTCCTGAGGCATGGTGCTCCGGCGCTTATTATAACTGACCGAGGAACTGCATTTACGCCCGAACTTTTGGAGACCGTTCTCCGCCTCAGTGGTACCAGTCACCGTAAAACTACAGCCTATCACCCCCAAAGCAACGGGTTGACTGAGCGCCTTAAGAAGACTATCGCAGACATGCTTTGCGTGTACGTCGACGTGAACCACAAGAATTAGGACTAAAATCTTCCCTACGTCACGTTCGCCTACAATACGGCACGCCAAGACACCACTCGTATGACACCATTCAGCCTCCTTCACGGGCGACCAGTAACAACTATGCTGGATGCAATGTTGCTTCTGAATGCCGACATCGATGATCTTGATCAGGATGCCGAGTAATTCGCTCAGCGTGCAAAGGAAGCTCGCCAACTAGCGCGTGTGCGGATCCAAAATCAGAAAGAGCATGATGCACGACGCTACAATCATAGAAACCGACCTGCCATGTACGAACCTGGCGACAAAGTGTGGGTCTGGAAGCCTATTCGCCGCCGTGGACTCTCCGAAAAACTATTGCGGCGATACTTCGGGATCTATGTTGTTCAGCGGCGTTTAACCGACGTCACTTATGAAGTGGTGCCTGGCGGGGTGTCGACCTCTAAGCGACGCCAGCAACAAGCCGACGTCGTCCAAGTTGTACGTATGAAGCCGTACAACTTAGACTGACCTTGACCTCCTACTTCCTTGTATGTCCATCGAGACGATGCGTCCTGAGTAGGGGGAAAATGCCGCGTAGAAGACGACGTCAAAGATTAGGACTGGGACCACAAGCGCGAGGCTGGAAGAGAAGGAAGTTTCAGCGCAAGACTCGTCCTGGTCGACCATTGAACCCGTCCTATCTATGGGCCTCCTTGGCGTTCTTTCGATACGTGACATTATACAGCTAAACCCTAATGGAAACAAATGCGCAGAGAAGGCCCATGTTATCAGCTCAAAGCTCAAGATGCCATTTTCAGTGTAGACAGGTAGGAGAGGTAAGTCGACCTGAAATTTTTGCATTGTTTCTGAATGGCTTTTTAAGCGCTTATGCATTAAGTACATATTTTGTGCACAAACCATTCTCCGCCACGATTTATTTTTAGAAAGCAATTTACGTTCTATACCACCACCTAAACTGAGTGCTGTAATATCGCGGTGAGCTTACACTAATGTATTCTAATTTTTCCGCTTACAGTTTACCTACGAAACGGACTATTGCTAGTAGACAACGCTATTGCTAAAACAAAATACCCACTATTTGACACGTAATCAAGAAAGTACAATGTTCATTTTCCTCGTGGAGAGACCACGAGCGTAGAGCAACCCATGTACACCAAAAAGTCAGAAATTAGATAACCAAACAGAGCAGATTATAATTAATAGGCTCACCATTTTTGTAGGCATCGCGAGCAACGGCAATTCCTCCTTCGGATATTTGTATCAACAATGACATTGTCAAGGCTCCTAATACTAGGTACTTGCAAGTGATGCTCATCTTTCTTTCGCTCTGGCTATGTGATCGTAGAGAACGCACCATTTGAGTGTCGAAAAATTTCCACTATCGGCAGTTTTAGGAGCATTTTTGAAAACGCGCACAGTTGCTTTCTGCTGTCATATTGTTCGGGCTAGGAAGTCTTCTCTGATGCTCTGACCAATTTTTTAACTTGGCCTATGCTGTTTATTGCCACAAATATTTTGGTGCAAAAGAGCTGTCAATGCGGCTTCTGGACCGCTTCTTCCCTTTATTTCTGTGTCCGTAAAAACTTGACGAAATTTTCTGTTTTGTGTCTATGCCTTCTCTGGCGTTATCATTTATTAGAGCAAATTCTGTAGGAAACTTTTTCACTCGTCTATATGCAGAACCGGCAAGTGTTGGCTTTCAAGCGTCATTGTTGTTTTTAATTTATTCGCTCTGCTAGACATCGTAGCTTATATAACACTAGCGGCAACCCACGCGTTAACTGCTGCATACGCCAAAATATCATAAAACGGTGGTTTTATACCTTCCTACGTCTTGTCATTCGCTAGATATAAAATTTTGGAAACCATAATAGTTCAATCACCGTAAGGAAGACAAAGGAACAATGAATACCTGCCACACTTTCTCATACAGCATCCTCAACTCCAGTGTCGCGCATGGTTATCATCCAGTTTGAAAGCATTGGAGGTTTTTATGCTACTTTCACAATTTCAGCGTTTTTAAACAAGTTCTTTAGCACACTAAAGGCCCGTTCACACTAGAACAAATTTCCGGCGAGCGAAGCGAATTCGGCCGCTTTTGACGACTACGAGGACGGAAAGCGGCGCGGCGAGAGCGATCGGTTCGAGACCGATTTTTTCCGCTTTCGCCGCGGTAGGAAGTTGTGGTTTTGACGTCACATCCTGTTGATGTCAACATGGCAGCCACCATGTCGACGCAGTCGACGTTCTCCATCGAAATGCTAATAGATCTAATTAAAGAGCACCCAATACTTTATGACAAGAGCCATCTCAACTTCAAGGACGTCGCCTACAAGGAACAGATTTGGGATAAAATCGGCAGGCAGATGGGTGTCAGTGGTGAGTAGAGTTGCTATTCAAGCTTGCTTGCGCCGATGCATGCTGATGTCAACCGCACAACTTTCTCGGTGCCAGTACTATGTTTTATGCATATTCTGCGTCACACAGAAGCAATGATTTTGCCTGCATCGCTGCTCACTCCTATTCTATGCATGCGGAGCTCGTGAGTTCCCGGAATACGTTGCTCGAGCGTGCACAGGCGGCACCGCGAAAGCAGCGCAGTGAATAAACTTTTGTATGACTACAATGAGCGCGACATATTTTTATCGATTCATGATCTGCGGCGATAGCCGATTCTTGGTAATGACCGCTATCGACAGTGGTTGTGGTACTGTCGACCAAAAACAGAACAGCGGAGGAGTTTTGCGGCAGAGCATCCTCAAAACGTCAAAATGTTTCGCTGTATGGGCGAAGAATAACAATGCATTTTATTTTGCACAGGTTCGCTGTGCCAAAAGAAATTCAAGAATTTAAAAGACACGTTTATAAGGATAAGGAATCAGATAAAAACGAGCATGAAGAGCGGTTCCGGCGCCGCAGACATCGCCACCGTCAAGTGGAAACATTTTCCTCACATGCAGGCAATCATGGAACCTGTTTCAAGAGACCCTATGTGGGTAGAGCAATTTCACAAAATATACAAACACATGTGTAGCCTGGCTTCATTGTTCTGTGTTACCCATTGAAAACCACTGTAGTATATGACTTACATTAAGTTAGCAAGATTTTTATGTGTAAATATATTTTGCAGGCTCTACTCAAGTCTTGATTTCACCCTTTCCCAAGAGTAAGTTGTTGCGATGTCTTACTTTCTCACATAGGTTATAACTTCTGCTACTCTTGACTGTACCTAAAACAATGTATTGCTATATTTTTGCATAAATATAAATAGGCTATCAAAAATTGTAGGTTTACTCATGTAATAACTGGTGTTCACTGGAAGCAGAGGCCTGCAAGACGAAGCTGAAATATCAGGAACCTCTTCCTCATCTGCTCAGTCAAGTGGCGCAGCAACACCAGTCACAGCTGCAGCTGAAAGGTAAACTTAGAACGTAGGTACACAAGACTACAGTCACTGAAATATAATGCAGTCAGTCTAAGCATGGCATTTTCACATTCATTTTTACAGCCACACTGAGACAAGAGAAACGGGAGATGAATGTGACTCTGACATTGAAAGGTAGGTAGAACAATGTGACATTAGCATTTTTTATGTACATGCTTGCAACTCACTATTTGCTACAGTGTTTCTAGAATGGATAGATTTCACTGCTCAGAGGGCTTAAATTTTCTTTAAAGGGCACCGAGGCTGAAAAAAGCCCGGCGGTCATCAAAAGGACAGCAAAGGTGAATATGAAATGGATTCACAATGCCTGATTACTAAAGCATCTTTAAACTCGCAGCCCACTAGAAGCCCCTAAACATGCTGCAGTTGCTGCTGCTTGTTTGGAGCAACTACAGTCAGTGCGGGAAGAGAGGCAGCAGAAGCTTCACCTGCAATGGGAGCCACAAGATATCGCACACTTCGTGTGCATGGCACTTGCTTCAAAGCTTCGAATGCTTAACCAGAGAGAGCAATTTGATGCAATCGGTGAACTCAAAACAGTAATGCACCGCAGGCTCCAAAGCGCCACGTATGAAGAGAGTTCAGATTAATCTCTTATAGCTTGGACAGCATTTCTTGCTTTTTATGTTGAGAATAAAGGTCTTCACAATTACTATGAGCAAATTAATATGAACTAAAGCATTGAAACTACATAGTGAGATGAGTGGCATAAACGAACAAAAAAAAACATTTCACGACAAGCCCATCAAGCAGTATGACCACTGAAGTAGGTTGCAAGATTTTAGCATCCCGAAACGGCACATAGTGAAGGGTTCTGAATTTACAGGTAGTGTCATCACATAGCACATGGAGCGTTTCACTGTTTGCCAGAACTAATTATTTGCAGCTAATGCTTTTGCATGCAGCATGTGTTCTACTCCTTAAAGTGCAGCTGCCTAGCTGTATGGAACATTTCAATTTCTTAATGTCCTACTCTGACTGTGAGAGAATAAAGGACTAAAACATGCAGACATGCAGAACACGCTGAATCTGCATTTTAGTCCATTTCTTCTTCCGTGCCCATAGGAGCATATGAAGAAGGTCTAGCATGAATAACAATTTCACTGACGTATTGAATATATTTAGAAATATTGTAACGTAACGTTACACAGAAGGCACACTGGCACCGAAGAACACCAACAATCAGTCAGGTCAGCACGAAAGCGGAGCACAGTTTCGCTTCGTCTTCTCCCAATCGCCCGTTCAAATCTTAGTCGTCTATGAACGGCATGTGTCAATATGGTTTGTGCAGTTCTGGAAAAATGAACTGTTCTGCAATCATCCATAAAAACTATTCACATTTGTACACTTAGTGTTGTTTGAATGCAAGGCGTTAGGTTTAATCACTGCCGCCTTTCCATACTGTGACTGCATGTGCCTTCTTTTGTGTCAGGAACGTACTGCGAAATGTACCTGCAATATACATATGTTAAGGCTGTTGTATATTTTTTTTTATCGAAGGTGGAAAAATGTGCAGAGGTACTGTCATCAGTACAACAAAACAAATCGTGCAATATAAAGCATGTCAGAAAAAATATTCATAATTTTATACCCAATGTTGTTTTAGTACAAGGAGCCACAGAGTTAATCATTGTTACTTTTCCGTTACTCTGTTTGCATGTGCCTTATTTTCTCTCAGCAAAATACAACGAATTGTACCTGCAACATACATATGTTAACCCTGTTGTATATTGTTTTCTGGAAAGTGGAAAAGTGTGAAAGGGTGCTGTGAAGCATAAAGCATTGTGTTTAAAACTGATTTCATTCAAAATAAATGTTGCCATCGACTACGCTCTGCTGGTTCTGGTCATTTCCTCTTGCCAAGATACCTTGCCTCTTAAAATGAAGTGTTTGCAGAGCCTGTCTCGTACAGCGTAGGCAAGCCTAAACACAAGCACAGAGATAAGTTCTCCAAAATTAAAAACTAAATAAGGTCCAGTTTGAAGCGTAATGCCGGAACTACCAACATTCCTGCTGTGAAGTTGAAACACTTCGAACAAATGCAGGCCGTCATGGAGCCTTGGTCGAGAGAACCAATGTAATTTGCATATTTCCTCAATATGCATTAGTGTGCACTCTCCGGGCACTTATTTCGTGATTTCGGTATCTAGTACGATCTACAAATTAGGTGTTCTTTTTGCTGTGAGGCCTCAAACTCCCCCCTCACATTATACACATGCAGATACAGTATGTTTGTGCAAATGTCAATGCATTATTAAGACAGTACAATTTTTATTAGTGCTCATGTGTAAAATATTGCACCTGTTTTATTAAACTGCTTAGTTTGTATTCCCAACACTGGGATTGCAGTATCAACAAATAAATAAGTAAATATTTTTGCAGGCTCACGTCAAATCTCGATTCACCCTTTCACAAGAGTAAGTTTTCAAATAATGTACCTTATTCTCATGTGTATAGGTTTCTATGAGTTCTTGCTGGTTGTGACTGGCAGTGACGTGTATACCTAAAAATAATTCACTAAAGTATTAATGCGTAACCTGAGTCAGGTACATTAAAAATGTACTGCTTTATGCACAAAAGTCATAATCATTCACTGCAAACAGGACGTCCCAGGCCTTAGATGAAGTGGCAGTGGAAGATCTTTTGGCAGTCTCGTCTAGTGGATTCGAGCAGCCCAAGCATACCTGAGGGTATAGCATCCGAAAGGCAAACGTCTTGAGAATGTAAGACATTTGTTTGCAGTCACCAAAGCGCAGTGCAAATACTACAACCATGCCATTTACACACCCACTTTTATAGCCAACTAGAAAGAGAGGCAGAAGATGACTGCGACTCTGACTTGGAAAGGTACTTGAATCGCCCCCCCCCCCTCTTTATGAAGTTCATTATTTCTAGTATAACACACGCTCACATGAACTGAACCACTTGCTGTTGCGCTTGTTCAATTAATGTATTTCAATGCTCAAAGGTATTCGATTTCTTCAAAGGATGGCACGAATGCCGCAAAAAGCACGTCGAGCTGCAAAGCGACAACAAAGGTAGAACAAGAGTCAGTATACAATGCACAGGTACTAAAGATATGTTTATGCTTTCAGGTCAACAGAAACCCTTCGAAATGCTGCTGTCACTATGTCATCATCTGCCATCACGCATGCTTTTTGTTGGAATCCGGACTGCTATCGTTAATGACAATTGGTTACCTTGCCTTTGCATTACATGTCCTACCCAGGCCATGTTTCGATGTATATGGATTAAATCACGTTTCTTTCCTGATTCACTTTACTCTCTTAATGTTGCATCTATCATTACCTTTACGTGGCTCATTTTTTTGTTTCCACAATAAGTTGACTATGCTCATTAGCCTGATAGTACATGGGCCTTTGCCATGAAAAGGTGACCGTCGCGTCTTTCAAGTCAACAAACGATTGCCGTAACCATTGAGCCAATGTCCTGGGCAGTTAAATTCAATTTGTACAATACTGAGAAGGCCTTGTATTCTTTCGCAATTAAAAAAAAGTACCTATATATAGTCTGCATGTATGACATACAGGTATATTGTCAACCCCTATACAAATAGTCAGGTCACTGCCAAATGTACGTATCTCGTACATAATATGCACTTCACACTTATTTGTTTAGATTGAAACAAAGCATGTAAGGGCAACATTTTCAGCATAAGCAACACTATGAAGTATGTTGTTGAAAATAGCACAACAGCAAAATAAAATTTACCATTGCTACACTCTGGTGCCCCTTATCATGTCCTCCTGCCAAGAGACCTTGCCGCTGCTAATGAAGTAGTTGCACAGCTTGTCTCTTGTGGCATATGCAAGCCTAAAGAGAAAACATGTATGACATGAAAGTGAAAATGTTTTCTGGAGCTGGTCGTGACGTGTTTAACTACTGATCATAAGCCCGTCAGTGTTAGTTGTGAAGAGGAACAGCATTCTAGTTTTCATGCGCATATTATTCAACAACATGATTACCTAGTTGAGTGACAACCCGTGGCAGGAAGAGGTTCCAGCGCTCCGCTGTCTTCAGTCTCCTGCCTCCAGCTCCCTTCTGTGAGCTACCCCTGCCAGTCCTCGTGATCCACAGAACCTGGCGGGCAGTAGGCAGCACGGGAGGCAGGTGTCTCCGTCATTAAAAAATTGTGCAGTCCAACACATGCCGATATGATTCGCTTGACATTGTCATCCTTGGCCTTAAATGGACGACGTAGGATGCACCACCTTTGGGCAAAAATGCTGAAGGTGTTTTCAATAACCCTTCGAGCCCTGCTCAACCTATAGTTGAAAATCCTTTTAGACTGCTGCTGGGCAAACTGGCTTGGTTCCCCATCTTGCTGCTCTGCTTCAATTTCAGAACTTCCAAAGAGAGGAGGCAGATCTGCAGAATAACAAGTGCCGCTTCAAAGAGCAAGTTCAACGAAATCTTAGCATGTATTGATTTCTAATATATATGTAATGGTTTTCATAATAATGTACAACAGTATTTTTTTCAGGCAATCAATGGTAGCTTGTCTTAGTAGCAGTGGCAACATGTATAGTGGTTTGAGCCAGTTAATGAAAGCTGTAATTTCAGTCTTCAATGTAATCTGTCATCTTGTACACCTCAAGTTGGCTGGCTGATGAAACAAACACACAAACAGCTGATCGAAGCAGGAAGTCTTAATGGCTCTGTAAATCATTCCCTGAGTTAGAGTGCTACAGTTATAATAGACTGAAACAGACTAGGAATTGCCATAAATACATTACTTACTATTCCTTGCATACGGCCTCATTAGGTATGTCTTTAAAGGAAACGCCTCATCTCCAACAAAGTAATAAGGGGTGCTTCCAACGTCGGCCAGAGGTTAGTCGTCAGGAATTCCTTGCTGGTGGTCAGCAACCCTCCTGAAGAATCCGCTTCGTCCAAAGTTGCCTCCATCATATTCACTGCCATTGTGGCCCATTTCCACAAAGAACCTATTTATGTGATCATAAAAATAACATATTGATAAGTGCTGGCTACGGGCAAAAATACAGGACATATGAAACTTACTATAGCTACATCACATGCATGAAAATTCATCACATAAGAAAACATGCAATACAACCTACACTATTAAGTGGTACAGTTGAAAGCATCCATAGCTCTTCTATGTATAAAGCTATAAGAACAGAAAGGCTCATATAGAATTCAAGTTCAGACATTCGAGCCTTGCGTGCTAAGGTAAAAAGTTGCATATGGCACCTTTATGATTTTGTTACTAATTCTTCAAGATAACACTATTTACTGGTTTGTTTCTGGGAACAAAGAGCGTAAATAACTCCTCAGATATCTCACGGGATAGTTACAGATATACCACGTGACACGACTAAATTATTGATGATTGAGAAGAGACCAGCCAGTACGAAAAATCCGCTAACATTAAGAAAACAATTAAATTTACGCATATGCAGCATCTGAAAACGACATAAACATCATTGATTAAAGCAACTACACTTCTATACCTGTAGTGGGCATCGCTGATTGCAAGCATCGACTTGCTGAATGCATTTTTACAGTTTCTGTCGATGCTTCCAGACTTGTTTGGGCACTCTATAGTGACGTGTTTGCCATCTAGGGCAACTATGCAATGTGACATCTGCCGTATCTTTTCAAAGTCATTGGCAATCTAAAAGTGGGACAAAGTAGAAATGGTATTGTTCATTGCAGTGCAGTTGATATACTTTAAAACAAGCCTCTAGTATAGCCACATGCAACACACTTCATGCAGTACAGTGGTTCTGAACCTTTCGTATTCCTTAAAAATGTAGGATTTAATTTTATTTTTACCTATTACACATCATTTACAGAATATCTCCAATATTCACTTTTTTTAGCACACAGGCTGAAAAATATTCATTCCTAAATTACATTACATCAGTGCTGTTGATGGTTCAGGCTATATGAATTTTTTAATTTCCAATACCTCAAAGATCCCAGGAGTGCGTGGTTGCACAGCAAAGAACTCGAGACTACTTACCCTCAACTATTCACCTGATGATGATTGTCTTATAAGATATACAGGGCCGAGTACCTCCCAAATTGGCTGGCAGACTTCAGAGATCAAGTTGCAGGTTGTTGAGCGGCCTGCCAAGAAATTAAACGCTGAAGAGCGGAGGGTATCACCAACTGCCAAAAATCTGAAATGGGGAAAGCAAAATAAGTGAAATACAAAATATCCTATGCAAGCACGATGCTAAGCAGTTAAATATTTGCACACAAGAACTTCCAAACCAAATGTTCGACTATATATATGCATGTATATATTATTTTTTAAGTTTTCTTCAAAAGAGCCTTTCAGTTTTTAAGTTGCCGAGATCAGTAGAGATCTTTACTATACCAGTGTCCTTGCTATATCAGGTGTTCGTAATGGTATGACTTTGAGAACAATGTCTAGATATTCACTGGTTACTTGATAAACATGTAGGGCTGATTTAGAAATGGAAGATTGTAAATACCTCCCAGCCAGTTGCTGTCATCCCATAATGTGCAAATCAATTATTTTCTTTCATCTTTAGAATAAATCTTGCGAAACCACCGCATTCCCATGAGTATAACAAAAAAATGAAAGCAATTTTTATAAAGTTGGCCTCTTCTCATGGCCTCTCCTATGGCGTAAAACGCCGTTTTACGCCATACTGAAAAATGGAGCTTTTTTTAAATTTTAGATGGCTTACACATTTTATACATCAAAAACGATGGATAAAAGCGTTTCATCTTATAAGGTCCATATCTATTTGTATCCTCCGCTGCGCCTTGCGATGCCTACGGCCTGCGCGCATGCCGCTGTTCATCATTCAGCAGGGGCTACATCGCCATGAACAGACGCTCATTGCTGTACCCGTTTCTTCATAAACTTGTCTTATGTATAAATGAACATGAAAAAAAAGTGCAGTCGTCCTGAGAGGGCGGAATTAGACCGTAATTTCTCTACGACGTTCGAGCTTATTATAGCTGTATTCAACTGTAGCACCAAATGTAATTTCTATGAGTTTTAAAATTGGCCTCATTTAGCGCCATAACTACGAGAGCAAATTTTAAGCTCCTCTGGCTAGCAGTTATTCTGCATCTTTTGCGAACTAGTGTAAAGATATGGCAAAGTTTTGTTCAGAAAGCAAAATAAAAAAGGAAACCAATACGTGCACAAAACATAAGGTCGACCTTGACAGTTTGCTCCAATATTTTTCATCTTACCTAATAACTTGCGCCAGGCGGTGGTCTGCTGGTATTGCCTTGCGGAATCGTGTGTCCTGCTTGGAGATGCGGGGCCCAATGAGTTCCACAAGAGTATCGAAGCTGCTCGGTGACATCCGCAGGAAGCTGCCGAGTACACGACATGACGACAGCACATGCAGTCGTTAGCACGGTTCAGGTCAAATATAAAAAAAAACACCGTGTAGTTAACGTGAACTTACTCTCTGTAGTACTCCACGTCACGGTCGCGAAGCAGTGGCAAGAGGTTGTTTGCCTGGCCCAGCCTGTCGCGCTCCTGCAAAGACGGTCGGACCCACAACCGCCTCCGCCGCGATACGGGCTGCTCAGCCCTTCGCAATTCTTCAAGCATGGCCATTACGGAACTGCACAGGAGGACGGAAGCAATATCCTCCTCTTCCGAAATGCTAGCCATCATGCTAGCTAGCTGTGCTAGTTGTTCGTAGCAGCAATCCAATGAATGAGGAAAGGCAGCCGCGGTACGAGCAGACAGCACAGCGGGGAGAAATGCGCGCGAACTGTTTGCGGGGCTCACGCGCTCTCTCGCTTCATTCGCGAACTCGCGATACCGGAAAAGAAATTGCCGTGCGATCTCGCTGCTTTCGTGAAAAAACGAGAAGCAGACGCAGTTCCGCGTCGGTTCCGCCGTCGCGGGAGGTATAGATGAGAATAGGTCCCTTTTTACCGGCGAAGCGAATCCGCTTCGCTCGCCGAAAATTTCGTGTAGTGTGAATGCGACTTAAGTGTTGCTTTTTGTAGCGCCTCTTGAAATAAATTTCATCCAGGGGAATGAAATTTAAATATTATAAGCTTTAGAATTTAGAACAAAATGATCCTCCCACCAGAGTACAGGCAGCGAACCGGCATTTTGAAGCAGTCCCGGCAGCTTCTTCAAATATGAGAGGGTGGCAGCGATTTACATGCTATCATTCTTTTACTGGCCTATTGCTGCAGGTACGGGAAGGGGATCGCCTCTTCGTCCACCTCATGATATTTTGCTCTGCATGCCACGCCTGGCATCTCTAAGCATTCCTGTTTCCCGCTCCAAAACTAATACTAAAAGAAGCAGTAACACCACCTCATCATGTTTGATTAAAACACTTAAATACCTGGGGGTCAAGCAAAGAGAGAGAAAGAGAGAATAAAATATAAATGCAAGGCCGTTAACCATGCGATGCCCAACAGGTTACCCTACACGTGGAGTGGGGAACAAAGGGAGAAAGAGGAAAGCAAGAGTGCCAGGGAAGGAAGTCTATCACATATTCAGAGATCTACACTGAAAGGGGGTAGAGAGCATACACCTAAAGCCTTGAGCTCAACCCCGAGTCCTTTAAAAACTTAAGGAGCGTATTACGGATTTTCAAGAGCCCAGAATAAAAGGTCAAGCAAGTTCACAACGACAGTGCGACGTAGTGGCAGCATTGCAGCGCGGCCATTGCTGCTGATGATAAAACATCGGCCACGACAATTGATTACCAGTTTCAGTAGCTGTAAAGACGCTATAAATATACTCATAATGTCAACATTTATACGTCGTGTATTGTGGTGTCTGCCTGAAACAATGATAAGTTATGTGGAGGCGTAACAATCTAGCGATGCGCACTTGCCGCGTAGTTTTCATCTATTTTTGATTCGTGGTGTACTGAGGTCTCCGCTGATGAAATATATGTACTTATGAAAACAAGTACTTTAGCGATTCCACATCGTCACGCTCAAACACCAGCATTTCTCTGTGTCCATTTCTTCATAGTCACGTCAGAGTGCCCACTGGCACCTGGTAGGCCAGCGTGTATCAGAGTGAGCGTCATAGACAGTGCGTTTAACATTCCTTCGTTATTGCTATGCGCTTCCTTCACGGAGTTCTGAATTTCGGGCGGTTACAGTGGAAGCCTCTCTGCCGTGACAGAGTAGGTAAGAAATAAGTGCCTAATACCTGAGCTGCAAAGATACTGGCACATAGAGCAAACCGACTGGATTGAACGAGATTAAAAGAGAACCACCTGGACAGTAATTTTGAGCGATCAATAATATAAAAACATATTTAGTGGATTATTCACAGCTGTGTGTGAAAACAAAAAAAATGGTTGTGGCGTTAAAATAGAAACTACAGGAATACTTGCTGGAAAACTAAAATCTAACTCAACCATAACAGCCGCCCAAAGCCCTCTGAGCACAGCGATGCCTATTATATTCTAAGGGTCACTATAGTGATCCCAACAGCTAATTTATATGCGTAACGAAGCCAACCACACAGTCGTCACGCGAAATATTGAAAGCTTAGTCAAATATTTAACATAATCCGTGTAATTCCTTATTGTGATAGGCTGCATCACAGCGAAATGTTTGGCTTTATTCTCGAATTTAATGTCTGGATTAACGCTCCATTGTAAATGCCACCATATGAGACAACAAGGGCCGAATTACGCACCGCTCTCAATGGGATCGCTCTCAAAAACGCCCTCAAAGATCCATCTCCTATTTGGTCATTTCTGACCGAAGGCCATATTGGTTTTCTGCGTCACCGGCGGACGTCATGAACATGAAACAAGCGATGACGTTGAGCACCTAAATATGGCCATCAGTTGAGAATATTCTTCTTGAGAGTGACAGAAGCAGCCTCAAATGATTTGAGAGCAAAATGGGGGCCGCGTACTTTGCGATGCGCTGGCTGTGAGACAGTTGTGTCGGCACAATTGACGGCAATGAATGGAGCAAAAAGACGCCTTTGATTTGCCGGAGGAGTTGTTCCGACTGTTCAATCTTGGAACAAGCAGAAAATGGAGTGACTGCGTGGCGCTGGCCGACGAACATCAATAAACTGAATCTTTCGGGCGAGTGCGTCGTTACCGCGAGGCGACAAGCGCACCGCAGTTCTTTTTTTGCTCCCGGAGGCCTCCAACCTAGGTTGTGAATGCAGTATGGCTTGCATCGCACAGCGCGCCGGTAGCGGAAGCCATCGGACAGAACGTCATTTGTCAAGGCGCCGCAGAACAAGTAGTAGGCAAGGGACAAGTTGTGGAAAGTCGGCTTCTGTACAAGGTTTGTATTCCAACGAAAACGTCTTGTTCCGATGCGCCGCTCTTGCTTCATTAGAGAATATTAACGCAGTAAAGTTTCCTTTTCTTTACAGCTGTTGTCTTCAAGCTAACTCAGCGAGAACCTTCGAAATGGTTTAATGGCTGCATACTTCCCCTTTATATGTAAAATAGAGGATAGAGGGGATAAGGATTGTTTAGCGCGCATTCCTCCTCGAGCATGACTGGTTTCGGGTCGTTAGTCACATTCCTTGCCCGTGACATGTTTGCAACTCGAAACTGAATGCGCCTTAAAAAGCTTGTTTCTTTTCGTTTCAGCAAATACCGAAAGTGTTTTCTGCTAAAAACATGTTTTGGTTGGAAAACAAGCCTTGCAGAGAGGCTAACTTAGATTTCGGCAAGTGATCCATTTCCTGAATGTGCTGAAGCTGCATGAAGGACGCGGGCTAGTGATGTCAGAATGTGCACGTTACAGTACAATTTTGTTTTTATTATGGCCGAAGCAACGGGAGACAATGTTCAGTGCATAAACCCATTGCCTGTCTAAGAAACCTGGGCGCCTGTGTGATGCAGGTAATCATAGCACATTGTTTATGTCAATATCAGCCGCAATATGAAGCTACGAGGGTGTCCTTACAATATTGCTCGCATAAACCACAAAGTCACACGACCGCATTCCTGTGAATGTTTATGATTCTAGCTATGGGCTAGCATGTATGGATCTCCGATTTTTTACTATATCAAGCACAAAAGCTGTTGATATTAGCTAAAGGCGGGCTTAAGTTGATATCATTTTTGGTTACGCAGGTAACAGTGACTACCCACTTAAGCCATCCCAGACCCAACTCGCTTTCCCTTCTCTGCTATTATCTTAAAGCCTGGTACGGTTGGATGTGGTCACTAGTTGTGTGGTACACATGATTAAACGCAAAGGCACAGCACTGCAGCAAGGCAGTAAATGTTCATGATGACGATTGGAGTCAGAAAATACCACCAACCAAACTTTTTCTTTACTGCCACTTTTATTCAGTAGAAACACTTATTTCTTGACAGCTGTGTTTCACTTCAGTATCTTTATTGCAAAAGATTCAGCATGTATAGAAGCATACTTACCTTGTTGTGCAGTGTCGATACATTAACACGTACATTGCAGAGTACATTAGGCTCAAATAAGCAGTTATCTTTCATTATATTCAGGCTACGTATAAAATAGGTACTGCATGCATCGTGCTGCGTACATAATGCTTACATAACGGGGATAACAATGGCTGATGAATGGTATAGTATTAGAGGTCACAATCAGTGCTTCTTGATCTAAAATTAGGTGCCCAGAA
Source organism: Amblyomma maculatum (assembly GCF_055883805.1). Classification (NCBI taxonomy): domain Eukaryota; kingdom Metazoa; phylum Arthropoda; class Arachnida; order Ixodida; family Ixodidae; genus Amblyomma; species Amblyomma maculatum. Next base: position 83,109,322 of record NC_139348.1, on the reverse strand, counting down.
TGATTTCTGAATGACTACAAAATCTTAGTAACTATAGAATAACTGTAAGCATCACAGAAATGTTGCTACGGTGATGGGTGAATATAGGAGACTGTAAACGGATAATATGTGCAACACTTTAGAAGGGAATGCTGAACTGCTTGAAGATAGTAGAGGCAGCTAAACTATATGCATCCAATATATGACAACACAAACATGTGTGATAAGTACACCTTCACATAGTTACCAACTATTTTTTTCTTTCGCATTTCCTTTCTAAGTCATTAGCAACAAACAACCAGAAAACTCGTCTTCTCTATAAACGGACTTCCCAGTTAAAAAGGCAAGTAATTTATCCACACAGTGTTGAAAAATAAGAGAACTGGGAATGTGCCTGCTACCATGACAATAATTTGTATTTGCTTACACAGACTTCTTGATTGCTATAAAGGCAATAAAAAACTAGTACACATTCTTCAAATTCGACAAGCATTCCACACCTTTCATGTGGAGCCCTTGTCATATTGGAATCGTTGAAATTGAGCCGATTAATCACCTTGCCTGCGGGATTACTGCATCTGCAAGCGTAATCGCCTCTACTTTCCCGCCGACAGGTGTGGATACCGAACAACATGAGCTGGCTCTATGACAGTGTCAAAGAGGCATTCCAAGAATCCTTGTGCCTGCTCCGCGAAATGCAACATACTACACGTCCCTGCCCAGGTCTACGTTTATCGTCTCTAACCTGATGAGTTTTTGAACAAGCTCTTTCTCGCCTCGGTGGTGGTAGAAAATTTCTAAAGTGTTTTTGTTTTCTGCGGGCAAAACAAAGGAGCATAAAGATCATTGTTTCTGTGTCTTACACAGAGTAAACAACATCAACAACTCAACATTACCGGAATGAAGCAGATGCAACAAAAATCGGATATCAAGAAGCAAGGCCTATGTGGAGAGAGTCAACTGGCTGCGAAGCACAGGAGTGACTGTCACCGTGGCTTGCACGAGACGTCCGTGGTAGAGGGTCGTGCGTCCGATCTCGTCCGAGCGAAATTGAGAGCGGTGCGTAATCCAGCCACAATTGACCTTGTTGGTATTCCATCCGCTGAAGCCTACTAATTCAGGAATACAGTATAAAGGTATGTTTAGCAAAAACCTGTACACATTCTAGATGCTGGATATTTTGGGTGAAGAAATGTAAGAAACGAGGCACTGCTGTTAATATGGATTTTAAGTTCCTCGGTAGCCATGGACCTCACACAATTCTCCTAGCCAAATGTAACGAAGAAGATTGCAGAAGGTGCGCCAAACAAAAACAAACGTGTAGTTTTTCAAAAAAATGTTTATCGACGATGTTGCATCAAGATAACAGTTGTGTGAAGTTTAGGCCTACGCTCGCCCACACATGTGCCCGCGCGATCAGCTGGTGACATGAACACTCATGGCATGTCACTGTCGCTCATTCCGCACGCTTTTCTGCTTTTTTGCACATTGTGCGGTCGCAAGTAAAAAAGATTAGTACGCGTGACGGATCACCGGATAGCCGCAATGACAACGTTTACCACTTTTATTGACGAGAAGGCTGAAAACAAGAGTGCTGGGCTATTCCCATTTTTCAGTATTAGGGGGTTAAGCGAACCGCCCGGGTTCATCAAACGTTTTTTCCACGCCGTTTTACTTTCTTTTTTACGGACCTTAAAGTAATAATAAAAACAACATCGTGGTCGTGATTACGGAGGCAAAACACATTTAACATGTAAAGCTGCATGACGCAGCTGTAGAGTCTCTTCGACCCTCAGGTCGTGGCCCCTTGATAAAGAATACTTCCTGTCCTGATCACCTGTGCTGAGAAAATGGGAGTGGCGCGATAGGTATGATTGTGATAGTAATAAGGCTCTTTCCTCTGTATGGGGCGGCTACAATAAATATGTCCAAGCCATCAGCTTAAGAACCCTATATATACAAGAAAAATACGACTGCGTAGTCACAATGTGGGGCAGCCTGTTCGCCCTCATTCTACTTCACATTTTCAAGCGGCGTGTCACTTTTGTCACCAGGTATTCGTTGTCTAGCTGCGGTCATTTGCCACCACTTCTGTAACCGGGTTTTGGTGATGGATATTGCAGCTAAAGCCGGCTGGCCCTCTGTGGTTTCAAACTCAAGCTCTTGTGGCAGCGTGGAGCCCATTGAAAGTCACGGGAGACACTGCTGCACTGCAACGCAACACGCTCAGTGATATCCGTGTCGATTCCGCATCTACGGCGCACGGCTGCTTATACTGACGGCTTTGGGTCGAACTGGCGGCGGTACACCAGCGTTTGTAGCCTTAGCGCATGCGCATGGTCGGCAATTGAGTTCGGACGCCCTTGGGGAACAGTTATATGTACACACGGCGGGCACCTCTGGTGTCGTCCAAGCGGTGTTGGCGGGCATCGAAGGCACTCTTTCTTTTGGCCTTCCTGGACTAAAAGGTCGACCATGCCACATCTCCCTACATATTATCACCACACGTCCGTGGCAGCCCAGGGCTATACGGTCAACTTCACTTTGCCCTCGCTTCAGCCAGGCTCGGGGGGAGGGGAGGAAGGGGCACTTATGCCTATTACGGCATTTCATAAAGTTAGGCTTTGCACATGGACCAATTTCCAGTGCTCGCGCACCATCACGTACCTGTGGAAACCCCAGAGACACCGTCTTCTCAATACGCAGTTGGCCCTCAGTGCCATATCTCATAGTTTCGCCTTGTGAATCGTCCTCCGGAGGCGTTAATTGTCAGCCCCATGCAGCGGTATTCCTCCCCTCGTGGTATTTCCTTTCCACCTGGTAATTTAACATCCCGGGCACTACTCACGGGTTCCAAAAAAGAGAGCACGGCCACCTTCTTCGCGTTGAGTAAGAGACCAAGCGTGGCGAGGTATCCAGCGGAGATCGCCATGTACTGCAGTAGTTGAATGAAATCCTAAGCGAGAGGAAGCAAATTGTCTGCAAACACCAGGCTGATAGCGTCCAGGTTTGTGAGACATATCAAGGCAGAAACTCAATTGGCAACCTAAGCCCGATTCGAGGATGGTCGTCTGAGGCCAGCCATATACAATATATGTAGCAAGAGTGACAGAAGACACCCGTATTTTAGGCCTTTGCGGGCTGCCACGGGCTCTGAGCGAGCACTCCCAATGTGGACTAGCACAGTATTATCGCTGTTTAGCCTTCTCAGCACATCCTCTACATAGGTGGCATGCCGATGCAGGTCAGTGGGGCTATGCAGAGTGTCGTATGGTACACTGCCATAAGCTTTAGGGACATCCAAAAAGCAGACAACCAGGCTCCGGCGCTTTCTACACCAGCTCCGTGCACTGTTTGAGAGCGAAGAGGTTGTCCTCGAGGCGCCTTTTCTCCCGGAAGCAGTTTTACAGTTCAGTGAGAAGTTCCTTCCTCTCTGCCCACCGTTTCAGCCACCGCTTAAGAACCTGCGCCAGCTGCGTGTATAAAACGCTGGTCCCCGCGGTGGGCCGGTAGTCGAGGAGATGGTCGTTGTTATAGGCGTACACGGCTGCGCAACCAGCCGCTGGAATCCGGTCGCCCTGTAAGATGTTGGGGAAGACTGCTGCAAAATGCTCTTGCGTCCTGTCGCCAAAGCATTTTACCAGACTTGCCGCGATGTTGTCCAGGCCTTGAGCTGTTTGCACAGAAATGCCAGCGAGGGCCCGGTCCGCTTCAGTTTCGCTACCTCCGATCTGTAGTCATCTTGAGTAGCACTGTACGTTCGGTGATGTGGCATTTTAGAGCCGATAGGTGAAGAGCGGTCGGGGTCATATATCTTAATGTTTACATGTTTGCGAACCACTGTGCCCCGTGGTAAGATACCTCAGTTCTGGTCGCCTGTCACTTGCTTTATATTTCTACTAACGACTGTACCAACAACGGCGATTGTGTAATCGCAACCAACCATTAGAAGTTCACATGACTATTTGTATATCTCAAGGCAATCGCCGTTAGGCACTTCAAATTCAAACGGTGTGTTGTAATCCATTTTATTTCGCGTGTTGTCATAAATACTTCAATTCTTGCAATATCGTCACCTCTTCGTGTTTCTCAGTAGGCAACGGAGTGAACGACGATCGCTTTCGCCGCGCTGCCTCATCACTTCGCTCTTCGCAAAATTGTAGCTGAGTTTTTATAAGCCAATCTTTGTTAACTTTTAAAATTTTCATTTGACTACTGTACGATGCTTACAGTACGAGATTATGTGCAGTCACATGTGTCCGCCCCATTTATTGGTTTCTATTCTTGTCTATCTGAAAACTCGACCTGATTTCTGCTTTATGGCCTGTGTTTTCATTTTGTATTTTTGTATTTTTTACAGATGCCATAAGGAAAGCACGAGTGGCAGTTTTTTTATTCCTGGAATTTTTATTCGCAAATAGTTGCGGCTTCGTTACAGCAAAACGACGGCAGGAATACGCAGCCAGGCGCTGTTCCAATTCCACTACAACCTCTGAACACCTGGCTGCCTTAAGCAGTGCAGCCCAAGTTACCTGGGAAACCCAAGGCACTTCCCATGACCTGTTCGTCAAGTTCATTTCATACATAGCCAAGGCTCGCTTATCAGCAGTGGAGCTACTTTAAAACGCAGACAGCCGAGTAAGTATTACAAGATGAGTATATTTGTTACCAGAATAGTATCCACTGATTAATAAAGGACTGTTTCCTTTCGAAGGAAGAGCCAGTAGTTTAACCCTCTATTCTAATGTGTGTTCCGCATCAAGCACTGAAGTCATAAGTTCAAAAGAAGAATATAGTTTTTTCCTGAATATATTTTTGTCCCATTTATGCATACGTTCTAGCTTATTGCAATACAATGGTTTATTAAACCGTTTGACAAAAAATTTCAACTCTACATCGCTCCTTAGAGGCTGAAATAGTAAAATCATGCCTGTCGGATGCGAAGGTTTGCAATGGTATAATAATGTAAAAGCCTTTGATAGGTTACCAACCTTGGAAATGCCGTCGAAATTAGGAAGATTGTCATACCTGGGTTATGAATGAAATAACACTAATAATAAAGCCACCAAGATCCAATACGGGTAGTGCCAAACTGCCTGGATCATGAACCAATATAGCATGAACGAGAGTCCAGCAATGAAAAATGTAGTAAAATCCCCGAGAGCCAATGTAGGCCTGATAATGACACCACTACTTTCAAACAATGGATCATAGTCGGTACAATTTTGGTGTGCTTATTGGAGTGTGACTGTATAGAGTAGTTGTTTAACCTCGAACGCGATATTTTGCGTGGACAACTTAAATTGGAAGTACAGCATAACTGTTGGAATAGCTCCCTTTGCTCCATAGATATTTTACAGTGCTTTGCATAAGATGTTTCATTATGCTTTATTTCTCGTCTCAACGCGGAGAGTGGGGGACTAAGGGCATCAAGGACTTGACAAATGTCCCAGGCCCCATCAGCTTACCGACGAACGAGATGAGGGAGATAGAGCAGGGATTCTCAATATGATAAATTTATTCACACAATAAGTTTCTTATTCGTCTTTGCTTGCAGCTCGATTTCTATGTTCGTGTCCCATGATTACAAACACTGTCATTTTGCATTTCTTTTAAAAAGTAATATATCACTTCGTGTATTTTCTCAGAATTTTTATGATATCAACAGGAAAACTCATTATTAAATGTACATCCTCAAAAGGACTAGCAGCGCCTTTGCAGACAGATTCTTAATATTATACAAAAGGTCGCCGCTGATAATGAGTTGAGTGGCATCACAATCACACATGTGAAAAACACGGCACGGCGAAACCTCTGCATATTCAACCTTATTTGCAAGCCGGATACAAAATATAAAATTATTTCAGGTGACTTTTAAAATATTAACATTAAATAAGTTAGGATATCCAGTAAAAAAAACTTTTCTAAAACCTCTACTTTTTCAGCCATTGCTTCTTTCTTGGAGTTTGCTTCTAAAGAAGCGCATGTTTGTACAAATGCCAGAAAATGATACCGATAACAACAAAAATGTGAAAAAAAAAATACTCAATGAGAGATTGTGGTCTGTTTCTGGGGTAATAGCAGAATATTTCCGCATTGGCAATAGGTGAAACTGAGACTGATAGGCTAAACTAGTGATCCAATGATGTCTGTACCGGAAAGTAACTTAGTGATTCTATAGGGTTCGGCTGCAAAGCTACATGTACCAAATACACTCCCAGCTGTGTCAGCTGCGTTTCGCAAAGGGAGAACACGAAATGAGCCCAGGTGCTTTTTGATGTCAGCGTGTGACAGATTTTGATATCATCTTAACAGATTTGACCGCTGCGATCTCCCGCTAAGCATACACGCGCCTTCCTTTTCATTACGTAAGACTACAAGTTTGCTTTTATTGTTTCAGAGTGGCTTGACAAGCCATTCTGTGTAATAAACAAATTCGCCATTAGAATGTTCGTCTTGGTATATATGCTCTCGCGTGTTCCAAATATTAGCACAAACAGAAAAAGAGTTAGACGGCTGCTTCTCATCTACTGCCGCACTTCCGGTAGCCTAGGTAATTGTATTATATCTAGCACCAAACTAGCCTGTCCAAGGTCTCGGAAATACTCATGGGGTTCGGTTTCGATCTCACTCTGCCATATCAAATGAGTAGTGCCTGTTCGTCATCCTGTCTCGTCAGGTCAAACTACCTGGCGAGAAATCAGTATCAGGCCTTTCCAACCATCAACCACCACCTCTCGCCGCCATGGCAGTGACCCTTTGTAGAACACGAGACAAACCCCGAGTTTATGCAGTCAGTGGTCTTTAGGAAAATGCAATAAAAGCGGTTAGTAAAGTGTTGGAAACAAATCTCTGCCTTATATGGCGAGGTTGGCCCTCGGCCTCAGAATACTATAGCGTAAAGATCATGGACTATGAAAAATTTAGAAAAGCCAATCAAAAAAGTTTTGAGTGTGTAGAACATATGCTTCTAAGCATTCGCCAAAACTACAGCTTCCTGAAACAAAGACAGCGATTTATTATTTTTTTAATACAGCGTTTCTTGAAATTCGCAGGCTGCTGAGTTCTCGCGTGGCTGTAAGAATTGGAACTATTTAGCCGTGAGAACATAAGTCAACACTACAGAGAGCGACAGGCGGCCAATGGTCACGGATACACTTCCGGTAGCTGCGAACGTCGTCTTCTCGAGTGCTTCATTCACTGCATGTGTGAACCTCTGAGCTTGGCGCTTCAGTTCGAAACGTTAACCTAGAAGGTGGTGGTGTCTGACTGAAAGTACGCGTCGGCGCCTGAGTGCGAAAAGCGCACGAGCTGGTCCAATTCAGCATCGTACCGACTGTACTCTTCCGCTTGAGATCATATTTCGGGATCAGCACATCGAATAGGCGGCGTCAATCTTCGTGTACTGACCGATGGCGCAGGAACAACGTACTTTAGTACCATCTTTGCAGCATCAAGCATTTGTGCGGCGTGTTGATAATTTAACGGAACTTGAGTCAAAAAAGATTTGCCCTAAGCTGCATCGCGAAAGTACACAAATGCGCAACGGCTAAGGTTATCGGAGAGATGCCGTCCGCGAGCGGTGCGGCCGATGGCGCTCCGGCAGTGCGCTACTCCCTGGTTGCAGCTTATCCTTGTTTTTTGTGGCATCGAAGCTACGACGGATGGCGTTTCGGAATAGTTTGCTTCGTTGCCTCTGGTCCTTTCATCCTCCCATCGCTTCGTTGCCTCTGAGTGATCAGTCCCTGCTAACACCAATGATACGTGTACGCGACAAGCGGAAACCTGCGAACCGAGCGTCTTCCGATGACGTTTCAAAGGGAGGGGCGTAGTTCCCGAGCTATTTTCGTTTTTTTTTTTCTGCTGTCTAGAAGTGTTCAGTTTAGGGAAGCGAGAAGGAGCGTCAGTTTTATTCGCCTCTATATCTCCAGTGTTAATGAAGCTAGCTTAAAAAGTCTTGCGATGAATTGATTTCTGAGAGAGTACCTACCTTCCGACCAAATTGTTTTACCTCATTTTAGGCACTTCATAGTCCCTTTAAAGCAAACTCAGGCACCCACTCAATTTGAACTTCCCACTAATTCTTTCAGTTAAAACCTATTAAGCTATAACTTCAAAAGTGGCTAGAGAATATATTTTAGGAGCATCTAGGCGTAAGAGAGATTTGTTTCAACAAGCTAACCATATTTTAAAGCAACAGCCTTAAATTCGGGAACTTTCAGCAAAAAATATATACCTTGACATAGAAAAGACGCGAACACGATTAGAAAGGTTTGGCAGGGATGGTCCGAATGTGTATTCTTGTTTGCGCTTCTTCTCATCTGCGGTGATACCGATTTTGTCCACCATTTCAAGATGCACCAACGGGCTCAACAGTTTGCTGAATTGAAACAATATAAGTGCACGATCTCCATAAAATAAAAAGTTGCCGCTTTCGTCGTTGTGAGGGACAAATCAAGCACGGGCGTAGGTCTGTAGGTAGCAGTTATTTGGTTACACGGCGCCGGTCACTCTCACTGGTTGTCTGGTTGTATGACGTCACGAGGCGGCATAGGATACTTTATCTGACGGGCTGTGCAAGTTTGGGGGCCCTCTTTCAGTGACATGAAGGGCAAAAACCCAACCTTCCTGGAGCCTTGCATGCAAATTTTTACCAATGCACCTAGATAAAGCAGGCACGTTTATGTGCTTAGTTAGATGCGCTATTTATAGGCGGAACAGTTGTTTCCAAAGTGTATGGCTTTAGCTCTAAAACCTAAAAGCTATTTCAAAGCAGCTCGGCTAAACTCTCTGAAGTCGGACGTAATTGCTCCTCTCGACATACATTTTTCAGTTGCAGCTGAAATTTCATAATTGTATGCCTGCCCAAAAAACAGCGCAGGAATAGTTTAGGTAAATTTCTCTAATGAAGTCCATTCCACAGTAGTGGCTTGATTGCATGTTAGCCACAGGGTCAATCAACTTAACGGCAACACGGCTCCTCGTGGCTGCACACATGGAGAGAGCTGCTGCGCCCAAACTAAATAGCAAACTGGTCTAGTGGCAGGCGATGCAAATCAACAGATCGAAGCACATTATCCCCTTCGTCACTATTCATTGCTTCGTGGTAGACATATATGCAACTGCGTTCCGCAGGTGGATGGTCACGCGTAGTAGTCTTCCCTGCTAAGCGTGATTGTAGCAACTTTTATTTATTTAGAGCCTTGTTATTCAACCACTTTCTAAAAACTAACATTACGAGATCACCCACTTGCTGCTATGCGATTATGTCAAATATCTCATTTGATCTCAGGCAGCACAGCTTACCCATTACGCAAATTAAGTGGCTATATCTTTTGTAGAAATAATGACGACGCACCATTGTTAGCATGTTAAAGAAGAAAATATCTGGACCACCACATATCACGTCAAACCCCTTTGAAAGGATTTGGAGGTAATACGATAATTTTGTGTTACTTTTAATACACATTTTGCAGTTAGAGTTAGCTCAGTTCTCAGATCAGCCGCAAAAGAGTAAGAAAATGAACCTAGGTTACTCAAGCGGAGCAATGAGTTAATTGCAAGGTTTCTAGTGTAAGGACGGTGAATGGGCCATCGGGAAGCGGCTTAATCGGCATTCCCGTCGCCTTTTTCGATTACCTTTCACTTTCGTTTTCTATGGCTGCTTAGTGATTATCCTCTTCCTAAAGACGTTGTGAAGGGTAGATGTGCTGATGCAGAATGATATTTCTGAAATGCAGAGTTCTACGGGAATTACTCCCCTGAAGAGGGAATGTAAGTAAATGTTATGCGACTGGTATCGAGGATGGTTATGGGTGATCAACAGCCATCTAGCTAAATGTCACCTCTCGTGAGGCGCATAGCGGTTTAATTGTCTGTGTATGGAGATTGTTTTAAGACACCACCTAAGTACTTCTGAGGTGGGACCAAGAAAAATACACGACCAGACAGGCCAAGAGCTAGTAATGCATATTTTTTCTGCACGTATTAAAAGAGATGAGGGCCGCATTGCCAAATTAGACGAAAAGAAACATAAATTGCCAGGAGTCACAGGGTGCTAGAAGGGGGAGAGGAGTCAGTACAGATGCTCCTGGTCTAGCAGACAGGGTCGGCAAGGTACGCTTAGTGTCCAGGTGAGCTTAGCTAAGACCAGCAGACAGCTATGCCCCAGGAAGGAGCCCGGTTGGGGCGAGAAACATTACGATGCCGTACGACGACAGGAGCACCAGGCTTCTTGATGCGTTTAAGCACAGCACGCCGCCGAACGTGCTTGCCGCCTATGCGCGGCAAGTCAGTCAGGAACAGTGCAAAAGCCTTCTACTACCATGCCTGGTCACCATGGCAGCCTTGGTAGCCTGGCAACATGAAACTACTTTTCTTAAAGACTATTTTTAGGTTCGCGTTCTATCATGTTTTTTCAAGAAATCGTTTCAATTGTTCACCTAATATGTATCTAAAGAGGTTTCAAGGTAAAATTTAGTGCGTTGTCTGCCGAGTCATGCATTTATGCAAGTCATCATTTCACCATGTTTTTGCAACAGGCCTATAATTTGCCTTTCTTTGATGCATAAAGTGAAAATTTTCTAGTGAATGTTTTGTAGAATATCAGACCTCAAGAGAAAAGCAGATGTTTGCAAGATTTCGGAGAATGATGCTGCCTTGATTCTTGTTGACATTTGATGCACTAAAATGTCGAACATTCTGTTACCTCGCTACCAATAAGAAGAGTCACATTTGGCTGCGTATGACTCGGCATTAGCGCCAGAAAAAATAATTTCACTGAAGGGGGCAAACAAAACTTGTTCATTGTAACTAAAAGTAACGCAAATCTAATATTATATAAAATCAGGAAAAATCAATGCTCTAATAAAGTACATCCCTACAAATGAAAACAAGAATGTTCGAAAAGCTTTAAGTGAAAAAGTATGGCTTTCCATTTTTAGATATCTGTCTTCAGATTTCGAATAGCGTTACCGATAATAAAATTGTTAAGATGTATTGGTGAGCAAATGGCATGTTCGCTTTCCTGGGAAGTAGCATGTCAGTGTTAAGCTACCGTATAATAGTATGGCGTAATTTGCGTTTTCTTCCGCCATATTTTTCACGGGTAAATGTGCACTATTTATGGCTAAAATTTATGCAATATTGGAGAAGACTACCAATAAAAATAATGAAATTGCAGTGCTAAGCCTGGTGCTGTCGCAGCTTACCGGAAATTGCGAGCAAAAATTCGTTCTCATTTAGCCTAAAATATGTTCATATTGCCCTCCTCTCGGTCGTGGACACACTGGGAATGAAAACAACAGCCATTGCCAGAAATACATTAAATATTCTTGTGTATACTGCTGAAATATATGACTCGGACTTCTGTGCAGCTTTGTCCATAAGCTTAAAATGCAAAAAAATGAATACATGTTTGAGTCATATTCTTAGAATAATGCTAATAAATACTCAGCTCCGAAAAGAACACGCCTGAAGCATTTTCCAGTTTAAATATTTTATTATGCTAGTGACGACAATGAAGGATTGTGATGGTGCGGCAGAAGAGGAGGAAGAAGCGTTGGTGTCTGTGGGGCTAGTAGGTTTCATCTTGTCCCACTGCCACAGCAGTGTAAATAAACACCCCTTTCTTATTAACCTTAACAACTTGGTGGAGGTGCTGGGTGCTCTTCTGAAGCCGTTAAGATCCCTGTCTGGCTGAGACCCTCTGTCTCGCCGAAGAAGCACGGAGAATCGCCCACTTACGGTTTTCTCCTTCACAGGAACGTTCCAAAGCACGATACAATACCAGTAACCGACGGTTAACGTACTCCATAGGTGATTTAGCCTGGCTGTGGCGTCGAGTTCGGCGCCGCGGCCTACATCAAAACCTCTTGGCCCACTATGACGGCCCGTATGTGGTTGTCAAATGCATCAGTGGTTTAATGTATGCAATACCCCGCTTGACAGCATCAGGTCGTCCGTCTGCCAAAACCAAACTATGTCATGTTGCCCACTTGAAGCCGTGTCAGCCTCGCACGACTCACGAACACGCCCACAGGGCTTCATCTGAGTAGGGGGAAATGTCACGCTACTGACGACGATGAAGGATTGTGATGGTGTGGCAGAAAAGGAGGAAGAAGCGTTGATTTTCTAGTCGCTAGTAGGCTTCATCTTGTCCCGCTGCCACAGCACTGTAAATAAACACCCCTTTCTTATTACACCGTAACAATATCCTAAATCACATGACATGCATATTAATTTTAAACCAGTGGTTTAAATCCAAAACAGAGCGAATAAGGAAAATTCAAGAATACTCTCATTTCGGACATCCCGCGGAATGGCTGCTTCCTTTTCGCTATGTCATCCGTCAATACAGATAATGAGCGCTTAGTCCTAAGCAGTTCAAACTTTTCGATATAGGTATCCCAGAAGGTCCAGGCTTATAAAACTGTGGCATGCTATCGTGGTCCCGGTGCAAAAAAGACGATAGTCTCAGCAAGCCTGCTTTAGCACGCGCAGTTCGTTCTACGTGGCAGCAGGACTGAATGCCGACAGTTCGCTCTCCCATTTCTGCCTGGCCCAGGGTCATGTCAAATACATGTGTGCAGACCCGACGACGAGTGTGTACATTGTTCATCTCCACAAAACGTTTTCGGTTGTCATGCATTCACAAATTTCTTCTAATTTATGAAACGAAAAGGAAACAAGGTAAAGCCTGGTTTATTTGTGATATTCTAAAAGCAGCTGACGAAAAAATAAAGCGAAATATCGAGGTACGTAAGATAGCAATTATAAAAGTAAGGAACCTACTGAAGAGGGTGCACACAATTTACAGTAACAAATTAAACGATTTTATTTCCCTTCAAAACGCCTGAAAACCTATCTTGGGAGAATATACCTTTGAAGCTATGTTAAGGCAACTAGCACAGCGAATCCGCATCAGTATCTTGTTGTTCTGAGGTCAATGTGACAACGCATGCGCTCAAGCTCGCTGCTCTTGACTTCTTCCCCAACATGCAGGGGTTTTTCAGATAAATCTCACATTATGCTCTAATTTATACAGTTGTGAGCAGGGTCAAGTGATCAATTGAAACTTCAGTCACCTTTTCCAGCCATTTCCGATTATTGCGCAGTATGAGAGATGCATATTAACATTGTGAAAATAAACTGGCGAAAAATAAGGAAAAAATCTACTGCCCTTCAAATAAAGTTATCTGCTTTCGCAATACTATATGCAGTAAAATCAAATGCCTAGAGATCACACTGACCAGCGATATGAAACGGAATACACACGCCTGCAACATATATAGCGGCGTGTTTGAACAGCCTGCGGTCTCTTTGTCGCCGCTAGTAATGCCTCCAAGACCCGTAAAATGAGCTGCGTACAAATAATTAGTCTACTTGTGCTAACCGAATATAACATGCAGCCCGCATCTATCCCACCAAATCGCAAAAATCAGTATAAAGCACTGCGATTCCTGTATACGAAGAATTCACATCTGGAAAGCATAAAAGCCATGTGCATCGGTGCAAAATTTCTCATAAGCTTTTTTCCTCCAAAACGGCTGCTTTGAGTGTCCTTTTCAATCCAGCTTTGTCACAACGTATTATCTGCACACCAGGAAAATACTTGACAACATCCACCGTCACCCAGGCTGAAGTCACCATAATAAATTAACTGGGCCATTCTGCGTGCGATATGAGGCATTTAAATACTTATGCATCCCGAATACAATGAAAATTACGGACGCGTTAGGAAGTGAAACTTTTACCGCTACAAACCCTTATGTACCTTACATTAAGTGAAACGTTCTTTTGCTGAAGTATGTGATCCTTCTTGGCTCAGGTCAGTGAGGTTTCTTGACTCTCCTGGCTATTTAAAGTTACATTGTGTTCTTTTTATTCTTCTTTTTGTTCATGATGTGTATGGTACACATGATAAAAAACATTCCTTTATTAGACCTAAGGGGGGTTACAGCATTAAAAATGATAAAAATATGAAATGGACCATACACCTGCTTTTTTGTATTTGCAGTGGATCCAGTAAATGAACGCCTCTGTTTGTACAAATATCACAGATTCTAGACCTGTTCAGGAAGAGCCTCTCACTATATTCAAATGACACGAGCACGAGCGGCGAGTATTATTCGGCAACCATCTGTAAACAATTTATTGCTTCCGACACTAGTTGCATACTTTAAAGTTCAGTTCTTGGCTTTAGGCGCTAGAGCATTGTTTTCACCACTCAGTAGAGAGTGAGACACGATTACTTAGCAACGGCGTTGATAATATGCTAGGATCTTTAGTTTTCGGATAGTTCTTCAGTGGTGTAACAGCAATCTTTTTCCTAGAAATCACTACTGATATTTGAATTGATGTGGTCCTCAGGGGAAGTAGGTTGTAATATTGCCACAAACGTCCAAGCGAACTGTACTTCCACATCTGACATAACGTTAACAGATCGCACGACCGTTTATAGAAAGTTATGTTCCAAACTTTCATTGCAGCAGTGGTTGCGGTCATCGAATCTACCGCTAAGCATCTTTTACTGTTCACCCAGGTTTCCAAGCCCCTGCACGTCCCAAGTACCTGTACTTCATTCAGTGTTCCTGCAAGTTGGTCTGCGCCCCGCCACGTGTCAACGAGTGCGTACTGAATAGTCATCTTCGAGACGTCACCTTCCGGAATTGTGCCTTCGCTGAAGCGCCTGCGCGAACTTCCTGCTTGCAGCCTTAAAAGCCATCGCCTCTTGTACCCCAGCTTCATTGCAGCAGTGGTTGCGGTCATCGAATCTACCGCTAAGCATCTTTTACTGTTCACCCAGGTTTCCAAGCCCCTGCACGTCCCAAGTACCTGTACTTCATTCAGTGTTCCTGCAAGTTGGTCTGCGCCCCGCCACGTGCCAACGAGCGCGTACTGAATAGTCATCTTCGAGACGTCACCTTCCGGAATTGTGCCTTCGCTGAAGCGCCTGCGCGAACTTCCTGCTTGCAGCCTTAAAAGCCATCGCCTCTTTACCCCAGCTTCATTGCAGCAGTGGTTGCGGTCATCGAATCTACCGCTAAGCATCTTTTACTGTTCACCCAGGTTGGTGCCTTTACTCTCTTGTTCTTTAGTCAACCTAGACTTGCAACCACTGCTGCTGCTAACTCTGTTTGCGTCGCTGTGTACTTTATGCACCTTTTTCACGATGCCAACCAATGCCGAACTAGCAAAAAAAAAATAGAGAACTTGGAAGCTATTTTTGAGGCCAGGATGAGTGAACTAGTTAATCAACTGGTTGCAAAGGTAACTATTAAACTTCAGGAATCTGGAGTTGACATGAGTGGATTGAATAAGGAAGTTTCTAACATGGAAAAGTTTCTGAACTTTTTCTACCATATCATTCAAGAGCGCGAGGCTAGAATCCATGTGCTAACTTTTTATCAGCTACTCAACACCAGTTCTCCGTTATCTGCGTCAGCGAGACTTGGCTGTCCGAAACTGATAAAGAACTATACTCGTTACCTTCTTACAGCGCAGAATACTGCCATCGTAACGACAACGCTCATGGTGGCACAGCAATCTTTATTTCCTCTAGCTATCATTATCGCCGCCGACTTGATCTAGCTCTTGCAGTGATAAACTGTGAATCTGTATGGATTGAACTGGATGAATCTTTCTTTTCACGAGATAAAAAAAATTTAATCATTGGTTGCGTATACCGATCACCCTCATCTCCTGTCAAAGATTTCTGTTCAGCTTTACACTCAGTCTTAAGCGCGTTATCTATGGAACGCAAAAATGTAATTATAATGGGTGACATCAACATTAACACATTAGACCCCAACTGCCCTTCACATAAAGATTACTTGGATGTTTTAAACATTCATGGTTTTGAAAATCTTATTACCATTCCGACACGCGTTTCGGCGAGTGGTTCAAGCTCACTTATAGATCACGCCTTATCCAACCTAATAACCGCCCCCGACGCAGGTGTCATAGAGGCTGATTTAACTGATCACTGCCCTATTTTCATTCAGCTGGATAACTATGTTAACCAGGCTAGGCATACACTCCGCATTAAAAAAACACTGAGTGCTGCATTATTCCTTGAACGGATTGCCAGTGTTGACTGGTCAGTAATCAAGGCCATTGAAGACGCTGATAATGCATTTAACCAGTTCTTTCTTAATATCTCTAATGCTGTTAATCAAAGCTCCACTGTATCTACGCGCAATAAAAAATATTCAGCTCCGATTAATCCCTGGATGTCTTCCAGCCTATTAAACAGTTTAAGGAAAAAAGATAACCTCTACAAAAAGAGCAAAAAACAACCATTCAACTTGAGACTTCTAGCACGCTATAAGAATTATTCTAATATATTAAGCATGCTCCTCACAACAGCTAAGAAAAAATACTATGAAAGAGAGTTAAATCTAGCCGGAAATGACGTTAACAAGAAGTGGAAAATTATTAAAGCATTCCTAAATACAACCACCACAAAAGTTCCCATATCTGCAATTTCTTCAGGCGAGAAAACATTTAGCAACCCGATAGACATTGCTGAAGCGTTTAGTGACTCATTTGATTTACCATCAGGTAATTCTAACATTGCTACAAGTTATACATTATAACGATCTCCCCATAGCATTTTCCTTTTTCCTGTGTCACCTGACGAGATCTGCAAAATAATACACAATCTGAAGGACACCAGTCCAGGTCTGGATAATATACATTCTTCTCACATAAAGATGATTGCTCATCTCATTTGCGATGTCCTCGCTCACATTATTAACCTGGTGTTCAAATCCGGAATTTTTCCTACTGAGCTGAAAAAGACTAAGCTCATTCCTATCTTCAAAAAGGGAGATAAGCATAACATTTCAAATTACCGCCCTATAGCTATTCTGTCATTTTTCAGTAAAATCATCGAAAAAGCCATTGTTGTCCGACTAAATAGCTATTTATCGAAATTTGACATTCTCTCGCCTAACCAATTTGGTTTTAGATTAGGATTCTCTACTGAATTAGCTGTGATCGCTCTCACTGATCAAATTAAATCCGTCATTGATGCGGGTAACATCGCTGGTGCATTATTCATCGATCTCTCCAAAGCATTTGATTTCCTTAACCATACTATTTTATTCAATAAGCTTGACGCTATCGGAATAACTGGGCCTGCCCTTACTCTAATCAAAAGCTATTTATTCGAAAGAAAACAAGCGGTATTCATATCGGAGACATATTCAAAATACAAGACCACAAACATTGGAGTTCCGCAAGGTTCACGTCTTGGTCCTCTCTTATTTTTATTGTACATTAATGACCTCCCTGTGCGCCTTAATAATTCTAACTGTTTTCTTTATGCAGATGACACCACCATCTTAACATCGGGTTCACACATAAACACTGTGGTTGAAAAACTGAATGCTGATGCAGACACTGTATTAAGCTGGTGCCGGGATAATATGCTGTCCATTAATGCATCCAAATCTAGTTTTATAGTTTTCAGCTCATCTCATAAAATTATCTGCGAAACCCCGTTTGTTAACATCGGCTCTAATTCTATCTTTGCTTCTGATCATGTGTCATTTTTAGGTGTGGAACTTGATAAACATCTAAAATTTCGGACTCACATCACATCGATTTCTCGTAAAATGGCTTATGGCATTAGAGTGCTAATTAAAGTTCGGCCGTATTTTGATATTCCCACGCTCATTTCTCTATATTACTCGTTCATCCACACTCACATTCAGTACTGCATTTCATCTTGGGGAACCCTTCGCACTTATCTTCCCTGCAAATTATCCAAAATCAAGCTATACGCATTATTACTTGCAGTCACCGCTTAGAAAATGCCCTTCGTTTGCTCCAATCACACAATATTCTTTCTGTAAAGAAAATAATCGACTACAGTTTATGTATCCTAATGTACAAATCTGTTAGAGAGCTACTTCCATTCTCACTAACCACCAATGATCAAATTCCGCGTCGTACGGACACACGTTTCGCCATCAACAACAACTTCTTGCTGCCTAAACCAAACACTAATTATGGGAAACAATCAGTCCGATTCTCTGCTACCACTCTTTGGAATTCATTACCTACAACTATCAAACAATCATTAACTATTTTTGCCTTTAAATCCGCTCTTCGTCAGTTTTTGTTATCACACTTATCGTAATTTTCAAGGTAATCTGTTCATGTTTTATCCTTTATATCTTTTTTATGAATTGTTTCCTATGTTTTCTTTATGTGATTAGGTGTTTATTCTTTGTTATTACATCAATAGTGTCTGTATTAATTCATGTTTCATTCGCCCCAACCCACCGATGCGAAATATTGTATAATTTCTGCAACTGCTCAATATGTATTTCTTTTCAATAATCATCATAGGAGGTCCCGTTCCGCAGTCCTTGACTTTGGGACCTCCTTCTGTATTCATGTTTTGTTAACCTTTGAAATACAATAAACTTCAAACTTCAACTTCAACTTCAAACTTCAAACATAGCCTACAGCTGCAGCATAAAGTAGATGCGCATTTTGTTTAGCCAACGAGATCTGAGAAGCAGGTCTGTCTGCTGCTCATAAAGGAGAAACAGGAAAAACCTGAGTTTGATGAACTCTTCAAAGGTTATTTGCTCGGAGTAAGGCAGCTAGCGAGTGACGCCTTAAACATTAGTGTAAAATTCGTTCTTAACACTGTATTTCCGGTAAACGATGAGCCGGCCGGTTAAAGGGCTGAACGATTCATTCATTCATCGAACACTCAAGATATGAGAAAATAAAATGTAGTTTATAATATTGTTACGGGGGGTAGTTCAGCTTGAGGTTGCAGAGAGCGGAGGCGGGAGACAAGGCTTTCACACAACAGGCGACAACAGGAGACAGAAACACAGGACACAACACAACAGGAGACAGAAATACTAAACTGCCACAGGGGGCGGAGATTCAAATACCCACCACCCCACACATCATTAACACAGCACGAGGCGGTCTGCTGGCGGAGACTGCAAGCAGGGACTTTCCATAATATATACATACTACACAAGATGTTCCCTACACAATACAGGAACACATGTGCGTGGTGCGGGGCAATCCCCCACACTATAGCACATCACATGGGAATGCGAACGAAACAGAGCCTTCCCCAAACTAAATAACCTGAGTGCGGAACAATGGGAGGATCTGCTGACCAGCAGCGAGGCTCACGGCCCAAAGGGCACTGGTGCGGCACGCCTGCGAAGCAGCAAGACTCAGCGGTGCCCTGGAATAGGGGCGCCGACCTTGTGAAGAGGCCGAAGATATGAAGACATCGGCCCGCCGCTAAAACCAGAAATTTTTAGAGCAATAAATGTTTTTTTCTCTCTCTCTCTTCACACAACAGGCCTTTCTTGCAGGCACGAGCCGTCACTGCTCGAACGTCGTGGTCGTCTCCGCCAAAAACTATTGAGATTCTGCCTTTTCCTTCTTATGCGCATATCAGCGTATGCATCGCCTAACGTAACACTACCCCGCCGGCTGAAAAGCACCGTCCCGGTGCGTACTAGCGTTCAAACCAGGGTCTTTGTAGTACGGCTTTAGGAGTGCAACAGGAACCGTTTCGGTGCGTGGTGTAGAGGTATGGCGTACGAGATGCAAAGGCGCAATTTTGTATGTCACTGGAATCACTTGTCGTAAAATACGATAAGGTCCTGTATAACGGGGCAAACGTTTTTCCGAGAGGTCAACGCGGCGAGCTGGGGTCCAAAGCAGCACCAGAGACACGAAAGAATAATGGGGGTTGCGATGACAGAAATCCTAGCGACGTTTCTGGGAGTGCTAGGAGGCTGCAAGTCGGTTGCGAGCAACAACGTGGGCAGCATCAGCTCCGGTTATGGAGTCACGAGCATATGAGCTGGTAGTGGCGACAGACGGGAGCAGGCTGTCAAAAAGAAGCAGCTGTTCACGGCCGTATCAAAGATAGAAGGGGCAGTAGCCGGTAGCGTCGTGACACGACGAATTGTATGCAAATGTCACAAATGGCAGCGTTATGTCCCAGTTGCAGTGATCATCAGAAACATACATTGACAGCATGTCAGGCAATGTCCAGTTAAGGCGTTCGGTAAACCCGTTCATCTGTGGATGGTAGGCAGTTGTGAAAGAATGACGAACGTTGCACAGCCGTAGGATCTCGTCGACTATACGCGCAAGAAAGCAACAGGCCACGGTCAGTGAGCAGTTGGCGGGGAGCTCCATGGCCGAGTATAACGTCGTTTAGGAGGAAAGCAGCGAAATCAGTTGCACAACAGGTTGGTATTCCTCGTGTGACCGCGTAGCGTGTGGTGTAATCAGTGGCCGCCGCAATCCATTTGTTGCCCAATGCGGACAGTGCAAAAAACCCTAAAAGATGCAGACCCACTTGAGAAAATGGGTCTGTGGGGATGTCGATCGGTTTTAGAAGTCCAGCTGGTAAAACTGATGGCTTTTTGCGGCGTTGACAGCGGTCACAAGCAGCTACGTAGCGGTGGACTGCGCGGTATAGACCTGGCCAAAAGAATCGACGGCGCACACTGTCGGATGTGCGAGAGACGTCTAGATGACACGCTGTGGGAATGTCGTGAAGCTGTTCAAGGATGGCTGTGCGTAGGTGCTGAGTGGCTACTAGTAGAAGGTCGGGGCCATCAGGTCGCATATTGTGCCGGTATATGGTGCCGTCGTGGAGCACAAACAAACAAACGAAGGGAAGGGCCATGGCGATCGGCGCTGAAGCGAATGATAATTTCGCGAAGCTGAGGGTCCTTGGCATTGCTCACGGCGAATGTTGGAAAAGTCAGAAATAGAGAGCACGTAAGCATAATTGTCACATTCAGGTTGGCTTAGTGGGTCGACTGGATGACGGGACAGGCAATCGGAATCTCGATGCAACTGGCCAGACTTATAGACCACTCAAAATTGTACTCCTGAAGGCGCAAGACCCAACGTCCAAGGCGCCCAGTGGGGTCTGAGTGTAGAAAGCGAACGCAATGCGCGGTGGTCAGTGACTACTGTGAATGGCCGCCCATACAAGTAAGGGCGGAACTTCGTAATGACCCAAACTAGGGCTGAGCACTCACTTTCAGTTATGGAATAATTTTGTTCGGCCGCAGGGAGGAGTCGGCTGGCATAAGCGATGACGCAAGGGGAACCGAGCTGACGTTGTGCTAGAACGGCACCAATTCATTCCCACTTGCGTCGGTGCGTAGTTCTCTGGGCGCTGACGAATTGAAGTGAGCCAACACTGGCGGACCGGTGAGGTGGCCAATAAGAGCGGCGAAGCGGCCGATTGTTCGTGGCCCCAGGAAAAGGATACCTCTTTTTTCAGAAGCTGTGGAAGTGGACGGGCGAATTCCGCGAAGTTTGGTACAAATCGCGGGAATTATGAGCAAAGTCCGAGGAAGCTACGCACGTCGCTGCGAGAGTTTGGTATAGGAAAACCACCTACAGCGCGATTTTTGTCGGGGTCCGGCTGGATGCCATGAGTGTTGATCAAAATGTCCCAGGACATTGAGTTCCCGGCAACCATAGCTACACTTCTTGGAGTTCAACTGAAGGCCAGCTCTTCGGAAGACGTCACTAACCGAAACACGATGGAGGTGGCCCTCAAAGCCTGATGAAAATACGATGACATCATCGAGGTATCACAGACATGTGGTCCATTTGAACCCGCGTATTAAGGAGTCCACCATACTCTCTAAGGTCGCAGGGGCATTTAATAAGACGAAAGGCATCACATTAAATTGATAGAGGTCATTCGGGGTGACAAAAGGCGTCTTTTCACGATCTCTTTCGTCAACAGAGATCTGCCAATATCCAGAACAGAGGTCGATGAAAGAGAAGTATTTGCACCATGCAGGCAGTCGATGGCGTCATCGATCCTTCGAAGAGGGTACACGTCTTTCTTATCTTGTTTAGGTCGATATTGTCGACCATAAATCCTGACTGCTAATTGGAGGGTCAAATTCTAAAGTTAAAGCTCAGCTACTTTGGTCATCTGATGAGAAGAGAGGAGTTGCTGGAAAAAGATTTGATGTTGGGAAAGGCTGAGGGTCGCTGGAGAAGGGATAGGCAGGGAACGCGATGGTTAGATGGCATCCTCGAGACGCTGCCGATGAAGTTATCTGATGTTAGGAAGGTATTGAGAGACCAGAAAGCGTGGCGTGACATGGTCCATAGGGTCACGAAGAGTCGGACACGACTGAACGACTAAACTGAACTGAACTGAATCTACGCAAAACATCCAGCGGTTGTCTTTTTTTAACGAGTACTACAGGAGACGCCCAGGGGCTGCTCGACGGCTCATTAATGCTGCTGGCCAACATTTTCTTCACTTCTTCCTGAATGATCCGGCGTTCGGAAAGAGCAACTGTGCAAGGCTGTCGGTGAATATGGCGGGCATCTCCAGTATCGATGCGATGTGTGACGACGGACGTTTGGCCCAGATCCGTGACCGAAATCAAAATGTCGCTGTATGACCGCAAAAGGCCGGCAAGGGCATTGGCATATTCGGGACGCAGGTCAGAGGCAACCATTGCTGAGATGCGGTCCTCCGGACTATGTGACAGGACTGGTTGAGCAGGTACCTCAGCGTGACGGTCGGACAGCACTGCTGATATGTAAAGCTGGACAAAGGTGACCGCTCGGCAAGAAAACTTCCCTCCGGGAGAACTTGCGAAGACATGCTGAAGTTGAGTACGGGAATGTAGGTGAGGTTATTCGCGACGTGTACAATGTTATGAGGTAGGACGATGTTGCGCTGTAGAGGAACGTCGGTGATGGGGTTGACAACGTAGTCGCCGTCAGAAAGGGAAGGAAAAGGTGACATGGACACGTATACTGCTGTCTCCCGGGAGGTGGGCGAGTAAATGTACTGGAGCGGAGGCGAGGCTGGGAATGGACAGAACTAGGGTCGTGAACACAATGGGGCAGGGCAAGGCGCAGACGTCCGGAGGAACAGTCAATAAGACCGAAATGGGATATTAAACAGTCTAGGCCTAAAACTTCGTCTTGAGGACTGCCATGGCGGACTGCCTTAACCTCACCCACAACCAAGTATATCGTTGCAGCCACGGCACTCATTGCCTCGCTACTGGTTATACATAGAATAACCAGGTAGCACCCCGCAATAAACCATAGCTGAATCTATACCGTGGCTACAGTTATCACTGCATAACCATACGCATAACCACAAGCACCACAATCAGCTACACCATCAGCTGAACCTAGGCGTAGCCATAGCTATTGCTTTTGCAATTACCAGGCTTAACCAAGCTAAGCCACTGTTATTTCTTTTTATTACCACTATACAATGTGTTCATTCCCTATGTTCTGACTACCGTGTGATTGCATAATGCTCGTCTATGTGTTTCATCTTTGCTTTCCCCGTGTCCTCGAGTAAACTTGTTTCGTTATTACGGGCACGAACTGTCGGCACTAAGGTGGATGCTTGGGCGAGCACCCGTGTGTGCTTTGTGTCCCCTTCTATCGTCCGCGTCCATTAAGCTGTATCAAGGACTGTCGGCACTGCTCCTGCATGATACGTGATGCCACAAAGTCTCTTATGCGGGCCAATGCCTTGAATAATGACAGGGAAATCATATTGCCACCTGGTGTCTCCATGTTCTTGCTACACCTGGAAGAAGAGGACACTGAAGTTGACTCTCGAGTGCTGTGTGCCGAACTTCGCCTGCTGGTACAGCTTCGTCCCGGCGTATTAGTCAAGTCTAGCCCTGTTGTCCGTGACATATTTTGGTGGAGGTGCTGGGTATCGATCCCAGTATATGTCCCGCACTCCTCCGCATACCCAGGATTCAGGCCCTGTGCCAATCGACACTCCTGTTCACCGCGCTAGCCGGAGGAACCTAGGCCTACCACCTGAGCACGGGCCGTTGGAATTCACCACCGCAGCCGCCCCTCGACCTGTCATGCAAACTCCAACGTACTACACTCTACAGAGCCCACGACTGCCTAAGGCTTTCCACGGCTGTCAGACGGAAGACGTCGAAGACTGGCTCACCCAGTTTGAACGGGTCGCAGCATTTAATCAGTGGGACGACGCCGCAAAGCTCAGGAACGTCTTCTTTAGCCTGGAAGATGGCGCTCGTACTTGGTACGAGAATCGTGAAGGCGTGCTAACATCGTGGCGCGAGTTCTGCCGCTGCATCCTGGACACCTACACCAGCCCGGATCGCCGAGAACGAGCGGAAAGAGCTTTACGCTCTCGAATACAGATGCCGAACGAGACCATAACCATGTACGTGGAGGACATGACTAGGTTGTTCCGACGATCTGACCCGGCCATGCCCGAAGAGAAAAAGGTGCGCCATCTCATGCACGGCGTTAAGGAACAACTGTTCGCTGGGCTCGTGCGCAACCCGCCGAGCACAGTTGCCGAGTTTGTTTCGGAAGCAATCACGATGGAAAGGATGCTCCAGCAGCGGTCTGCGACCTACGACAGGCCGGTACTCGCCGCTTCGCTCACTGACCCGCCTTCGGCCTTCGGGGCTAGTCCGGATCTTCTTCGCGACATCATCCGCTCCATTTTGCGCGAAGAGCTCCAGAAGCTTTTCGGTGCTCCCCAGCCGACGGTCAGCTCTGTCGCTAGTATTGTACGAGAGGAACTCCAGCAAGCACTTCGGCCTTCGGTACCAGCTGCTAACCCGCCATCCTTTTCCACCGAGGCCTGTCGGCCAACGTATGCGGAAATCTTGCGACGTCCCCCGACTGATTCCACGCAATTTCTGCCACCCGACCAAGGCTCACTTTATTCAGCCCACCCCGAGCCGTACATCGACAACCGCCGACCACCCCAGCGAAAGGCAGACCTGTGGCGTGCCCCAAATCGGCAGCGCCTGTGCTTCCACTGCGGAGAAGCTGGTCACCTGTATCGACAGTGCCCATATCGACAACTGGGACTGAAGGGTTTCCCCATCGACATGCGTAACCCTCCTTTAGGCCAACGACCCCGGGATATTGAGGACTACGTAGCCCAGCAGCGCATGGCGCCAACTTTTAGACGACAGTCACGATCTCCGTCTCCACACCGACTATCCTCGCAGCCCAGCTCATCCGGGATGGCGCAGCGACGGCCGCCAAGTCCGAGCCGGGAAAACTAAAGACAGCGACCTCAGGGGGCGAGGCCGCTTCAAATCGACGCGACGAAGACCCCCCGACAACGCGACCTGTGAGTGACCGCGACTTGACGGCCCCGACGACAGTTCGTACACGTGAAGACAGACTCTCGCTGGATATACCCGTGCTCCTCGACGGCTATAAGGTTAGCGCATTGGTAGACACTGGTGCTGATTTTTCGATTTTAAGCGGGAAGCTAGCGGCGCTTCTAAAAAAAGTGATGACGCCATGGTCTGGCACGCAGATTCGAACCGCTGGCGGGCATGTCGTAACTCCGAGCGGTCAGTGCACGGCGAGACTCCAAATTTGCAACTCCACGTTTGTTGTAAGTTGCCTTGTAATACCTGACTGCTCCCGTGACTGTATCCTTGGTGTCGATTTTCTTCGGGAGTATGGGGCCATTATCGATCTCCGGAAGCGTACCGTGACCTTTTCAACTGAGAAAGCGGATGATACTGACACCGCAGACCGCCAAAGCCACGCCCCTCTTCGAATTACCGCCGAGAGCGTTTCTATTCCGCCACGTTCCAGTGTTTTTGTGACCGTTAACTGCGATGAACTGCGTGACGGAACAGCGGTCGCTGAGGGCAACCAGTCCCTTTTGCTCACCCACGGCATCACCTCGGCGCGGAGTCTCATCCATCTCCGTAACGGCCAATCTGAGCTCCTGGTGACTAACTTCACGAACGAGCCCCGCCATCTTTTCCGCGCTACCGCTATCGCATTCGCCGACGCCTTAGCGGACGTTTCTGAATGTTTTACGTTCGGAGAAGTTGAAAATGTGCCCCCA
This sequence comes from Amblyomma maculatum, assembly GCF_055883805.1. Lineage (NCBI taxonomy): Eukaryota > Metazoa > Arthropoda > Arachnida > Ixodida > Ixodidae > Amblyomma > Amblyomma maculatum. Next base: position 83,083,440 of record NC_139348.1, on the reverse strand, counting down.
TCCCTTGATCGTCTGGATATTAGTGCAGATCTCTCGGAAACACAGCAGCACGACCTACGTTCTCTCCTTTTAAAATACAGTGCTTGTTTCGCGACATCATCGAAAATTCGGCAGACGCCTCTTGTGAAGCACCGTATAATTACTCCCGACGATGCCCGCCCTATACGCCAGCAGCCGTACCGCATCTCAACGACGGAACGTGAAGCGATTCACACACAGGTTCAGGAGATGCTTCGTGATGGTGTCATCCAGCCCTCCAACAGTCCGTGGTCGTCCCCTGTCGTGCTTGTGAAAAAAAAGGATGGCACCCTTCGCTTCTGTGTTGACTATCGAAAGTTGAACGACATCACTAAAAAAGACGTCTACCCGCTGCCCCGTATCGACGATTCGCTCGACAAGCTTCGTCGCGCCCAGTACTTCTCCTCCATTGACTTGAAGAGCGGGTACTGGCAGATTGAGGTTGATGAGCGGGACCGTGAAAAAACAGCTTTTGTTACCCCAGACGGACTGTATGAGTTTAAAGTGCTGCCATTTGGCCTATGTTCAGCGCCGGCTACTTTTCAGCGCATGATGGACACCGTTCTCGCTGGCCTCAAATGGCAAATCTGTTTAGTTTATCTCGACGACGTTGTCGTGTTCTCTGAAACCTTTGGAGAACACCTTGAACGCCTTCGAGCAGTATTAGATGCCCTCCGGTCAGCTGACTTGACGCTCAAGCCCGAAAAGTGCCACTTTGGCTACAAAGAGTTGAAGTTTCTTGGTCATCTTGTGAGTGCCGCAGGCGTTAGGCCAGACCCCGACAAAACTGCCGCTGTCGCAAAATTTCCCGTTCCTACCACGAAGAAGAGTTTAAAACGTTTCCTGGGTTTGTGTGCGTACTACCGCCGCTTCATCGCCGACTTTTCCAAGGTAGCCGCACCCCTGACCCGCCTCACACGGGATGATACACAGTTCGTGTGGGCCGCCGAGCAACAGGAGGCTTTTGCGGAGCTACGCAGACGACTGCAAACTACTCCTGTTCTTGCGCACTTTGATGAAGACGCTACCACCGAAATCCACACCGACGCCAGCAACATCGGCCTTGGCGCTGTACTCGTACAACACCAAGCTGGCGTGGAAAGGGTCATTGCGTATGCCAGCCGCACGCTCTCCCGCGCTGAAACAAATTATTCCACTACTGAAAAGGAATGCCTCGCAGTTGTGTGGGCAACTATGAAATTTAGGCCTTACCTCTATGGACGCGCGTTTAAAGTCGTTACTGACCACCATTCTCTGTGCTGGCTGGCCAATCTCCGTGATCCATCAGGGCGCCTAGCACGATGGAGCCTTCGCCTTCAAGAATTTGATTACTCCATTGTGTACAAATCTGGTCAGAAGCACGAAGATGCTGACGCGCTGTCGCGGGCACCCGTTGGATTTGTCGATAACGCCACGGATGACAGAAGTTTTCTTGGACTACTGAATGCCTCAGATATAATGACCCGACAGCGAGCTGACCCAGACCTTCGACCTGTCATTGACCATCTGGAGGGTCGCGCTGCTGACGTCCCCCACCAGTTTGGAAGGCACCTTTCTGCATTCTGTCTTCGGAATGGCGTTTTATTCAAGAAAAACTCCAGCACTGTTGATCGAGCGCACCTCCTTGTCGTGCCGGCCGACCTTCGCGACGACATCCTTTTTGCTTGCCACGATGAGCCCACCTCCGGCCACTTAGGCTTTGCACGCACACTCGCTCGAGTTCGTCAAGCCTATTATTGGCCTAAACTTTCTGACGCCGTCCATCGCTACGTCAGAGGCTGCCGCGAGTGTCAACGTCGGAAGGTACCACCTCTCAAACCCGCGGGTTTGCTCCAACCTATTATTCCACCTCGGACGCCGTTTGACCAAGTCGGCATCGACCTACTGGGCCCATTTCCGCTGTCATCGACGGGTAACAAATGGATTATAGTCGCGACCGACTATCTCACACGTTATGCGGAAACCAAGGCAGTGCAGCGGGGCACATCAATTGAGATCGCTCAATTCTTCATGCAGCAAATCGTGTTGCGTCATGGCGCACCGTCCCTAGTCGTAACCGATCGAGGCACCGCCTTTACGGCACAGCTCATGCACGACGTGCTCGAGCTTAGTCATACCAGCCACCGAAAAACTACTGCATATCACCCGCAGACGAATGGCCTCACGGAGAGACTCAACAAAACCATCGCCGACATGATCGCAATGTACATAGACTCGCAGCACAAAAACTGGGATGAAATTCTCCCCTACATCACTTATGCCTACAACACGGCCACCCAAGAGACGACGCGTTTTACACCATTTCGCCTAGTCTACGGACGTGACGTTCAGACGATGTTGGATTCTATGCTTCCGAGCTGCACAGATGATCATCCACTCATGCCAGACGCCGAACAGTTTGCTCAGCGCGCTGAGGAAGCACGTCAACTTGCCCGAATTCACATTCAGAAACAGCAGGGCACGGATGCACGCCGCTACAACCTCCGTCATCGACACGTCGCCTACCATCCCGGAGAGAAAGTTTGGGTATGGACCCCGGTGCGTCGGCCCGGATTGTGTGATAAACTGATTTCCCGTTACTTCGGACCTTACGAAGTTCTGCGCCGAGTCACGGAAGTAACATACGAAGTTCTCCCAGTGGGTACTGTGCAGCCCTCGCGTCGGCAACCACGCTCCGAGGTCGTGCACGTCGTCCGCATGAAGCCCTATTTCACGCGGTAGTGCGCTATGCACTTGTTTCGTTGTCGCGTAGGACACCTTACCTCGCACTCCGTCCCTTATTTCTCTTTTTTTAAGAGGGGGAGTAATGCCACCTGGTGTCTCCATGTTCTTGCTACACCTGGAAGAAGAGGACACTGAAGTTGACTCTCGAGTGCTGTGTGCCGAACTTCGCCTGCTGGTACAGCTTCGTCCCGGCGTATTAGTCAAGTCTAGCCCTGTTGTCCGTGACAATATAGTATATCCTTACGCGGTTCTTGCAGTTGCGTTGAAGGGTTTCGGCGTTGCTAGCATGGCCTTCACTCGTAAAAGAGAGCACAGTGCTGTGCATGCAACGGAAGTAGTATCGGCTACAGTGGCTCCTTCACCGGTAGACATCTAAAGCGAGAATCTGTTTCTTGCAGCAAAAATGAGTTAACATTCATCGTGTATTTGGAATTCCTTCCTTGCACATGTAGTAACTTTTGCTGTGGTCAGTTTGGTTGCTGCTTCACGGCGACTGCTTGAATATCTCTTCTCCAATCATGGTGGCATCAAAACTGATGTCTGATTTGAAAGTCACCATGTACGGTTCACACCTACAATTTCTTTGCAGATTGTCGCATCGGCAGTGACATTGCATGCAGTCAAGCAGCTGCATTTTAAGTATTCCGGAAGTCTTATTCAGGATGTTCATAAAACAGACAGAGTCACGATAGATGCAATACCATTTGCCTATTTTGCAGCTTGCATACTTGAGTGAAAGGGCCGAAGGTGCTGCAGTTGCAAAAATTTTCCCCATAACCGAGGCCCTGCTGAGGTGAGTGCGATGGCCCCCAGCAACAATATTTGCGATTGTGCACGCGAACGGCATTCACCTTTGGCTCTTGATCACTGGTTGTGGAGTTCTGGCGTTTTTTTTTTGTTATTCCCGCTGCAAAACAGTGAAAATATAGGAAATAACGAGCAAAAAATAAGCGCTTCTTCGCTGATCAACCATCACGGTCGATGAATCTGTCGCACCAAAGTCGCATTATTGTGCTTGTTTTTTCAGCTCACTACACATATCGTCAACTGCCCAACCTGGCGTCTAGACGCTCGAGCTGAAGAGGGTGCTGCCTGTACGATTTCTCGTAGGAATGATATGACTCGTCAGCTTTGTCTACTGTACATTTCACTGGTTCTGAGTCGGTTTTCTGGAGCCTGAGCTGTAGGAAGTGTCACGGGCAATGTGCGTTGGCATGCTGACGAACCACATCAAGCAACGATGACTTACATGCAAATGTTGACCTATGGTTGTACTTAAAAGCCAGTTGATATATTGTGAATACTGCGCGCCATTCGTTCCACGCAGTCTGGAAAATTCCACCCTGTTCGAAGTGCGGTGGGGCTGAGTGAATACGTTAGCCATTCTTGCTGGTTTTAGGCATTGTGGGGATGATGTAGATAAGCTTCTGGAATCATGTTATAATATATGGGGTCGTTAAGCTGCATTCATATGTTTTAAGATATGGTGGGACGGAGCTGCGAGACACATACTACTATACGGGAGCGATCAGCTAAAAAACACTACCGAAATAGTTTTTCCTCTCACACTGCATCAGTGTAACCGGCTGATTTTTCGCAAAATAGAGAGTTCGACAGTTTTTTAAAGGGTTGACAAAATTATAGCCATTTCAAAGGCAAAAAATTAAAAAATGGCCGTCATGCACGTGCGTTGCGAGGCCAGCAATGTATCAAAGAGCTGATAGTGCACTAAGTGCTTCTCTGAACCGCGCAATTTTCTTGTTTGTTTTAAAATTGCTTACTAATGCTGTTTTTCACATTACAACACCTAGAAAGCATACCACCCCAAATTTAGTTTTGAAGCGCCAACGAAACGAAACGAAAAACGACTGGACGTTTAAGCATGGCTTGAACCTAGTGGTCGAGCGAAAGCCAATTTTTCTACGGACACCTGGATTTATTGTGCTGCCGTCACAACTATTGAACAAATCTTTTGTCCTAGCAACTCGCTTTTGTTGTTCGCCTCTTACAACTACGGAGTTATCTGTCTTTTTCTTCTTTTTCGTTCACTTATCGTTGAATTTATTCTTTCTTCTTTTTCTTCTTCTACTACTTCTTCTTGCTCCTCTTCTTGTGTTTCTTTTTCCTGTCTCTTCATCCCTTTTTTCTTTCTTCATCTTCTTTCTTTCTCAAACTCCTAGTCCAGCTGTCGGTCTACACTACGTGACAGTTGCAAGGCAACAGTCATGTGGCACGGTAACACGCCAACAGCTTGAGAACCTAGCGCAGTCTAGCTCTCGCAAAAAAAAGAACAGCGCACTGCCACCGGCGACGCCACTCCGGGCACGTCTGGATTTCTCAAGTGCTTTCTTGGTGAACTCGATGTGGTTTACACTTACCGCGTTTGTTTGTCGTTGATAGCTTTTTTTAGGATTGTCCTCGAAGTAAGAAATTGAATTTTTAGAACGGCAGTATTAGAGAGAGAATGTGACACATAAGTCGTGAAGGGAACTGAAAACTTTTGGCTGCATAGCAGTTTACGCGATATGGGCATGTGCAGGCGTTAGTGAGAGTTCTCGAGATTACATTGCGTAGAGCACATTAGGTGCAGCAAAGAAAGATAATCTTTATCGTAGCATATTAAAGCTACCCATTGTATTTCATGGATCCATAGTCAGAACCGCTACCCTTGGATTACAAGTATTCTCATATGGTTTGATTAAATAAGCCTTTATATCTCTGTCATGGCGTCTCGCATATCCCAGCAGCTGACGGCTGTATAGATAACCATTATCATGGGTGAGAGAATAGACGCAGAAATTATGGTGTCAGTGAATACAGGAAAAGGGCAGCACGTATTCGCTTAGGAAAGTCCGAAACTGCAGCCGCAAAGCCGGCCTATTACTGCTAGCAAGTGATGGGCTCTTTTATGGCAAGCGCGCTTACAAAGAATGTGTGTATCTCTGCTATCAAATGGGTCAGGGCATCGGCAACGCAACTCAGATAGAACCAACTACCGCGACAGGAAAGCTTGTGGTGGAGGCGTGCACGCCGTAAACGTGGCCTTGCAAGTGAGAAGTCTAGTTTTGTTTTAAAGGAGCATAAAAGCGGAGCGAGTTCCACAGAAACAACCTAGCAACCACGAAAAAGGAACGAAATGACTACAGAATGGCTGCCAATGTGTAATGTAAATATTTGAGATTTAAATCTCTGCTAACAGCAAGCCATTTTCCGGCTCATGTTCTGCGCTTTTAATTCAATGACAAAGTCGCAGGTGAATTTCAGCGTGCTCCATACGTGAAGAAATTTGTATAATTTTACATGCATAAATCTATACCGTCAAGTTCGCGGTTTTTAGTGTCATTGACGAAATACCGTTGTTAATCTATACACATTCGCCTCACGGTGAAAGCGCGTTGTCGTGATCCAAAAATATCAGCAAAAGTGTTTGGACCTACTTTACGCAATAAAACAATAAAGCAGGAAGATTTATCGACCTGTAACTTTGAAGACCTCATAATATTGCGCAGTTGGGTACGTGACTATAGTTGCGTGGTTTATATGCACTAACCAGGACACAGAATGTTTTGGCACCTTCGTTTACTTCATCTGGACACCCCGGTACAAGCATCTAAGAACCAGAGCTCACTTAACCCACACAGTCCTTTGTAAAATGGTGGAATTGAAAATTTTACGTAGATATCATTCAGGGATATATACGTAAAGGTACTGTGCAATAGAGGATTGATATTTCATAAAACAATTGTACAAGCAAATATTTTAAATAACACCTACAAATCCCAGGTGAATAAAATTTTGGTAATAACTGTGCATTGGAAATATCGTATTTGATACAGAAACTGAGGTTTAATGAATTAAATTATATACGGCAGTAAATATTAGCAACACTGATATGTAAAGTGCACACGAGTAGAAAAAATAAATGCGTCGTCTCTTCTCACATGTAGATGAATTTTAATCGAAATACTAGTTTTAACACAATTGAAAAGACTGCCAGTAGAGTACGTGTAAATGGTTTTAATGTACTCCTGCGGACAAAAGTAAACGGAGTACGCTATTTGCTTGAAATGATTTTCGCGCGTTGCCTAATTGAAACTGGCAGTCGTGGTATAAGCGAACCGGTAGTAGATGCTAGTGTCCTTTTGTTAGGAGAAATATTGTTTTCTTATCTTCAGTGTAAAAAGCGTGATTTTAATTTGAACAGAAAAACGTGCTTCGTTTACTAATGCCGCACCTACAGCCTTGCGATCTTGGTTGTGACGCAGGTGGTAACTTGTTGCCTGCAGAATAGTGAGTTCATGTGAAAGCAATAAAATAGTCATTTGAGAGGTAAGCACGTGCAGTATCCACCTGTGCCCTGGCCTTTTGATAAGGAATATTCGGTCGCAGCATTCGAGATTTTCGAGATTTCTGTGGCAGCATTCTTCTTGGACCTCATTACTCTGCTCATTTAAATGAAGGTGATGCCAGTGAAATTCAAAACCTTAGCAAAAGGCAGCGCCTCTTAACAGGATCTACTCAGCACTTCCCTATGTTGATTTTATTGTCTGAGGATGTGATAATGATCAGTTTTGCAAATGATTTTCGATAGGTCCACTATTAGAGCCTTGATATATGCCTAATTACTGAAGCCTCGCTTAGCAGTATGCAAACCATCAAGGGACATCTTTCTTAGCTGTTTAGTAGGACACTTTCTGCATATCTGTTAGTCTCACGGCATGAAGTCAGGAAATGACGGTTTTCGTTTTCAGAAAAATTACGCGTACTCGATATGCGTTCGAAGCGATGCCCAAACGAGTAATGAGAATAAAATGTCTCAAGCTGTACACTTTTGACGAGGCCTTTACCTAGCAGAATAAATAGATTATTCAATCGATCTGGTTCAAAGCACGAACAAGGGACGGTGTCAACAACACCACGGCATTCTGAGGGGTTGAGCAGGTTTTATATACGCGAAAGAATTTGAAAGATTTTTTGAATAGAATGTAGCGATGCTGACTTTGAAAGTGAGTACTAGGACGGACTATAGCAAAGTGATGTAACAAATTGAAGAATCGGGCATAACTGTGAAATTTATAAATTTACCTTTGTGGTTTACAAGTTATCTGCTAGAAACGATTGCAATTAACTGTTTCTTTTCGGGACATCACTTACCTGACGTCCTCAAATAATTGAAGAATTCTCATATTGCTCATGCATTAGATATATTAGCCCCAGAACAAACAATTAATTATGTTCTTTGGCATCAGGTCTCAGCAGAATTCACAATCCAATTTGTTTTATCAAACAATGAGCTTCGTTACGCATTTCTCAGAACATTGAATATATTATTTAAAATATTGCGGATATCCTCTCGACGAATAATTACCCTTATTTCCATTTCATTGTATTTGATAATAATATATCACAGCTCTGCTAAAAGACTGACGCAGTGGGACGCATATTTATCCTGTCTTCTGCAACAAAATGATGGAGCTGTATTTCGCAGGCACTGAGTTCAAAGTGGAAATTTCTGATTTATTACTAATGAATAATAATTTTATTGCTATGAAATATAGGCTGCGAGAAAAAACATTTCTCGATGTGCTCCAAAAAATTTTCAATTCGTTCCGCTGAAATAATATTAAAGGTCAGCATATAAGATACACGAGGAATAGAAAATGTTTCATGGGTGGAAGTAGGAACAGATATGGTCAGTGGGACGATACGCGTACATTCTGAATTTATATTCATAGGCATCATATGTACCGGGTTTGGCCACCTCACGAAAAATATATTGAAAACTGAAAGACTACGTATTTTCAATCTCATTGTGGCATTATTTTTTTCAGAATTTTAAATCCACTATTTTACACAATATTTTGCTAATCTTGGCGTTGCCATGACAATGAAATCTACTACACGTTTTTTTAAGTATTATTCTGATACCCGTACCAAGGTAGACGCAGCAGGATGCGCACATTGCCTCTGTATTTTGCCTTCTGCTTGCTGTATCTGTATTTCGGCTCCGCCTTACAAAGAAATACTTCAAAAGTATGCCAGACAACGCGTCAGTCACGTGAATACTTTTCATGAAATACCGCCATACATATAAATATCGTACATTCCTTAAACCGATGATCTTAAGAGAGCGTTACACTTATGCGGCCTTAATTGCTAGCTATGACGACCAATAAACTTACATTTGAAATAAGGAGCTTATCATCTAAAAGAAACGTACCTTCGTATTTAACCAAGCATGCAGCGATGGAACATTGGACCGGAGTCGGCATTTTTCTAATGCCTATAATCGCTTGACTATTCGGATTTTGCCTAATTGTTACTCTAAAAATCGTATAGTCATGGCACGCAGCGGGAGCCTATATGTGGTAGTTTTTACCACAAAATATAGGAGCACTTACGGTTCGTAAAGGTAGCAGATGTTCACTGCAAAGAAGACGTCCATTTGCGGTTATGATGAGGCGTTTTACCACAGCCTTTGCCAATGCTATTAAGTTAGCTCAATTTCGTAATTTCGAAGCGCACACCGACGCCACGTGTCATAGTAAGGTGACACACTGTACAGTCGTGAGCAGCCTTGTCTAGAGCGCGCCGACAGGGCTCTGTGGAGCAAGTCAGCGACATCTAACGTTAGGCTCTAGGTTTGAGCTATGCGTCCCGTGCGCATGCGCGGCAAATCGGAAGGATGCCTGCTCATCACTTCAACATCCAACCCCTGCCTTGCGAACACTTTTCTTGCCGCTAGGGTCGTATTGACTGCATTTGTGATCGGGTGCCTCGATGCGCGCCCGCTCTCCGCATCGAGGCACCATAATTTGTGAGGTTGTGACGGTCCCCAGAGCGTCGCGATGACGCCGTGTTTCTCGAGTGCAACGAGACGGCCAGGCAAGCAAGCGCGACTGATAGCGGAATAATGCGCGTTCCTGCATACGCACCACTCATCGTCGCTGTACCTCATCGTGGAAGAAATTAAGTTCCTATATCTATAGCGATGCAAAATGCTGTGTCCCTTATAGCTTATAACTCGGCCCAAAAATACGCCATCAAACGAGACGCCTGAAACGTGCGTGGTCGTAACCGTATACGGACAGGACGAAAACAAACACCTAACAGCCAACTAGGCCCAATTTTCGCACTATTTGCTATGGTGTTTGAAGCGCGCGAGTATCCGCTATCACTTGCAATTGCTTTTAAACCTAGCGATAACCCGATATCACATTCCACTTGCCTAGCCGCTTCGTGATTCGCGCGAAACACGTTGGTTTACAGACCGCTGTTACATATCATTAAGCGCGCACCTGGCGGCATGAAGCGCAAGCACTGGATGGAAATGTGGCCGGGAACCCACGAGCAGGCAATGCTTTATATTGGCCGCGCATGCGCATGGGACACATAACTCGAACTCAGAGCCTAACGTTAGATGGCGCTGACTTGCTCCGCGGAACACTGTCGGCGCGTTCTAGACAAGGCTGCTCACGACTGTACATGGCACTATAGCGGCGTCACGTATGTGCACGACACCATGAGCTTACCCAACCGGTAGTGTCGTGACGCTGGAACTAAGTCGACCCGACCTTCACTTGGTAGCGTGCACAGACTCCGGGTTGATGAAGGATTGAATCTTCGAAGTTGGTAAAATATATACAAGCAGGTTTAATGGCACTTTGAGAAAACTAATTTACATGAAAAAAGGGTATATCAGCAAAATGGCGAGCGTTAAGATTTCATAGCGAGAAGCGTCTGGTTGAGCCATTTACCCAGGGCTCAGAGCGCCATTTTGTGCTCTGCAACGTCCTTAAATCCCCTATCTCCAGCCCCTCTCTGAAGATGCTGACCAATCAGTTCCAGGGCACGCCCCTCAAATATCGGCAACCAATCGAACACACCACTGCACTGATGGTCTGATGCACTGACTGGTCCAGTATTGTTTCGTCGGGCCTGGTCACTTGCTGTCGGGTAGAGCTTGGGAACGGCGAGGAGGTAAATTTCGATTCTTCTGCAAAGATCCGCTATGTTGGTCCCGGCAAGTGGATTTCCCTCTCAGAAACCCAAGTGTACGTGCGCGCCACGAATACTGCTCCCAGCACTGTCCCCTTCCGGCAATTGCAACTCTTTCCTGCATTCACGGGAAATCCTCTAATGGCCGTAATCCTCATGCTCCTTTCTTCTCCTGTACGTCAGCGGACGTGTCACTCCGATCGTCTCCTTTGGACAATAGGCATTCCTCACTTGACAATAGCGTCTCTCGACCGGAAGGGTTAACAGTTGAACAAAAGCACTTCCGGCTATTTCTCACAGGGCACGCTTCTTTGTATTTTTCTTGACGTTCCCTTGACAGTGCCAACTTGGCAGTTGTAGGGCCACGACGAAGCAAAACATGCTCACACAAAAAGATTCATGTGAACACGCTCACTTAGATCCCTTGCACAAACAGCACATATCAATACCATGCCCACAGGCGCACAATAGTGCGCGCAAGCGCGGACCATGCACGGCCACAACAGCCTCCTCCCCCGCCAGAAGAGTCACGGAGGGCAGCAGTCGCAGCTGCTGCATGAAGAGATGACTTAATGGCCTGCACATGAACGCTTGAAGCTCCCTGTCGCTTGTCGCGTTGTCTTGATTGTCGTAGGCCAAATTGCTTGAGCTGTCTCTGAAACTCAACCACATGTCTAAGCAAGCACTCAGCTCCCGTCTGAAGAGACCAGGTCAAAAGAAAACTGCCATTGTTGTCCGAGAAAGGCCCACTCTCAAGACGCTCAGGACCCCCGTATGCCTAGAAAACCAAACATGCTGCTTTACATAGTCACATATATACAAGCGCTCGAAAAAAAAAAGGAACCTGGGTATCAATTTGGATACATGGTGAAGAGCACCTCGGACCACTTAGAAACTGCGGCTGAACGCGTCCGCATTCCCATTTAACTTCCCCTTTTTGGTATCTTATTTCAAAATTGTACTGCTGTAAAATCAAGCTCCACCTCAGAAGGCGACTTTTCTTCGATGTTGCATTTTGCAGCCAAGCCAGGGGACAATGGTCCGTCTCTACGGTGAATTTCGCCCCTCCAAGATAGCACTGCAATTTTTGAATGGCCCATACAATGCAAGCGCACTCTTTACACCTACCGGGGAGTTTCACTAAGTAGTTAGTGTTAGAAAGCTTTGCAACGACTTCAGCAGGTCCTTCCCACTGTACTACGAGCTTATTCTGCCTTGAACCTCTCAGCAACACCACCTGGTCCCCGATACGAAACGTCCTTTGATGGGTTGACATATCATAGTACACTTTGGAACGAGCCTGGGCTGAATTCATGCTGGCCCCAACGAGTTCCTTAGTGTTATGTAAGCGATTCAGGAGGTTCAGAATGAATTCTACTACTGTTGGGTCTTCTCCGCGCCCCTCCCAGTCGCAAAGGTGAGCGCAGTGACCTTCCGTACACCAACTCGGCTGGGCTCAATCCAGTGGATTCGTGCGGCACTGACCACAAAGCGAAAAGTGCTGCAGGCAGGCAGGTATCCCATTCGCGCTTGTTTTCATAGCACTCCACTCAGGACGCGTTTGAGAACAGAATGCTATCTTTCTGTGCTGTTGCTCTGCGGATGGTGGATCGAGCTGTGCGCTACCTTAATGCCGCATCGCTCGAGAAATGAGGTGGTGAGGACACTTGTGAAAACGGTACCCTGATCACTTTGGACCTCGAAAGGGAATCCAACTCGTGCAAACACTGACAGCAGCGAATCCACTACACTCTCGGACGTCACCTCGCGCAGCGGAACAGCCTCTGGAAACTTTGTGTCGGGCATAACATAGTGAGGATATAACGGTACCCTAACTCTGTCACAGGAAGTGGCCCAACTACATTTATTACTAACCGGTGAAACGGCTCGGTAATGATTGGTACTAACACCATCGGAGCTTTCTACTTATCTTGCGCCTTTCCAACCCGCTGGCACGTGTCGCATAAACCGTATAAAATTTTCCGTGTCCTTCAAACATCCAGGCCAATAGTATTCTTGCAACAGCCTATGCTTTGTTTTCCTTATTCCAAGGTGACATCACCACAAGCTGCCATGGGAAAGTCGCAGTAAGTCTTCGCGGTACTTTTGGGGAACGACTAATTGGCCCCGCTCTACTCCGCGCTTAGTCTTGAATAAGCGATACAGCACTCCCTTTCTCATCTCGAAAGAGATATTCTTTGCTGTCTTAGTGGCGCGGTGGCGCTCCCTTATCTCCTTTATCTTGGGATCATTGGCTTGCTCCATAGCTAAGTCCTTTCTGGTTCCACTTAGAAGTCTCGTGAGATTACTAGACACTGGCGGCAAGAGGTTACTCTCAAGAACGTCCTCATTCCGCGTCTCATCAAGGTCACTTTCAAGTTGACTTATCTGAGATGCCTCGCTCTCAAAGTTTTCTGACCCGCTATCTTCCGCATCGACCACTGTTTTAACTGCCGTTTTCTCCGCTGTGGAATTTTCTGGAATGAGCAGTGCAGCTAGCTCTCGCGCCTTTGAACGTATTAAGGCTTGCACAACTCTGTATCCGAAAAGGATGCCCTCTTTCGCAGCAGCATGTCCGATTTGTTGGAAAACAAATACGGATAGCACTTAGGAAGCTTTCCTGAAACGGCAGCCTCGGTTGTTAACTCGCCGAAAGGGCCCTCGATGACCACGTTCGCGATTGGCAAGCACACACTCTGTTCCTCCACTACCTGGCGGATCCATGCACACTGTCCTGTATAGTCGGAAGGCGACACATACGCCGGGTGGACAACATCCATCGTTGCGGCCGAATCGCGCAGTACCTTGCAAGGCTTCCCGTCGAATGCTAGGTCATGCATGTAGGGTTCCAAAAGCTTCATGTTTTCATCGCAGTCATTGACATACGAGAAAGCAATCTTTTCTTTCCGGCAGTTGACAGCAATGTGGCCCTGCTCATTACACCTAAAGCATGTAAGCGGCTTCCTAGCCTCAAGCTTGTTCTTTGTGTTCTGCGCGTTGGTCACTTCCCCACTTTTCTCACTGCCGTTCTTTCTAGGGATTTTGCCTGAAGAAGCCTTCCTCTCTTCGTTTGCAACTCTAGCAAAGTGCTTTTCCTGACGGTTATTCACACTCAACTTGGGATTGCGGGGCCTATCCACTGCTGGGTTGCTGAACTGTTGGCACGAAGCGTACTCCTCAATGAGTTCGGCAGCTTCAGTTGCCGACTTAATGTCGCCTCGATACTGTACCCATATTCCTTTCTTTTTTTGGGAGGCAGTTATAAAACTGCTCCAAAAGAATTCGCTCGACTACAGCGTCCCTATCACTGTAGGAATCAGTGCTCTTTAGCCACTCGCCCAAATTGACTCTTAAATTGTACAGGAATTCAGGGTAACTCTCGTCCCTGGACTTAGTAACGTTCCGAAAACGTTGTCTGAACGCCTCGGCGCTAAGCCTATACTTTCTCAGAAGGCAAGCCTTGACCTTCTCGTAGTTGTCCGCGTCCTCCTTGCTTAGCCGCGCGACAACCTCCGCTGCCTCGCAGGGCAGAACCGTCAATAATCTCTGAGACCAAGTGTCTCGCTGGAAGGACAGTTTTTCGCAGGTTCGCTCAAAGTTGCCCAGATACAGACCGATATCCCCTGATATCACATATAGCTGCATGCACTTTGACATCTTGAAATCTGCCTCCTTGTTTTGAAGAGGTACCGCTAGCTGGGGACAATTGCCCGACCTCTTGCTCAACTCTACTTCTAATTTCCGGAGCTCAATTTCTTGCTCCAGCCTTGTTGCTTCTCTCGCAATTTCACGCTCACGCCTCTCTTACTCTTTTTCCCGCTCTTTCTGCTGTCTGAGCTGCTCCTCCCTTTTTTGTCCGATGAGGTTCCATGCTTCACTGAAATCCTCATCATCGGTTCCCAAATCAGTGATTGCCTTTAAAATCAAGCGTTTTCGTGCCAAACCACTTGTATCAATTCCCAATTCCTCACACAATAGCAACAGTTCCGGTTTCTGCAGCTTTTGTAGGTCCATGAGCGCTCCAATTGTCGGCTACTTCCAAAACAACTCTGCAAACTACCAAACCTAAAGGCGTTTCAACACTCTTTACCAGTTCTAAAATCTAACCCTGTTCTAGAACCTGGTCCACATCAGAAGAAAAGCCAAGCACTCTCCCACACCTGCGATCGATGTTCCGAGCTCCTCTCTTGTTGGCCGATTGTTGCTCCTACTTGTTGCTTGAGATGCCACCTCCGATCACCAGATGTGGCTTGTAGCTTCAGATGCCACCTCCGATTACCAAATGTCGTGGCTTGTAGATTCTGATCCACATCCAATCACCAGATTTTGTGGCTTGTAGATTTAGATTCAAACGCTGGTCACCAGTTGTCGTGACGCTGGGACTAAGTCGATCCGGTCTTCACTTCGTAGCGTGCAGAGACTCCGGGTTGATGAAGGATTGAATCTTCGAAGTTGGTAAAATATATACAAGAAGCTTTAATGGCACTTTGAGAAAACTTATTTACATGAAAAAAGGGTATATCAGCAAAATGGCAAGCGTTAGGATTTCATAGCGAGAAGCGTCTGGATGAGCCGTTTACCCAGGGCTCAGAGCGTCATTTCGTGCTCTGCAACGTCCTTAAATCCCCTATGTCCAGCCCCTCTCTGCAGATGCTGACCAATCTGTTCCAAGATACACCCCTCAGATATCGGCAACCAATCGAACACATCATTGCACTGATGGTTTGATGCACTGACTGGTCCAGTATTGTTTCGTCGGGAGTGGTCACTTGTTGTCTGGTAGAGCTTGGGAACGGCGAGGAGGTAAATTTCGATTCTTCTGCAAAGATCCGCTATGTAGGTTCCGGCAAGTGGATTTCCCTCTGAGAAACCCAAGTGTACGTGCGCGCCACGAATACTGCTCCCAGCACTATCAACTTCCGACAATTGCAACTCTTTCCTGCATTCACGGGAAATCCTCTAATGGCCGTAATCCTCATGCTCCTTTCTTCTCCTGTACGTCAGCGGATGTGTCACTCCGATCGTCTCCTTTGGACAATAGGCATTCCTCACTTTACAATAGCGCTTCTCGACGGGAAGGGTGAACAGTTGAACAAAAGCACTTCCGGCTATTTCTCACAGGGCGTTGTTTCTTTGTATTTTTCTTGACGTTCTCTTGACAGGGCTATAGTGCTCTAGAATATTGGGCAGTGTGACGACCGGCGCCGGAGAGTGGGCCGCTTTTGCGATGACAGCAACCGGCTTACGCGAGAGGGCGCGACGTGCAACAGGGGTGCAAGGATCGCCGCTCGGCGCGTAGCGGCCGCGGGGATAGCGGCGGGTACAGATGAGGGGCGCGGTTCTCTATGCAGCTATTTTCACATGCTACGCAATTATTGCAATATTTATTAAAGAAGCTACTTATTCCAGGTGCTTAAATAATTCCTGAAATTTCATTACGTCTCTTGGAGACGCCGTGTACGCTTGGGTTTCCCTTCGGTGCAGTGCGCGATGTTTGAATAGCTATTTGAAACTCTTTCAACGTTTCTTCGTGTTGCGGACAGTCATAAATCGTCCAGATGAGAGACTTGTGCTCAATTTTTCCAACGGAGCTTGGTGTTTTTATTCGTTCTTCCTGTGGGGTAATAAAGGCTGCTGCCGGGGAGCGCTACTAACACGCGGAGAAAAACAGTATACATGCGAATCAAAGCTTGTGCTTTGTAAGGCCGCTTTAGGAATGCCTTATTTTTTACGAACCTTATTTAAGAACACCTGCTTACATTCTGAAGCTTGTGCTTATCAATATATAACAACGTTTATCCATAAATTGTCAGTAATCTGTAATATATCTTTATATTCGGTGTTCTTTCTGTGCCCTAATCACCGCTCATAGAAATGACAAATACAGTGTGTGAGGAAAACACATTTATTGATAACCGTACTAATTTAAAGCACTGCGGTATTTACCGCAAGAAAGGACGTATACGCGACTCAAGCATTTATTCTTTGTTAGTGATTAACAGATACATATATCGCGGACATTTAATTTGTTTACGTGCCACTCACCAAGGGGTGAACCAGCTGTACAGATGAAAAAAAAAAAACAGTCAAGTACAGCTAGGGCAATACTTCAGATAAAATATGAAAAATTAATCCTGTCACATACGAGGGAATACCTTCATAGTGGGCACTTGAGTGCGGACGCTTTACTAGCATAAATGGTAGATATGCGGGGCAAAAAAAAATAATAAAAGCACTGGTAATTGCGCGTCATCTATGATGCAGTTCTTGACGTGCACCAAGAGAAAATTGAAAAATGCGAAAAAGATAACGAGCACCTAATACAGATCTATTAATATAAGGCCGAATTCAAATACGGACACTGATGCGTGTATATTTTTCGAGTGTGTGGTACGAAATATGGGTAATCGACTAGATATACTGGCCAACTACTGCTTACAGAACTATAATCGGACTGCTTGCCGGCTACTCTTTGCAGAACTAATCAGGCTATATTTGTTCCCCCAGGAAAACTGAGAAAACGTGAAATACTTCCAAGGGAACTTAATTATTTTTCCCTTTGGGAACTCTTGTCGCAGTTCGCTGACTTTTCAAAGAGCGAAGCCGAAAAGGACATGAAAATTCATAATTTCAAGTGTGAGCTTTCTGGTCCCGCTAAAATTTTTAATCTTCCGCACTTTACAGGAAGTCAAAATTTTGGGTGGATTGCTACCTGTAGCTTCGAGCCTATGGCCTAGTTTTTGCTCTTGGTGAGAAATCGAGCAACCTGTCTATCGTAGAATGTTATAAGCTGCATATCCCGCCATATATAGTAAACTAAACATTTTAACGTTATAAAGATGATCTAGCGGAAGCGAATTATAAGCGCACACTATAGCCTCTGCGTTCTTTATCTTTACTTCGTTCTTTCTTTTTAAAGCTATCGTGATTTTTTTTTTTTTTCATTTTGAATGTGCACCAAAACAGGACTAGAGTGATTTTCTGGGAGCAATGATTGCATATTACCGGTTGTTCGAATTGAGATTAAATGTCTTTAGTATGGCGCACATCTCTGAGTATTTAAAGCTATCCGTTTCAAGAACGTTCCAGCTTCCCGGAAGAAAAAAAATGTTTATTTTTATATTAGTGTACAGTTTCACAAAGTTGCTGGCTCTTAAATTTCGACACTTATATCTTTACACGCGTTCGATTCCGCGCCCCGCTTGTAGCCTGTTTGTGCACTGCTTTCCTCTTCCCAGCTAGGCCTTCATTTGGTTCTTAAGCTCGGTTAGATCTTTTTTTTTTTTATTGCCTTTCATATATCTTCATTTTCAGCAGCTTTGTTCACATTCGCGGTCACTCTATTCACGATGCCGCGTGCGTTCCGCTTCTCTCTCCCTCCTTGGTAGGTGGCACGTTTTTTTTACGTTTTTTTTTACCTTCACCTCCCACTTCTTCCACCTTTCCTGACCCACTGTGTTTCGTTATTCAATAGCCAGCTTACCTGGCGCGTCGCTCGTTCTTCATGTCTTTGCTATATCTCTACCTCTCTCTCTCGTACATCGTTCCTGCTTTCTTGTGTATCTATGTGTATCGTAGCGCGAAAATTCTTGAAATGGTAAACCAACTAGCCCCCATTGCTGCTTTGCTTGCACTTATCTCTACCTCCATGCGGGTTAGTCCACATTTAATTCATTCGAACTGAATGCCGACTTTTCTTGTGATTTCAGGTGACGAACTGTAGTCGGCATGGTTGCATGTGAAAAAAACGGAATATACCATTTTGGACTGTTTTTTTATTAATGGTTTACCAATGACCAGCTTTATTTAGTCAGCGCTCAAACGCACGTGTTGCACGTTCTGACTTCTTAATACATCCTGTCTCCACACTACCCTCTTTTCATATTGAGTACATTCTAAAATGAGAATTAGGTGCATTAAGAATGCTAAAGAAAGCTGTACGGCGAGTGAAGCGTGCTGTGCTGGTCTGAATTCGTTCGCTCCTCTCCAAGCTGTTCCCTTCAGATTCCAACTGCTGTCATGTTGCTTCCCCGAAGTGTTGCGGACGGCCAAAATGGAAAATAAATTAGATGATTGCTAACTGTACTGAGCCTCGTTAACCGGTATATTTGTAAAATCTTGACGCCAGCAGACCGAGACGACGTACAGGCAAACGAGAACGTACAGTGTGCGCGGTATCCGCCCACCGCACAGCGCGCATACGCGGGCGCCCGGACGGCTGACACACCAGTTGCTGGTGGCGTCCTCTGCGCTGCGGTGCCTCCGTCATCGCAAAAGCGGCCCCCCGCTCCCATGCATTTCGCGGCGCGGTCGACACACTGCCCAATGTTCTAGAGCACTATAACAGGGCCAACTTGGCAGTTTATGGTCACGACAAAGCAAAGCATGCTCACACAAAAATATTCATGTGAACACGCTCACTTAGAGCCCTTGCACAAACAGCACTTATCAATACCATGCCCACAGGCGCGCAATAGTGCGCGCAAGTGCGGACCATGCACGGTCACAACAATAGTCAGAAACGTAAATGCATCAAATCAAGGCACTTTATGTTTTGACGTTCTCGACATGTTCGTGTAAAATATGGGCTGAACTGTGCTACTTGGTGGAACTTTGAAAGCGCAAGGGACCCAGACAATTGTCGTATCAACTTCTTTAGGACGTAGTCCTGGAATGAACCAGGAAAAAACGTAAAAATAAAATCACATCAAAATGCTGCATTTACATTCTCGTGGATGACAGTTTGTAACAGCCTATATATACAGCGTTTGTATACACACTACGTTGCGGCTACGCCAAGTAAGTCGTCGAATCCAATGGAAACAAAACGAGGCCCATGACGCCAATGCGCTTTATGTAATTTAAAAATTAAATTGAACCTAACAACAGTGGCAGTTCTGCCATCAAAACATCCCAGATATATTGAACATTGATTGATGCGGCTTTAGCGTGTGGACCGCACGGCTATAAAAAAATACACAAAACGTACCAGGAATAGAGTAACTTTAAAAGTCATATTTAAATGCGTTTATTTTAACATGTAGTCACAAAAAAATATAAAAACAAAATTACCGCACAGAATAGTTACAGGTCCGTGCTCAACATAAAGTCTCTGCAGACAGAAACACACATTTGCCACCCAGTCCACGGAGTCCGTCTATAATGTAAGGCGCCGCATTCATAACACAAGAATCAAACAATGAGAATGCAGAAACTGAAGAAAAATCAGACGAAAACAAACCCAAACATGACAAGGTATGGCACAAATATTAGCCAGTACGCTTCGGCATTGGAAACTTTCTCACGCATTCCATACAGAAAAGATGACTGCTTTTAAATTCAAGCGCAAATGCACCAGCGGCATAAGGTAACAAATGTATGAAGTCTCCATTGGGGTACAAAGGAGACGCAGACCCGCCTAAATAATTACAACCCTTATCAAATTCCGAATCATATATGGGTACAATTTTCATATCATCACATGAAGACAGTCTGACATCCTTGACAATCTTAACCGGGAAGCCATCCGCATTGTCACTGGTCTGCCGAAACACACACCTCTCAAAGAGCTA
Source organism: Amblyomma maculatum (assembly GCF_055883805.1). Classification (NCBI taxonomy): domain Eukaryota; kingdom Metazoa; phylum Arthropoda; class Arachnida; order Ixodida; family Ixodidae; genus Amblyomma; species Amblyomma maculatum. Next base: position 83,063,128 of record NC_139348.1, on the reverse strand, counting down.
TACGTGCAAAGCGGTATGAACCTGCTTGCAGAGAATGCTGAATAGGCAAATCTCGCCAAACATGATTGACTAAGCTGCACCCAAGCTGGCCGGTATATACTAGAGGAACTTCATACAGCGCCGAACAAAGAAGTTATCTGAAATTATCTGAAACTGCGTTTAGGCCCCGGCAATTTCGCTGACAAATGGCAGACCATTGCAACAAGATATGGCTCCTTGCTGTGATAACTCGGAGCAACGCCAGAGTTTGCTGAGGCGCATAGCCGCAGCGTAGCGAACAAATAAATGGCTACTACCACAGTCACATATACTGATAAAGCAGAGACAACACTTCCCGCAAACGATGCCAATAATAGCGAGACTGGTGTTTCCAAGTATATCCGGTAGGTGGCGTAGGTCGATATCACGCATCGCGTGGTGAATACATCTGCACTGCCCATTGTCAGTGACATCGACACTATGGAAGTTAGAGCTTGCAGTATCTTATATGTGCGCAGTGGATCCTACACTTTTTTTCCTACATATAACTCCAAGCCCAGACTCACGGACTCGTTTCGCGTGTGTGAAGTGTGCAGACGGGTTACCTCGAGTCTGTCAAAGTACAATAAATAGCTGGTGATTTATTATGAACACTTGAGGGCCTCAATTTCAAGCATACATTAGAGCAACGATATCCAGGGTGCCTGTGCACGCATGCATTGAAGACAATCAGCGCGCCAATATCGAAACGCGAGCAGCAGCGCGCAAAATATCTACCGCGCCGAACATATTTTCCACCATAGCGGGTACCAAACATGCCTGTTGAAATCCTCCATCTCTAAAAAAATCGCGAAGAAGTGACGGCGCAATTCCCTTTGAGCATTGGAAGAGAGAAACGTGGCGAGTAACAGGTGCGCCCCATATCCCCTATGCCGCAGTAGTTATTGAGGCATACGCAGAAATTAGTCGACCACCTCGAAACTAACACTTCATTAATCCTATCATTGAGATAAAAATTATTCCACAGCAAACCCGACGAAAGGTTGTGCCATTACTGCCAAAGTCTAGCGACCGCTGTCCATATAGTATGGACTGTAAAAACTATTCTGAAATTAGAGCCAGGACTCTCGCCGAAATTCTCATTGCCAACCGCCCAGCCAGCTACATCGACTTGGTCCTTCTACTGTCTCTCAACAACACAGCCATCGATATTCTCTGCGCAAAGCTCGGAGAGCTTGTTGACTTTGGGCCCAGAGTCAAGGTTTACGGCAGCTGTCGAAGACAAACGAAACAGCACCCGCCTCGGTCGCCATGATTTTGGTGGGGCTTGATGCCCGCACAGATGCCAGAAGCAAAAGTGCACAGTGACTCTGGCCTTTCAATAAACACGTGTTGCGATCATTGAAGTGCTTCCTAATTCTCGTTCGGTAAGTGTAACAATTCTTTTATAGCTAAATCGCCTTCCTCAAGACTATGAACTTCAATTTAGAGCTAATTTCCAATCCCTAACGCCAAAACATCATGAGTCAATACCGAAAAGAGAAACACGAGAACAAATGACAGGGCCATAAGCCTGCAATTTTGTCAGAAAAGCGAGGCATTGATCATTTTCACACATTATAGTAAAAGGTTATTCCCAAAAACAAGTTACCACAGGAAACAGTGAAGTTCAAACTATCGTGATTGAAAATGTAATTCAATTTCTGGTAACCAGCGGAAAGTAACATTTTTACTTGATACCCACAAGACCATGCTTCAGAAACGTCCCGTACATGGGATAACACGCACGGTTTCAGAAAGGAAACTTTGTCTTCTTGGAACTGTGGCTTTTAATGAGAGCGATCCGTTAAAACCAATAACTTATAGCAAGTGCATGTACCGAGCTATGCAATCGGGCAAAAAATTGCGAATGGCTGCATATGCTATATATATATGCACGGAAACAAAGGTGAGAACTACTACTCAAAGTATTTGACTAAAAATGCTGAACATATATCGCTAATATAGACTACAAACATCAATGCAGACATAGGAGTACACTAGCTAGAGCGCGCGAACAGTACTCTGCGTCATGTATCTCTGAGGTGCCCGCTGCCGGAGTGATCGAGCCGTTGAAACACAATGTCGAGGTCGGTTCCTGTTTGGACTTGGTAAACTAGCAGGTTGCCTTTTCCATGGCCTCCTTAAATATTTCTTTAAAACCTTTAAAGAACCCTTTCCTGTACACATCCTTCTTTAGGGCTCTAAAAACTGTCCAATGACTACGAAGGAGATGGGACATGGCCCACAATGGTCAGGTAGGTGCGTAGGTCGGTGCATTGTGTTTCTACACCCGAAAAGCAATGGATGCTGCTGATAAGGCATTCCGAAACGAATGTTATGTAAGTACAGCTGCCGCAAGTCATTTTAGGAATTTAAGTTGGAGTTCCGTCGATAAGGCGCTGAAAGCAATTGTCAGAGGGGTAAGAATGCGATATTTCTATCTCTTAAATTCATCTTAACAGCTGCCCACATATAGTGGTGAGCATTTAATTCACTTAAAACTATCCATGGGCATGATGTGACTACTACCGTCATATCATCCACCTTTACGGCGTAAAAGCAGCTTGATGGCCCCGGTACAAAGCCAGAAGGGTAAACGTGGTGTCCCGCCTCTTCACTGACATGCAAACGTACAGATTCTCTTTAAGACGAACCGAATGTAGCACATATGTAAGTTCACGTTGAATGTAAAATGCGACCTAGCTGGTTTTGCTGCTTGTTGGCGATGCGAATGCCTCATAACGGGCAATATTCTCAAAATGTTTGCTATATTTGGTTCACAAATAACCGAATTGGGAAAGTGGCATTCGAATCATATTGCCGAATATCTGAAACTCGGGACTGGAGTCCACGGGCATTCCATTGAAAAATAAAACTTGGCTTCACTTTCTTTGAAAAAGCATATTCGGCACAGTCATGATGCCTTCTACTACCGAGCGAAAAGAACTGGATGCAGTGCGTCCATTACTTGCAGTGCTTTGGGCGCGGCAGGACGGAAGCAGAGCACGCATTCAACAATGACGTGAGCATTGCGATACTTGCAGATCTTGGCCATGGTCCAGAACACGCGTTTTGGCTGGATCAGTTGCAAGCATTGAACACTTGGAGTGGGATAGCTTTCTTGCCACGATGGGCACACAAGGCTTCGGTAGTAGTGACGACGTTTTTTTCTAGTGCAAGAGGTTCATTATCGTCAGACATCGAGTTCTATTGGTTTACTACCATTGTTTGAGGAGTCAGAGCAGTTGCAGTGGTGTCGGGAGTTGAGTTTGTTTTTAAAATCCATTTAACCCCTTCTGCTGTGCAAACGCCGTCACCGGACTTAGCCGCGGCTTCTTTGTGCGTAGGATTGTTCTGTACTGCTTGCTTCAGTACCGGCCAATAGAGGAAGAATTGTGAGGACGTACCGCGCCAATTCACGCATTTCAATGTGTCGCGCGGCAGATGTCAAACCGCTGTGTGACAATAAAGCCAGCACACAAGTGGCCGATCCTTATACACTTCCTGCACTGTAAAGATTTAGGAACGCAATGTCGAATTGAGTAACGAAAGTGTCCAGCCTTCACATACGATGATAGGCAGTCACACTTGAAAGCCAACTTGATGCATGTAAGTCTCGTTGGCATTCTGGTTATGTTGATGACATTGGTCGTCGGCTTAATTAACATAGGCAAAACGGCGTCACAGATGGCGATGTCAGCATTGTATATTTCGCGAGCCGTAGTTTTGCATCTTGAATAGTAAGAGGGCGTGCGCTAATATCGCCGCGTTTAGTGATGCTGGCCAAACTGTCTTGTGCGCTTCGCTACTTGACATCATTGGCAATGACATTCGAATAAAATTTTACCCTGACGTCTTTAATCCCTCCCAGTACTGAGCTTTCCGAATACCCGGAGGTGGCTCAATGGCCTGTTCAAGACGTTCAATTGTCCATCGGTTTCTATGGCATGACCGAATATAGCGGGATATTCGCGCTGTGATAATCGTTGAGGTGCTTGATGAGGACGACTTCACTTGTCTGCTCAACCTGCTCTTGGCCTTCTTACTGACGACTTCTACGACCGTATAATCAGCTGAGGGTTCATCACTTGGAGCAGAGTACATATCAGTTTCCTGGCTGTGTGCGCCCCTCACACTTTACGAGGCAGCTGCCAACATACCAGGTTCCAAACGACACAAAGCAGACACCACTTCCTTCGCCGTGACGAAAAGGGAGCGGCGTCTACTGGATATGGCAGAAATTATTTAAAGAAAAAACTAGAGGCGTGAATGCAACGTTCTGATAGAGGACATTTTCTTTCTCCCTTAATAAGTAGAGTTGAAATTACCAAGTAGTCCGTCCTTAAATCAGCAATAACGCTCACTACCTGGTGATGTGAACTCTACATTATCAAGAGACCACCTTAGGATTAGGAAAGAAGTTGAGAAACGCCTCCGTTCCGAGATCGGTACCCCGCCTCTAAAAGAACTTTCTTGCTTCCACCGTATCAAATAGGTTTAGAATTATTATGCAGCCAGCAACGTCTTAAATTTCCGTGAAATAAAGATATATGGCAACTGGGTCTAAATAAGGCAGCACTCGACAAAATGGGTATTATTGCAAGAACACAATGTTTAGTAAATCAAGACAAGAACTTCAAGCCTTTTTTATACTTAAAGAAGGTGTGTTAGCCCCACTGGGAAGGAATAAGAAAAGAATAGGACCGCACAGATAGCAAAAGATAAAACATTAAAAAATTTAACGCAGTAATGTGGCTACACCCATAGGCTCGTTGCCTGACTGTTCCGCTGTCACTTCTAAAACTGATACCATAAATGATCCGCGACCGTCACCTTCCGCTAGTATTCTCAGCCTATCTAGTGCTTCCCTCTCTTGCGCCGAATCTACTTTCGCGTGGGCTGAATGTATGCAGCGCATCCGCTACAAACAACGAATTTACTGTAGTGGAAGACCTTGAAACGTTTGCCCGCAGCCTGAGACTCTTAACGTATTTCCATGATCATTCCTTTGCAAATGACACAAACAATGCACTACTGTCGTCTAAACACTGGGCTCCTCCAGTGTAACGTGTACATAATAATCTAGATATGTACATAATTGAGGTGCCGCTGGCATCTCACATGCATATAAAGGTTCGGTGCCCATCCAGCACAATTTCTGGTCTGTTGAATCACTAGCAATTAAACCAATTAGTGACATCCACCGAAACTGTTATAATTCCAGCTGACAAGGAAGGCACTATAGTTGTTTTGAACAGGGAGGTTATATAAGTGAGGTCCTAAGGTCTCTAGATGAGGAGGACACATTGTATATATGCCTTGATTCTGATCCGACATCGCAACGCTAATAAAAAGTCGTTTGTCTTCTAGATAGTCTATTGAAAGCAGGAAAAATTGCAGATAAACCACGGAATCACTGAATCCTCTCTGCCCAATTGCTGAAGATTTTACTTATGGCCTAAAAATCACAAGAACGACCCAAGGTGAGCTATGGCCTGTATTTTTGGAATGGTCCTGAAAATGTCCTGTGCTATATTGATTCAACATTAGAAACATAGCTACGAAATTCTATTTCATAAAGGATAACCCTCGTCTTCTAGGTGATATCAATGGCCCTTATTGTGCCACGTTACTTTAGATCTCCATTCACTGGATACAAATATACCACATAGCGACAGTATTCGGTCCGCAAAGAGCGCTTGTTGTAAATGCTACACTCATAGACCAGCTGGTATTTCTACCTTGGGTACTGTCTCGACACTTATTGAAAAACTTAAAAATTTCAAATTTAATGAGAAACACTACTTCGAACCCCTTCATGGATCACTGCCTTATCGTGGCGGAGGGGCATGCGAAACTCGATGAAGTCGTGAGCTCTGCTGTGTAGGGCCACACAAGATAGACAGACCACGGCAGAGATTCTGACAAAATGTGATTCTCTGGAGAAGATAATGGCAACCCACTCCAGTATTTTGTGCCAAGAAAACCCTATGGAAAGTCACAATAGCATTAATGATATGGCGCCAGAAGATGAGCCCCCCAGGTTGGAAGCCGTCCCACATGTTACTGGGGATGAACAAAGAGCGATTCCTAGTAGCTCCAGGACGAATGAGGCGGCTGGGCTAAAGCCGAAAGGACGCTCAGTTGTGGATGTAGTCGGGAAGCGACCGGAAAGTTCGATGTTGCAAGGAGATATATCACATAGGAACATGGAATGTAAGATCTATGACGCAAGGTAAACTGAATGTTGTCAAGCGAGAAATGGACAGATTGAACATTGATACCTTTTGTAACAGCGAGCTCAAGTGGACCGGAATGGGAGAATTTAACTCCGGCGACCATTATGTATTTTATTCTGGGCACGAATCCAAGAGAAGGAATGGGGTCACTCTCATAGTAAACAGAATAATGGGCAAAGCAGTGCTAGGGTACAACCCCAAAAACGACCGAATGATTTCACTTCGGATCCAAGGTCACCCTTTCAACATAACAGTTATCCAAGTCTATGCACCAACCAGTACTGCTGAACAAGCTGACGTTGCGAGATTTTATGCGGACCTTCAATGCTTTTTAGACCGCACTCCATCATCAGATGTCCTTTTTCTCACAGGAGACTGGAATGTTAAGGTCTGGAGTGAAGAAATATCCGGAATTACAGGCATGTTTGGTATTGGTGAGCCAACTGAAGCTGGGCAGAGACTAGTAGAGTTTCGTCAAGAAAACAACCTGAACATAGCGAATACTCATTTTCAACAGCACAAGAGGCGCCTGTACACATGGACTTCACCGGACGGTCTGTACAGGAATCAGATCGCTTATATTCTTTGCCGGCAGAGATGGAGAAGCGCTATACAAGCAGTAAAAACAAGCCCTGGGGTCGATTGTGGCACCGAGAATCAGCATCTTGTTGCCAAAATTGAGCTTCGATTTAGGAAAACGCAGAAAACTAGAAGGCCTTTCAGGTATGATCTGGATCAAATTCCATCCGAATATGCTATGGAAGTGAGGAATCGATTTCAAGAATTAGATCTAGAAGCTAGAGAGCCTGAAGATATGTGGCCTGATGTTCGTGATATAATACAAGAAGTAGCTACTAAGGTAGTTCCAAAGCGAAAGAAATTCAAGAAAGCAAACTGGTTATCTGAAGAGGCTTCGCAAATAGCTGAGGAAAGGAGGATGGCAAAAGTTATGGGGGAAAGAGAAAGATACAAGTTTCTCAATGCGGATTTTCAAAAAATAGCAAGGAGAGATAAGAATGCCTTCCTGAACATACAGTGCCAAGCAGATGAGGACAACAGGCAATTAAGAAACACAAGAGCTCTGTATAAGACAATCAAAGATATCAAAGGAAGCTTCTGTGCTTAGCTGGGCGTGATAAAGGACAAACGAGGCAAGGACCTCACTGAAGCCTCAGAGATAAAGAAGAGGTGGCAGGAATACATAAAAAAACTGTACAAGACGGACCCGGATGTACAAACCCAACATAAGACGGTTGTGATTACTGATCTCGAGCCAGGCATCCTGAAGAGTGAAGTTGAATGGGCGTTAGCCAGCCTTGCTAAGAACAAAGCTAGCGGAATTGATGGCATTCCAGCATCGTTGCTTCAAAACCTCAACCATGACGCTGTTAACATTCTGTATACATTATGTCAGAAGGTTTGGACAACCCTGCAGTGGCCAAAGGATTGGAGGAGGGCAGTTTACATCCCCATGCCAAAAAAGGCAGTGCCAAAGATTGTTCCGACTACCGCACGATCGCGCTTATTTCGCATGCTAGCAAGGTGATGTTGAAAATCCTCCAAAGTAGGCTGCAGCGGTATGTGGATCGTTAGCTTCCGGACGTGCAAGCTGGGTTTCGCAAGTGCAGAGGAACTAGAGACCAGATTGCCAACCTTCACTGGATCATGGAAAAAGCAAGAGTTCCAGAAACCTATCTATTGCTGCTTTATTGATTATGCGAAAGCGTTTGACTGCGTAGATCACCGAAAATTGTGGCAAGCTCTCTTAATGAGATGGGAGTTCCAATTCACCTCATCTGCCTCCCCAGGAGCCTGTATGAAGTGCTACAGGCCACACTCAAAATTCGGCATGGTCTTACGGATTGGTTTCCGATTTAGAAGGGAGTGAGAGACCCCTGCATACTGTCGCCCTGCCTATTTAACCTATATCATTAGGAAGGCCGGTCTGGATGAGTCTTCAGCTGGAGTGAAGATTGCTGGAAAACGTATTAACAACCTTAGATATGCGGATGATACCACTTTAATGGCAGAAATTGAAGTGGAACTCAAGAGGCTTCTGATGCGCGTTCGGGAAGAGAGTGAGCAGTTTGGGCTTAAACTGAACATTAAAAAGACAAAGATCATGGCGTCTTGCCCTATCAAGTCCTGGAGCATCAAGGGACAAGAAGGGGAAACTGTGACAGATTTTCTCTTGGGCTTCAAGATTACTCCGGAAGAAGACTGCAGCCATGAAATTAGGAGACGCCTGCTTCTGGGAAAGAGAGCCATGGTTATCCTTGACCACCTAGTAAAGAGCAGAGACATTAGACTGCCAACCAAGATCCGTACAACTCGTGCTATGGTTTTCCAGTGTGATGTAAGGATGCGAGAGTTGGACTGAGAAGAAGGCTGACCGCCGATTAATTGACGCGTTTGAATTGTGGTGCTGGCGGAGACTCTCGAGAGTTCGTTTTACTGCCAGAAGATCAAATTTGTCGATAATTTCGACCATAAACCCTGACTGCTCATTGGAGGGTCAAATTCTAAAGTTGAAGCTCAGCTACTTTGGTCATCTGATGAGAAGAGAGGAGTCGCTGGAGAAAGATTTGATGTTGGGAAAGGTTGAGGGTCGCCGGAGAAGGGGTAGGCAGCGAACGCGATGGTTAGATGGCATCCTTGAGGCGTTGGAGATGAAGTTATGTGATGTTAGGAAGATAGTGAGAGACCGAAAAGCGTGGCGTGACATGGTCCATAGGGTCACGAATTTTCGGATACGACTGAACGACTGAACCGAACTGATAATCTCGCATAATACTGATGCCTGTAAGATGTAGATATACTGATGTTTATTCGCTTAATTTTCTAGTTTGTAATTTTTATCCTTCTCGCGTTTAGAGGTGCGGACGTTTTTCATATTACTTATGTGGATTTCGTTACGCATGTTAATCTTTACCTCGTGTTTCTTCTTTAAAGCAATTAACTGAATTTTATTACCCTCGCTGAGCTTTTTCTCACTGGCCGACGATCCCCCACACGTGAACCTTGCCCGGCCTGACGGACCTTAACGATGTGAATATTGTCTAAAGCTGACTAAGGTCAGCTGGAAGGACAAAATGGCCCCTATGCCTCCATGATTTGCCCCTGACAGCTGTTCGACGAGCAATTTGTCACAGAGACCCAGAGTTTATTAGGCCGGAGACGAACCTACGGGTTGTATGTTGCGAAAAGCGTAACTTAGCCCACTTATTTGGAGCAGTGGATAGTAATGGTCAGTGACATTCCATGTTGGAATGTCACTGACCATCTTTTTATCATATTTAGGATGTACTCAAATTGTACTTTTCTTTATTCGTGTTGGAAACACATCGAGAGCTGCTTGACCCTGAAACCTATTTTCGGAATGTCAACTTACTCCTTCAGCTCCAATCTCCGCCGCAAATAGTGTCTAACTTGACTGACAGCAGTATGTTACTTTAAATACGTCTCGGATTGCGGCGCTAAGAATGGTTTAGGAACAAATACCTCGAACATAATTCTCATAAATAGAGCCACGTTGGCATCCGCCAGGGAAGACGTCTATTGCTACATGATGCCTATTGGTTCCGTAATGTGCCGTATAGGCTTACACACGCATGTACAGCTTGTCAAATGTTTAACAGTACCGCGCGAGCGTCGACCGAACTACTTGGCAGCGCCTTATCACGGCGCGGAGCTGCGACGTCATCAAGGATAACTGCGTGCTATCGTCTGCGATCGTCGTCTGCTAGGCTATTCCAGCTAACGGGATGCAACCCTGGCCATATTCTTCACCTCACCCTCGACTCATGTCAGCGTCGTCGTGGGGGAGAGAAAGAGCACCGAAAGACAAGGCGTGCAAATCTTTGATAAAGTTGGAACTCATGTCGATCGCTTTTACTCAGCCGGAAAGTGCCCCTCGAAGGCATTATTGGTGATAATGCAGCGGCGGTTGTGTGTAAATTGCGATCTCCCCCTGAAACGTTCTTCATTAGTTGTCCAGGAGCAAGACAAATGCCACCACGCATCGCACAAGAAACGAGGCGGCGTGTTGTAGCACTGGCTACCGCGGAAAAATCTCAAAAAGAGATTGCCAGGAAAGTTGGTGTCAGAAGCGCAACAGTAAATAGGAATATTCAGGCCTTCTGTGATGAAGGCCGGATTGGACACGCTCCTATGTGGTTTTCCCGCAAACCACCACCAGGGCAAGATATGGCCATTGTTGCTGTTGCTGCTGCGGATCCCTTTATGAAGGCGACCAGACAAAGGACATTGTGGGCTTGGACACAAGAGAAAAGCTTGTGCGAAACCGGCTACGTGAAGGAGGCCTCACGAACAGATGTGCGGCTCAAAAAAACATTGCTTTTGCTTGGCAGCAAGGCGCCAAGGCTTTGATGTGAACAGGAGTATCGGCATTGGGCAGTGGACCACTGGTGTCAAGTGGCGTTCACCGACGAGTCCACGTTCTGTTTGAAGTGGAGTCAGAAGCAAAGCGTCTACTATCCAGCTCTCACCAGGTACGCCATGAACTGTTTTTGCGCGATTGTGAAGCATGCCCATGATGAACTTCGCATTCAGTTGGATGTCATCCACAATCGCTCAAAAACTGCTTATTGTCTTCGCCACAAATGGACTGAGCAGCTTTTTTTTTTCTGTGTAACCCATAAGTTATAGTTGAATTTGCACAGAAAAACTGGAACTAGAATCAGATTTAAAAGTTGTCTGTGTTTACTTTTGTAGGTATTACCCTCACTACACCCAGGTCGTAAAAGCAAGCGGTCGCCGGAGTGTCAGCCTCTTGGGAGTTGTCACCAAGGAGACACTCGGGCCCCTCTGTCGGATTCCCGGTTGTTTCTGCTAGGACGGATATGTCGAAATTATTGAGAAAAAGTTCCTTTCCCGCGTTGTTGATAGTCCTTTCAAGGACGGCTTATTCTATCAGCGACAAGACCTTTCCCCTAATCGCACTTCCCGATCTTTGAAGGCTCGCTTAGAACAACTCAGCGTCATGACACTGCCATGACCGCCGCATGGAGACGACCTTAACATAATTGAGAATGTGTGCGGAATCATGACAAGAAAATTATCAAGATTGGGCCTGCACCTTGCGAATGCCGAAGACGTCTGAAAAGTCGTGAAGGGGGAGTGAGAAGTGCTAAAAACTGACTTGGATCTCGTGCGTGCCAGCTCTATATGAGTCCCTAACCCGACGCATGGCTGTTGTAGTTGAAGCGGGTGCGGATTTTTTTTGCCCTGAGTGCGCACTTGTTCTCACGTGGGCTGGAACGTAAAGTGCTTCAATAAAGAGTGCCTGGCTTTGCATCAACATCCAGCGAGGCATCTTTCTTCTTTTCTGCAAAAACAAGTATTTCTTCTGTTTTAATTATTTACTTCCTCATTTTACTGAGCATGCGTAACAATGTGATAAATGCTGATAAAGAAATGCAATCTAGTTATACGTGTTTCTCCTAACTCGGTTCAGATAACGATATACGCACTCAGCATACAGTAACAGGTGTTGTGTCTCATTAGTGGGAAGTGCCCAGCCGACGACAATCGCGATTGATGAAGCCTAGGCGCACGCGGTTATTCTTGCTGCCTTAGTAGCTACGCGCCGCGATGAGCAGTTTTTTTTATTGGGACATTAGTGAATAACAGCCGATTTTGTTCCTTGTTAGCCAGCTCTGAAGATTCTTAGTGTTTTTATCTTCTCACAGCATTGAGGAGTTTATTTATGGTCCATTTTTTGTACTTTGGTTTCGTTTAGAAAAGTGCACTGTATGTCTGGTGCATTCTGAGGGCAGACGAAGTATGCTAGAAATATACTTTTAGCATATTATATGTACACTTTCTGCTAGCATAAAAAATGGGGATAATTAGTAATGCCTTGAAAGTACATTATCGATCTAATGTTTTAACATTTTTCACTCGTGCATAAGACACTCAAAATTTTAAAGTGGATTTATAACATGTAAGAAATACACTAAGTGGGCAAAAAAGTACTTTTAACATATTTGGAAAAGTATGCAGTATTGGGCTGCTGCTATATTTATATTTTACACATTGTACATGTTAAGTATAGGAAAAGGGTACAAAATAGTTATAAAATAAGTATATTACGTTTGAAATACATTTTAGAACATACTTTTTTTTCTCTAAGGGGAGGCTTAAAGTTTCGTTTTGAGGAAAAGACAGCAGAAGCGCCTCTTTTCCAGTAGAACGAAAAGATTATATAAATAATTGCTTACGTGCATGTCATTATTTAATATGCTTCCCAAATCCTTGACATAATAGTTGCTTCCTGCTTGAATATCAAATTTCGAAGGTTATAATCGCAGTTCACAGCTTACTGCAACAAGGTTTGTGTTTTTAAGGAATAGAGCGCATTTCCGGCGTTCCAAGACAAAGTTTCCAAGAGGAAATTCAATATACCACGCGCTACCGCTTCAAAAGTGTCTTCTTGAATATGAAAACGAGCAGAACATACCATGTGAAGGAGGATTAGTTCAAAGGCGCTTGCAAAGAATTGAAAATGGATATGGTCTCCTTCAGATATTGCGTAAATGACGTGAAAAGAAACAAGCATCTACGCCGTCTGAAGCAGATGTTGGAAAGCATGTAAGGCGTCGGGAATATAATGACAAAGCTTCCGTATTCAGGGTTATTTAAATGTAATCGAGGTCGCTGTTTCTCCTAAATTTCCAGCAATCATTTTCAGTGCAACATTTTGCATAACTTGTTACTGTCATGTATATAAAAGCTGCCTGACTATTTTTGCGCATTCCACTGGTTTCCGGACCCAAGTGGAAGAAGCATGATGCCTACATTTCCTCTGTACCTTTGTGTTGTTTTAGCTTTCATCAGTATTTCGGCTCTTCCCTATGATGAAACACCACGAAACTACATCAGACAACGTGCCAGTCAGGTACAGTGTATTATTTAAATATAGGAACGCCTGATTTCATAAGCTAAACTTTGCTGCATTATATTTGAATGGACTCGTATCAGGCCGCATTTCCTATATAATGTTCTAGCTTTGTTTTGGAGAAAATTGGGGTCAAAACACAACACATCATAACACCGCTTTTGCGTTCCGGGGTGCTGCTTTTGTTCTAGCTGCCAATTGTTTGTGGGCAAGTGACAGCATGGCGATCATAGATTTCCATTTATCAGATAATGCTCTCTCTGGTTATAACTTATGGATGTTCCCACAAGGTACTTCACCAAAGTGACAAATGCCGATAGCCGTGTTTCCATTTAGCATATTTGATTTTACTGGTGTGAAGTGACCAGTTATTTAAAAAAACTATAAAACTATGAAATACATACAGCCAATATGTAACCCATCGGTCCTCTCCTTGCAACAAATGTATTTAGCCACTCTTCATTAGCACCAAATGTGTCAGAGATCAAAGTGATGCAACTTCTGGTTCTCCTCAACTGCAGGCAGTCCTTTGCGGCAGAAAAGCCTAAAAATAAGTCGCGGGCGGCACAAAGCGACCCGTCCGGTACAACATCAGCCTGCGGGGATGTGTCGTCCTATTCAGTTGCGAGTATTGCCTGGCACATATTAAAAAAAGCAGCAGATAAGCGCAAGTTCCCATGCGCATGCTAGATGTGGCTTTGCAGTAAGTAGGCTTAGTCCATGCATGCTTAGCCAAACCCAATGATGGCTAATGTGTCCCCGGAATATGTATTTCCTAAGTTTTCTCCTAAGAGTAGCATAATACTACATTGTCACCTTACAGATCATTAGACTTATATTAGTATTTTGGCCTTAACAACCTAACACACGCGATTGCTCTTAATAACGCTTAATTACGTGGGGGTTTCTTCGGACATGACTGCCTTTCCTAAGCTTTCCTTCAAAGAGCTATCATTAATGTTAATATGCCTAAACGGCTTTGACCATCGCCTTTGTAACGGTCATTGGACTCTGAGTAGTTACGGTCACTGATTGGAGGTCAAACAACTAGGGCTTTTGTTACCGCAACAAACCTCGATTAGGAGGATTGTCTTGAAATCGGCGAACCGCATCATTGTAGGACATAAGAGCAATAACAGTGAAACTTGAGTGAATCTTCCGCTTTCAAATATAGGATGACTCAGCGTTAACATCTATCAAACGCCGGCTTTCTCTCCCCGTCCTTGTTCTCGTTTCTTTCAGTTCAGTTCAGTTCAGGCGTTCAGTCGTGTCCGACTCTTCGTGACCCTATGGACCATGTCACGCCACGCTTTCCGGTCTCTCACTATCTTCCTAACATCACATAACTTCATCTGCAGTGCCTCGAGGATGCCATCTAAGCAACACTTGCTGTTGGGCTAGTTGGTTCAAATCCATATTTGGGAACACAGCGCGGAACAAGACGCAACACAAGAAAACGAAGGTAGACAGGACGGAGCGCTGAACTGACAACTTTTATTTGAAAAGAAAGAAGGTGACCCGTATTTAAGCGGTGCCTATCAAAACACATGATCAATTCAGGAGGAAAAACCCTGCTAAAATACCTTTCTTGAAGAAAGAATTGGCCAAAGACAGCTAAAAGGGATAAGCTCTGATAAATAATTTGCTACATGAAAGTTATCTCCATTGCTGATAACCAGAAAAAGAGATGAACATTTAAAAGCGCAAACACGACAATGTTTCTACAAACAAGAATGTGAACATGTTACTCATCGCAATGAAAAGAGGTAAACAAGTAATTTTGAATGCTAGAAATAAAAAACATTGAGAGGACTGTGAGCACGACGATAACAGGATAAAAGCCCAACAAAAACACGGCAAAAAATGATTGACAATGATAAACTAGTAATTTTTAATGCTAGAAATAAAAAACATTGGCAGGACTGTGAGCATGACGATAACAGGATAAAAGCCCAACAAAAAAACACGGCAAAAAATGCTTGACAATGATAAACGACTAAAAACACAACCAAAAAGAGGTGAAAGTTTTTCGAACTCTGTTAAAATCTGTACTCACTTGAGAGAAAGGCTACTTCTTTTTCTGACAGTAGAATTGAAGGCATGCTTACGCACTGATCATTCATCCTTTTTATGCTGGCAGCTTCCATAATCTCACGCGTTAGCTTATCGACATGTCTCCCTATCACTGAGGTTTTTTCGAATTCTGGTAAGCATCCTGATTCCGTATGGTCACAGTCCCTACAATGAATGCCCAGATGGCGCGACTTTTGAACGGTTACACTGTATTTGTGTTCTTTCAGTCTCTCGTTTAGGCAACGACCCGTCTGACCAATGTACTTTTTGCCGCAAGACAGAGGAATGGAATAAATAATCGACTTTGAACATTGAACAAAGGGCTGCTGGTGGCGAGTGGTGCAAATGTTCCTTACTTTTTTAGGTTTATTTACACGATTGCAGAGACGTGCTAAACGCTCAGGGGCACTGAAAACTACTTCTACACCAACTTTTTTTCCAATTTTTCTCAGGTTGTGGGAAATTTGGTGCTTGTATGGCAGAACAACCAAATTTTTTCTGCGCATCTGTTGTCTTTCAGCTAAAGGTCTTTTTGACTTATTCAGCATACCCTCAGCAACAGAGGCCAACAGCTTAGGAGGGTAGCCTGCTTGTTCTAATCTGGCTGTCTGCCTTAAGAAGCTTTTTTCAATGCAGTGATTGCAAGATTTTGTCAATGCGTTTTTTAAAACAGCTTGAACAATATTCCTTTTTACAAGCTTAGAGTGAGCTGAGTCAAACGGAAGGATGGGCTTATTGCCCCTGGGTTTGTATGACCAACATATATGATCTGTCTTAAATTCGAGACTGAGTTCAAGGAATTGTAACACATTTTTTTCGGGCCGCTCATGGGTTAAAACTAAGGGTGTCAGGCACTGTGAAAACAAATCTAAGGCTGCTTCTACTTCCAGATCAAACACTTCATGACTGCAATCAAAGAGCACCAGAAAATCATCAACAAACCGGAAGACCTTAAGGATCTTCGTTCCTTCCAGTCGTCTATTAATAGCATTGTCAAGTTTAGCTAGATACAGGTTGCTTAAAACCGGCGCTATGACAGATCCAATGCAGATACCTTGTTTCTGCAGAAACACAAGGTCATTCCACGCGGCGAAAGTTGATTGAAGGTACGCTGATAAAAGATCCAAGAAGCCTACTACAGGAATGCCACATTCATTTTGAAAGGCGACCGCGCCATACTTATCTATACATTCACAATACCTCCGCCTTCTGCTTCCAAAACAGCCTTCCGGCACCTCAAGGAACAAGTGGCGAAACATCAACAACATCATCGACAGGACCACAGAATTTCTATGGCTTCAGGTTCTCTCGCAGCTGCGAACATTGGTACCCAAGAAGAAGGTGGTGTGCAGGAACCCCATACACGTAGGCGAAGGAGTATCCCTACCTGATGACGTGCGAGGACTGCTCAGCCGAGGCCCGAAGTTCGCCATTGAACCAAGACTGTCACCGGCAGAACTTCTGACATCGCTGAGGCAAGTTTCTAGGCGTGCTCCAAGTGATGAAGCAGACCGGTGCATTTCGGAGGGAGTAGACATGCTTAACCGCTGTCAAGGTGCGAGCAGAAAGTTCCCTTTGAAAAGAACTGTGGATTTTTTGAAAGAACAGGATTTTATTTTGCTGACGGCAGACAAAGAAGGTGGATTCAGCGTTTTAACTCGTCAGGTATACTTATCGAAGGCTTCGGAAGCTATCCAATCTTCCTTTGACGTGCGCAGTGGTGAGTCTGTTTTGAAGGCCAAAAATGAAGTGAAGAAATTGTGCAAAAAACTAAACCTGCAACAACTTTGCAATTCTATTAAGGGTAGTAAAAAACTTAGCCTAGAAATGTTTTTTACATCAAAGACGCATAAACCAGGTGTTCCTCTCCGTGTTATCGTGTCAGAAACAGGAACTTGGCAAAAGTGTGTAGGAGAGTTTCTGCAAAAACATCTTAAGAATCTACCTCTTTTAGACCCGTTCTTGGTAAAAAATTCGGGCGATGTTGTTGACTATTTGAAAACACAGCAGAAAAAAACAATTCTAGGTTTCTCGGTAGACGTCAAGGATCTTTATTATTCCATTCCCCATGATGACCTTCTCAGATGTATTAGTGAATGTATAGATAAGTATGGCGCGGTCGCCTTTCAAAATGAATGTGGCATTCCTGTAGTAGGCTTCTTGGATCTTTTATCAGCGTACCTTCAATCAACTTTCGCCGCGTGGAATGACCTTGTGTTTCTGCAGAAACAAGGTATCTGCATTGGATCTGTCATAGCGCCGGTTTTAAGCAACCTGTATCTAGCTAAACTTGACAATGCTATTAATAGACGACTGGAAGGAACGAAGATCCTTAAGGTATTCCGGTTTGTTGATGATTTTCTGGTGCTCTTTGATTGCAGTCATGAAGTGTTTGATCTGGAAGTAGAAGCAGGCTTAGATTTGTTTTCACAGTGCCTGACACCCTTAGTTTTAACCCATGAGCGGCCCGAAAAAAATGTGTTACAATTCCTTGAACTCAGTCTCGAATTTAAGACAGATCATATATGTTGGTCATACAAACCCAGGGGCAATAAGCCCATCCTTCCGTTTGACTCAGCTCACTCTAAGCTTGTAAAAAGGAATATTGTTCAAGCTGTTTTAAAAAACGCATTGACAAAATCTTGCAATCACTGCATTGAAAAAAGCTTCTTAAGGCAGACAGCCAGATTAGAACAAGCAGGCTACCCTCCTAAGCTGTTGGCCTCTGTTGCTGAGGGTATGCTGAATAAGTCAAAAAGACCTTTAGCTGAAAGACAACAGATGCGCAGAAAAAATTTGGTTGTTCTGCCATACAAGCACCAAATTTCCCACAACCTGAGAAAAATTGGAAAAAAAGTTGGTGTAGAAGTAGTTTTCAGTGCCCCTGAGCGTTTAGCACGTCTCTGCAATCGTGTAAATAAACCTAAAAAAGTAAGGAACATTTGCACCACTCGCCACCAGCAGCCCTTTGTTCAATGTTCAAAGTCGATTATTTATTCCATTCCTCTGTCTTGCGGCAAAAAGTACATTGGTCAGACGGGTCGTTGCCTAAACGAGAGACTGAA
The DNA here is from genome assembly GCF_055883805.1 of Amblyomma maculatum. Taxonomy (NCBI): domain Eukaryota; kingdom Metazoa; phylum Arthropoda; class Arachnida; order Ixodida; family Ixodidae; genus Amblyomma; species Amblyomma maculatum. The sequence continues at coordinate 83,044,811 of NC_139348.1, read as the reverse complement.
AGAACACAAATACAGTGTAACCGTTCAAAAGTCGCGCCATCTGGGCATTCATTGTAGGGACTGTGACCATACGGAATCAGGATGCTTACCAGAATTCGAAAAAACCTCAGTGATAGGGAGACATGTCGATAAGCTAACGCGTGAGATTATGGAAGCTGCCAGCATAAAAAGGATGAATGATCAGTGCGTAAGCATGCCTTCAATTCTACTGTCAGAAAAAGAAGTAGCCTTTCTCTCAAGTGAGTACAGATTTTAACAGAGTTCGAAAAACTTTCACCTCTTTTTGGTTGTGTTTTTAGTCGTTTATCATTGTCAAGCATTTTTTGCCGTGTTTTTTTGTTGGGCTTTTATCCTGTTATCGTCATGCTCGCAGTCCTGCCAATGTTTTTTATTTCTAGCATTAAAAATTACTAGTTTATCATTGTCAATCATTTTTTGCCGTGTTTTTGTTGGGCTTTTATCCTGTTATCGTCGTGCTCACAGTCCTCTCAATGTTTTTTATTTCTAGCATTCAAAATTACTTGTTTACCTCTTTTCATTGCGATGAGTAACATGTTCACATTCTTGTTTGTAGAAACATTGTCGTGTTTGCGCTTTTAAATGTTCATCTCTTTTTCTGGTTATCAGCAATGGAGATAACTTTCATGTAGCAAATTATTTATCAGAGCTTATCCCTTTTAGCTGTCTTTGGCCAATTCTTTCTTCAAGAAAGGTATTTTAGCAGGGTTTTTCCTCCTGAATTGATCATGTGTTTTGATAGGCACCGCTTAAATACGGGTCACCTTCTTTCTTTTCAAATAAAAGTTGTCAGTTCAGCGCTCCGTCCTGTCTACCTTCGTTTTCTTGTGTTGCGTCTTGTTCCGCGCTGTGTTCCCAAATATGGATGCCATCTAACCATCGCGTTCGCTGCCTACCTCTTCTCCGGCAACCCTCAACCTTTCCCAACATCAAATCTTTCTCCAGCGACTCCTCTCTTCTCATCAGATGAGCAAAGTAGCTGAGCTTTAACTTTAGAATTTGACCCTCCAATGAGCAGTCAGGGTTTATGGTCGACAATATCGACTGATTTGATCTTCCGGCAGTCCAAGGAACTCTCAAGAGTCTTCGCCAGCACCACAATTCAAACGCGTCAATTCTTCGGCGGTCAGCCTTTTTCAAAGTCCAACTCTCGCCTCCATACATCACAACTGGAAAGACCATAGCACGAGCTATACGGAACTTGGTTGGCAGACTAATGTCTCTGCTCTTTACTAGGCGGTCAAGGCTAACCATTGCTCTCTTTCTCAGAAGCAGGCGTCTCCTAATTTCATGGCTGCAGTCTCCTTCCGAGGTAATCTTCGAGCCCAAGAAGAGAAAATCCGTCACAGCTTCCACTTCTTGTCCATTGATGCTCCAGGACTTGATAGGGCAAGACGCCGTGATCTTTGTCTTTTTAATGTTCAGTTTAAGCCCAAACTTGTCACTCTCTTCTTGTACCCGCATCAGAAGTCTCTTGAGTTCCACTTCACTTTCTGCCATTAAAGTGGTATCATCCGCATATCTAAGGTTGTTGATACGTTTTCCAGCAATTTTCACTCCAGCTGAAGACTCGTCCAGACCGGCCTTCCTCATGATGCACTCTGCATATAGGTTAAATAGACAGGGCGACAGTATACAGCCTAGCCTCACTCCTTTCTCAATCGGAAACCAATCAGTAAGACCATGCCCAGTTCTGACTGTGGCCTTTTGCCCTTCATACAGGTTCCTGAGGAGACAGATGAGGTGAATTGGAACTCCCATCTCTTGGAGAGCTTGCCACAATCTGCCATGATCTACGCATTCAAACGCTTTCGCATAATCAATAAAGCAGAGGTAGATGGGTTTCTTGAACTCTCTTGCTTTTTCCATGATCCAGCGAAGGTTGGCAATTTGGTCTCTAGTTCCTCTGCCCTTGCGAAACCCAGCTTGCACGTCCGGAAGCTCCCGATCCACATACTGCTGCAGCCTACCTTGGAGGAGTTTTAACATCAACTTGCTAACATGTGAAATAAGCGCGATCGTGCGGTAGTTGGAACAATCTTTGGCACTGCCTTTCTTTGGAATGGGGATGTAAACTGACCTCCTCCAATCCTGTGGCCACTGCAGGGTTGTCCAAATCTTCTAACATAATGTATGCAGAATGTTAACAGCGTCATGGTTGAGGTTTTGAAGCAACTCAGCTGGAATGCCATCAATTCCGCTAGCTTTGTTCTTAGCAAGGCTGGCTAAGGCCCATTCAGCTTCACTTTTCAGGATGCCCGGCTCGAGATCAGTGATCACAACCGTCTTATGTTGGGTTTGCACATTCGGGTCCTTCTTGTACAGTTCTTCTGTGTATTCCTGCCACCTCTTCTTTATCTGTGAGGCTTCAGTGAGGTCCTTGCTTCGTTGGTCCTTTATCACGCCTAGCTTAGCACAGAAGCTTCCTTTGATATCTTTGATTGTCTTATATAGAACTCTTGTGTTCCTTAATTGGCTGTTGTCCTCAACTGCTTGGCACTGTATGTTCAGGAAGGCATTCTGATCTCTCCTTGCTATTTTCTGAAAATCCGCATTGAGAACCTTGTATCTTTCTCTTTCCCCCATAACTTTTGCCATCCTCCTTTCCTCAGGTATTTGCAAAGCCTCTTCAGATAACCAGTTTGCTTTCTTGCATTTCTTTTGCTTTGGAACTACCTTAGTAGCAACTTCTTGTATTATATCACGAACATCAGTCCACATCTCTTCGGGCTCTTTGTCTTCTAGATCTAATTCTTGAAATCGATTCCTCACTTCCACAGCATATTGTAATGGAATTTGATCCAGATCATACCTGAAAGGCCTTCTAGTTTTCTGCGTTTTCCTCAATCGAAGCTTAATTTTGGCAACAAGTAGCTGACGATCCCTGCCACAATCGGCCCCAGACCTTGTTTTTACTGCTTGTATAGCGCTTCTCCATCTCTGCCGGCAAATAATATAATCGATCTGATTCCTGTACAGACCGTCCGGTGAAGTTCATGTGTACAGGCGCCTCTTGTGCTGTTGAAAATGAGTATTCGCTATGGTCAGGTTGTTTTCTTGACAAACCTCTACTAGCCTCTGCCCAGCTTCATTTTCTCACCAAGACCGAACTTGCCTGTAATTCCGGATATTTCTTCACTCCCTACCTTAGCATTCCAGTCCCCTATGAGAAAAACGACGTCTGATGATGGGGTGCGATTTAAAAGGCATTGTAGGTCCGCATAAAATCTCTCAACGTCAGCTTCTTCAGCAGTAGTGGTCGGTGCATAGACTTGGATAACTGTTATGTCCAAAGGGTGACCTTGGATCCGAAGTGACATCATTCGGTCGTTTTTGGGGTAGTACCCTAGCACTGCTTTACCCATTCTTCTCTTTACTATGAGAGCGACCCCATTCCTTCTCTTGGATTCGTGCCCACAATAAAAGACATAATGGTCGCCGGAGTTAAATTCTCCCATTCCGGTCCACTTGAGCTCGCTGATACCCAAGATACCAATGTTCAATCTGTCCATTTCTCGCTTGACGATATCCAGTTTACCTTGCGTCATAGATCTTACATTCCATGTTGCTATGTGATATATCTCCTTGCAACATCGGACTTCCCGGTCGCTTCCCGACACATCCACAACTGAGCGTCCTTTTGGCTTTAGCCCAGCCGCTTCATTCGTCCTGGAGCTACTAGGAATCGCCCTTTGTTCATCCCCAGTAATATGTGGGACGCCTTCCAACCTGGGGGGCTCATCTTCCGGCGCCATATCATTAATGGTATTGTGACTGGCCATAGGGTTTTCTTGGCAGGAAATACTGAAGCGGGTTGCCATTACCTTCTCCAGTGAATCACATTTTGTCAGAACTCTCTGCCGTGACCTGTCTATCTTGGGTGGCCCTACACAGCAGAGCTCACGACTTCATCGAGTTTCGCAAGCCCCTCCGCCACGACAAGGCAGTGATCAATGAAGGGGAGGTGGCCAGTTCGAAACCCACCGCCGGACACCCACCGGTAAAATGGGTACAAGCGTCCCCCGGCCCGGCGCCCGGCTCACTCAGGGGTGTGCGTTTGGAAGAGGCTCTGCTAACCCTGCTGTGCTCCTTAGAGGGCTTAAAGTTTCGAGCAACTAATGACCTGAAAATGTCGGGTTCTCACAGGGCTAAAAGAAAACAAACTGGGTGTGGAAAAAAATGATTTGCCCAAATGCCAATGAAGGACCTATATTCACGACAACTTTTGCCACCAGAATGCCAATCAAGGGCCATTGCTTTTGTGCTGCTTTCTTTAGTCGCTTGATTATAAACCTTTTAATGGTATCTCCACAAACAGCAACGTACCTGCTAATATGTATATTGCTTCAAGCGATCATTGTCGATCGGTAGTATTAAGGCTGTAGGTACTGTTCGAGAAGGCTTCAAGTTCACTGCCTTTAACGTTTTATTGGTCTAACATGCGCCCACTGAACAACTAAGCGAGTCGGCGGCGGCGATAAAAAGAGTGTTCGACGGATTTTGAACAGCGAATACCCTTGCACTCGGCAGTTCTAAATTACAGTACACAAAGAAGCATCTACCTAAACACACACAATGGCCAGAACAACGTGGCACATTGTGCAAGGTTACGCGAGAGGCAGCAGTCGTTCGACATACATTTTGTCACGTCACGCACGACAAGGAAAATAATAAGGCCGCTTCTCGATTGCACTGCGCTTAAAAAAGGTCATTCCGTGAGTCTTAATGGCAGTTATAGGCCTTGTGCACGCGGCTGCTGAAGACAATAAATAAAGCTTTGGAGTGGTTCACGACATTACATCCACATCAAAAAGCATAAAGTTGAGATTACAGCTCTCGTATGTGTGCCGTACAATATGTTAGGGATGGTTGGTTCAGATCGGGTTTGAAGCCGAAACACAGCACTTGAGTAGTCTAGAAAATTCGCTCCGGGAATGCATGGTTTGCTCGTTTTCTTTCCATTACAGTGCAATGTCTTTGTACAGGCTGCATTAGCATTTAATTATTTCATCAATTGCGTATGATAAACATATCCGCTTATGCGCCATAAAACTGCTTATGACTGCTCAATAGCAGCCTTTTTACTGCCACCATAAAATCTTCATTTCAATCCATGACACTCACGTATTAAGTTGCAGGAAATTATATACCCACCTGAATAAAGGACTACGATTCCGTTTTTAATTTATTTTTAGTTTCGAACATGCAATTTTTGTCGTCACATTGTATCCACCACATTTTTTCTGTTTGGTGTGTGTTCTCGCCAACTGTTAGTGCACACAGCCTGAACATTGAAATATGCTTTCGCAGCAGGTTTGTTTCGTATTACGCATTTCGAATTCTATATTTTCTTTCATGTGTCTAGGTGTTCATGACCGGAGAAACATGGTTTGTAAAATCACAAAACTTTCCTCCTGACTTCAATGACATATGCTACGCTATGAAGAAGATAGCCCAAATAGCAACAAACCAGTTAATAATCAGGATGTGGTCTACACATTCACATAATGCAATGAAAATGTGAGTGTCTGTCGACGCGTATATTCAGTCTACAGCATGTGACACATATTTGCTCTAAGCAAATTTATGTCTTAATGTCCCTTTACCGCAGGAG